>NC_057386.1:12492928-13092928 GCF_019320065.1 Cervus canadensis | reverse complement strand
TGCATGTTGCCTGAAAATTCTGAGTTACTTCCTCAGCTGTGTGGCCTCGGACTAGTGGCTCACCGTCTCTGTGCTATGGTTTCTTCACTTGTCAGTGAGGACGTGTGTGCATGTGTGCGTGCTCAGTCACGTCTGATTCTTTGCAACTTTGTGGACTGTAGCCCACCAGGCTCCTCCCTCCGTGGGATTACCCATGCAAGGATAGTCAAGTGGGTTGCTATTGCCTAGTCCAGAGGATCTTCCCAGTCCAGGGATGGAACCTGAGTCTCTTGTGTCTCCTGCATTGGTAGACAGGTTCTCTGCCAGCTGAACAAATGAGGATGACAATAGTGCATCCTCCATTGAGTGGTTGTACCGTAAGCAGAATGCGGGTTCCAGAATGTGCCCCACACTCAATGTTTCCATTGCACAAATGAAGCTCAGACGATTGAGGAGTCTGGTCCGTCCAGTTGGGGGAAGAGGTTCCCCTTGACTGGGAACCTCACAGCCTCCTGATCCCCATGCTTCCCAGACACATAGCCCAGGCCCCTCCACCCCCCACCCTCTCCCACACTCGCCTCATCCTCCTTCCAAAACCCCAGCCTTGTCACTAAATCCCCTGTTCAGAAATCTTAACCAGGAAGCCCATGGACCACAGGGACGAGGGTGCCAGGAGCCATTGCTCAACTGGCTGCAATTAAATGTCATCAGTGTGACAGGTGATGGGATGATGGCTTGTTTCTCTTATTTTTATGACTTTTTCATTTTTCTTTCATAGAACACTTTTCACGTGTTGGTTAAGACTATAAAGGCTTTATTTTCAAATCCTCAGCACTGGCCCTCTCCTTAGTACATCTTCTCTGCTCTGGTCAACTTGACCCAGGCCCGCCCCCACCTCTCCCAGACTACCTCTACCATCTACCTTCCTTGTAGTGTCTCATGTGCCCCCACCCACCTCACACCCTCCGTCTGGGGGCTTCTCAGCACAGCTGAGCCCACCTGGACGTTCCTCATTTTCCATGGGGCCCCCTGGAGGGGCGACAGGTGACGGCAAAAGAGGGAAACTGGGCCTGTGGGAAACTTCATCCCTTCCCACGCCTCCCCTCCTTTGTGACAGGGACATCCATCACCACTGGCCATGGGACCTGAGTCTTTTGGACCCTGTCCTCAGGAGGAGCCCCGGGAAGAGAGCTGGGGAGGAGTTCTGGCAGGAACCCTAGGAGGGGAGGAGTCCCAGGAGAAGAGTTGTGGGGGGAGGACTAGGGAGGAGCCTCAGGGGGAAGATTATGGAAAAGCTCTGGGAGGAGCCCCAGGAGGAGACCTCGGGCTGGGTGGAAAGAATGAGGGGAGGGGCCGCCTGAGGCTCAGGTTTGTGTCCCAGACAGCCTCTCACCCCAGTCCATGTTCCCTCTGTGAGGGAAGATGGAGACAGGGTACCCTGCTCCCAGCAGTGGGTCTCCCCAGAGCCCCTGGCTGGCCACAGACCCAATTAGGTTTCTGAGGTTCCCAGTCAGAGGACTCAAGACACTCTTGTCCTTGGTCTTGAGGCTGGCAGAATCACAGAGGCAGCCCCCTCACCATGCCCTATGCACAGCTTCTGGGGTGACCTTGGAGTCTTAGGGTTGTTCTGAATTCTGGGGGTGCTGCCTTTGGACTCTGAGCTGCCCGGAGTTGCCATGGACATCCCAGGCACCCATGGATGACAGGACCATGCTGGGGGATAAGAGGTGGAGGCCCACTATCTGCCCTCCTCAGACTCCTGAACTTTACCAGGCTGACCAGCCCAGGGACAGGAAGTGTGCATTGTCCAGCCCACCTCCTGACACCCCTGCAGCCTCAGCAGCCGTCCACACTGTCCCAGCCCACTGTGACCTCCCCTTCCTGACCCTCTCTGCCCCTCTGTTCACACTCCTCAAAACTGCACTGAAGGGATTCAGTTCAACAAAATGGCCTTTGAGCCTACTCCGGGTTCTCCAAAGATGCAAGATCACTTGCTCCCCACATCCACTCTGCACAGACCATCTTCATCTTCCTCCCTGACGCCAGACCCCTGCAGTTGCCAATTCACCCAGCCCAAAGGCCAAATTTGCTGACAATGTTCTGTGTATATCAAAGCTATGATTTTTCCACTAGTCATGTATAGATACGAGAGTTGGACCATTAAGAAGGCTGAGCACCAAAGAAGGAATGCTTTCAAACTGGTGTTGGAGAAGACTCCTGAGAGTTCCTTGGATGGCAAGGAGATCAAACCAGTAAATCCTAAAGAAAGTTGGCCCTGAATATTCAATGAAAGGACTGATGCTGAAGCTGAAGCTCCTGATGTGAAGAGCTGACTCATTTGAAAAGACCCTGCTGCTGGGAAAGATTGAGGGCAGGAGGAGAAGGGGATGACAGAGGATGAGATGGTTGGATGGCATCACCAACTCAAGGGACATGAGTTTGAGCAAACTCCAGGAGACAGTGAAAGACAGGGAAGCCTGGCATGCCACAGTCCATGGGGTTGCAAAGAGTCAGGCACGACTTAGCTACCGAACAACGAACAACAACAATGACCAAATTCCCTCCTGTTTCCTCCCATGTCCGCGACCAACATAGCTGGCCCGGCCAGGCCAGGGCCGTGACAGCCAAGACCGCCCACAGCGGCCCTCAGTCCAGCAATTGTCTCCCCAAAGGATCCAGCAAGTTTGTTTCAATTGCTCTGATTTTCATTTCCTTCACAAGGCCCTTTAAATCCGGATTTTAAAATCGCTCCAACATTTGTCATCCTGACAGATGCCAGGAGCAAACACGAACCGGGCCTGAAGTAGGGCATCCTGTGGGCTGAGGGTCTCCACCCAGGACTGGTCTGGTGCCTTGCAGGCAGGGGTGTTGTCCACTGCCTGGCACCGACCCCAACAAAGCTGGGTTTGAATCCTGATGAGCGATTCTGATTGTCAGGTTCAGGTCATCCTCTGGTCCTGGAGGCAGGCGGCAAGGGTCTCAGGCAGGAGCGTGGGCAGGCGCCCGGGGGGACATCCTCATGGGTTTGTCATGCTTGACCTCATCTCAAGGCCAAACCCAAGAGCTCTCTGGCCAGAGATGACCGCTCACAGACACACCCTGCTGTGAACTGAACAATTAGTCCACCCACCTCTTCAGCCTTTGAGGACCTGAAAATGAACTCAGGGAAGGGGCCCAGCAAGGGTTCTTTTTTGTTTTTTTTTAACATTTATTATTAGAAACAATTTTTTTTAGTTGCACTGTGTGGGATGCAGGATCTTAGTTCCCTGATCAGGGATCGAACCTGCACCCCCTCCAGTGGAAGTGTGGAGTCTTAACCACTGGATCACCAGGGAGGCTCTGGGAAAGACTTTCCTGAGAGGAGAAGCCTGATGTCCCAGAACTAGGAGGGAAGGTGAAGAGTTACCATGAACTCAGTTCCACCTGTTTCCGTCTGTCCACAGTCACTGATCAGGCTGGTTGGGTTCATTGCCCCAGGATGGGCTAGGGAGCTGGACTTCCAGGTGCGCTGGGCTGAGAGGCAGGGGGACTCCAGCCCCAGGCCCACTAATAACGACACTTGTGAGTCTGTGAGATGGAGTGGGAGAAGGCGGAGGCCCTGGGAGCAGTAAGGACATGGGGAGCGAGGCAGTAGCCACCTCTCTGAGCTGCAGAATTTCTGGGCTGAGGGTCATCCTTCAATCCTTGCACTTTGGCTAAGATTCCCCAGGCATGGGCCCCGCCTCCTCCCGGTGCAGGACAGTTTGCCCGGTCCCCCACCAGGGCCTGGTGTTGGTCCCCAAAGTGCCTCATTCTAGGCTGAGGTGTCACCACTCAGACAAGGGACACGGAGGAGTCTGCTGGCCCCTCTGACCAGCAGGGGCCTCTAGGGGGCGTCCCATCTCCTATGATTCCCCCATGATTGGACCTTCAGGGTCTGCCCCACCTGGATTAGCGCCGACTCCCCCTGAATCTTCAGCCAGTCCATGTGGAGGCCCTTCCAGAGGTGGAAGGTAGCTGCCAGTGCCCGGCTGCCAAGAAAAATACGGACGGTGGGGTTCACGTCCTCAGCCCTCCACCCCCAATCTCCCCCCAGAGGCCAGGCCAGTTCACATAGGACAGGAAGCCACGAGTCTGATGGCTGGACCGGCTCCCTCACATCTCACCAGAATGCACTCGCTATCTCATCAGGAAGCGCAGGCCAGTCCCGGGTTCGGCCTCTTCTACGTGGGTGGAGGCAGAAAGCTTCTCGCAGGCCCTGGGGGCCCCTAGAAGGAAAGTGCTTCCACCTGGGGCCAAGGGGCTGCCCGTGGGCTTGGCTGACCTTCCTTCAGCCTTGGGAGCTCACCCCTTACCGAGTGGGATTTATAAGCTCATAACCCTGCAATGATAACGACTTGCACATGTGTGATCAGCGTGTGTCCTGCCTTTCGCTTTGATTCGGTGTCAAATGCTAGAGGAGGTGGGCGTTTGGTGGTAGAGGGCCGGCGCCAGTGAGGGACAGCCTCCTGTGGGGGCTGGGGGCAGAAGTCACATGGTCTTTGCTATGAATGGCGTGGTCACATCGAGTACCCCTGGCCCGGGACTGTGTCTCCTCTCCTCTGTGTCCGGGTTACACCGAGGTGGACCGGGCAGATGCCCAGGTGGAAACAGAAAAGATAGGGCTGGAGGGAGGTACCTGCCCAACACCAGTTATCTGTGATTAAGAATGTGCCCTGAAAAAAAAAAAAAAAGAATGTGCCCTGGACTATTTTTACTTCATCTGTATTTTATTTCCCTCCTCTTCTGGTAGAGCTCCTTTTGGACATTTGGTCCAGTTCAGCAGAGCTAAAAGGGAAAGAGGGGTGGAGGCCCCTGTTCTTCTTACCATAGTAGGATGCTGGCATGGGAACATCCTTCTGCACTGCCCCCAGCCCTGGTCCATAGGACCACCGAGGACTCAGGTCTGGGGGCTGCAGAGGGGCCGTGGGGCCCCCGGCTCTGACACTACAGGGGTCTAGCTGGGACCACAACACACACACACACACACACACACACACACACACCTGCCTTTTCTGGGTTCAGGTGTGAGGGCCATAACACACAGACAGACAGACAGACAGACACACACACACACACACCTGCCTTTCTGGCCCTGAAGTCTTGTTTCTCTGCCTTCCCCTCTCCATCCCTCACACAAAACCCACAGAGGCTTTTTTTTTAAGCATTTTTTTCTTCTTACCCCAATCAAATTGATGACCAGGAAAGTATGTGGCTTGGTAAGCAAAATTCTTGTGAAGACTAAATTCCAAAGCCCTTGGCAGCCGTGACCTCACCGCACGGATACGCGGCAGATCACGGCTGTTTTTATAAATCGCCGCCCGCCCGGGGGCAGCACACAATGGCCAGTGTTGACACCGGATTCCTCACGTTCCCCGGGCCCCCAGTCTACGTGCTGCTGCTGGGGGTCCGTCCCCAACCCTGGAGCCCAATCTGTCATTGGGTGGACGTTCACCCGTGACTGCATGAGGAAGGACAGGCTGGACCCTGGGGCAGGTGTAGCCCCAGGAGCACTGGCCATGGCCCAGGAGGGACAAGCCCCACTGGGAACTGAGGCCCTGCCCTCCTCCCAGAGCCTCCCTGGGAGACCCAGACCTGCACCCTGCATCTCCGGCTGACTTTGTCCTGGTGGGAAGGTCTAGGGGAGGGGAGGTGGGGGCGGTAGGTGTTGAGGGTGCTCAGGGCTATGGCTGCATGCCCCTTGCCCAGAGGACTCTCCAGGACCCCTCGAGGTGGCTTCCTTTGGCCTCTGCCCCAGCACAAGCCCCACAGACACCACCCCGCCTCCCCACTACCATGTACTGATTTTTCACAGCACTCAGCCACCTGCCATCCGGGGTGGAATCACCAAGCAGGCAGGGACCCTGGATCACGCCGGCACACAGTGGGTTCTGCTCAGAGTGAACGTCAGCTCACACCTCTGGGGGTCTCACCAGCTCCCTGGGGGCCCCGCCAACTATGGCCACACAAAACAGCCGCTCAGAAGGGCGCCCTTGGGGGAGGGGACGGCACCCAGGCCTGCATGTCTGATCTCACGGATTCCCTGTCACATGACGCCCAGAACCACTGCTCAGGCAGAAAGCTGCCCCAAATCTTACTCTGCAGAAGGGAATGTTGACAGCCTGGCCAGGCCAGTTCCCACCACACAGGCCTGAATTAAACAGTTTAATCAATTAGTGAGATGGAAGCCTCTGTGTCAGCTGCAGCTCTAATGAGGGGCTCCCTGCCCCCACCCGTGGGACGCATCAGCCTTCTCCCTGGGCGCCTCGACAGGGCCGGATTCAGCCCAGGTCCTCCCCAGGCGGTCGCGGCCCCAGGAGCGGGTCTGGGAGCTAGGCCCCACGGCCTCAGCTGGATGCTCGGCCACACAGGGCCAGGCCCTCCCTGCAACCAGCTTTCCCTCCACAGCCCAAGCGGCAGAGCCAGGAAGGCCCGGGGTGGGGGCAGTGGGGGCTGGGGGGAGAACTACACAATCTCCATTTGTGGATGAGTTCACAAAACTCCTGGGGCCCTGGATGTGGCCCAGTGGGACTGAGGTCACAGGGACGACAGGTGGATGAGCCAGCCCACCCCGCTCCCTTCCCCTCGTTTCTCAGCCTCGAACACACACACACACCACAGGTACATGCACAGACACACGTGTAGACACACATGCATCTGCATGCAGAGGCTCCCAGGCTGCAATCTTCCAGTAGTTTCAAAGCGTCAGCACAGGACCCAGGCACCCTACAGACTCAGGCCCGGAACCCCCCCTTGATCTGTCCAGGTCAAGGCGCAGGGTCAGGGTCAATGCCAATGCACATGTGTAATCACGTGACATGGTGGGGGCATGTCTCTCTGTTTCTGCCTGCCGCCCCCCACCTCCCTAGCATCTGCAGTGAGAGTCACTCTGAACACTGACTGCACCAGCCTGCGTGTGTCCTTCTGACAATCAGACTGGACTTTCCTCAGTGGATTAGAGATAAAGCTGCCAACCCGCTCATGATCACTAGTAAGTTCCTCGTGTATTTACAGTGAGGGGGCCAGACGTTTCAACGCTTGGCTTCAGTGAGCAGGAAAGGCCAGTCAGAAAGCAAGCAAACCTCAGCCCAGCCCAATGTCCTCTGACTTCCGTTCTAAAAAAGACAGGGGCTGTGGGTCACTGACCTTGCACAGGGACTGGGCAATAATCTGGCGTAAATCTCTTTTCTTCTCTGGGCGCTGACATGTCCTGGGATGGAAGCTTGCCCGCAAGCGTGGGGTCAGGGCTGCATGCCTATCTGGCAGGGAGACCCTCACTCATACCACCAGGCCCTGGGGTAGCTAAGGAGACGGCTCGGGAAAAGGCCATTTAACACCCAGGACAATCTCCGCTCTCCACAGAGAGGACCCTGCAGAAGGACAGAGGAGCCCAGGCTCACACATGCCGGCTGTGGGGTCCACACCCCGACACCCCAGCACCGCTCACCTCCACACACTGTCCTTTGTCCACTGAGGGGTGGAACAGTGGTCCCACCTGGGGGTCCCAAGTGGGGGTCTGATAGTGACATATCCACTACAAGGATGCAAGTAGGACAGCTGTTGTTGTTGCCGCTGCTGCGGTTTAGTTGCTAAGTCGTGTCCAACTCTTTTGTGACCACATGGACTGTAATCCACCAGGCTCCTCTGTCCATGGGATTTCCCAGGCAAGAATACTGGGGTGGGTTGCCATTTCCTTCTCCAGAGGATATTCCCGACCCAGGGATCAGACACACATCTCCTGCATCTTCTGCTTGGCAGGTGGATTCTTTACCACTGCGCCACCTGGGAAGCCCACATACCCATGTCATGCTCAAAATCACCGAGGGCCGTGCGGGCCAGGGTGCAGGCTTCCTCGGCCTCTGGGAGCTGGGGGCAGATCCTGTAGTGAGAGTCCCCCACCAGCCTCCTGGGTGCTGAGCACAGTAGACAGAGGGGTCAGGGAGCCCTCTCAGGGCAGGGAGGTACCTTCCCACTCTGCCCTTCTTCCCCTGATCCTGTGGGGCGGGCAAAGGACAGAGGGGCCTCCGGGAGGGGTCTTGTCTTGGAAGAGCCTTGGCAACACTTTGGAGCACATTGAGGGTCATCTTGGAGGGTGAGAAAATGCCATCCATCCATTCAAGGCAGCAGGACACAGTGTTTGATGGAGAAAGCCCCAGGCTGGGCTCCCTACTTACTGTACTTACTCCCATCTCAAAGTGGGCCCACTCCAGGGGCAAAGCCATCTGAGGCCGTGACAGGACTCCCGTGGACCAGCGAGGAACCAGTGAGTCCAGACCCGCCCCACCCCCAGCCATGCCTGCAGCTGCCCCAGTGTGACTGTCCCCGCCCTTCGGAGCCCACCCTGTCGTGCCACATCTGTGTCAGCAGTGCAGGTGGGTGGAGCCCAAACACAGGGCAGATGGGGCATCTTGAGGGGCGGAGGGGGACAGGTGAGGTCCCGAAATCCAGCCAGAGAAGAAGAGAAGCTGGGGAAGATGGGATGGGGTGGGGGGGGCGGCGGTCCACAGACAGAACTGGAGAGAGCAATGGGAAGGAGGCATGTGCAGGGCTCGAGAGGGGCCGCCCACAAGGACGAGAGGCCCAGGACGCTGGGCAGATGGGGGGCTGCAGGTGGGCCTGGTAGGCGGTCTCTGGGGCCACCGGGGCCCATCATCACCCTTGGTGCCTGGGGCAAGAAGGTGACTCAGGACAGGTAGTACTGGAACCACACCTGGACTCTCCTGGCAGAGAGCTCAAAGGCAACTGGTTACAGTGTAGCATCTGGTTGCGCAGACAAGAGGGAAACACCTGGGATTGGGGGTGGAGGGTGCAGAGAGAGACAGAGAGAGGAGAGACAGACAGAGAGACAGACGGGATGGGGAGACAGCACGGTCCCTCACACATCAAAAACCCCACCTGCCCTGTGGTTTCCACCTACACAGAATCATTGAACTCTGAGATTCAAATAAAAGTTGGGGGCCAGTTTTCTAAAAATGCAGACACAGACACATAACCCGGCATGCTGCACACAATTTTAGGGGGAATTCACAGGCAAGCCGGGCTGCCTGGGGACCCCCGCCAAGCCCCCTTCACTCCAAGTAAGGAGGTACCTGGGTGGGTTTGTCTCCTGTAAATGTTGTAGCAAATTCCCACAAACTTGTTGTGGCTTAGAAAGCAGCCCGAGGTTATGATTGCCTGGCTCTCGAGTGTCGGGGGTTGGTTCTCTCGGGGGGACCCTCCTCCACCTCCACAGCCAGCACACTCTGTCTCTCCGGTTCTCCCTCTTCTCACTCTCTTCCTTAGAAGGGTTCTTTTAAGGACCCCTGTGATGACAATAGGCTTTCCTGGTGGCTCAGCGGTAAAGAATCTGCCTGTAATGTAAAAGCCACAGGAGCCTCAGGTTTGACCCCTGAGTCGGGAAGATCCCCTGGAGGAGGACATGGCAGCCCACTCCAGTATTCTTGCCTGGAGAATCCCATGGACAGAGGAGCCTGGCGGGCTATAGTCTATAGGGTCGCAAAGAGTCGGACACAACTGACGCGACTTGGCACCCACATACGTAATGACAGTAGGCCCAGCAGAATAATCTCCTCATCTGATTAGCAATCCTAGTTCCATGTGTGGCTTTAACTCCCTTTTGCCATGTCAGGTAACATATTCACAGGGATTATGTGAATAATTACTCCAGGGATTCCAATGCGGACCCCTTTGGGAGCCACTAGTCTGCCATCCCCTCCGCAGCGGGTGAAGATGACAGACAGGATATGGACCACATACGTGGAAACATGGCCCAGCCAGCAGGGGGTTGAAACGAATTGTCTCCAGGAGACCCTGCTCCTCCTCCAAAACCGAGTGATTTCCTCAGTGCTGACAGGAGACAGACAGCAAAGGTAAAGGTCGTGTGGTGCTCCACCACTGTTTCCCCCTCCCCACGCCATCCCTCCCTCCCAGGCCTGTTTGCTCCTCCCACATACCAGCTCCCACCTTCCTCAAGGCCTGGCTCAAACCCCACCTCAAACACCATGGGTAAAACAGCAGTTCCGCTGCCCCTGCCCACCCACACTGCATCCCAGACCTGGCTCTGCCCTTCCTTTCCCTCCGCACTAGCGGTCACCTCAGTGTGATTCAGCATCTGTGGGTTTATATACTGACAGTCCCCCAGCTCCGGGGCAGCCTCCTGGTGCCAGAGCTGGAAGGGAAGCCCCTCAGTGTGATTCAGCATCTGTGGGTTTATATACTGACAGTCCCCCAGCTCCGGGGCAGCCTCCTGGTGCCAGAGCTGGAAAGGAAGCCCTGCAGGTGTATCTGACTCCAGGCTCCACTCTTGCCCAGCGAAGAGGAGGCTCACAGCGACAGCACATGTATCGGGCCAGCCAGTCTGGCCTGGGATGTCCACAGGGGCCCTCATCTGGGGGCCAGGTGGCCTCTGGAGGCCAGGACAGGGACTCCCACACGCAGCAGTCTGGAGGTTTCCCTGGGTCCCAGTGGACCACACGGGCAGGTGTGGGTCAAGGCCAAGCCCTGGTGAGCACATGGCCCCTACACCTGGGGTCCATCCCACCCCAGCTCTTCCGGGCGGGCACCACGGTGCTGGGAATGAGGTCTGGGGCATATGATGAGCAGCCCGCAGCTGGAGGTTGCAGGGTCAGCCTGACTCCTCAGGTGGTCGGGACAGGGGAGAGGTGGGTGGTCCCCTTGCATTGGGGTGCAGGGGCCTGAAGCTTCAGGAAGCCCAGACCAGCAGGAGGAGAGGGCCAGGGACCCATATATGTCCTAGGAAAGCACATGGTGGAGAGGAGAAGAAAGCACCCTCAGCACAGGGGCGCTGTCAGGAAGCAGGAGAGCTGCTGCCCACAGACGCCACGGTGGCCGAGAGGCTCAGAAAGTTTCCTGATCTTGATGTTATTGGACAGCCCGGGACCTGGGGCTCCCACCAGCGTGCTGAGTGTCACAGAGGCCAAGAGAGTAGGGATCTCCTTAGGGTCTGCCAGGAGGAGGTGTTTCTCGGGTGGTTCCTGGGCCTTGGCCGACCGGTGCAGAGTGTGCAAGATGGGAGGGAGTGGACACGAGGGGTGGGGGTGGGGGTCACCACTTGGCAGGAGGAAGGTGGGATCCAGGGCACCCCGGGCCAGGACTCAGGACTCCTCCACGCCTCCCCTTCAACCTCTGGATGGAGCCACAGGGCGCTGCCGGCCGCTCCATCCACAGAGAGACAGGGGTCGCCCGGAGCCAAGACAGAGACACTGGGCCAAGGGCCACTGGTCACTCAGAAGGACCCTCCAGAGATCCTCCAGGTGCCTAGTCCCCTCAGGCCTCCACAGTGTTGAGGGGGCAGGAGTTCTGGTGTTACAAGAGTGGGCTGGTGCATGCGGGGGGCCTCAGACCCCACAGCAGCCCCTGGGCAGCAGGAAGGCATGGGCTGGAGGGAGGTGGGGGCTCTGCACACCCTCAGAAATGGTGACCTTTCCAGCCCCTCCCCAACACCCAGCGGCCCTGGACTACTGCCAGGGCTCCGCTTGGCCAAAGAGAGAAACCTCCTACGTGCTGGCACCAGGTACCCACCTGCAGGGCCGCACTCTCAGCGCCAAACCCCACCCCCTCCCCAACCTGTCCGATGAGCTCCCTCCAGACAAGCTCCTCCAGACTTTCCCAAAAGGCCTCAGCCCCCAGGCACTTCCTGCAAAGCTTCAGCCTCACGTGGAGGAAAGGCTGCTGTCCACCGGACATCAGCACACGGGGTCAAGGCCCCGGAACCTCCTGGGGCAGATCCCGGTGTCCCTGTATTGACTGACGTGAGGGACGCCAGCCTGAAGCCCGACAATCTGGTTCTGCAGCATCCGCATGCCCAGAAAACCCAATGCGTGAACCCAGGAGCGGGTCAGCTCCTCCCCCGCCGTGGGCCAGGCACGTCTGCTGCTGTTACAGGCGTCCTCCTGGCATCAAGCATCCCAGTGACTAGCCACAGTGGGACCTGTGCCCGTCACCAGACCTGCTGCTTCAGGTCATCAGCCTGCTTCTCGTTGGGCAGGTATTGAGCACCTGCTTCTTGTTGCGACCTGCAGCAGCCCACAGGTCTGAGCCAGGGCACACCTGAGCGGACCCACAGGCCTGAGCCGGCAGACAGCCACTCCTCACGGTGTGCCTGAGTCTTCCGTGCAGCTGGCTGGGTGTTCGTTGATCAGTGTTGGCCTCTCCCAGGTCCTTGGCCTCTCAGCAGTTGCTTGGGAAGAATCACAGCCTTGGGTCTGATTACATGACACCCCAGCGACGCCCTTAACAGGATGAAGAGTGTCTCCTGAGATTTTTATCTTACCCAGAACCTGTGCATATGAACTCATTGGGAAATGAAGTCTTTGCAGGCATGATCAAGATGAGGTCTTACTGGATCAGGGTGGGCCTTGATCCAGCAATTGTTGGTCGTATAAGAGGAGAGACATGTGGACAGAGATACTCAGAGGGAAGAAGGCCAAGGGACAGCAGAACAGAGACTGTGATGAGTCCACCAGATCAAGGACCAAGGACTGTTGGCAACACCAGAAGCTGGAAGAGACAAGGAGGGGTCTCCCCTGGTGCTGTTGCAGGGAGTGCACCCCTGTGCACACCTTGATTTTGGATTTCTGGTCTCGAGAACCAGAAAAAGCATCTGTTGTTTAAGCTCCTGGGTTGTGGTCATCTGTTTCGGCAACTGTAGGGCACTGACTCATCCTTGAGGACATGGGGCTCAGAACAGCCCCTGGGTATCTAGACACTTGCCCTGGGATCAGGCATTTGGGAGAAGCTGAGGTCAAAGGGCAGGATCTGGGCTAACAGGAAGGGGATGGGGTTGGTCCACCAGAAAGGCAGGGGTTCTAAGTATGGAGCTAACAGCCTCACTTCGAGTTGGGTCCAGTATGAAACGTCCCTAACGCCAGGGCTGGGGTTAGGGGGGCGCTGACCCCAGGAGAAGACCTAACCTGGACCCCCAGCTAAGGGCCACACACCCCTGACCAGGGCCGAAGATAGACGCGCCATTGATCTGTCAAGAGGCTGGTCTTTATTCCCTGGAATGGAAACACCCTGCAGTCCCAAAATGATGATGGCTGGCAAAGCCCCTCCTTTAAAAATTCAAAAACAAAATGAAAAACCATTAGGTGTCTGGCTCCATAAATTTCCATCAAAAGAAACAACTTTGAATGGTACCCAAGCCTGGTGTCCGGCGTCGGCTGTGAGCTACAGCCCCCACACTTCACCCAACATACCAGCCAAACACAGTGACTTTAGATGCTCAGAAAACAGTACAAAACGGAACACAAAGGCATTTTACGACACGGGAGTTTGCTTCCTATGGACATTTCTTTTTTAAAAAAAATATAATAACTTAGTTGGCATGTTACAGCATCTCCGATCAATCCGTCAGGGAGTCCTTGGCCGGAACCTCGTGGGGCCGCATGCAGCGTGGGCCGCCCCAGCTTGAGCGCCAGGCACCCTCCACAGTGTGCGTGTCCACCGCTGCGGCCGCGGTCACCTGGCGCTCACTCCGTGCCCATCTCGCAGGGGTTCATCCCCCTCTCCTCAGCGTCCCTGTACATCCTTTGGAAATCCTTGAAGCGTGGGGCGCAGCCGAGCCAGGCCTCCCCAAAGTGCATGTGGCCGGTGAAGAGAAACTCGCCGTGCCCGGGCCGGACGCCGCACTCCAGGAGCGTGGAGACGCGCCCCCGCCAGCCTCCACCCTCGCCCTCGGGGGCTGGCCGGAACACCCTGCTCTTCTGTCGGTAGAGCCGGCTCACGTTCAGGTGGATGGCCGACTCCTGCCGCTCCGGCTCGTGGATCACTTTCTGGATGGAGCCTCGGACGACTGCAGAGGAAGGAGAGAGGGTCAGCAGGATGCTTACCAAGCCAACAGCACACCCCCCACCCCGCAGCAAACTGGGAGCTGATCCTGAATGCTGCCTTCCAGAAATTCTCATTAAAAAGCTCAATCCGCACACAAGAGGCTACCTAGGGGCTGCCCCACCACCCACACTGTCGGGGGGCAAAGATGCTCTTCTCTCAAGGGCCAGTCACAGAAGTGGGGGAAAACAGAAGACACAAACCTCATTGCGCACCAACTTTTCAAGTTGGAACAAGAAAAGTGACTGCACATAATACCCAAGATCTGCTGTGATTCTGCATCAAGATTGGACAGAAAGGGTGAAGCTTGGAGGAGAGCAAGGTGACAGGAAGGAGAAGGACAGAGCAGGCACAGCTTGGGGACCCGTTGCCTGGACCCAGATCCCCTCTGTGTGGGGCCAGAAAGAAGAAGGGGGATTGAATTTCCACTCCCCAACTGCCCTGGGAGCCTAGGGGGCCAAGTCAGGTCCCGCTGGGCCGGCTCCAGCAAACTCATACTGAGTGTTGCCACCCTTAACCCGAGAACGTTTGTGCCAACGTCACGAACAGGTAGAGGCTGAGTCCCTGACCTCAGCCCTGACCCCACCAGTGCCTCCGACTTCCACACTTCGGTGCCTGCAAGGGACCTGGGTGTGGGCGGGGCGCTGCAGAGAGGCTAGAGCCAGGACTTGGGCTCAAGCACAAAGCAGAAAAATGCTCAATATGTCCTCAAATAGGAATTCCCACCTTAAAGAGGAATTCCCAACTCTTGCCTGGTCCTGCACACAGGTCCCTTTCCTTGGGCTGGGGTGGGGTGGGGGCGGTCACTCTAAATGAGTGGAAAGGAAGGTATTTTCCCATGACCTGCAATTGGTGATGGAAGGGGGGCCAAGCCCAGTCTTCAGCAGAGTCTCTTCCCCCCAGGGGGTCTATGTCTCCCATATGGTGGGACCCTCCAGCATACTCACCAAAGTCACTGGTGCAGACGGCCAAGAGAACCTCTGTGTGGCTGCAAGGGCGACATGGGGCTGCAGGGAGAGAAGAGAGTCAGGTGCAGAGTCAGATGGGGCCTGTGGAAGCTCGAGGAACACAGACCCTCCTGCCTACAGCACACAGGTCACGTGACATCCTATAACTCCTCTGATGTCCGCAGCAACTGTCTAGGCCCCAGGCCTCTGCCACCAAGGAGCCAAGAGAGAAAGCAGGCGGGACCATGGCCTCTGCCTCGTGGGTAGGGAGATGCCTCTAGGAGCTCCAGGCTTACCTAGGCTGCCTGCGATGGCATGAAAATGAAGGGCAAGTGGGGTTTTGTGCAGGACTGCACTCAGCTCATGTCTGCAGTCACACTTGGCAAGGAGCCACTGGGCTCCAAGTCACTTCTCAGTGCCGAAACCAACCCATGCTCACCTGAAGCCGCATTCCTGACACCAGCCTGGCCAAGAGCCTCGCCTGGCCTCGGTGGCCAGGCCTGGAAATGCCAGGGCCTCCCATTCACACTGCCCATCCCCACGGTCCCATCTGCCACCCCCATTCCATAGGAGGTCAAAGCACTGTCTAGAAGCACCACAAGGCTGTGGCCCTGCTAAACGCATTGGTGGGAGTGAGAGATGTGTCCACCTGCTTCAGCAGTGGGGTCCTTATCTAACCGACAAGGCCAAGTGACCACCTCCAAACCCCTCCAGACACCTTTCACAGCAAGCTCAGTTCACAGAATCCCCTCTGAGATCCCCAGATGTGGGAGGGGGCCGATTCCTCCAGACAAACCAGTCCCTCTCGGTGGGCCTCTGCCCCGGGTCAGCCCTCCACCTACTGACTCAGACGGGCAGGAGCCCTCCAGAAAGGCTGGGGCAGGCGGGGAGAGAGAAACCGCGAGACTTGGGGGACCCCTGGGGACCACAGCACTCCTAACTCAAGAGTGGATGTAGGGAGACACGAGTTCATTACTTGGCTCTGATGTTGCACTTTTCCTCACCTGTTTCTAGGGGCCCAAACTCCCTAACAACAGAAACATTAGGTATGAGCGCTCACCAGGAAAAGCTTCCCTCGGCCCTTTCACATTCTAAAGGCCCCACAGGGTCTCCAGCCTTGACGCTCACTGGGCCTGGACGAAGCTACAGCTGTCCGCCTGCCTGGCTCTGAACTGGGCTGAGCTGTCACCTGCCCAAGGGGCTGCAGTGACTCAGCCCTAGAGGAAACAGGCAGACTCGGAGAACAGGAGGAGCCTCTGGAGCCCCGAGTGTGTGTGTGGGCAACCAGAGATGACCCTGGAGTCTCCAGCGTCCTGGGACGCCCTGAGGATGGACATGATGTGTCCAGAGTGCTGGCCTTCCTGTCCTGCCCCCGGCAGGGGTGGGTGCACGCGTCCCAGTTCAGTCTGGTGAGTGCATGACTCACGGGTGCTTCTGTCAAGTTATCAGGAAAAAGGAGAAGCCGCAGAACAAGAACAGCCTGTCGGATGCGTCGGAAGCATCTGAGAGGACGGAGCGCCTCCCGCCCCAGCTCCAAATCCCGAGCCTTCGTGCTCTTTGTCACGAGTGTGGACCCGCCAGCCTCAAGGCCTCCCCTAAAAAAAGAGGGTGGCCAACTGGGGGGGTCCCCCACCTCTAGCCTGCTGGGGGCCTGCTGCCCACAGTAGGCCTGACAGAGGTCACTATGGTGAGGAAAGTGGGCTGCACAGCCTCACGTGCCTTGGGGGGACTTGTATCTTATGAGAGGCAGCTCATGGTGGTGGAGAGACTTCCCGTCCTGGTGGTGCCCCCAATGCCCACTGGGGCAGAGGCCCCCACCTAGGGCCCTGGGGCCAGGCCTTGCAAGCTTCAAGGGCAGGGGGATGAGAGGCGAGGTCCGCACAAGCTCTCTAGAAGCTGAGACAGGCCCAGGCCACGGACCCTGGTCGGACTGCAGGCCTGGGTGTGTGTAATCGCCAAGCCCTGGAGCCTCACCTTCTGTGGGTCGTAGGCCCCAGGACCTTGGCTGAATGCTGGGGAGAAAGGTGGCACGAGCTTGTCCCGGGCCCTGACTCAGGCCCAGCCCCACAGAGGATGTCCGAGGACCCGGTGGCCCCAGGGGCAGATGGGCAGCAGCCTGCAGACCCTCCTGTCGAAGCCTCAATGAGCTGGCGCCACACTGACAGCTGGAGCTAACAAATCCCGCATCCCCTGCAACTCTCTATGACCCTGAGCTTTATGAAGTGTAGGCACCTTCGTGGAGAATCCAGGCTGCCGATGCTAGAATCCAGCAGCAGTCTGGAAACAATTATTAATCGGAGTCAGGCTTGTAAAGGCGGAGTGGAATGCACTGGTTCCTGACACATCGAATCTCGTTTCCTTGCGGGGAAGGTGAGGAGGGGGCGACCCAGGGGCCGGGTGGAATTCTGGCCTGTAGTTCTCGGAAAAGGGGAGGGGCGGGGGAGTGTGGACATGGAGCAGATTATTCTGGAATGTGTATAAAATGAACTGAATGAAGTGGGGAAAAAAACAGGGTCAAGGAGACTAGCCTGGGGGTGGCGTGGACGCAGGTGACAATGGCAGGTACACAAGGGAAGGGCAGCACCCCACTGTCAGGCTCCGGGCAGCCTGACGCCCAAGGAGATGTTTGCAGATGGGGGGATGCTGCTTCAGCAGGTGGGACGGCCCAGGTAAGGATGACTAGGGAGGAGATCTTGTGTGAGACACCCTCTGGGGTCTCCAGCGCAGCCTTGCCAGGTGGGGAAACGCAGCATTTTAACAGGGAGGAAAGTGCAGGTGGCAACGTGGCCAGTGTTCCCTAAGCCAAGAGCCTCCTCTGATCGGCACGACAACCCCGCGCTCATCCCAACTCCAGGCTGCAAGGTAACATCGCCCCACAGGACCCTGAGGGAACTGACTGAGGCTGGTCGCCCCCTGTAGAGGCCCCACAAGCACAAGGAACTACCCCCCTCACCAGCTATCTCCCCCACACCTGCTCTCCTCCCTTCCTTTTCCTGGTGAGCAAGGGGTCACACCTTCCACCCCAAGAGCCCGGAGCTGGGTAAGATGAAAAGTAATCTTAATAATGACTTGGGGGGCTGGAGAAGCACTGGTGCAAGAAAACTAAATTTTCAGGGAAAAAATTAAGTTCTCTTCTGTTTCCAGGAGATAACCAAGTTTCTTCTCACTTCTGCACGCTGTTGTTTATCTCCCACAGCCCATCAAGGCCACCCCTATATTCTAAGGTGCCTGAGGGGGGGATGTCAGCAGGGGCCCCTCAAAGGGATCATTTGCCTCTGACTCATCAACAGAGTGGTTTCAAAGGGGACGGGGAGGTGAAGCCCATCAGAAACTATGGGACCCAGGCCGCCTCACCCCACCTGGCACCCACAGGCAGCGATGGGTGTCACTTCTGAGCCTTCACGGCTGGCACAAAGGGGAGTCCTCCTGCCCCTCCCCACCCTTCAGCTGTGGGTCTAAAACACCACTGCTATCCCCCTTCACCTGCACACAGAGGGCCAGCTCTGGGTGGGCATCACACACAGCCCACCCCTGCTTCTCAGCTCCCTAAGCAATAAAAGAATAGGCTGGAATCAGGGGTCCCAGAAGAACCCCCAAAATGGGGTCTGCCTCTGTCTCTTAGAACCAGATCGAGTAACACCCCTGCCCTCCCTTGCTGGCCACCCCAACGGGTCCCCCAGCCCACAGGGCCATGGGGTTGCTGACGGTGCCCGTTTACCCAAGTATACTGGGACCCTGCAGAAGATGGTCGGCCGGGGCCACAGTGAGGCCTCAGCATACAGTCCAGGCGTGGCCTGGAGCTTCTTCCACTACTGAGCTGCATCTGGCTGCTCGCCTGCCTTTTATATCCTGCCAGGAGGAGGGAGTGTTGGGTTCCTCAGGTGCCTGGCGAGGCCCTCGTGGGAGGGGGACGGGGAGAGGCAGGTCCTCCTGCTCCGGCCACGTGGCAGCCCAATCCTGAGTTCCCCAGGGCTGAAGGACCCCTGCCGCCCGCTTGCCCCTCTGTCTCCGCCTGCCTCTCCGTTCTCGCCTCTTCTTTGGCTGTCGGCACGTCTCAGTTCATACGAGGCAGCCGATTGTGCAACATGATGAACACGAGGCTGACACGCTCACCGTAAACACGCCCGGCGGAACCACCCAGAACTGCGGCCGGCAAGGCTCATGCACATCTCCCCTCCTCCAGGATCCCGGCCCACAGGGCCTCTCCTCTCATGTCAGCACAAACTGGAACTCGTGACTCATCGTCGAGGGAGAAGGCTTGTCCACCTCCCCAGCAGGTTGCTTCCTGGGCTGCTCGTCCCCAGGACATGCGCTCACCTTCACGGCCCACGCACCAGGGACCCGGCTTCACCGGGGTCTCCCAGCTGGAGCCAGGGCCAGACAGGAGGGCGCTGCCCTCTGAGAGCCCGCCTGGCCCCAGGGGAGGTCACTGCTGCCAGATGGCTGGCACCAGCATTCCACATTACGTACTCATTCCTTTGGCATTAAAAGCTTAGGGACGCATCCCTGGGGAGAAGGGACAGACCAGCCTCCCCGGATCCCTGCTGCCCTCGCCTCCTTCAGGACAGAGAGGTGCTGGGCCCATAGCTGCCAGACCCTGGGAGCATCTTGAGTCCCCGTCTCAAGTTCTAAAAGTCACTGCGTCTGTACTGCCCCAGGCCAGCGCCCCAGCCACTGGGCAGATAGATGGACACTTACACCCCAACACCCCCAGGGTCCCTGGGATCCCTGCAGGCCCCAGATTTAAAGAGACACTCCAGGGCCAGGCAAGCATATGGCTGGGGGTAACAAGGGAACCCCAGCAGCCCAATGTCCAGCCGCAGCCATGCAACCAATGTGGGGCCCTGGCCAGTGACCAGATGACCCACCCCATCACATGGGGCCTCCTCCCTGGGGCCCTGTGGGGCTCTCCCAAACCCACTTACTGCCCTAGCCTGGAAACATGGGCCTGGGGCCTGGGGAAGCACAGACCCTGGGCCCAGAGAAGGGGAGAGAAAGTCTCGGGTCCCCAGGGCTGAGTCACAGGCTGAGTCACCCCAGGTTGCAACCATACTGTGAATTTTCCACCACAGACTCCAGTCTGCGCTGACCGGAGCACCCAGGTGGCATCACGGAAAGGCCTTTACACCATGGCCTCTGAGAATCTGGTGGGAGCCGCACAGCAAAGTGGAACAAAGTTCTAGCCAGAGAGAATGTGTGGCCAGTAGCCCAATGGCTTCAACCCATCAACATTTTATCAGTAAAAGGAATGCTAGTGAGTTCCTAATATCTGCCCCCATCGCCATGGTCAGGCACATCAAATTTGGTGACTGGGTTTTTCCAGAACTTGTTTTTATGGCGAGTTTATCTCCAGTGGCTCCCCGCTCCATACGCATACACACCAGAGTGAGCCGGTGATCACTTGCTGGTGATCAAGATAAAGGCTGTTGTGGTTAAAGTTTTATTCAAGTCCTGGGGTTTTATAGCCACTTTCAGCATTCCTGACAGGGTCCTATCCAGTCAGGCCCTGAGGGGAGGGGTGCTACGTGGACAGTCAGGCCCTGGGGGCAGGGGTCCTACCTGGGCAGTCATACACTGAAACTCTATAACAGACCACTTTAGGTTGAGAGAGAGTTAAGGTTTTGGAAACTCATCGGAGTCAAGAACAACAGGACAACATACTGTAGATTCACACTCAGGAGAAAAGTCTACATTTCAAATCCTAGGAGGTCTGAGTTTTTCCAGTGGAAGATTTTATTCACTAAAATGTGGAGATTATACTATTCTTGGGGCTGATCCGCCCCTCATGCCAGGTGTTTGGACCTCAGCACTGCTGACGTGTGGGGCCAGGTCATCCTCCATGCTGGAGGGACCATGCCAACACTTGGGGCCAGCTCATTCTCCGTGTTGGGGCTGCCCCATGCATTACAGGGTGTGAGCAGCACCCTTGCCTCACCTCCATCACTTGATGCCAAAGCACCCCCCAGTGCCCGTCATCTCAGCTGGTCATTGACGAACAGCTGCCTGGAACCTGTCCCCAAGATGATCTGAGCTCCCACCTTCCCCTTGGGAGGCATCTTGCTACCAACTAGTTTGGGAATTGACAAAAGATGGTGCAGATGGTTCACCCAAGTGCTGTCAGCCCCCGCCCCACACAATCGGACCCCGTGAAGCCATCTGTGCCTCGGGGCTAGAGCCCCACCGGGCCTGGATGTCCCTGATGAAATGACGAGGACCCTGAGTTTGCCCTGTGTGGGAGCTCTTGGGGTCACACACTCCTCTCTGCCCACAGAACTTTCCAGAGACCAACACTGCTCCACACAGGGTGCAGCAGAGCTGTCTGCTGGCCTCAAAGAGAAGGAAGGAAAATCTGAAGCCAACACACCAGCCCTCGGCCACCCAGAGACTCTCTCAGGGACCTCACCCAAAGTCCCCAGATCGTCACAGCCTCTCAGCCACCCTGCCTGGCATGGCGCTGATGCCCTCAGCTCCACATGGACGAGTCCTCACTGACACTCACACATAAATCGGCTCGGGAACCCAGGACCAGCCCGCGATTCAGGACACCCCAGCTCTGGAACAGGAATCAGCCTCAGCTCCCACCCAGAACTCAGATGTTTCAGGGGCTGCAGCTGACACCCAAAACACCTGACCGACTCGTGTGTCAGAAGAAACTCTGGAGGAGTTTGGACGGTAACAGCACCCATTTCCAATTGCAGCCACAGCTGGCCCAGCGGAGAAGAGTGTATTGGGGCCAGGACTGTGTCACGGCTCTGTTCCGACCCACAGCCATCATCCTGAGTCCACACTGCCCACAGCACGCCGGGGGCAGCCTTGGCCACCCTCGGGCAGACCCGCCAGGTCTGAAGCCCAGACTCGGGCAGCGTGATTCTTCCCCATGGGAGGAGGTGGGGGCAGGAGACGACGGCTGCGGGGCAGGCCCAGCAAACAGGAGAGGACCCCCCCGAGGCCACCCCCGCACCCTGCGCCCACACTCACCCGACAGGGCGTGCAGGTCCGGCCCCGCGCGCCTGCTGGTCAGCTCGTACTGGAAGCCCGTGGTCCTCCTGCTGATGTCTTGCTGTGGCGTCGCCTCCACGAACAGGCCCCCCTGCTCGAAGCCGAAGCACGGCGCCTGGCCGGGCCCGAGGTCCCCGTCCCGCACCAGCAGTTTCAGTTCTCCAGTCTTTTCCAAATAAATATTGGCCCCCGAGGAGCCCCTGAGGGGCTTGATGCACAGAGTCAGGTGCCGGGAGGGCGAGAAGGTGTTGGGGCGCAGGTTCACGATGAGCGCCCCGGTCGGGTACATCCACTCCACGGTGCCCGCCGAGCAGCGCAGGTAAACTTGCTCCACCTCCTTCCTGTGGGCCTCGTGCGTCAGCCCGCTGCGGAGAGGGGGAGACTCGTCAGTCGGGAGAGGCACCTGAGCACCGCGGTAAGGCATCCGCCTACAATGGGGGAGCCGCAGTAGACATGGGTTCGATCCCCAGGTGGGAAAGATCCCCTGGAGGAGGGCACGGTGACCCACTTCAGTGTTCTTGCCTGGAGGATCCCCATGGACCGAGGAGCCAAGCAGGCCACAGTCCATAGGGTTGCAAAGAGTCGGACACAACTGAGGCAGCTTGGCACAGCACGGCAGCACCCCTTGCCCAGACAGGTGTGGGCGCTGTCGCCACCATGCAGCTGAGGGCCCATCTCCAGGGAGGGGGGTGCGGCCATGCTGTCCCACTTGTCCGGCTCTGAGCACTCTAGTGCGTGTGGGAGCTCCCGGGCCCTCTCAATACCCCGACACTCCACTGGCCTCTGAGCCCAAGTCCTTGGGGTCTCTCCCTGAGCTGGGATGATGATGGGTGCGGTGGAGGTGGGAAGCACGGAACGGATGTATCTTCCAAAAAATAAACAGGGAAACACCAGCCAGACGTTGGCACCAACCCAGGTTCCCGATGACCAAATGAGGGTCAGGAAGCTCATTTGATGGGAGATTCCCATTGAGTGGAGTGGAGACCAGGGAGCAGATTCAAGTGACAGGAAGCACGCTGGAATGCCAAAATGCCATACAATAAAGAATGCACTCCAGGGAGCAGCTTTTAAACCAACGGGAACATTAGCAATTTGGTGGTTTGGGGGGGGGGGCGGCGTTGTTGGAGGTTGTCGGTGAGTTTTGTCTTTAGGGTCCCCTTTAGACACAATGTTCCTATTGTCTTGAAGGCAATGATGTGACCGCTTTGTCATTCATTTGAGAACCCGAAGACCCTGCATTGCCAATCGTGGTTTGTTGTTGTTGTTGTTTTTTCCAAAACAAACTCAAATCATCAAAGCAAAATACAAAAGTCAAGAGAAGGTCCTCCACGGGGAGACACGGGAGGGAACTATGGAAAAACATTACAAAAGATCTGTGGATGCCTGTCTTCCTGATGGGGACTGCTGAGGAGTTCAGTGGGTTTCAGTCCTAATAAATGCCAAACAGGAAAAAATGAAGTGTGCTATGCTCTTGGGGTGGCAGGTCTTGAGTAAGTTGTAACATTATGTTTTCGAGAAATTGAAACCATCAAAAACGTTCAAGTTTCCCCTACTCAAACTTGTAATGTAAATGTCAGCTTGTGGTGACGGTTACGTCATGACCACCGAGCAGCCCTGGAACTCAACCCGGTGACTTCAACTAAGTGTTTTATTACATGAAATTTGGTTCTGATCAGATCTCAGACAGGTTCACCCACATTCTTAGGATTTTTATGTGAAATAAACAATGCTATATTCAGAGCCCTGGCCTGAGTGAGTTACCAGAAACCTTTTCTGCAGAGGAGAAAACACATAACATATGGTTTGCATTTACTGTTGGTGACTCACGCTCCGGGCCCCGAAAAGCCTCGCTTTTCATACGACGGCCAGCTGCAGGCTGGGGCTGCACAGTCACCCTGCAGACCACATCAGAAGGACGTGTCAAGGAGGTGAACTCCCTCCTAACCCCACTCCCCACCCCCAAGGCCCTGGGTCATAGGCAGTCTGGCCTCAGACGCCTACTGGGGCCGCACACGCAGAACAGACTTACAAATTACAGCCACATAAAACTCACACAAGCTCATCTGACACACAGGAGGGGATGGGTGTAATTACAGTGCCGGGTGACAAAATTAGACTAAATGGTGTGTGGTTGCCACAGATGACTATAATCAGCCCTGCTCTTATGCAGCCACACAAACTTTATCACGGTGTCCCTCCTCTCCTGGCTCCAGCCTCGAGGGGCATCTGGACACTTGCCCCATGCCCAGGCACCAAGCCTCAACTCTCTCTCCCACAAAAACCATCCCGTCAAAGGCTTTGCTTCCCTCTCAGTGGGAAGAGGGGACCCTAGGGGTCGAGGGAGTGGAGAACCCACGGCAGAGGCTGTGGGTACCTCTCACTAAGTTGTCTTAACCTCAACAGTGGAGGGGGAAGAGGGAGTGGACTTACCCTCCACCCATGTCTTGGCAGGGGTGAAGGGGGCCCTCATGGGGACTGATGGCCAGCCCACACTGCCCAGGGGGAGGTGGACCTGAGGCCCTGGGGGCTGCCACCACCAGCCTGTTCACGTGACCACATGCATCCATTTACTCACAACTCACTCGCCACCTAAAAGAGAACTAGGAACAAAAAGACAGTGGATAGAGAAGAAATACGGAGCCCATCACTTTACCCTCTAGCAGGTCCACCCCATCCCCAGAACCTACACAGGCTCTGCTCTGCCTCTTCTCTTTTTTTAAATTACTTATTTTTATTTATTTATTTGGCTGTGCCAGGTCCTACTTGCGGCACACAGGGTCTGCTATCTTCATTGTGGCACACAGGACCTTTAGCTGCATCATGTGAACTCTTAGTTACGGCATGTGGGACCTAGTTCCCTGCCCAGGGATCAAACCCAGGCCCCCTACATTCTGAGCACGAGTCTTAGCCACCGAACCACCAGGGAAGTCACCACCTCTGCTTCTCTCTTGTTCTAGTAAAACATCAGGACCAAGACTCCCACTAGGCGCCCAACACAGGAGTGTCCACGGTCACATCACAGCAAGAGCTCCATTCAGACAGACATCTGCTTGGTTCAGCCTGGGGCCAGCTGAAGCAGAAGATTCACGGTCTACCTAGTACCTACCGGAAAATCTAGTCACCACTGAAAGACTGAAAATGCAAAAGTGCTATTAATGCAAAAGTGCTGGAGATGCAAACACACAACACATTGGTAATGGTCACTGCTGATGGTATTTTACGATTTTCATATAACATGCAAGTGACATCCTAACCAAGCAAAAATGAAATAACTATGCCCTGATGTGATGAAGCTAAAGGATTCAGGGGAAAAAAAAAAATGGTTCTATTCATCCTCAGGAAACTGAGAAAACTGATTTGATCTTGGATTATTTAAACTGAGTTAATGCATTAAAAAGGTGGAGGGGGGGAGAGTTGGCAAGTGTCACTCCCAGGAGGACCCACACCTGTGGAGCACCTTTCTGGGAAAGATGGCAAATTCCAAGTTGCTACAGGGACTATCTGACGGGGTCAGTGTGGAAGCAGCAGAGCCCACACCACTCGTACCCACAGCCTGGTCCAGACCCTGAGTCACCAAAAGGAAGTGATGGTCTCTGGTTGACTAAAGTCAGGAAGAGCTTCAGATCAAGGGCGAAACCAAAAGGCTCTGCTTCCTGGAGTTACCTTTCATTTCCCCACCTCACAGGAGAGACAGCCCAGGTGTGACATACTAACTGGCAGTGCCCAGCCCGTCGCAGTGGGAAAGTTCATGGTCCACCTTTATGACCAGGGTCTAATAAAGATAGGACGCATCCTGTCCTGGCCGAGGGAGAGGGATTTCAAAACTCTCTACTTAATTACTTGGATACACCCAGAAACACATCCAGCCTGTCAAATGTGAGTGGCCAGTGTCGTAAAAAAGCAACTCCCTTCCTATCAGGGGATCAGAAACCACCCTGCGCATTGGGGCTTGCACCACCCTGTGCCGTCTTTAGAACAGCTCATAAAAAGTCATAAATGCTATAGAATCAGCAGGCAAACCGGTGCACCAGGGTAAGAATCTGTCAGCTGATCTGTGGAAAAAAAAAAAAAAAAAAGGTAACTGGAGGGGTAGCGATTACAACCCTGGTGTGGGGGGAGGGGGGTCTTATGCTCCTGGAATGTGACTTGGACCTCTCTCTGCGCCGGATCCTACCCATAACTTCTACAGCCACTGCAGCCTCCCTTGACAAGTTTCTACCTCTAGGTTGAGTGGAGGACATTGGAGGGTGTCCAAGACCAGGGGTTCATTAGCAGTGATGGAGGGAGAGGGGATACAGGCAAGCGACTCTGCTTCTCCAGATAGATAAGAGGATGCACAGGAAGAAGAAGGGATTCCTCTATCCACCACAAACACCTGCATGGTCCCCAGGGGAGGCATCCTCTGCACACTGGTCCTCCAAGAATGTGAAAAGGGTATCAGCTCCTCCTCTGAAAATTCAAGCTCACAGGGGTGGGACTGAGTTTCTGTTTTTGATCTGCCGAAGCAGGACACCCCAAGGCCTCATTTTGGGGATGCACTGATTCATCCAGCAGAGGCTGCAAAAGCAGGGAGTTTAATTACCAGCGAGGGGGGAAAGGGCAGCCCCAGAAGAGCGTGTCAGAGTCAGAGGCTCCCAGCCAGCTCTGTGCCGGCGCCAGCATTCTCCAGGCTAACCCTCCCCCGGAGCTCGGATCGGCCGTGCAGGGCCCAGTCTCAGCTCCACCAACCCCTGCTGCCGGGAGACCTTCTGTAGCCCAGAGGGCGGGTGACACCAGCCCAACCGCCCAACCTCAGGAGCCCCGGACCTTCACTCTGGGATGGGTGGGACGTAGAGAGAAAGGAGCAACGTAATTGCCAATTTCCACAGAGAACTGGGGGCTTCCCGGGCGGCTCAGCAGTAAAGAATCCGCCTGCAATGCAGGAGACACCGGTTTGATCCCTGAGCGGGGAAGATCCCCTGGAGGAGGAAATGGCAACCCACTCCAGTATTCTTGCCGGGAAGATCCCACGGAGGAGCATGCACAACTGGGTCTGGACTTATCCAAGATGACCAGCAGCTGCCCTGCTGACGCACAACCCAGCACCCTGGCACAACCCTGCCCTTCTCGGAAAAACCATCTTCACTCAAAACAACCCCATGACACCCCCACAGCATGAGGTGTCTGCCAGCGGGAGTCTTCCCACCAGAAGGCAGCGTTTAAGGGGCCCTGCATGGTGGGACGCCCGGACACCCAGACCCCAAGAGAGTCCCGGCCCACTGTGTTTTCGGAGAAGACGACCCTAGATCTCCCTCGCTCTGCAAACTCTTGAACCCGCAACTTCAGAAGCACATGCCGTCTTCTCCGACAGCGAGGTGCCGGGCTCCGGCCGGCGCCTTGGCAGACGGCTGTTCTCGTCCTGAGTAGCTGCGCTCTCACCAACCACCCCCCCTCCCCGCCCACGCTTGTGACTTGCCTGTCACACTGCAGTTTAAAAAAAAAAAGTCCTCGGCTGCCTGCCTTGGCGGAGGGCGTGAAGGGGGGTCGCCGAGCCCAGCGCGCGCTGCCAAGGGCGGCCTGACCTTCACCAGGCGGGGCGGGGGGCTCGACCAGGCCCAGAACTCGCCCGGCGCAAGGTGCCCGCCCGCGGTCTCCGCCCGCACCGACGTGGTCAGCGCGCGGTCAGCGCCAGGGCCCCCTCTCCGACCACCGGAGCCGCCGCTCCTTCCTACCAATCCGTCTGTCCCTTCCCGCTCGGCCCTGAGCGCAGGCCCGGCTCCTCCCGGCCCGGGGCGCGCAACTCCTCGCCGAGGGCAGAGCCCTGGAAGGGCCAGAGGGCTGACCCCCGATCGCCTCCAGTGAAGGGTCGCGGGGTCCGGGCTGCTGCTCTCTGGGAACCAAGCGGCGACCCGTGCGATCCTGCGCCGGGAGAGCTGGCTGCCGGACCGAACCGACCCCACCGCGCTGCAGGCGCGCCTTCCCCTGGGCGTCTCCAGGGTCGGGGGACCGGGACGCCGCGGGCTCTTTTGTTCTAGAACCGGGGGCGGGGGAGGGCGGGGACCGCACTCGGCCTGGAGAGCGGGCCCCCGGGCCCCCGAGCCCCCGCGCGCTCGGCCCGCGCGGGAGGGGAGTGGAGGCGAGGGCCGGCCTCGCGCCGCACGAACTCACCTCCCCTTCCAGCTGCACAGGTCGCTCGAGTACTGCGCGCCCGCGCCGCCCAGTAGCACGGCCAGCAGCAGCAACAGCGGCGGCGGTCCAGGGCCCGGGGCGGGGGGCCTCGGCCACAGCTGCCCCGCGCGCCCCCCAGCCGCCCGCGTCGCGCCCCGCATGCTCTGGCTCCGGCTCGGCCGCCGGTCCCGCGTCCGCGCCAAGCGAGCAGACCCTCAACCCGGCGCGGCCGGGCGGCCGGGCTCCGAGTTCAGGAGGTCAGGTCGCGCGCCCCCCGCGCCTCCAGGGCGGCCGCCCGCCCATCCCCGCCGAAGTCGGGGCCGCCCGAGCCGCTGGAGCCGCTGCACCCGTGCGCGAAGATCCGCGCCCGCCGCCGCCGCCAGAGCCTCTGAAGTCTGCAAGTCCGCGGTCCGGGTCCCGGCTCAGCTGGGGGGCGGCGCCCGTCCCACCGCTCCGCCCCCGCCCCGGGTCCGCCCCCGCGCGCCGGAACCCCGCCCCTTGCGCCCGCGCCCCGCGCCCAGTGCGCCCGGCTGGACGCGGCGGATACCCGAGTCTGCGGCGTGGCAGGGGCGCGGAGCGCCGGGGGCGTGTGGCTCGGGGGTGGGACAGGCTAGGACGCCGCGGAGAGGAGAGGGCTGCGCGAGGGACGGGGAGTAGGGCCCGGGAGGGAAGAGCCAGGTTGGAAAGTGGAATTTCGAGCGGGAGGGGGAAGGGCAGCAGCGCGTCCCGGGCTTCTAAGGTGCGGGGGCGGGGTAGAAACCCGAGACCCAGTGTCTGTGCAGACCCTAGCCGAGCGCCTGGCCGGCAGGTCCCTCCCGCCGGCAGACTGAGTCCGGAATGGCCTCTGGGATGTAGCAGGGGCGCCTGGCCGTGTCACTGCTGTGTGACCAGCCTGAGGCCGTCAGGGATGTTCCTGGCACCCACCCTCGACGGGATTTGAGTGTGCTTTGCGGAAGTTCAGACTGTGCCGTCCCGCGGCCCACGGGGGAGGGGAGGCCCGGCTGTGGCCGACTCACAGTTGAGTGTGAGGTGGACCCTGGGACACCCATTCCACAGAAAGGCTCTGGATTTGACGGCCGAGGTCACCGCTTCTGTGCATCCCTCCCCCTGCGGCTGCCCCCCACCCCACCCCGCCATCCCTGCTCCAAAGTTAGCCTCCTGCCCGATTCACCAGCTTCGCACTTGATTTTCGTGGTGGGGACCCTCTCGGGTACTGTAGGGTTTTAGCAGCATTCCGGAGTAGCAGCCCCCGCACCGCCAGGCTTGGCGACAGGACCTGTCTCCAGATGCTGCCAAATGCTCCCTGGGTGCAAGGTTTCCTTCTGAGCTCCCTGTTTTCGCAGCACCCAGTCTCCTGATCGCAGCATGAGGAGAGCTGCTGCCTTCCCCAGGTGGTCACTGGGGCCAGCAAGTGCCCGACATCCAAACAGGAGGACATAGGCAACTCAGAGGACCCTGGCCTCTGGAAGGATGATAAGGATCTACCAGGTGGAGGGAGGGAGCCCTGGCACTCCAGCCAGCCAACCCAGGGATCACAGAAGCAGGTTTTTCTGCTTCCTCAGACTCGGGTGTTGATTTGAGTTCCAGAGTCTGAAACTCCGTCAAATAGAGAAATCTGACCTGGTTTTAGCATTTCTTTTCCAGCCAATATACATTTCGGGAGGAATTGCAAATGACCCATGGGGGAGGGGAGTTACTTCCTATTATTTTTGCATTGCACCGTTTCATTTGGTTAGAGTTTGGAAGTCTAAGTCGGTTGTAGAAATGGAATTATCACCCTCTGGAGAAGCCGGAGGCTGCAGGGTCCAAAACAGATGAGCCTGGGAGACAGCCTCTGGAGTGCTGGGGCAAGGCTGGGGGCGTGGTTCACCCTTGAAGGGGTTTACAGTTGAAGAATCTGCTTAAGGCAACCCCGAAATAGCAGGTCTACCCACCCAGCCTAAGCCTGGAGCAAGGACCTTGCCTGGTCATAAATAGTGATGTCATCCCAAGACCCAAAGTCAGCTTTGAGGCTGGAGGACTCTACAAACATCCATTCCCGGCTAGAGGGCCTGCTGCACCCCCTCACCACACCCCTTTGGAGTGTGTGCCCCCTCCCCTCCTTGCTGCAAGTACCAGGGTGCAGAACTGCTCTGAGAAGTGAGTGAGCCAAGTGAAACTGCCACCCAGGCAGCAGGGGAGAGGGGTCTGCTGCTCGCGGATCTGGAAACTGCAACCACTTCTGTGCACCTCTCATCCAGGGCACTGTGGGTGGTAAAGAAAGGCTATACAAGCAGCCTGACTGGGCTGAAGGGCCCTGGGGCCGGTCAGGGTCCAGGTCTTCACACAGGACGGTGTGGGCCGGTTTGAGGGCCCCTTCATGTTACAAATGCAGAGACTGGGTGCTGTGAGCCTGAGTGATCTGCTCCAGGGTTTCAGAATTCTATAGTGACCGCTGGACCAAAGAGGAGAGCCGTTTTGCCGGGGCGGGGGGGGGGGGGGGCAAAGTGGAGCTGATTCCTGTCCCAGGCTCAGGACCGTGACCTGGAAAGCTGCCAAACCACCTCTGCCCAGGTCGACTTCCCTAAAACAAGCTCAGCACAATGGTGCTTGCCGGACCAGTGGAGCAGCGACCAGGAGCCAGCTCTGCAGCCTTCAGTTAATAATATATCCGCATTGGCTCAGCGATTATAGCACCTGTGCACATTAATGCAAGATGTCAGTAAGAGGAATCGGGCAGGGCAGGGAGTATATCGGAACTCTCTGTAGTATCCGCTTAGCTTTCTGTAAGCCTAGGAAATTTAAGACGATTGAAGACAAAAGTTCTAGCAGCGTTCTTGGGAGAATCTGATAGACTCTTGGGACAGTCCGACCTAAGTCTCTGTGACAGGCCCTCACTTCTGGGGACACAGGTACCTCTGGATTCCTGGAGGGTCCCTGAAGCAGGAATTTCCAGATTTCCCTCCTCCTGTCGAGAGCCAGCCTGGGGGTGGGGCCACAGCAGCAGAACTGGTTCCTCAGTCTGCACTCAGCTCCTGGGCACCTCTTTGTCCTGCAAGGTGGGGCTGACGACCCCTCCTGGCCGAGCAGAGCCACCTCCTGGTGCTCACGGTGTCAGCTCTTGGGGGGCATGTGATGGTGGGGGTTGGGGCAGCACAATGAGGTGGGTCATGGCTGGTTGAGGCTGCCCGGCAAAGACCACCTGCCCCGCTTCATCACCCTCCACCCCACCAAGCAGGGAACAGGGAAACCCTGCAGAAGCCCAGTCAGAGAACCTTGGGGTGTGTTAGTCCACGGAGGGCTGGGGTCGGGGGCACTTCCCAGTGGGACTTTCTCCCAGTTAAACCCAGGAAGGTGGTGGCCCCACCCCCACCAGAGTGAGAAGATGGGTGTCGTGGCGTCTGAGAAAAGCTGGGTGCTACATTCATGGTCCTCCCAACACCAGCATGCCCACTGGAAGGCAGGATGGAGGACTAGACCCACTGCGGTCAGACAGCAAAGCTGCCCATCCGCACACTCGGTGACAGCCCCACCATCTAGCTGCCCATCCGCACACTCGGGTGACAGCCCCACCGTCTTGCCTGAGTTCCTTCCACGGCCCCATGAGGCCAGAGCAATAGGGCTCAGCAATGACAGAGACCTCACAGCACAGCTCAGCATGCCCTTGAGGTGCACACCGCTGCTGGGCCTCACCTCTTGCCTCGTATGGAGGGGCAATGATGCAGGGCATTTAACCACAGAGCCGCCTGTCCCACCTACTGGTCCATGCAGAGCTCATAATGATGGAGTCCATGGACCAAACTCAGGTCAGTATCGACCTTCACTCCTGATCTGTCCGTTCACTTAGAGATGTTTCCCAGGCGTTTGCCGGGCACGTCTCTGGGGTGAGTTCCAGGGCCGCAGCCCTGGGCCTGGGCCAGGCTGAGAGGCAGCAGCGATGGCCTCCAGAGAGACCACGACGACGGTTATGGCCGGATGACTGCAGCTCTGGAGTGTCCACCTGACCTGAAAGCGCCCGTGTGCTCCAACCTCTTTGGTGGTTCCTTTTAAGTATGACAGGGACCCACCACCTGAGGAAGGAAGCTCGCTGGGGTGGGATCTGTGGGGCCAGACATGCTTTACCAGCCTTTGAATGTTGGGGTGCAGCAGGCCCTGCGGGTGGTGAGGGGACCACCGACATAGGCTCTGGTGTGGCCCCCCTCCGTGGGTCACACAGGCGGTGGAGTCAGGGTCTGTTTCTGAGTCTCGTTACCTGCAAAGTAGGTGGAATCTTGATTCTCAGGGGGATATAGAGTGTGTGACATCATCACACAAAGCCTTATATAAGGTGCGTGATAAATCTCAGCTCCACACAGATGCTGACGCGGGGGTCAAGGTGCCACCCAACTCTCAGCAGGGCTCCGGACCTCGTGGGGGAACACTCTCCCCAAGCCCCGCCCCACCGCTCTCATTGCACCATGAGTTCTTTGAGCCAGTAACACTCAGTCCCTGTAAATGCTTTCATTTTCTGCCCAATCTTGAGGTTTTCAAATGTGTATTGATGGTCATTCTATCATACATAATGTCCAGTCACCTGAGTTTGCTCATTGAAGAATCAGCTTCCTCCCCTAAAAACTGGACACTTCGAGAAAAACATTAAAGGTTTTCCCAAACATGTCCAGGGAATTCATTCTTTGGCATTGGAAAAACGTGGTGTTGTTGAAGTTGCTAAGTCATGTCCAATTCTTTGCAGCCCCATGGACTGCAGCACGCCAGGCTTCCCTGCCCTTCACTATCTCCTGGAGTTTGCTCAGACTCATGTCCATTGAGTCGGTAATGCCATCCAACCGTTTCATTCTCTGTCACCCCCTTCTCCTCCTGCCCTCAATCTTTTCAAGCATCAGGGTCTTTTCCAGTGAGTCAGCCCTTTTCATCAGGTGGCTGGAGTTTCGGCTTCAGCATCAGTCCTTCCAATGAATATTCAGGGTTGCTTTCCTTTAGGATTGACTGGTTTGGTTCACATGAAAACACCCAGACCCCCATCTGCCGAGGGAGGTTTACATGTGGCCCCAGCCCTGTCCCTCCTTAGCCCCTGGATCGCTGTCATATCTGCCACGCTGCTTTCCCCTTCCAGGTCATTTTTGCTGACCTTCTCATTGGGACATAATTATTGTAATCGTGGTGAAATGATGGATCACGAGTAAACGCTTGTAATTTAACATTTAGCAACTGTAGCCAGCGGTGTGTAATTACAACGTGAAACAGCCTAGAAAGTGCTGGCTGGCCCCAACCCAAACACCTTCCCCCAGTCACCTCTTTAACCTAATTTACTGGCATGTTTGCTGTCTGTGCGGTTGAGAAAAGCGGGAGGGAGAAAGTGAGGGGCTCCTGCCAGTCAGCCAGGTGTGTGCGTGGGTCAGCAGCGAAGGTGGTATGATTATTCCTGCGCCCTCATCGCCGTTGTTTGCAGCAGCTACCTTGGTTCGGCCTGGGTTTGGCAGCGTCTCACTCTGCCTGGCCATCAACAGACTAGACGGCCCTCACACCAGCAGGAATGTCTCTGTTTTCAGAGTGCCTTGAGACAGCCCCACACAGGGGAGAAGGACCCCCACCCTGGCACCACATATTCGGTGAGTACATGCTGCCGGTGGTTTCACCACCCTCCTCCTCACCCAGCTCACACATCACTTCTCCTAGGAAGCCGGCTGAACTCCATCTCAATGACTCTCTCCCAGGCAGCTAGAGGCCAGGCCTGGCAGCGTCCCCCAGCATGTGCACATTTCTACAATCCAGCGGCTGCACCCAGTCTGTCATCAAGGCTCCTAAGCTGAGCTGGGGTGATCCTGGAGCCCTGGCAACCCCAGGGTGGTAACATTGAGAGGGCGATGTCCCGGTTGCTGAGGGTGGCGTCCCGGTTGCTGAGGGTGGCGTGCCAGGGGGCCAGGCCCAGAGATCCTGCTTCTGTGCATGGTTGGCAGTCTCACTGTCCACATCCTCACCTGGGCCAGGCTCACCACTCCGCTGGAGCTCCCAGGTGTTCCCGGGAGATGCTCCCGTCTCCTCCAGTAGGTGTTCGCGTGTGTCTTCTGGTAGCTGCACCACGCAGGCTGCTCCCCACTCAGCCGCCCCGCTGGACCACCACTTCTGAGCAAGGACTCAGAACCACACTGCCTCCCTGAGGAGCAGAAGTTTCTGATACAGCAGTGACCAGTTGGGCATTTTCAAATGTCTGAAGCTGCCCAAGTCAGGTGCCGTGTGCCCAGGACCACACGCCCTTCGATTCACCCCCTGTCAGCTCGGGTGCGTCTGTGTGTGTCTCGTGTGTGCACATGCGTTCACTTTCCACTGGGCCATTCGATGAGTGGCAGATGAGAGTTTCGCCTTTAAATTCTGGAAGAAGAGTCGCCTGCTTCCTGGATGGTGCTGACACCACAGTGGTTCTGATAGCAGGTGAGGAGCTTACAGGGAGATGAGATCCCTCTGAGGAGAGGTCCGAGTCCCCGTTTCCTCATTTGTCCCCAAAACATCCAGTATGAGGAATAGAGTCTTTCTCTGCCCCGCCCGCAGCCCTGTGCTGGGATGCACCAGCGGGGGGCAGGTGGCCCTGGGGTGGGGGGGGCAGGCCAGCCGCCCCATTCACATGTGAATTTCCAGCCACACCTGCTGACAGCTGGACACAGGGTGAAGGGGACCCTGTCCAGCCCCCCGTGCCCCTGCTCTTGCTGACGGTGGCCTGTCTTATGTCTGTGGGCCCGGGAATCCAGGCATGTGGCATAGACAGTGACCGGGGCACTCCGGCCTTCAAGTAAACCAGGTGTGAAATCCCCTTCCTGCCCAAGAAAGGAGAAAAGAAGGCAGGTCCTGCAGAAACTCCATGTGCACTCTGCACCCCCCCAAATGAGCTCTCCCCTCCCAGGTCCCATGGGTGCCAGCACACTCGGGGACCCCTTCATGGCCTCAGCCGGGAGCCCCAGCGACAGGCCCTCCCTGAGTCAGTTCTGGGTCACCTGCACCTCTGTGACTCAGCCCAGGCAAGCAGGCGGGGGCGGCTGTAAAACACGCTTGTCTGGAGCCTGGGGGGGTGGGGCCTCGTCCCTTAGCTTCTCGCTCACTTGCCCCTCCCTGGGGAGAGGCCACAGCAGGCTGGGCGACTCGGGGCTGCCCCCGCCGGAGGGGCTGAGGGCAAGCCTGAGGGCCCTGCCGTTGTGTGGGGGTGGGGGGACGCCTCAGTTACTGGAGAAGGCTAGAGGTCGTCACTGCAGCCGTGGGCCATCATCCACTTGCCCAGAGGGTTCCATCTGGAGGGACAGTCCCACCCAGCACCAGGAGAAGCAAGGAAGCTAGCCTGGGTGGACAAGTGAGGGTCACTCGCTGAGTTAGTGGTCCGAGCCATGCAGATGTGCTGGGAAGTCCCGTGTGCCAAGGTGGCCTCACCTTCCCTGGGCCCCAGAACCCTGCAAAGGTTGGGTGTGGAGTGTGGGTCCTGGGGCCTTGTAGGGGTGGGGGGGGTTCCGGGGGTGATCACATGGGCTGGGCAGACCAGGAGACAGGCAGATAGTGCCAAGAGGATGATGCAGGAAGGGGTCGGGGAGGGGAGGGACAGGTGCTGGGACCTGGGACAGAAGGAATGCGGGGGCAGGGCCGGTGGCGTGAGGAGCGTCAGGTCGGGTCACGGGTGTGCCCCCCCCAAAAGAACTGGACCTAGATGAGCTCACCAGGCAGTGGGCTGTTTTCATTACAGACTCGTTCTTCTGGCCTCTGAAGTCACAGTGGGATGTGTCCAGTCCTTAGAGAAGGCGGAGGAAACCTATTCAAGAAAACACAGGGCAGGAGCTGGGAGGCGGGCCGCGGTGATAGTTTGTCCCAAGTTAATGAGAAGATGTGGGTGGGGCACTTAGCCCCGCAGGTGGGCCTCCTAGTCCCAGAGCAGCACGCCCGCCCCCAGTGATGTCGGCCTCCCCCCACCCTCTTCTGAAGAGGTCAACCCCACAATGCCTGGGTGCCCGGTGTCGGCCTCCCCTGAGGCTGCTGAAAGTGGGTAAGAGGTGTGACCCACGAGGAGGAGGACGCTACACTCCCAGAGAGGGGCGTGAGTCTTCTGATTTATGGGAGCAACAGCCCTGGGCACGTGTGAGGGGACAGGAGGGTGTGGGGTGCCCTGGAGGGAAGATCAAGGTGTCGGACATGGGCCCCACTGAGCAGAGACTGCAGCGTAGGTCGTGGTGCGGGGGCAGGAAGGGCTCTGGTGGGCTGTTTGGCTGTGAATGAATTGGAAATGCAGGACTTGCCTCTTTCCTGCAGGAGGGGCTCAGAGGCTGGGGGAGATGGCGTGTCATTTGAGACCTGCTCAGCCACGTGGGAGGGCCCAGAGACACAGCTCTTCCCACAGCAGTGAGGAATCAACCCGAGAGGGGGGCCTGGCACCCCTGAAGGGCTCCAGTCACTTCTCTGTGGGTCAGAACTTATAGTGGGAGCCTCGGCCACTCAGTCTGGGAAACTAAGTGCCATGGGAGTGGCTGGCTCCTGGGGTGGTTGGCCCCAGGGTGAGAGGGATATGGTCACCATGATGGACAGCAAGGAAGCAGGCCATGTGGCACAGACCGTGGCCTTGGTCTTCCTGGGAGTGAGAGGGATAGGAAGCCTGTTGGATTCTTACTTCATCTGTGTAAGCAGAGAAGTTCTAGGTCAAGTGAACAAAAGTTTAACCCAATTCATAAAAGCTTTCCATCACTTCCCGGATGAGAGCCAGTTTACAGACCCAAGAAGCCCCCAAATGAAGGGGAGGCTAGGTCCCCTTAAGGAAGAAGCCCGGTAGAGTGCCAGCAATTCATATTATTACTCTTTCTCCTCATGTTCTCTGAGGGACTGTGACCTTTCACCAGGGTAACTGTGCCTTTGGAAAATGTAACTTTTGGGGGAAGGACTACATGTTGCTGACTCTGGACTGACCCTGATTCCAAGACCTGAAACATCACTGGTGCTACAGTCAGAGTGGGGCTGGTGGAGGTCACGTGGTCAGTGGAGTCTTAGCTCAGGTCCACCTCACAGTGAGTCCAGTAGGTCCTGGAAACCATCCTGTGTTTATTTCCCCAGTTCCAGGCTTGACTGGAATAGGCATCCTCAGCAACCAGCAGAATCCCATGTTGCTTTCCCGACCTGTGGAGTGAGGGCTCTTCTGGTGGGAAAGGCCAGGTGAAGCCCCTAGAATAGCCTCCACCTAGTAAACCAAAAACATCTGCTTTATTGACTGTGCTAAAGCCTTTGACTATGTGGATCACAGCAAACTGTGGAAAATTCTTAAAGAAATGGGAATACCACACTACCTTACCTGCCTCCTGCGAAACCTGTGTGTAGGTCAAGAATCAATAGAACCGGACATGGAACAACAGACAGGTTCCAAATTGGGAAAGGAGTACATCAAGGCTGTATATTGTTACCTTGCTTATTTAACTTATATGCAGAGTACATCATACAAAATGCTGGGCTGAATGAAGCACAAGCTGGAATCAAGATTTCTGGGAGAAATATCAATAACCTCAGATATGCAGATGACACCACCCTATGGCAGAAAGCAAAGAGGAACTAAAGAGCCTCTTGATGAAGGTGAAAGAGGAGAGTGAAAAAGTTGGCTTAAAACTCAACATTCAAAAAATGAAGATCATGGCATCCAGTCCCCACTTCATGGCAAATAGATGGGGAAACAATGGAAACAGTGATAGGCTTTATTTTCTTGCTCCAAAGTCCCTGCAGAGGGTGACTGCAGCCACGAAATTAAAAGACACTTGCTCCTTGGAAGAAAAGCTATGACAAACCTAGACAGCATATTAAAAATCAGAGACATCACTTTGCTGACAAAGGTCCATATAGTCAAAGCTGTGGTTCTTCTAGTAGCCATGTATGGATGTCAGAATTGGACCATTCAGAAGGCTGAACACCATGGAACTGATGCTTTTGAATTGTGATCTTGGAGAAGACTCTTGAAAGTCCCTTGGACTTCAAGGAGATCAAACCAGTCAATCCTAAAGGAAATCAACCCTAAATTAGAAGGACTGATGCTGAAGCTCCAATACTTTGGCTCCCTGATGCAAAGAGCCAAGTCATTAGAAAAGGCCCTGATGCTGGGAAAGACTGAAGGCAGAAGGAGAAGAGGACGGCAGAGGATGAGAGGGTTGGATGGCATCACTGACTCGATGGACATGAGTTTGAGCAAACTCCGGGAGATGGTGATGGACAGGGAAACCTGGTGTGCTGCAGTCCGTGGGGTTACAAAGAGTCAGACACGACTTAGAGACTGAACAACAATTTGGCAGAAGACAATGGGTCTTGGAAAGTGACAGTAGAGTGTCATAAACTTAACCAGGTGGTGACTCCAATTGCAGCTGCTGTTACAGCTACGGTTCCACTGATTGAGCAAATTAACGCATCCCTTGGTACCTGGTATGCAGCCAGCGACTTGGAAAATGCCTTTTTATCCATCCCACTCCATAAGGCCCACCAAAATCAGTTTCCCTTCAGCTGGCAAGGCCCGTGACACACCTTCACTGTCCTAGTTCAGGGGTACACCCCTTCTCTAGGCCTACATCACAGTTCAGTTCTCAGGGAATTTGAGCTATTCCCTTCCGCGAGATAGCACATTGGCCCCCTGCCTCGATGACATCATGCTGATTGGAAGTAGCGAGCAGTAAGGAGCAATTAGACTTACTGGTCAGACACTCGAATGTCATGAGAGGGGGAGTTAAACTGGACTAAATTCAGCCTCTGTGTGTGGGACATGCTGAGACATCCCTCCTAAAGTGAAGGATGAGCTGCTGCATCAGCCCGTCCCAGAACCATGACAGAAGCACAAGCCTCATGGGCCCCTTGGGATTTTGAGGCAACCTGTCCTTCATTTAAGTGTGTTACTCTGCACCTTTTTCTGAGTGACCTGAAAAGTTGCTGGTGTGACCAGCCCAGGCTGGATGCATGAGACAAGTGCTCGGGCCTGGTGCACTGGGAAGACCCAGAGGAATAGGGTGGAGAGGGAGGTGGGAGGGGGATTCAGGATGGGGAGTACATGTAAATCCATGGCTGATTCATGTAAATGTATGACAAAAACCACTACAATATTGTAAAGTAATTAGCCTCCAACTAATAAAAAAAAAAAATATTGCTGGTGTGAGTGGGGCCCCAGGCAGGAGAAGGCCCTGTAGCAGGTCATGCTGCCCTGCAGATAACACTGGCACATTCTCTCCGTGTTATTTGGGGAAAATCATCTTTGCTTCGATTTACCATTCCCCATATGTAAACGGATGGGCTTCCCAGGTGGCGCAGTGGTAAAGAATCCGCCTGCCGGTACAGGAGACAAAGGAGTATTGGGTTTGACCCCTGAGTCGGGAAGATCTCCTGGAGTCGGACATGGCAACCCCACTCCAGTATTCTTGCCTGGGAAATTCCATGGACAGAGAAGCCTGGTGGGCTACAGTCCTTAGGGTCACAAAAAGTGGGACACCAGTGAGCACACACACATCTGTCAATGGACCTGATGAATTCACCATGTGGATCCTGCAGGGGCTGTGGGGGCCCAGTTGGTTTGTGCTTAGGTTCCAGGGTAGGTGAGGGTCCCATTTTCCTTTGTGATTCAGGAGCACTGACCCTCCCCTTCCTCCACCCTCTCCGATGTCCAGTCCTGACCCCCTCTTTCCTAGATGGCAGCACAACCGCTGGAAACTGCTGACATCAGTTTTAGCCAGGAGGTAGGAGGGGCTGGTTCTGGGTACCCTGGGCCCCCCTTGCTCGCTCGTGGCTGGGGGGGAGGTGCCTTCCCACCACCCCTCAACTCTGCCGAGTAGCTACACGTATGATGGAGAAAACAAGGTAAAAGACTATGACTGAGTCTAGAAAGCTCACTTAAATGTTTAAAGTCATTCTTCTTCATTTTAAAAGTAAATACACTTATTGAAAGAAAGGTCAGTTCTTCTGGAAGTGCCGAGAGAAAAGGAGGGGTTTCCCCTTGGTCCTCCCGACTATGCCGCACAGTTGGTGTTTTTCCCAGTGACCTCTGTGTGCTGCGGGTGTGTGTCTGCGCACACGTGTACGGGGATTCGGCAAGCTAAGTAAGGAGCATCCACAGTGGGCCCCTTGCACCTTCAGCCCCAGCAGGAAATCTACAGGGCACTGTAGGGGCCACACACCTGGTTCCGATGTCTGTGGGGCAGGGTCTGGATTTCCAGCCCTGATTTTAAAGAACAAATCACCACGCTGAGCTGCGGCTGACGCCGTGACTTTCCTTCTTGTCTTCTCATGGTCGTGTTGTCGCCTGGGGGACGCAGCGCCAGCCGGGGCGCCGGCGTCGGGTGCGAGGAGAAAAGACTTAAGCCTGTTGGTGTCAACAGGAAGCCCTTTTGTTGGCGTCTTTGAATTCTGTCTGTTCTCACTTCTTTCAAGTCCAGCCGAGGGCGGGCAGAGCGGCTGCCATCTCCCTGGGTGACCAGCCTCTGAATGTCCACAGTCTCCTTTGCTGGCGACCGCCCAACCTGCCCACCCCACAGTCCTGCCTGACCCTCTCTAGGGTCTCAGACCGCCCCCCCGCCAAGGCCACAGCTAAAGGCAGGGATGTGACGTGGCCCTTGGGTGTGGACCTGCTAAGACCTGTCCCTCCTACCCACCCCCAGTCCCCACCACCTCCACCCACTGAAGGTCCCAGGCGGGCCCTCCCTGGGAGGAAGTCAGGCTGCCATCCTCAGGGTGGTGGTCAGGGCACGGCCACCAGCTAGGGAGGTGGGAGCTCCCAGGCCCAGCGCCCTGAGGCACCCATGTCTTACTCAACCACACACACAGTAGGTGCTCAACAGGCCTTTAAACCAGTGAAGCATTCTGACCTCAGCAAATGTGTACTTGAAAGGCCTGGGGCGACCAGTCTCCAAGACATCCTCGGGGGCAGGTGTCCTGCGTAGCACCCCATGGCTGTTGGATGTCTACTCCTCATGGCGCATGGCTCAGGCCACGTGGGGCCATGACCCAGACGTCCCCCACCTCCCTTGTCCTCAGCACTGTCTCCCGGAGGGTGTGAACCCCAGCCCAGACCCTCCATGTGGCCCAACTTGGGAGGCGGACTCCAGCCTCCGACACCTCCTTCCATGACTTGGAAGAGAGGCGAGAAGTCCCTGGATTACCTGGCGTGGCTTGTGTGCCCGTGAACGAGGGCCAGGAAGTGGAAGGAGGGGCGGCCCCGGTCTCAGCCTCAGGTCACGATCCATACTCCAGGGCTCATGCCACACCCACATTAGCTGTGGGGAAGGAAAGGCATCACCTTCCAGAAGGGCCTTCTCTGGCTGGCTGAGGGTCCCAGGGCCAGACCCCATCACCAGCACTCACTGCCGAGGGCTTGCTGCCAAGAGCATGGTGGGCAGGCGTGGCTCATGGCCTGGTTCCCTGTTCTCAGCTCCACTGTGGGGGCCATGACCCTGTGTCCTGCCCATGTCATGGGGCTGACCATAGCGGCCCCTTGGGGTGACTCCAGGAGGCCCCCCTCCCCGACCCTGGGATCAAGCTGGTGTGCAAAGCTGTTCACAGTGACACACTTCCATGCCCTCTTGTTTCCTTCTCTGCATTCCCGTGCTTACAGGGGTGGTTTCTGTGAATCATAAGTGGCTTTGGCCATTTCCTAAAATGTCACCATTTTGATAAACTGCGAGGATTTTTCCTTCGGAGAAGCTGAAGTTAGAAGGGATCCTCGAACTTCCTGGCAAAGCAGTGGTGCCCCTTCCAAGTCCGATTTGGGATTTTGTTCTCCGTCACCTGCGTGTGAAGGGCTTCAGCCCCACCAGGCACACTCCCCGTGGAAGATGAAGGTTTTAGAGGCACTTTCCCTTAGTTAAAACCCATGTGTTTCCTGTACTTCCAAAAATGTCCAAGCAGGAAGAACTAAACCTCAAAAGGCAAAAATAACTGTGCCTCCCCCGCCCGAGATGGCCCTCACGGCCACAAAGCACCGTCTGGGCTGCCCGCGCCTTTAGGTCCTGGGTTAACGTTTCTTCTCATTTTAAATCTGAACCAAGCCAACCTAACCTAACCCCACCCCATTCCCCCAAAGGCTAAAGTTCGCTTTTCTTAGCCGGCTCAGAGGCCTTTATCTATGGCCTGTCTCAGTGAGAGAGGCTTCCCTCACGGCTCAGATGGTAAAGAATCCTCCTGCAATGCAGGGAGACCTGGGTTCAATCCCTGGGTTGGGACAATCTCCTGGAGAAGGAAATAGCAACCTACTCCAGTATTCTTGCCTGGAGAATCCCATGGAGAGAGGAGCCTGGCAGGCTACAGTCCATGGGGTCGCAAAGAATCAGACATGACTAAGCGACTAACACTTGCAATTTGTCTCAGTGAGGTCCCCAGGAATCCCTGCAGAGCAGCAAGAAGACAAAACACAATTGCAGATACGCGAGCAGAGGGAAGGGAGTGCGGGGATCAGGCCTAGGCAGTGTGGGCTGTCCATGCCTCCCAGACCTGGGACCAGGAGCACCCAGTGTGGTCAGCTGGATGTAATGGCTGGGCTCAGAGTGTCTATGGGGTGAAATGGCCGTCCCGGGGACAGAAGGGGGATCTGAAAGAGGCCTGGTCTGGGGCCTCATGGTGACCCCCACCCCAGCCGACACAGCATTCTTGTGCTTTTTGTAAGGTTTCTCCACTTGAGGGCTGACAAGAAGCCAGCGCATAAATCGGTGAGGATGACCAGTGACTTGGTGTCACCCTTCTCAGAGGCAGCCCACCGGTGTGTGCCCTCACCGGGCCCTCCTTTTCCAGTCAGGAAGCAGGCTCTGCATCCCGCAGGCTGGCTAAGGGGAAGCTGGTTCCCCCTGCAGCTCTGAGGAGTCCCCCTGACCGGCCCACCGGCCTCCCCTCAGGTCACATGAAGCCTGGACTCTGACAGTCAGGACACACACGCACCGTCGTCAGGGCAGGACCTGGGCCAGGAAGTGACCGGATAGAGGGGAGGGCAGAACTGAATCTGGGAAATGACCAGCAGTGCTGTTGAAGTTGTTCTTGTATTAATACTTTCCTGATAGAAACGGAGAAAATGGAGAGGAGGAATTCCCACAGGAAAGGGCAGCCTGGTGACATTTCAGGGTGTCCTCACCAGGGTGGGGATGGAGGGACCATGGGAGAATCCCTGGGTGTGAACTCGGGAGCGCCTCACATTGGATGTGGCCCAAGAAGCCCAAGACTGTGGTCCCTCATGGCATCTGTCCCCGGTGGTGTGGCTAGTAAGGCAGACAATTTGGGTGTCTACAGGCAGGGCTGGCTCTGCAGGGGTGCTGACAGCCACAGAGGGTCAGGAGTTCTAGCCTTGATACCTCCCAGGGTCATCCTGAAACATTCTGGGCCAGGAAAGTCTCCCAGAGTGACCTGACCAGGAAGGGGTGACTGGGTCCCCCACACACCCTGGGGTGTGAGAGCATCCTTGTCCCCAACTGCTGGGGGGCTGGGCAGGCTTAGTCCTGTCTGCCTGGGACGAGGTGCCCCTCCCTCTCATGGGCCCCCGTGTCCCCCAAGTGTGTGCTGTGCCCAGGTCCCGTTGGCCGGCCACTGGTTCTTGCTGGAGCTTGGTGACCAACAGTCCTGATTTTCTAGGACTGAGGGGGTTCTGGGACATGGGACTCTCGGAGTTAAAACCAAAACAGTTTTAGGTAAACTGGGATGAATTGCTCAAGGCCGATTCTGCCGAAGCTGGAGGGAGGAGTGCTCTGACCTGGGTGCCCACACTGGCAGGAAGCTTTGCAACTTCTGGTCGGTCACTCAGGCCTCTAGAGGACCGTGGGACCCATGAGCCGAGAGGGGCCACATCCACTGACAGTATTGGCAGGGCATGGACTCAGCTTCCCTGACACCAATCTTACTGGGACACTGACAACCAGCCAACCTTGTGTTTTTGTTTTTTGTTTTATTAATTAATTTATTTTTTTAATTGAAGGATAATTGCTTTACGGAATTTTGCTGTTTTCTGTCAAACCTCAACATGAATCAGCCATAGGTATACATATATCCCCAACTCTGTGTTTTTAAAGTCAGGAGTTCTGATTCACACATGCTCCAAACTCATGTGTTGGGTGATGCCACAGAGTAAGGTCAGCAGGAAACCTGAAAGCCAGATTTGGGTTCCATGAGAATGTTCCTCGAGGCTTCATGGACTGCACCCCATCTGGACATTTCCCCTTGTCACCTTGCATGTCCCAGCCAGCTGACCCTTCCCCGTGACAACTCCAGCAAGGGCCACATGTGGACACTTTTCTCCCCAGTTACCCCTGCAGCTCCTCCATGGTCTCCCTGCCCCAACCCCTCCCTTGGGTCCTTCACATCACTCAGGGATACAGACATTATTCATCTGTTTTGAAGGCAAGGACATGAAGCTGAAGGGAGGCTGTGATGAGCTGGGATCTACATTGCACCTTGGTGTCCCCCCAGCGCTCTGTGTGGTCCAGGACTTGGCTGGAAATTTTGCTGCCCTGGGGTTGAGAGGATTCAGGGGTGCCAAGCAGTCAGACAGTGCCTTTCTCCACAGCTAGGCCACTCCAGGGTGGCAGGACTGAGGCAGGACCTGAAAGGCCATGCAGAAGCCAGGCAGCTCCTGGCTGAGCTGGGGGTAACCAGGGGCATCTCAGAGGCCCTGCTGTAGCCACCGGTGCACCCCTCAACTCCAGGGGGAGTGAATGACCCACCAGTTGAGCATGCATGCTGTCGCTTCTGTTGTGTCCAACTCTTGGTGACCCCATGGACTGTAGCCTGCTGGGTCCCTCTGTCCGTGAGATTCTCCAGGCAAGAATACTGGAGTGGGTTGTCATTTCTTCCTCCAGGGGATCTTCCTGACCCAGTGCTCAAACCTACATCTCCTGCATTGGCAGGCTGGTTGTTTACCACTAGCGCCACCTGGGAAGCCCCGCTGGCTGAGAGATGAGGCCAAAAACTCTACCTGTTCATGGCTTTGTGGTTTGGGCCCTGCATAGTTCTCCATGAAGACCCCTTTCGCTTCCTCTTTCTTGGCCTCCTGCAAGTCACCGAGACTCACCAGTCCAGCCAGCATCCGGATCCTCGTACCAGGAAACCTACAATTCACGAGTATCAGCACAGTTTATCAGCAGTGCCTCTCATTGCATTTACTAGATCTCTGTACACTTATAGATCTTCTCAGGAGGAAACCCTGACTTACCTTTCAGCCAATCGGCTGTGGGCCGGCAGAGAACTGATGGAGATCTCTCCGCAGGCTGGTTGCAAACTTGGGATTTGTTGAATCGCTAGTTGGAACACTAATCATTAGACTGGGACAGACTGGAAAGAGTCTGTTCTCTGGGGCCAATGCTCCTTCCTTCCGAAGTTTGGCAATGCTCGGTGTTGCTGGTTATTATTTCTTGTTTTTCCGTATCATTAGCTCAGGAAGCTCAACAGTCATGCTGACAGACACATGGGCAGTGCAGAAATGCCAGACATGGCCTCAAGAGACAAGTATTGCTTTAAAATACTCTTGCATTTGAGTGTTTTTTTTTTTTAATTAAATGCTCCCATTTGATTAGGGCTCTATCCATTTTAGAACTTTACAGTATGTACAGAAGTGATGCCAAGTGCCCTTACAGAGAGATCTCCCTGCTTGGGAAAGGCAAATAAGTCACAGACATCGGTGACCAGTGAGAGGGCTCAACCAGGGGAGGGGTCCTCACAAACTGCAGCTGTGATGGTCTACTCACTTGTCCTGGGCAGTAGGGCCTGGGCAGGACATGCGAGAGAAGAACCCCCGCCCAGCTCCCAATGTGGGTTCCAGCAGGGGATGACATGAGCCCAGGGTTGTCAAACAGTCCAGTTCTAAGGGAAGCCAGGACCCAAACACTGTGGGACTGCTAAGAGGTTGGATGTGGCTATGGGAAGGGGAGGCTTGTAGCCCCACCCACAGCCTTGGAACCGGACGACGTGAATTCCAGGAGAGCCTGAGTTATCAACTGACTTTACTGACCACACCAATCAAAATAACCAGCAGTTTATCCAGACAGCATATACCTTGTTCAGTCACTAAGTTGTGTCTGACTCTTTGTGACCCCATGGACTGCAGCACTCCAGGCTTCCCTGTCCTTCACCATCTCCTGGAGCTTGCTCAAACTCAGGTTCATTGAGTCAGTGATGCCGTCCAACCATCTCATCCTCTGTCATCCCCTTCTCCTCCTGCCTTCAGTCTTTCCCAGCATCAGGGTCTTTTCCAATGAGTCAGCTCTTTGCATCAGGTGACCAAAGAATATACCTGGGGTTAGGCAATTTCTACACCGACCATGTGAAATTTTGAGTTATTTGATAACATTAGGACTCTAACTGGGTTCCCCCAGTGGCACTAGTGGTAAAGAACCCGCCTGCCAATGTAGGAGACATAAGAGGCTTGGGTTCGATCCCTGTTTCCGGAAGATCCCCTGGAGAAGGGCATGGAAACCCAGTCCAATATTCTCACCTGGAGAATTCCACGGACAGAGGAGCCTGAGGGGCTATAGTCCATGGGGTCACAGAGAGTCAGACATGACTGAAGCAAGTTAACACAACACAGAACTCTAACTAGATCTAGTGTAGGCACCATCTCATTTTCTAGATTTTGTTATGAGTAGACTGTCCTGCATGCATTCATTCATTCTTTCCTTCCTTCCTTTGTTCCTGGTCAGGTACCCTATGCCATCCTGTTCTGAGACAGAGGCCCCAGTGAACAGCTGAGCAGTGTTTTCACGGACCTAGCTTCCCAGAGCGAGTGAATCAACTTGGGGATTGCAGGGACAAGGGTGAGGGGGGAGCAGGGCCGTGCGCTCTGCCCGGGGAAGCCCCCCGACCTCTGCTTCACCAGGCTGCGGGCTGAGGTGCCCTGGATGCAGATGTGCAGAGCCAGACAGGGGCTCGCTCTTGGGAACCAGCTCCCCCATTTCCCAGCCTCCCGTCCTGGCCCCGCATCGGCAGCCGGCTCACGTGGCTGCTGGCCTCTGCCAGCCGCAGAGAGCTGGCAGTGGACAAAAAGACGGTCCCTGCCCCCACCAAGGCGGCAGCTTAGGGGAAGACAGTGCAGTCAGCACTTAGCGCAAGGACCCACGCAGATGGGCCGGGGCGGGGGGCGGTGGGGTCTCTGAGGAAGTGAGCCATGGGGGAGGCCGAAATTGAGAAAAGATAAAAGTCTGTCAGTGTTGGTACTTGCCCCGTCATGCTGGGGTTTTGTGCACTGATTTTCCTCCCTGCCTTTCATCGCCCGGGACTCCTCAAGCTGGTGGGTCCAGGGCAGGTCCCTGGAAGGGAGGAGGGGGTTGTGATGGTGGGGTGCTGCCCAGAACCGTGAAGGAGTCAGAGCTTTCCCTCCACTTCAGCTAATGGGATGGCCAGCTGGTCACATTCTTTAGGTGCTGACTGAAAATACAGGCTCCTGTGCATATTGTATGTGTGTACATGTGTACTCAGTCGTGTCCAACTCTTCGTGACCCCAGGGACTGTAGCCTGCCACGCTCCTCTGTCCATGGGATTTTCCAGGCAAAAATACTGGAGGGGGTTGCCATTTCCTCCTCCAGGGGATCTTCCCAACCCAGGGATTGAACTGGTGTCTCTTCCATTGGCAGGTGAATTCTTTACCACTGAGCCACTTGGGGAAGGCCCCAAAGGAGATTATTACTTGCAGGAAAAGCAGTGGTCAGAGGGTCAAGATTAGTGTGTGTGTGTGTGTAGGGGGTGTTCCTGGAGCCTCCATTCTCCTGGGGGTGATGCAATGGGGCCCTGATGGACACTGATGTGCAGGGGGAATAAGCTAGAGGCAGCAAGCAAGCCCGCTCTTCTTCCTGAAGGGCACCATGCCCTCATTCCTCAAGGCTGCTCAGGAAAAGCCCAAGTAACCAGGGCACCCAGCTGAGTGGGGAGGAGCTTGGGACACCCATGCAGGAGTATCTCCCAACAAAGGCCAGTTAAGGAAGTTTTGAGATCCAACCTCAGGTCTCGAGGGGGTTCAGGGAGGCAGCACTGAAGGCCTGGCGATGCTGTTGTCAGTTCACATACAGGCCACCGATTCCTTGGAGGCTACTGGGTGACCTGGTGACCCTGTTCCCTCATCAAGGTCAGGGTCCTGCCTACCTCTTAGGCCTGATGATCTGTGTGTGGGCAGCACCCCGGTGTGGAGCCAGCCCTAGGAGGCAGGAGGTCCAGCTGTGGGCTGAGGGGACAGACAGTTCCTTATGGGGAGGGATGGCTAACATTTCCCTCTTTGCATCCTGCAAACTCTCACTCTGCCCCATAAAAGGGGAAACTCACCACTGGACCTGGGCTTCCCAGGTGGCTCAGCGGTAAAGGATCCGCCTGACAATGCAGGAGATGAAGGGAATGCGGGTTCGATCCCTGGGTTGAGAAGATCCCCTGGAGGAGGAAATAGCAACCCACTCCAGTGTGCCTGCCTGGAGAATCCCACGGATAGAGACACACGGTCGCACACAGTTGGACATGACTGAGCGACTGAGCACACACAGGCACTGCTGAATCCAGCCCCACGGTGCACCCCACTTCTAAGGCACCCCACTTCTGGGGTGGTCTCCTCACTAACAGCCTGGCCCTGGCCTTGACAGTGACACCAGCAGCACTGGCAGGTGGCCCCCAAAGCCTCTGGTGTCCCCACTCTTCCGCCAAGTTCTAGCAGATGTGAATTTATCCAAGCCTCTGCTCCCACCCATCACATTTTCCTGTTAATATGTAGGAGGAAGATGTCTGGTTGGCCTCTGCTGGCCTTTCACTGAATACCCAAGGGCCTCAGGCACTAGCACCCTGGCTATGCACATAGCTCCCGCAGGCACCTGGCGCCCACCTGTGCGTCATCCCACATTTGAAGAGCAGTTGCTAAAATCACTCCAGAAGGATCGACATGTACTAACTGTACAAGAGGGTGGTTGGAGGGGATGCTGTTTTGAGTTTCCATCTGCCTTCCTGATCGCACATCAGGCTCCTCTGGCCCCTTGCTCCACCCTTCCCACATTCCTGGTCCTGATTCAAGTCCAGCCACTGCACACAGTTCTGGGCAGGTCTCACCTGGCCTACGGTGTACTATGCACGCCAGTGCTGAGGGCCACCTGTGGGATCCTGAAGTCACCACCCGGAAGTGTAGCAGAGGTAAGGTTTCCTTCCCTCTCGCTCAGGTGGTCAGCTCTCCAGGTCTCTGGGAAGGTCTGGGGGCTCAGCTCCAATGTCCATGATGGGGCAACACAGCATGCTGGTCCTGGACTCTCTCCTCCCCTACCTTACTCCCCAGCTCCAACTTCCTGGGAACAAAAGCCCAACTCAGGCTAAGGGGGTCGGCATCCAGGACACACAAACGTTCTATGTGATACTTGAAAGCTCCTGTCAAATCCATACCAAATGTTTGCCCAACTGTTAGTTGAATGCTTCCTGTGATGGGAACCTCATTACTTTCCACAGCTGGTAAAAAGTCCAGCTTCAGTTTCTTAACTCAATACAGTGAGTCTCAACTAGTCAACTAGTCATTAAAAAAAAAAATGAGAGAGGAGCAGACAGGACACTGGTGCACACGACACAGTCACACAGCCGGCTGCTCCCTTGTGAATGGATTCATTATCAGGGCACTTTGGCCACCACAGGCAGCCTGTCTTCACCCATTCAAGGGCACTGCCTTCCATGGTTAGGCAGTTCCTGACCTCCCAGCAGTATTACTGCCCAGCAGAGGTCCAGCTGGAGCACTGTTGGGGTCTGTCCCCTCAGGAAACTCAGACAGGACACTTGCTTGGTGGTCTTGCAGCGTGGGCTGTAGGGAAACATCCAGCGGCTGGCGTTAAAGCTTGACTTCACTCTTCATGGGCCCGCCCAGGGCAGACACATTCTGACTCTGGGTCCAGTGTGGTCAAGCCTAGACCTAAGCCCATCTTTGCTGCCTACACCCACATCATAAAAGGGCTTTTAAATGTTGGAGGCCCTGGCGGTTGGCACTGGGTTTTCTGAATATAACCAGGATTCGCCAACAGTCTGCAGAAACAACATTTAAAAATAAAGAAAACTGTCACTCACGGGGTGAGCCATGAGCTTTGGGAGACCTGCATCACTTCCTCTCCAGAGGCCCATGACTTTGTCACCTCCTCATCCTACCCTATGTTCACGTCCCTCGCGGTAGGGGGGACGGGGTGGATTGGTGTGTCAGGCCTCATAGCCTGGCCCCTCTGTTGAGAATCTTCCTACCATGAGGAGAAGAATCTCAAGGTCACCCCCATCACCCCACCCCCATCCCCAGCCAAATCCTGCACTTTTGAAGTGCCTCTTGGCACTCTGAATGTTTGCAAAAAGCAGACTCTAGCCAAATTTTTATTAGGGGGAAGGCAGTGAAAAGCAAACTTCTGGCAGCAGGAGATGTACAGGAAGCAAGACAGGAGCAGCCAAGCCCAATTCTGATAGCATGTGCTGTGGAGTGGAGGTGCCAGACGCCGTGGGGACCCCTTATCTCTTCCTCCCACTGATTACTGAGGCAGTCGAGCTCCAAAGCCCACAGCACGATCTGGAAGTTACAATGTGACTTTTTACCGGGTCCCTTAAAATGGAACTATTCCTAACATACCAACCCTTGGAGCACACCAGGTCCTTGGAAACAAATCCTCAGATTGCTTTTGTCCCATTATAGATAAGGGTGGATTTTTCACTCATTTGGCCTAAGCGTTCCAATTTTTACAACAGGCTTTGAAAACACTGATGCAATTTAAGGAACAATGACATTTGAAGTAATGCTTGCAAGACATGAAACAGCAGTTCGGCTTTGTCATAATTGCTGGTTTGTCGAATGATTTGCATTCAACGTTAGTTTAGGTGGTGAAGGCTATGAAGTTGTGCTCACTGACCCGATGGGTCGGGACGCCCGCGTGACAGCCGGTGCACTCGGCACCGCTCAGACGCCCCGTCCCCCGAACAGGGGAGCAGTCACCTGCTTTTCACAGAGAGCCTTTCCATGTCAGACGGCGCAGAGTCTTCCCACCGACTCCACCTCCTGCACGACCCAGGCACTCCAGAAACACAAGCGTCCCTGAGGACGGACGAGCTGACCAGCTCTCTCGGGAGCCCTCTCGCCCCTCTAGGCCGCGCCTGTCCACTGCCTGCGTGTCCCCGCTTGATCGACGTCCCTCTGAGCCAATCGGAGGCGCTCAGCCTCGGTCCCGCCTCCCGGCGAGCCGCCCGCGCAGGCGCTGTAGCCCGAGGTGGGCGGGGCAGCCCGAGGAGCGCGCGCCATGCAGGCCAGGGGGTACCCAGCCGCCGGGGAGATCGGCCCGACTAGCGCCCCCGCCCAAGTGGTAGGTGCCCGGCTGGCGGTGTTTCTGTGGGGGTGCCCCGCCCCTCCCCGGCCCTTCCCGCCCCTCTGCTCCAGTTCAGGTCCCAGTCTGTCAGACTCGCTTCCTCTCATCCGCTCCTCACTTCACCCCTCGGTCCCCCTCACCTCCATCCCTCTATTCTCCGCCCCTTCTCCTCTCTTTTCACCTCCATCCCTCTTCCCTCCATCCTCCTCTTCTCCGCCCTGCTCCATCCTTCCATCCTTCTCCCCTCCGTCGTCCCGGGTCTCCGTTTCACACACTACCACCACCTCTTCTCTTGGGCAGCCTGTGAGGATCTCCGCCCAAATAAACGTTTAAGCACTAGCAAGAGTGTGGACAGAGTAATCTAGGCTCATCTCTGGCAGAAATTCACATTATGTTTTGTATTGTAGATCTTGAGAACAGTAAAAATATTCTCTCCTTTTTTCTTTTAAAAAATAATTCCAAAGTAAGTATGTAAGTAAGTTAGGGAGATACTTTTGTGGATAACATAAATCTAGGAAGGGATAACACTGTTGAATTAGATCTTCAGAGTAAAGAACTTGCCTTGACGGAACTGTATTTTCGGTACTTATATATATGAGCTTTTCATAACCATATTCAGATTTAGTATTTGAAAATCCTCTCTATGTTTTGTATAGATGTATTTGCACATGTGTGCGCATACATGCATCTGTACACACTCACTTGGATGACCTGTTTGTGTTGTCTTGTTTAAGAATATGTCCACTCTTCTTTAAGGTAAAAACTCAAAAGAGTGAGGACTGACTGTAACTTCTATTTTCGCACCCAAAGTCTGTATTGCTTAATGTGGCAGTATACAGAAGACAAATCCTGCAATCAGTTGTTTTGTTGGCACTCAGGTTTCACTGTTTTTACTTTATAACACTTCAGAAATGTTTGTTTTATGTGGGCCCTGTGAGAAGAGGACAGTGCCAAAGTGTCCTAAACTGATAGAACAAAGGAAGAGAGAGCTGGAGGGAGGTTACCTCCCTTTTCCCCAACCCTGTCCCCATACTTTGTTAAAGAAAGTATGTGTGTATTAGTCCTGTCTGACTCTTTGGGACCCCAGGGACTGTAGCCCTTCAGGCTCCTCTGTCCATGGAATTCTCCAGGCAAGAATACTGAAGTGTAGGGGGTACTTAAAAGGGTTTCTTTGTTGCAGTTCCTCTAACATCATGGTTTACTGAAAATGCTTATTTCATGAGTGGGTTCAAAGATACACAGATGCTTGTTTCAACCAAAATGATGATGTTTCTGACCACTGATTGGGAACCACATGAATTTGCCATTGAATTGGGAACATTTTTGATGCCTTTCAGATTTTGTTTCCTTTTTAAAAGCAATCAAAAAAGACCAATTCAGGGAAATCTAAGACAACAAATCTTGAGAGGAGGCGTAGGCACCTTTTGTTTGTCAGGTCATCCTCTCCCTGGAATCCTTATTCTGGGTTGTTCTGTAAGTCATGCCTTGAGCTTTGAAAATGAGCATTGTGCAGATGGTAATGGGGAAGTAAATTAGAGTCTTGGAAAGAGAATTAAGTTTCCACACTTGTTTCTCAATTCATTTGTTTTGAATTCCAGTCTGTTATCCTCCCGGTCCATGACGCTGAACCGTGGTTGGACGAATGCTTGGGGTCGGTTTTGCAGCAAGACTTTGAAGGCTCCGTGGAGCTCTCCATTTTTAATGATGCCAGTAAGGTATTTACAGACTTCCTGTTGGTCATTTGGCCTTAGTGTAAGTCACCTCTGACCGTTTGGAGGAAAGTTTCCTGACCTGCCAACCTCCTCATACTTTCAGGACAAATCCATGACTATCATCGAAAAATGGAAAAAGAAGCTGGAAGGTTCCGGCATCCTCGTGGTCATTGGAGGGCATGATTCTCCTTCTCCCCGAGGAGGTCAGTAACCGTGTTTAGTTTATTATTCTTATCAACTTATGTACTTAAATAGTTTCCTGTTGTTCAAATCTTGGTGAGAAGTATGCTAAGTAATATTAGAGTGTACCACTTATTAAGGACCTGGTAGGCCTGGCTTTCTTCTGCTTCAGTAAGGATTTGTGTACAACCTCTGCTCATTCTTTTTTTTTCACTTTTTATTTTGTATTGGGGTATAGTCAATTAACAATGTTGAGGTACTTTCAGGTGAACAGTGAAGGGACTCAGCCATACACATACATGTATCCCTTCTCCCCCATACTCCCTTCCCATCCACTCTGCCACATCACATTGAACCCCTGCTCATTCTTTACTTATTTAGCCTAACAGAAAGCCCTTAAGTGTTTTTATTCCTGGTGCGATTGGTCATTATTGATCATTTCTAATTCTTTTTTTAAATTTTATTTTATTTTTGGCTGTACGGGGTCTTCATTGCCGTGTGTGGACTTTCTCTAGTTGTGACCAGCAGGGGCTGCTCTTTGCGGTGCCCTGGCTTCTCACTGTGGAGGCTTCACTTGTGGAGTATAGGCTCCGAGCACACTGGCTTTAGTAACTGTGGTCTGTGGGCCCTAGAGCATGGGCTCAGTAGTTGTGGCCAATGGACTTAGGTGCCCCTCGGCATGTGGGGTCTTCCCAGACCAGGGATCAAACCAGTGTCCCCTGCATTTCTAGGCAGATTCTTAACCACTGAACCATCAGGGGAAAAAAAGTGAAAGTTGCTCAGTTGCCTCCAACTCTTTTCGACCTCAAGCCCACCAGGTTCCTCTGTTCATGGAGTTCTCCAGGCAAGAATACTAGAGTGGGTAGCCATTCCCTTCTCCAGGGGATCTTTCCAACCCAGGGATTGAACCCAGGTCTCCCACATTGCAGGTGGATTCTTTACCATCTGAGCCACCAGCAAGCCCTGGACCACCAGGGAAGGCCCCTCTAATTCTTAAAATTCTTTTCTTGTGACATTAGATTTGTTTTTGTCCATTTAAAAAACAGTCTTCTTAAAGAATCAGCTTTTGGTTTTATTGATTGTTTATATTGTTTTTCTTTTTCCTATTTTTGTCTGTTTTCTATTTCCACTCTGAATTGCACTATTTTCTTCTTTTCTGCTTACTTTGGGTTTAAGTTATTCTTTTTATAATTCTTAAGGTGAAAGCTGAGGTCACTGGTTTGAGACCTTTCTCATTTTCCCAAACAGGCATCTAGTGATATAAACTGTCCCCTAAGTATCGCATTAACATCTCACAAATTCTGATATGTTGTGTTCTAATTTTCATTCAGCTGCAAAATACCTTCTAATATCCCCCTTTGATTTTTTATTTGATTTATGGATTATTTGAAGTAGAGTATTTAGTTTCCAAATATTTGAGGGATTTTCCAGATATCTTTATATTATTTATTTCTTATTTTAACTCCTCTGACGTAAGAGAACATACTTTTTTGATGTGAATCTTTTAAGTTTAGTAAGATTTACTTTACAGTCCAGGATAAGGCCTATCTCGGCAAATGTTCTGTGTGCACTTGACAAGGTTGTGTATCTGCTGGTGTTGGGTGGAGTTTTCTGTAAAGGCAAATCCAGTTGAACACAGTCTTGTTTAAATCTTCTGTATCCTTGCTGATGCAAGGTCTGCTTGTTTTATCAGTTACTGAGAGGGGGTTTTGAAATCTCCAACTCTAATTGTAGATTTATTATTCTTTCTTGCTGTTCTATCATTTTTGGCTTATGTATTTTAAATTTTACTCTGTTAAAATTTGAGACTGCTGTGAAGAATTGACCCCTTCATCATTATGAATAACTCTCCTAATCTCTGGTAATGTTCTTTGCTCTGAAATGTACTTTTTTTGATATTAATTTAACTGCTCTGGCTTTATTTTGACTAGTGTTAGCATAGTGTATCTTTTCCATCATTTTTTCTCTTAACCCATTCCTGTCTTTATATTTAAAGGGTGCCATTATAGATTCTTGTAGGGGCTTCCCAGTTGGCGCTAGTGGTAAAGAACCTGCCTGCCAATGCAGGAGATTTAAGAGCCATGAGTTCAATCCCTGGGTCAGGAAGATCCCCTAGTGGAGGGCATGGTAATGCACCCCAGTATTCTTGCCTGGAGAATCCCATGGCCAGAGGAGCCTGGCGGGCTACAGTCCATAGGGTCACAAAGAGTCGGGCGTGACTGAAGCGACTTAGCATGCACGCACACGTAGACAGCATATGATCATGCTTTTTAAATCCAATCTGACAATCTCTGCCTTTCAACTGGGATGTTTACATTAGATACATGTAATGTGATTATTGATATGGTTAGATCTGAATCTCTCTTCTTGCTATTATTTTGTTAGTCATATCTGTTCTTCACTCCATTTTCCTCTTTTTCTGCCTTTGTTTGGGTTAATCAAATATCTTTTATAACAGTGTTTTTGAAATATAATTTATATACCACATAAGTCATCCATCAAAATGTATAATCAAGTTGTTTTTAAGTAGGTTCACAGATGTGTGCAACCACCACCACAGTCAATTTTAGAGCATTTTCATCACCTCAAAAAGGAATCCTGCATCCTCTAGTTATCACTCTCCATGCCTGTTCCTCCCAGTTATATGCAACCACTGATTTGCTTTCTGTCTATAGAGTTGCCTATTTTGGACATTTCAGATAAACTGAATAATATAATATGTGTTATTTTTGTGACTGGTTTCTTTCATTTTTCAGTGTTTCTAAGGTTCATGTTGAGGCATATATTAGTACTTCATTCCTTTTTACAAGAGAATAATGTTTAATGGTATAGGTGTACCACATTTTGTTTATCCATTCACCAGTTGAGGCACATTTGGGTTGGTCTACTTTTAGGCTGTTGTGAAGCATGCTAGTGTAAACATTTGTGTATAAATTTTTGTTTGAACACAGGTTTTCAGTTTCTTTGGGTATACACCTTGTCGTTGTATTGCTGGGTCATATTGTAATTCTTTGTTTTAACATATTGAGGAACTGCCGGACTATTTTCCACATTGGCTGCACCATTTTACAGTGCCACCAGCCATGTATGAAGGTTCCAGTTTCTCCACATCCTCACCAACACTTCTTATTTTCTGGGTTTATTTTTGTTATGGCCATTCTAGTGGGTATGAAATGGTTTCTCATCTCATTGTGGTTTTGATTTGCTCTTTCCTTCTGACTAATGATATGGAACCTCTTTTTGTGTTTGTGTTGGCCATTTGTATATCGTCTTAGGAGAAATGTTTATTCAAGTCATTTTCAAATTTGTGCATTTTAAAATTTGATTGTCTTTTTTGTTGTTGAGCTGCAAGTTATTTACATATTCTAGATACTAGACTCTTATCAGATATATGATTTGCAGATATTTTCTTTGGGTTGGGCTGTCTTTGGGTTGTCTTCGCACTCTCCTGAGAATATCCTTTGATGCACAAAAGTTATAATTTTGATGAAATCCAATTTATTCTTGTTGTCATTACATGTACTTTTGGTGTCATATCTAAAAAAATCATTGCCAAATCAAAGTCATGAAGATTTACTCCTTTGTTTTTTTCAAAGAATTTTATAATTTGAGCTTTTCTATATGGGTGTTTGTTCCATTTTGAGTTCATTTTTTATATAGTGTAAAGTAAGTATAACTTCATTCCTTTGCATGTAGATGTTGAGCTGTTCTGACAGTATTTGTTGCAGACTATTCTTTCTTCATTGAAAGTCTTGGTACCCTTTTGAAAATCAGTTCAGTTCAGTTGCTCAGTCATGTCCTACTCTTTGTGACCCCATGGACTGCAGCATGCCAGGCTTTCCTGTCCTTCACCAACTCCTGGAGCTTACTTAAACTCATATCCATTGAGTCGGTGATGCCATCCAACCATCTCATCCTTTGTCATTCCCTTCTCCTCCTGTCTTCAATCTTTCCCAGCATCAGGGTCTTTTCAAATGAGTCAGTTCTTTGCATCAGGTGGTCAAAGTATTGGAGTTTCAGCTTCAACATGAGTCCTTCTAATGAATATTCAGGACTGATTTCCTTTAGGGTTGACTGGTTGGATCTCCTTGTAGTCCAAGTGACTCTCAAGAGTCTTCTCCAACACACAGTTCAAAAGCATCAATTCTTCAGCACTCAGCTTTCTTTAGTGTCCAACTCTCACATCCATGCATGACTATTGGAAAAACCGTAGCTTTAACTAGATGGACCTTTGTTGGCAAAGTAATGTCTCTGCTTTTTAATAGGCTGTCTAGGTTGGTCATAACGTTTCTTCCCAGGAGCAAGCGTCTTTTAATTTCATGGCTGCAGTCACCATCTGCAGTAATTTTGAAGCCCCCAGAAATAAAGTTTGTCACTGTTTACATTGTTTCCCCGTGTATTTGCCGTGAAGTGATGGGACCAGATGCTATGATCTTAGTTTTCTGAATGTTGAGTTTTAAGCCAATTTTTTACTCTCGTCTTTCACTTTCATCAACTAAAGAGGCTCTTTAGTTCTTTGAAAATTAGTTGCTGGAAATGAATGCCATTTCTGGACTCTAAAGCCAGTAAGTGCCACACTGTTTTGATTACTATAGCTTTGTGGTAGGTTTTGATATTGGGAAGTATGAGTCTTTCAACTTTGTTTTCCTTTCTCAAAATTGTTTTATAATTTCATATGAACTTTGGGTGGGCTTCTCAGGTGGCCCTAGTGGTGAAGAATTCACCTGCCAATGCAGGAGACACGAGTTCAATCCCTGGGTCAGGAAGATTCCCCAGAGGAGGGCATGACAACCCACTCCAGTATTCTTGCCTGGAGAATCCCATGGACAGAGGAGCCTGGTGGGCTACAGTCCATAGGGTCACAAAGAACTGCACACAACTGAAGCGACTAAGCATGCACACATCCGTGAACCTTAGGGTCAGTTTTTCCATGTTTTTAAGAAGGACCATTAGAATTTTGATGGGGGATGGCACTGAATCTGTAGATCTATTTGGTTTGTATTATCACTTTAACAGTAGTTAAGACTTCCAGTTTGTGAACACAGAGTGTCTGTCCTTAGGTCTTCTTTGGTTTCTTTTATCAATGCTTTGTAATTTTCAAGGTACAAGTATTTCACCTCTTTGGTTAAATTAATTCTTCAGCATTTGTTTTTTCATTGATACTGTGAATGGAATTGTCTTTTTAATTTCCTTCTCAGATTGTTCATTATTAGTGTAAAGGGAAACTGATTTTCTTGCATGTTGATCTTGTATCCTGAAACTTTGCTGTACTTGTTTATTAGCTCTAGCAGTTATTTTGTGTGTGAATTTTTAGGATTTTCTATATTTAAGATCATGTCATCTGCAACTGATTAGTTTTACTTCTTCCTTTTAATTGGTTGGTTTATTTCTTTTTCTGTCTAATTGCTCCAGCTAGAACTTCCAGTGTTTAGTAAGAGTGGGGAGAGGAGACATCTTTGTCTTGACCCTGATCTTAGGGGGAAAGCTTGTGGTATTTCACTTTTGAGTGTAGTGTTAGCTGTGGATTTTATAAATACTGATTTATAATCATGCTGAGGAAGTTCCCTTCAATTGATAGTTTATTGACTGTGTTTTTCTTAATCATGAAAGAAGATTTTGTCCATCCTTTTTTCTGTATCAGTTGAGATGATCATATAGGTTTTTTTCCTTCAATTCTATTAAAGTAATATGTTAACATTGATTGATTTCATATGATGAACTACCCTTGCATTACTGGAATAAATCCCACTGGGTCATGGTGTATAATCTTTCTAATATGCTGCTAGCTTTAGTTTGCTAGTATTTTGTTGAAGAGTTCTATAAAGATATTCATAAGGGATATTGGTATGTAGTTTTCTTTGGATGTATCTGTCTGGGTATAGTATCAGAGTAACGCTGGCTTCATAGAATGAGTTAAGAAGTGTTTTCTTTTCTTCTTTTTTATTTTTGGATGAGTTTGAGAAGGATTGTTGTTAATTCTCTAAATGTTTTGTAGAATTCATTAGTGAAACCATCTGATCCTAGCCTTTTTTTTGGGGGATTTTGATTACTGATTCAGCCTCTGTTTTTGTTATAGGTTTGTTCAGATATTTTATTTCTTCTTGAGTTAGTTTTGGTAGTGTGTTTATAGAAATTTGTATTTTTCATCTAAATTTCTAATTTGTTGGCATATAGTTGTTCATAATATTCAATTATTATCTTTTTAGGCTTTTGTTAAGTTCAGTAGTAATGTGCACACTTTTTTTGGGCCATGCTTCACAGCTTGTGGGATCAAACCCACACCCCCTGCAGTGGAAGTGCAGAGTCAACCACTGGACCGCCAAGGAAGTCCCCCCACTTTCATTTTTAATTTTAGTAATTTGAAGCATCTTTGTTCTTAGTGTACCTAAAGGTTTGTCAATGTTGTTGATCTTTTCAAAGAACCAACTTTTGGTTTCATTGAGTCTCACTTTTTTTTTTTCACTCTCTATTTCATTTGTCTCTGCTCTGATCCTTTTATTATTTCTTTCCTTCTGCTAGCTGTTTGTTTAGTTTGTTCTTCTTTTTCTAGTTCCTTAAGGTATAAAATTAGGTTGTTGATTTGAGATCTCTTTTATGTAGACATTTATAGCTTTAAATTTTCCTCTGAGCACTGATTTTGCAGCCTCCTATATGTTTTGGTATGCTGTGTTTTTATTTTGGGGCTTCCCTGGCAGCTCAGCTGGTAAAGAATCCACCTGCAGTGCAGGAGACCTTGGTTTGATTTCTGGGTTGAGAAGATCTCTTGGAAAAGGGATAGACTACCCATTCCGGTATTCTTGGGCTTCCGTGGTGGCTCAGACAGTAAAGAGTCCACCTGCGATGCGGGAGACCTGGGTTCGATCCCTGGGTTGGGAAGATCCCCTGGAGGAGGGCATGGCAAGCCACTCCAGTATTCTTGCCTGGAGAATCCTCATGGACAGAGGAGCCTGGTGGCCTGCAGTCCATAGTGTCACAGAGAGTCGGAAACTACTGAAACAGCTAAGTGCAGCACATTAGGTCTTTGAACATATTTATAGTGGTTACTTTGAGGTCTTTGTTAGATCAAACACCTGATGCTCTCGCTGGAAGTTTCTGTGCCTCTTCTTATTTGGTGTCTGGGTCGTGCGTTCTTGTTTCTTCACATGTCTCCTAATTTTGTTAGACACTGGACACATTAGATAACATGTCCCAGGTACTGGTTTCCCCTCTGTCTAAGGGTTGTTACCCTTACTGACTTGTTTGCTTGTAAAGTGACTGCTCGGATCGCTTCAGTAAAGTCCGCTCCCCTGTGCCCGCAGCGTGAAACCTCTCGTGCTCTGTCTCAGGAGCGCAGCGCCGGGTGAGCCCACAGTCATCCTGAGGGGGCAGTGGTGTGGGCTGTCCTGTCTTTCCCTGACCGCACCCAGCTGTCAAGCTCCGCTTACTGCCGACTGCTTTGCTGTTTTCAGCTATACCTAGGGGCGTAAAAATAATTCAAGTGAATTCAAGCTCCTTCAAAGGAATAGTTCTTGAGGTCAGTGTTTAGTTTGTTCTGACCCCGGGAGGGCTCTTCCCAGCTGTCTCTTACCCGTTTATGTTTGACAAACTGGTCGTCCCACAGCTTAACCTGTATGGTTGATGAATCTATCAATTGCCTCTTCCGGCGGCCTTTACTTCTGATTTGAGTGTACCCCAGGACTTAAACTTCACACCCTATTGCAAGTGAAGTAGGGGAAGGGCAGCAACCCCTTATCTCTCTTCATATGAACCGCCTACCCCACAAGCCAGGGCAAGGGCATTTGGGTCCCCAGTTTTCTTGGTGATACTGCACCCAAGGGAGACAGAGCATCCAATGCAGCATGGGGGCTGGTGGGAAAAGGGAGCCCCACTTTTAAACTGCACTTGCCTGGGCCTCAACCTCAGCAACAGGTACCTGGAGTCAGGATGAGAAATGTCGATGCCCTGTCTCTTCCAGGAAAACAGCTTTTGAGAGGCCAAGCAGAAAGGGAAGCTTGTATTTTTGGCTATACCTGTCTAGGGTGGGTTTCCTCCTTAGGGGAAGGGAAGGAGCAGATCTTAGCTCAAATATCTTGTTGTTGTTCAGTCACTCAGTTGTATCCAACTCTTTGCGACCCCATGGACTATAGCGTGGACTGCAGCCAGACTTCTCTGTCTTTCACCATCTCCTGGAGTTTGTTCAGACCCATGTCCATTGTCATCAGTGATGCCATCCAATCATCTCATCCCCTAACGTCCTCTTTTCCTGCCTTCAATCTTTCCCAGGATTCAGGGTCCTTTCCAGTAAGTCGGCTCTTTGCATCATGTGGCCAAAGTGTTGGAACTTCAGCTTCAGCATCAGTCCTTCCAGTGAATATTCAGGGTTGATTTCCTTTAGGATTGACTGTTTTGATCTCCTTGCAGTTCAAGAGACTCTCAAGAGTCTTCTCTAGTGCCACAGTTCAAAAGCATCAAGTCTTTGGCGCTCAGCCTTCTTTATGGTCCAACTCTCACATTCATGCATGACTACTGGAAAAACCATAGCTTTGACTAGATGGACTTTTGTTGGCAAAGTGATGTCTCTGCTTTTTAATATGCTGTCTAGGTTTGTCATAGCTTTTCTTCCAAGGAGCAAGCGTCTTTTAATTTCATGGTTGAAGTCACCGTCCACAGAGATTTTGGAGCCCAAGAAAATAAAGGCTGTCACTGTTTCCCCGTCTATTTGCCGTGAAGTGGTGGGACTGGATGCCATGATCTTAGTACTTTGAATGTTGAGTTTTAAGCCAGCTGTTTCGCTCTCCTCTTTTACCTTTATCAACAGGCTCTCTAGTTCCTCTTCCCTTTCTGCCATAAGGGTAGTGTCATCTGCATATCTGAGGTTTTTGATATTACTATTACTGAGTTTTAGTAGATTTTCTTGAATAAAAATTTTTTTTTCATTTGCTTGGTGCCCTTAGGGTCATTTCCAGAGACTGTAAATGGTTGGGTTTTTAAAAATAAGTTTCACCAGTTTTGCTGGCAAGCGGCTGTGGAGCTCTGCATGCTATCATACCAGCTCCAATCAAAATTCCTTCTGGTTCTACTTCATCTTCTTTGTTGGCTTATTAGTTACAGTTCTCTTTTTTGCTGTTTTAATGGTTGATTTGAGTTTATAGTATGTACAACTTATCAAGTTCAATCCCTCAAATGTGTGTAGAACTTCATGTATAGTGTGAGAACTGGACAGTGCATGTCCATTTCTCCCTTCCTACCTTTTTTGAGGCGGTTGTCATGCATTCTACTTTTACATGTGCTGTAGACCCCACAAATGTTGGTATTAACTTAAACAGTCAATCATCTTTTTAAGAGATTGAAATAAGAAAGAAAATTACTCATTTACTCATATAATTGTGGTTTTCAGTGCTCTTCATTTCTTTGAATAGAGCCTGATGCCCATCTGCTTTTCCTTCTGCCTGAAGGACTTTTTAAAACATTTCTTGCAGTGATGGTCTGTTGGCAGTGAATTCTTACACCTCTTGTATGCCTTTATCTGGTGCATTTGAGTGTCGGCTGGTGAATCCTGTGATGAAGAAATTTCATCACAAGCTTTATTATCCTTCCCTTAGTCCCTGCTTCTGCCTCCACAGCCCTTCCCCATTCGGGTGAGCTTGTCTCTTGGGTAAGCTGCCTGTATGCTTTTGCCTTCCTCCCTTTTGCTTCCCTTCCGTTCGTCCTTCCATCTTCCTCTGTTCCTTTTCAGAGTGGACGGGGAGAAGAGAAGGAGGAGGCCTTAGGTGGCTGGTCTTGTGTATTTGCGGGAGCAGCTTCTCCCATCCTGTGCTGCCTCCTTCTGCGGCTTTTTGCTTCACAGTGATGGAGGGACGGGGCGGGGGCGGGGGCAGTCGGCTCACCAAACAGCAGTAGGTGGAGGAAAGAACATAGTCCAGAAGTTCTTGCCAAGCAAGCCCCTGGACTGTGGTGTTGGGTTTCCTTCCATACCAGGGTACGACCTCTTTCTGTCTCCTCTTGAGGTTCCTACGGTTTTTCAATTGGATATTCAGAGCCTTATGATCTTTTGCCTCTAGTGTCGACTTGGGTAGAGAGGGAAGACTCCCAGTTTCTGTGGTTCCCTGTCATATCCAATGCCAACAGTTTATCACATTATCTTGGATTTTCTAGTTAGTCTAATCCTGAATAAATATTTTAATTTTGTTTCTTTATTTCTAATTTATTCTTTATTTTCATAAGTAGTATTGGGGTAGGAAGTCTAGAAGAACAATGTGGGATCACATTAACTAATCCTTTTATTGTGCTGGCTTAGTGGAAATGTTTGTAGTGTTTCTGTGTTACAAGCATGATATTTACAATTGCTTTCTGATAGATACTTTTATCAGGTACCTTGATATCTCTAATTTAGTAAGCCTTCAGAAAATGAGGTGTGAGTATAGAATTTAATTAAATGTCTTTTAAATATCTGTTAAGGTGATTGTTTTTTTTTCCTCCTAACATTTTTATTGTAGTAAATTACATTAGTATTTTTCTTAATAATGAATCACTCTTACAGTGCCAAAATTAATCAACAGTGACAGTATAGTGTTTTTATGCAATGAAATTGATCAGCTTTCTTAAGGATTTTTACATCTGTGTACATAGAGAACATTGGTTTGTAGTTTTCTTGTGTGAGTTACATGTCTGCTGGCTCAGCCTAGGGCTTGATAATGTAGCTTCGTAAGAGCAATGACCGCATAGAACAATTCAGCCCCCTTTTGTTTCAAACTCCCCAGCAAACTAGCTTCCAGCCTGCATTTAGATGGCAGGAAGACTATTTACTTACTTTCATGAATAAATGTCTGCTTTGACTAATTGCAGATTTTTTTAAAAATAAAGAAAATGTGGTTTTAAAAAAAAATTTAGGTATATAGGAAGGTCTGCAATGAAATGTAAAAGCCCCACACCCTAGGAGCAACCAGTGTTTTTTAGTTCCTACTAGATTTATTTAACTCACAGAATCAGTTGATACTTGCTATGAAAGAGGAAACATTTAACCCACTGAAGGGACTTCACACTTCCCTTTCTCTTTTTTCCTCCCTCAGAGTTTTAGTTTGTTATAATATATTTATATTGTCAGCATTTATAATCTTCACATTCTGCTCTATAGCTCTTGTTGTTTTATATGCTTGATTAATAAGTTGATTCAACAGTTTAAACCTTGTAAAAACAACACTAGTGGTTTTTTAAATAAGTAACTGTTCTTCACTGCAGACCACCTAGTGGATTAGACTTGGAAGAGGAAGCGAAATGAATCTGCTGCTAACCCCATGCTACACACTGAGGGGATTCCCAGGTGTCAAGATCTATGGAGCCTTTAAAAATCTTCTACTTTATTCCCTTCTACTTTATATGCATGTGCCATTGTTTGTTTGTTTTTTTCCCCTTCGCTTTTTATTTTATTTAATTTTCTTTTTAATGTGTTTCTTTTTCATTTCTCTGGAATACTTCTTCAAGTAGTTTTTCCATATCTGGTATGTGGATGATAAAATATTCAGGGTATTTACATGTTTGAAAATGTCTTTATTTTGTGCTATGTTTATTTGACAGTTTAGCTGTGTATAGAATTCTAGGTGCAAAATATTTTTCCTTAGAATTTTGGAGTAATTGCCTCATTATTTTCTGGTGTCTGCTGATTCTAGTAAGAAATCTTGTGTCAGTCTGATTCTTATTATTTTAAAGATATCTTTTCTGAAAGTGTCTAAGATTTTTCTCTTTATGTTTTGAGTTTTGAAATGTCATGCAGCTGGGTCAAGATGTGGTAGTTTCTTCATTTACCCTCATTTCTATATAGAGTGATTAGCTTTGCATTCTTAGCTTTAATTGTAATCTATTGTGCTTCCAGTAGTTTGACTTTACAATTTTCATGTAGAACTTGAGAATAAGTTTATATGCCTGCACAGACTGCTAGAACTGAAGGTGGAGGCAGGACAGATGATAAGATTGGCTAGTGGACAGGTTCCTATAAGTTTTAGGAGTCATGTCTTTCTTTAAAAAGTAGTCTTCAATTTTGGCTGCATGTTAGAATAATCTAGGGGGCTTTAGGAAACCTGATGCCCAAGTCCTATCCTAAGATTTTCTTGTATAATTTGTCTGGGGTATAAACACAGCAGGGGGATTGTAAAAGAATCTTCCCAAGAGATACTGAGGTACATCCACTCCTTTAAAACCCTCAGGAATGTGCAGCTTCACCTCCACTCTATGGTGGGCTTGGTCCTGAGGGAGTCTTGTTAGCTCCTGACACAGCTGAAGGTTTGGGGTCCTCCTGGAATACCCCTCAGATGAGATCCAAGGGGGTGTTTGCTTTGAGATCCTGTTTGGACCCAGCAGGTGACTTGCCAACACACAGGGTCGCCGCTGCTCAGATCTTTTCCCGGTGAGGGGGTCAGTAGGGTTGTGGGATAGGACTGGAGCATTCAGGGTAGCTCTCAGGGGAAAGGTGTGAGTGGGAGAGACAGTCCTACTTTCCCTACACCTCTCGTCCTGTAAGCCCCCTTCTCATCTTCCTGCATTCTCTCTGGTCCTTTCTTCCTGCACTGGGTGGTCAGGGGACTCGGTAGCTTTCACTTGATGATTCTTGCTTGTGCCCCTTGCAAGTTCACATGGTTCTCTCCTGAGTCCTGGGAGGACTGTGCTGCTATCCCTGGGGCACTTGCTGATTTACCTGGAGTTCATCCCCCACCCCCAAGTTGAGCTCTCTGGGGCCCGCCCTCTAACGGGTTTAAACATCTCTGAATACTAGCTCTTAAGGAATATGGTGCACTGTTCTGTGAAGGGGCTTATCCTCCCACCGAGGGCAACCAGGATGAGTGCCCTTTGCTTTTTGTAAAGCCTTTTGTAAAGCTTCCAGCCAGTATTTTTGTTTTTGTTTCTTGGGGGAGGGGGACAAGTAAAGGGTGAATGTTGGTGAAGAGTTAAGAAACATTTGGGCAAAAAAAAAAAAGAAATAGTTGGGCTTTTGCTAATGAAACAAACTTCTCTCCCAAAATGTGCTTCCCTGCCCAGCCTTGTGTTCCTCACAAATAGTAGCCAATGCCCTCCACCTAGGAAAGCAGAAAACTGTAGAAAATATTTTAGAAAAAAATTAAAAATCAGAAATAATTTTAAAATCTTGGTCCTTTAAAAGAAGAAAGCTCTTTTTTTCTGCTTTTAGAAGGTTCCTATGGAAAGACTGTGTTCTTTGATGTCGAACAGTGACCTCATGCAGAGGTGCCTGTTGGTGGGTGAGGGCTCCAGGGTTGGGTCCACTGTACCCAACCCAGCCTTGATTTCCTTCTTTGTGAACAAGTATCAGTAGTGCTCACGTGGGTATTGGGAGGGCGTAGGACAAGCTGATGGGAGCAGGGTTCCAGAAGAGGCCGCATGCAGTGGGCCCTCGAGAAGTCTAGCAGCTGTTCTGTTATTGTCTTCTTCCTCCTCCTCTTCTTCATCATCTGGTGCACATTTTTAATATATCCCCCTAAATATTTCTTATTTTCATTATCTTTAGTCTGTTAGAAATTATTTGTAAACCAGTTGTTGTGGAATGTCTATTTCAAGTTCCTTCTGAAACATGCTGAAGAATTGATACTTTTGAACTGTGATGTTGGAGAAGAATCCTGAGAGTCTCTTGGACTGCAAGGAGATCCAGCCAATCAATCCTAAAGGAAATCAGTCCTGCATATTCATTGGAAGGACCGATGCTGAAGCTGAAGCTCCAGTACTTTGGCCACCTGATGTGAAGAGCTGACTCACTGGAAAAGACCCTGATGCTGGGAAGGATAGAAGGCAGGAGGAGAAGGGGATGACAGAGGACAAGATGGTTGGATGGCATCACTGATTCAACGGACATGAGTTTGAGCAAGCTCTGGGAGATGGTGAAGGACAAGGAAGCCTGGCGTGCTGCAGTCCATGGGATGGCAGAGTCAGACACGACTGAGCAACTGAACAACAACAACTATGAACAACCTTTGAAGATTTTTTTTAATTAAAATGTTTCACATCTTCCATAGCTGAATGAGAGTAAATGAAAGGCATTTTGATGACTACTGTGATTGGTTGTATAATCTCCACTTTAAAAGCAAGTTGTTTTGTTTTTTTTTAAAGCAAGTTTTGTCTTTCATAAAATGCTTTTTATAGAGTAGACATAACTTGAGCCACATCACCTTTGTATGTGTTCTATCAATAACAAAAGAGTAAATTGTAGTATTGTGAAGAAATGATTCTGCTGTCTCTTTGAGGTTGGATAAGGTGAATTCATGGGAATCCTGCGTTACACATTAGCAAAATGAAGTTAATTTGATTATGTCAGAAAGGACACATTTTCCTATAATAATATTTTCTTAAATAAGCAATGTTATATCGACTATTGGATACTGTAAATCCGAAGTATCTATTTTTAGAAGTGTTGGGTATTTAAATTGGGTTAAGATTCATTTACTATTATTTCATATCATAATAGAGCAAAACATTTCTTAATAATGTGGTCACTTGCTAAAATTGAAGTAAAACACAATCCCACCCTCTTCTCTCCAAGAGTAAGGAATGTTAATATCTCACCGAGGCGGGAGTTTTTCCTGCTGTGACCATGACAACCGACTCCCCTCACAAAGGGACAGGCCTCCCCAAACATCAGGCCCTGGCACAAACATTTGACTTTTCAAGGCAATAATATTAAAGCAAATTCCTTATCTTTGCCAAACACAAGACTCATCGTGAGAAACTTTCAGCTTCCTTGGTAGCTGCGTTTTCCTTCATTACCCAAATTCTTGGGGTCAGTTTTTCCCCTTCTAAAACCCAACACCAATAAAACCACTGTCTTGCTGATTTCAAAGTGATTATGAAAAGTCTCTTCCCGTTTATTCCGTTTTGATTCCATGAGCTCTTTCTCTGGGCCTACCTTGCTTTGCGGTGATGATGGAGATTCAGCTCTAGCTACTAATCCATCCCCAGGGGTCAGGAGGCCGGCCCCTGCCTCCCCTCCTGTGCTTTTCCTTTGCTTGCTTGTTATACCTGTTCTTTGAACAGGTTCTTTGAAATCTGTGACAGTCCCACTAACTGGTTTGGGTTGGCCCAGCTCTAGGATTAATGCTGGAAATTAAGGTGCTACCTCACGTGATAACAGCCAAAGACACTCCTCTGGGTCATACCCTTTGAAGCTCTGCGCGAGGGCCGCGGTCCATCCTTGTGGTCGCAGTGCGATTTGCTCCAGACCGCGGCCGAGTAACAGGAGGGACCTGCTTTCTCCTCCTGCTCCCCTTACTGCAGAAAATTGGGGAACACCTGGGGTGAGGCCTGGGGCAGACCTTTGTTGGTGTCCCCTGGGACGGACCACAGTCTTCAGGTCGTCTCAGCTTTGAGTCAGAGGGATTTATTGTTTTAATTCTGCACACATCTGCTGTGCTTTGTGTGACTTTCCTGGGTGGCCCCAAATCTAAGCTTCTCTGTAATGCGATTAGGGTACCGGAGCCTCTTTTCTAGGGAGGTGGGAATTGTGCCCCTCAAAGGTCCCTTGGCTCCTTCTTTGGGACCCAGTGCCTCCTCTAACCCGCCCTGACCTTGGCATGCAGACCAGGCCTGCTGTGTGTTGATTTCTGCACTCTGTTCTGTTCTGAAGCCTTTCCTAGCCGCCCTCCGTGTGAGAGCTGTCTGTGGTCCACATGCTGCTCACTGCCCCGTCCATCACTGGGAACCTCATTCTCTCAATTTAAACTCATGTTGTCTCTCTGACCCCCTCTGCCATGGTCTCATCTCCTCTCCATAAGCCTCCCTAGTGCCTCCCACCATTTGTTTGGCACCTCACATAGGTTTTCGGTTACCTCTCTTTCCAACTCTGATGTAATCTCTTTGAAGATGAGGATTTTAAGCCATTTATTAGAATGTAATATCCATGTAGGAAAGTACACCTATCATCAAAGTACAGCTCAATTATTTTTCCACAAACTGAACACCCTGCAGCCAGCGCCCTGAGGCAGACCTGACCTCACCGGCCCTGGAAGCGCCCCCATCCCCGGGGCACCGCTTCCCTGATTCCCAGGCGCAGGTGAATCTGCAGCCTTTGTGCTCCATGTGCCGTCCCAGTGCTCAGCAGTGCAAGGGGCGCCAACTCTGTGTGCGGCCAGGATTTTCATACATGTGGTCTATTTTCCATTCCGTGGGGGGTTCTTGTGCCAGTCACGTCTTGGTGAAGTTGGGTCTGCACCTCCTGGGGGAGCTGGGGGGCTCCCAGGACATGTAGGAAGAGTGGACACTGACAGGGCCTGTAACTCATCCCTGGAACACGTGCTCAGTGAAATCTGTGCCCCTGAAGCGTCCAGTTCAATGAGCTTCTTCTACCAGCCGATCTCTCACGTGTTTGTGGCCCCATCTGTCAGGTAACTGTAAAGTGACTTTTATCAGCAGAGATTTCTAGAGGAAGTGCTTCTGCCAGTTCTATTCAGAGACATTGTAATTTTGTGTTTTAAAAATACTCCCCAGGGTTACCTTAGTGCTGTGCTGGATAGATGTTTGCCGGCTTTATTTTCCTTCTGTGAGCACATTCTGTCTTAACACTGGTACTGGGTGGACTGTTGTCTGTTATCATTATATTTACTGCATCAGTTTTATTTAAACTGGTCTGATTTTTGACTTGGCAGTGTGGAGTGTTCCTAGCTTTCCTACCGTGTGTATCACAGTAAGTTTTATGCAAGAGAATCCACTAAAACTGAATTCTAATAGAGCTTTTCCTTTTCTCTTTTAAACAGTCGGATATTCTAAAAATCAAGCAATAGCACAGAGCTCAGGGTCTTACCTTTGCTTCTTGGATGCGGTAAGTAACTTTGTTTTATTTAAATGTCTGACTGTATGTTGGTTCAGTAATTAAGAGATAGTACATTTTAGTGTAGTTCTTTAAAATCATTGTTCTAATATGTTACAATCAGTCTCTCAGGTTGCTAAGTTGTTTCTGTGTAATTGCTGTAGCGCCTATTGAGTGGATTGATTTTTGATAAATGGGGTTACATAAAAACAGAAAATTGCACAACAGAGAAATATATAGACAAAGTGAAGATAAACTAAGAAGGTTGTTGACCAACCCAATACTTAAAAGATTAATCGCCTTTAATAGAAATAATTCATGCAAGTTGGTGAGAAAACATAAAGAATAATGAGTAGTAGATAAACAGAAAAGGACAGGAGTGGAGACTTTCAAAGGTAGATATGCAAACAATGGTTTTAAAAATGTTACATCATTTGCGATCAAACATGAATTAGTTTGGTACTACTTTTTTTTTTATAGCTAATTAATTTATTTTACTTTACAACATTGTATTGGTTTTGCCATACATTGACTTGAATCCACCATGGGTGTACATATGTTCCCCATCTTGAACCCCCTGCCCACCTCCCTCCTCATCCCATCCCTCTGGGTCATCCCAGTGCGCCAGCCCCAAGCATCCTGTATCATGCATCGAACCTGGACTGGCGATTCGTTTCACATATGATAATTTACATGTTTCAATACCATTCTCCCATATCATCCCACCCTCACCCTCTCCCACAGAGTCCAAAAGACTGTTCAATACATCTGTGTCTCTCTTGCTGTCTCGCATACAGGGTTATCGTTACCATCTTTCTAACTTCCATATATATGTGTTAGTATACTGTATTGGTGTTTTTCTTTCTGACTTACTTCACTCTGTATAATAGGCTCCAGTTTCATCCACCCTATTAGAACTGATTCAAATGTATTCTTTTTAATGGCTGAGTAATATTCCATTGTGTATATGTACCACAGCTTTCCTATCCATTCATCTGCTGATGGACATCTAGGTTGCTTCCATGTCCTGGCTATTATAAACAGTGCTGCGATGAACATTGGGGTACATGTGTCTCTTTCAGTTCTGGTTTCCTCAGTGTGTATGCCCAGCAGTGGAATTGCTGGGTCATATGGTACTACTTTTAAAAATCAAATTAACCAAGTTCTCTAAACATATAGATACTCAGTGTTTGGAAATGCTGTGTGAACTGGTAACGTTGACAGCATAATTTTGCATTTTGTACTAAGAACTTTAAAAAGGCTTATGCTCTGGACCCTGAATTTCACTCTAGGTATCCTTGAAATTCTGAAAAAGATAATATGTACAAAGAAGCTTTAGTGTTATTAATTGTGATGGAAAATTAGTTAATGGAAACAAGTTAATACTGGACAGTAGAATAATGGTAAAGTGAATTGTGGTCAATCTGTATGAGAAAATTACTGTAATGTTCATAAAGAATTTTTAATAACATGACAAATGATGATTGTGAGTGAAAAAAGAACCCATAATTGTATCTGTTGTGTATACTCATGTGTAGATTTTCTTTTTAGTGACACCCTGAGAACATTTATCTGTAGGTAGCCTTCCCTTGGACCCCTCCAGGCCTGGGGGCCCAGGGTGGGGCTGCACTCCTTTTGTCTGACCTCTGCCCTTGGGGCTCCTTTTCCTCTCTCTGTCTGTTTTGTTTCTCTGATTTTTGACCTTTGTGGTTTTGCATCTGGATTCATCCTGGTGCTCTACCTCGAACACCTGAAATTGGACCCTGGGCTCCATACTTGCAGCCCTTCCCCTTCTCTGAAGTGCAATGTAAGGCAGTCGTTTTCTCCTCGTGACAGCTGTGTGGTATCCCATAGGCTCTGAGCAGAAATCCTAGTCCATTTTCCAGTTTCCATGGTAATTCCTTTCCCTCTTTGTGAACGTAGGTCCCCGGGTCTCAGGGGCACAGAACTGGATGAACCCTGACCCTGGGTTCAGGACACATCCTGGTTGCTGGTCCGTACATCCATCTCCTTATTTGTTTCTGTGCCCATGTTTCTTTTGCTAACACTCAGCACCCGTAATCTTGCTGTCCAAGACTAGTGCTAACTCCTGCTCCAACCTTATTTACACTGCCTTCCATTCCTGGCGACCACCATACAATGCCCTGTCGCCACCCTCTGCTGAACTTTTTGGTGTCTAAGCAAATCTGAAAAAGAACCAATTAAAAATTTGTAGTTGTATTTAACTTTATAAAAAGGGTACCAGGCTGTATAAAATATTTTGGAACTTTTAAAGCTTATATTGTTAAGGTCCATCCATATTGTTGCACATCATTATAGTTCCTTCTGTTTTGTTTTGTTTTTTCTAATTGAGAGAGAATTCTTATACAGTGAAATGCAAGATTTTCATTTTGCATCAAAATGTGAAAATGGCGTACAAAATGAGCAATGTGAGGGTTCTGACACCTGTACACACCCCTGTCACTCACAGCCAAATTGGAGCAGATGATGATTGCATCAACCAGAGCTGCTCCCATACAGAGGCCGCGAGGTGTGAGCCCCTGCATTTAGCATCCACACCACGTCGTGGTCACCTGTGACTGTGAGTGCTGGCGGGCTGTTCTCTGTTTTAATCAGTGGTATGAAGGTACCATGCTGGTCATGCTACTACTGGTCAACATTCAAGCAGTTACTAGTTTGGGTTATTTTAATAAAAGGGCCATAAACATCCCGATGTCAGTGTTCCTGTGGGTGTGTGTTCTGTTTCTCTTGGGAAGATAAAAGGCTCGGGGTTGAGGAACCACAGGTAAAGTAGCACATCTGTCTGCAGTGTGGCCCTTCCTGTCTGCTCCACATTCTCCCAGCACTGATGAGTCGGCCTTGGCTTCAACCCCTCTAGCAGAGTCGAAGTGCATCTCATTTGTTTTCAGTTACATTCCCTGATGGCTAGTGATGTTGAGCACCTTCTCATCGGTTTACGGGCCATTCATAAATCCTCTTTTGTGAGATGTTGAAATCTTTGCCCATTTAAAAAAAAAACTGGATTGTCTTATTTGTTGTCAATGTTTGGTATGTGTTCTGGATACAAGTCCTTTGTCAGATACCTGCTTCCTGAGTGTTTTCTCCCCATGTGACTTGCCTTTTCATATTTTAATGGTGTCTTTTTGATAAGCCAAAGTTTTAAATCTTGATGAAGTTAAAATCACTGATTTTTCTCTTCTTATAGTTAATTTTTTTTTTTCTGAGACATCTCTGCTTGCCGCAAAGAAGTTATTCTCTTGTTTTCTTATTTTTATGTTTAGACCCATTATCCACTTTGTGTTCATTTCTGTGTCTCCTGTGGTAGGAAGCAGGGGTTAATTTTTTCATATGGATATTAAGCTGCACCAGTGTTGAAGAGACTTTCTTTTCGCGGTTGTATTGCCCTGGTGCTTTGTTGAGAATCAATTGGCCGTGTCAGTGTAGGTTTATTTCCAGACTTTCTGTTCCGTTCTGTTTCTCTATTGTCTGCAGCTCATTCATTCGTCTGCTGTACAACATTCCACTGGGCAAACACACTGCGCGTATTCACCCGTGCTCCCACTGACGGGCACCCAGGCCGTTTCCACACTCTTGCCCTTGTGCATAGCTGCTGGGGATGTTCTTGCACACACCCCCTGTTGTACACATACGAGAGTTCCTCTGGGGTTCACACCCAGAAGTGAGTGCCCAGGCCTCAGGGGACGAGCAGTTTATCTACAGGAGAGGAGCTGTGTGCTGCCATGTGGCTGGAGACGTGTCCCTCCTGGCAGGTCACTGTGGGCCCCGAGCCTCCCCAGCACCGGGTGCCCTCAGCTCTCAGCTCTCGCCCAGCAGGCGGGAGCAGAGTGGAGCCTCACTCTGCTTTGATGCGTGCGCCCTGATCTCGAGCCATGGTCGGCATCGCCCCACGTTGACTGGCCATGTGGGTTTCCTTTTTTCATGACATGTGTTTGCATCTTTTTGCCCACTTCCCTTTCCAACTGCGAGGAAGGTTGTAGGGATAGTACAGAAAGCTCTGTTTTCGAGGGCAGCACTGCTGACCCAGTCCCCATCATCCCTGAGCCCTTCCGTGTCTATTTCCTGCAAACAAGGACATCTCCTCTGACCCAGAGCAAGGACGTCCTGCCAACAGGTGGCTGGTCCTAGTGCCCGCCTCCGTCACAGTCACCTAAGGCCCCAGAGTCCATGTTGCCTTTACCTGTGAGTCTCTCATCTCCTCATCTGGAACATTCTGCAGGCCCTCCCTGACTTTCTTCATCTTGATGTTTTCATAGATTCCCAGGCACTTTTGTAGAATGCCCTTTAAACTGAGTGATGGTGTTGGGCCAAGTGTCTGTCCAGAAATCTCAGAAGGGGCACTGCCTTCTTCTCGCTGTCTCCTTGGGTACCTGTGAATTGTGCCCCAACCCTGAGGAAGCCCTCTGGTCACTTGATGAAGAAGGCGTCTCCTATGTGGGATGGCCCACAGGGCCTCCTGTAGAGACCTCTCCTTTGGCCTGGCCTCCCTTGGGCAGGGGGTGTGGGAAGTGGGCCTCGGCGCCCTGAGCATGTGCTTGCCGGGAGAAGGCGGTTGTGGTCTCCAGCGAACACCGGGCTTGAGCCTGCCCAGTGTGTTCTGTCTCCGTGCGGGAGTCATGCCAGCGCAGCACGCCCACAGCCTGTGTCAAAATGGACCGTTTCTGCGTAAGGGTTGGGTTCATGAGGCCCCTTTGCTGGGGCACTGAGGTTGTATTTTGACTTGTTAGCTTCCTGGGATGCAGTCTGGTGACTGTGTCTGGATTCAGAACGTATTTCGTTAGGAGCAGTAGCATAGCTGGAGGTCAGCTCCCATGCTGCTCCTGGACCAGGGCTCATTCATTCAGCAGATCGCTACCTGGATGTGCCAGGTGCCTCAGCGGGTGCAGGGCATACAGCAGCGGTCAGATGGAGACAGCGAAGGCCAAAGCTCAGGCGACTTCAGATCCTGAAGGCGCTGCCTCCCCAGCCTCCCCTGACAGCAGCTGCTGTGCCTCCCGCGCCCACACACCCCCCGACCCCAGGCCCTGCCATTTCTCTGCCTCTCAAGTACTTGCCTGGCCTACCGTCCCCTCTGGCTTCTCAGTGATACTCTCACCCACTGCATGGTGGTGGGACCTGCCTGCGTCTGGGATGTCCCTGCCCCTGCACTTCACTTCTGCACGCAACGTTTATCACCTTCAGTGCTGTGTCCTTTATTATCGTCTTTGTTTGCCTTCCCTCGTAGAATACCAGCTCCACACCGGAGGGAGGAGGGCTTGTTTTTTTCCCTGATGTTTCTGAAGCACCTGGAACTTGGCAAATAGTAGATACTAATAGATGGTTGTGAAATGATTGAGTGGGGTTTGGGTTTATGTGTTCAATGTAAATGGTTATGTTAGATTGAATTAGTTACTTCTGTACACTTATCTTGGAACCCAGCCATCCTGTTGGCTGTCATTTCCACGGAGAGCGATCTTCTGAGTCTGTTTACAGATGGACTTTCAGCGCCCATCGCTGTAGTGCAGTCCTTCAGAGAGCGTGCTGTTAGTAGCTGTCCTATAGGCTGCTGCCTGAGGGCCAGCAGTGCCTTTCGAGTGGGTTGGAAGGGCCACCCGGGGCAACCTCGGTGTCACTCCCAGTCCCCGATGTGTCCAGGGATATTCATCTTGGAGAGAAAGTGAGTCACACAAAGATCCCAGTGGTCTCAGAGGGTGTTTCGGGTGAGCAGGAGTTTGATGCCCATCCCCTCGTGGGAAGGTGAAGTCCTCAGGGACAGTCCCGCCAAACCTGAGAGGCAAAGCACAAAGCTCGGGGACACAGGGACTCGCCCCAGAGGGAACCCGGGCAGCAGGCCTGGCACCTCCCACGGGGGCTCGAGGGCTCCGTCTACAGCCTTCAGACAGAACCCACTCTGTGACCTGGGCACTGCTGTCAGGAAAGAAATTCCTACTTAGAAGGGGGTGTCTTTGTCCTTTCCTAAACATGTGTTTTGCGTTTGCTTACATCACCTTTGATTTCTTTCATCAACATCTTGTGGTTTTTCACAATACAGATCATGTACATATTTTGTTAAATTTGCACAAAAATATTTCATTTCCTTTGGAGCACCTGTTCATGAACATAGCATCTCTAATTTCTGTGTTCATTGTTAGCATCTAGAAGTGTGATTATTTTATCTGTTGATTTTGCAGAACTCACTGGCTCTAGGTTTTTAGAGTAGATTCCTGAGGGTTTTCTAGATGGACAGTCACATCCTCTGCAAACACGGGGCAGTTTTATTTCTTCCCCTCTGATCTCGATGCCCTTTTCTTTGCCTTCTTGCCTTATTGCTCTGGCTGGAACTTCTGTGTGTGTGGAGCAGACATCCTTACCCTCTCCTGACCTGGGAGGAAGCACCAACCTTTCACGTTGTGTGTTGTCTTCTATTCGTAACGTGCTCAGAATTTTTATCCTGTGGAAGGTGTTGGATTTTGTCGCATGCTTCTGTATCAGTTGAAACTTGTTGGTTTTTAAAATATGGTTGTTACTGAAGATTTATAAGATTTTTTTCCATCTTCTTGGAATTTGGGAATTTTTCCCTGTGTGTCAGGAATCATTTCTGGAATATGGTGAGCTCTTTTAAAATGCAGACTCAAGGTTTTTTTCAAATGAAATGAAATTTTCTGTGTTGGCTGTTAATTCCTTCCTTGTGCCTTGTTTCTTTCTTTGGCTTCCAGTGTTTGAATGCTGGGTCTTATCATTTGCTCACTTCCCTCTTGATTTCTGTTTCTCTGTAACTTTGCATTTTATAGTTTGACCCTCCAGTTCATTTACTCAGTTGTGAGCTGTGACCACCCATTCTGTCTTCACCTTTGCTGTTAGAAGTCAGATATATACTTTCCATTCCTCCACGTCCGCGGGCGCCTTTGAGAGCTCCTCTTTTTTGTGTTTTTCTCCAGCAACTCTGGAGGGCTGCCGCTTTGTTTTGTGCCCTGGGTCCTCTCAGGTTCATTGATGGTTGTTATGGCTCTCTGCTCCCTTGGAGGCCAGACCACATGGTCCAGGGACCATGGCAGCAGGTGAGCCAGGAGGTGTGGGGCCTCCACTCCTGGGATTGAGCCCTTCTGTCCACAGGTAGGTCGTCTCTGCTGGGTCTGGGAGAGACCTGTTTCCAGGTGTCCTATGTTTCTGGCCAGTTCAAAACCCAGCTCTCTCCCAGCCTCAGGGGTGAAGAGAAGCTTAATCCTTTGGCATCGCTTTTCCCTAGTCCTCGAGCAGCTCTGCAGACATTCCTGGTGTGCATGGGCACGACGGCCCTCCCCAGGGCATCTGCGGCTCTGTAGGCTCCTGGAGCTTGTGGTCGGTCCTGGGGCTGCTGGCTATTCTCCCCGAGAGTTCCTGTGCAGTTGTGGCCTTTCGTTGCTCTCTGGGCTGGCCATTGTGTTCCAGGAGAGACTGTTCTGGACCCTCATGTTCTTGGCTCTGTGCCACCCTGCCCCCACCTCGTCACCTCTGGGTCTGAAAGGAGATGTGGGACAGGGGGGCCCTGTCCAGCTGAGTCCTCCCTGTGCCATGCCCACCTCAGTCTGGCTTTTTTAATTTACAGGATCAGAGAAGGAACTGGGTTACAGGATCGGGGGAAGGGAGGTCTTCTAACTAACCGATTTACAGGTGACTGGAAAAGTGATTTCAGCCTCTTTTGCCATTAAACATTTTTTCCAAACTTCTGGTAAGTGGAAATATTGGCTGGTGTAGATATTAGTGGTTTGTACTTCTATTTCCCCTCCAACTCTTCACTGCGCTTGTGGGGAGGGGGAGGAATGTGGACATAGAAGGGAGAGGAGTGAGTGCCTCCTGCCACGTACCTCCTGGGAGTGGAACACGAGACCACGCACTTTACTTTGAGGTTTCTTGAGAGCAAAGCTTTTGACCACAGGGCATGGTGGTTCCCACAAGGCTACTGAATAATGTTATTTTCACTATATTTGGAATGGCACACTTGCCAGTAACTTATTAAATGCAGATGTTGCCAACCGAGTGAGGAACTTTGTTTCTCCTGTCTCTACAACACATGCCACCTTACTTCTTTAAAAAATTTACTGAAGTGTAGTTGATTTACAATGTTGTATTAATTTCTACTATACAGTAAAGTAACTGTATATGTATATATATATTCTTTTTCATATTCTTTTCCATTATGGTTTATCATAGACTATTTAATATAGTTCCCTGTGACCACCTGATTTTTCTGTTTGACTTGACAATTTTAGTATGGGATCATTCAGAAAAGAATATTGTTACCAGCTAAAGAGAATCTGCTACAACTTTAGAAAGCAGTTGAGAAATGTTGTGTGTTCAGGTCTGGAACAGTTGGAGGCTGCTGAATTTCAGCTCCACGGGTAAGCGTTGCTGCCCCTCAACCCCAAGCAGGAGACACATTGCTTGGAAGCCCCAGGAGAGGGGCAACCAGGCCGGGAAGAGCCAGAGCATGAGGCGCTGGGGACCCTCCAGCTCCCGTCTCTTGCCACCTCACTGTCCCTGAGTCCTCTCCCCTGTCTTCTAGCTGCTGGTGCAGAGGAGGTTGTGTGTTTTCATATGAATATGTTTATTATTGAGCTGAACTTCAGTGGTTTTCACATCAAAGATACTTCTGCCATGTTTTAAAGTTATACTTTGATTTGAAAACCACTGAAGTTCAGCTCAATTATAAACATCTAAACACACCACTCACTTTCCTTTCTGCTCCCCCTTGTCTCTTCTTTCCTTAGAGAAAAATTATGGACTTGTGTGGACCCAAGACCTGAAGGGTATCAGTTAGCTCAGGAGCAGGGCCATGTGCTTTAGTGATGGCTGTTTCCCAGAAAGCTCAAGCAGCACCCCTGGGAAGTAGATTAGGCTCTTGGTTTATTGAGGGGGAGAGGGAGGGGTGACCCCTTATTTGATGGCAGCTGCAAATTGGTAAAGATCCATGTGTATAGACTCTTCTACTCCTGTTCTTTGAAAGACGAGATAGTCATTCTTAACACTCCTGTTCAGAAGGGTTTTTCTCGAACAGAGGGAAGACAGAGAAGAGTTGAAGAAAGACCTGAGAAATCTTGGCACCCTTGCTACTCACACTTCCTCAACGTCAGTCACTCAGCTCCCTACATATTCTTGTTTTGTCAGCACCATCACCTGTTGTGCCTGGAAAGCTGTAGTTCTTGCCAAGTGCCACCGGACTTGATGTTTTAAAAGAGAAGATGCTTTAGACACTAGTGAGCTTTTGAGATATTTTTTATGTGTGTAGAGTGTTTTCATTTTAAGGCTTGGGGAAGGGAAGTGACCTCCGGGTATTTATTGGGCTGCTCCTCCCCAGCGCTGGTTCCAAAACCTGCTGGCCAGGGAGAGAGCCTGCTAGAAATGCAGATTTGGGGCCCATTGCTGCAGGGGCTCAGACTCCAGGTCTCCTCAGCAGACTTGGCTTTAAGGAGCTCCACAGTGGTTCTTCTGTATCCAGCCCTGGTGGCATCCATGTTTTTATTCCCAAGTAGGTTGGTGCTGGACCGTGTTGTCCCAGGCACTCCATCCACTGGGCTCCTGAGGTCTGAGTGGTCATCTTGTCCACTGCCGTGTCTGGCCCTTACTGCCAGTTTCACTGTCCCTCTCTATCTTACCAAACTGTGGGCACTGTGAAAGCAGAAGCCTCTGCCTCCTGCAGTAGCGTCCTGGGCCTGGTGGGCACTAAATTCCAAGCTTCTGCCCTGCAGAGCCTACCACCAGGGTGGACTTGCAGAGAGGTGGCAGAGTTGTAAGGAAAGATGGTGTGGATTCCACCCCAGAGAGGGCACCATCTGCTCTGCATGCGTGTGCTCTGGGAGGACCAGGACCACGGACAGTGCCAGGCGTGTCCTCCCCCCTCCAGACTCCCTCTGCCCGCCTTCCTGCCAATCTCCTGTTGGTGGGAGGGGATTCTTGTCTTCTTTCCCAAAGGGAATTCCTTCCTCCACCCACCCAGGACAGAGCAAGAAGCAGGGGCAGGGGCATTGGCAGCACGTAGGTTTTGGGTTCTGTTGGGAGCGCTGTCAGCAGAGAGAAATGCACAACTTGAATTTTTTTGTATATAGTAAAATTGCATGTTTGATTCTAAGTTATTTTTGTGTTTTTCTTATGCCATAATTATAGCTGTTGAAATATTATATATGCATATAGATAGAGACTAGAAGGGAACTTAGAATGGTGAAAATAGTATGTTCAGAGGATGATGATAATGTGTAATATATAATACTGAGCATTTCTGGTATTACTGCTGTGGAGCTTATGCAATAAACCCAGAATTATAATATTTTCAAAAAGTGTCATGGAATGAACTCAGATTAATTTTTTTCTAAACACTGAGTGTACTTTTTGGTGGGTTCCAGCAGCCTCCTGTTGGTGGTTGTTCATTAGACAGTTGCAATTTTGGTGCTGTCACAGGAGATGAGTGCACGTCCTTCTACTCCACCATCTTGAACCGGAAGCCCAACACTGAGTGTACTTTGTTAGAGACATTATACTTTAAAAGGGCTTCCTTTGTGGCTCAGCTGGTAAAGAATCGGCCTGCAATGCGGGGGACCTGGGTTCAGATCTCTGGGTTGGGAAGATCCCCTGGAGAAAGGAAAGACTACCCACTCCAATATTCTGGCTTAGAGAATTCCATGGACTGTATAGTCAATAGGGTTGCAAAGAGTTGGACATGGCTGAGTGACTTTCACTCACTTACCTTAAGAATCAGTATTACTGGAATAATACTTACATATAACAAAGTACACTCATTTAAGTGTACATTCCATAAGTTTGACAAATGTATACACACATATAAAAACCAACTTAGTCAAGTTTAGAATGTTTCCATTGCCATAAAAAGTTTCCTCATGCCTCTTTGCAGTCATTCTCCCATGCCTTGAAGCAACCACAAATGCGATTTCTTTAGGTTAGTGATCTAATTATATTATTTGTTCTTTCAGTACATTAGATTTTTACCCCCATTCTAGAACTTCATGTAAATGGAATCATACAATATGTACTCTTGTGGTTGGCCTTTGTTGGCTCAGCGTAAGTTTTTGAGATTTATCAATATTGTTTCTTATACCAGTAATTGAGTCTTTTTATTGCTGACTAGTGTATCCTAATGCATGGATAAACCACAAATTGTTTATATATATATATAGTCATCCATTGATGGACATTTAGGTTGCTTCCTATATTTGGCTATTATGAGTAAAGATGCTATGAAAATTTGTATACAGGTCTTATCATGGACATATGTGCTCATTTCTCATGGGTAAATATCTAGAGATAGATTGCTGGATGATATAATACATGTACATTTAACTTTGGGAGAAGTTTCAAAACTATCTTGCAAAGAGACTGAAATCATTTTATACTCCCACCAGCAACTTGTGGGAGTTGTTTTCCTACCAGAAACAGTAGTTTCATGTTCTTCCAACACTTGGAATTGTCTGTATTTTAAATTTGAGCCCTTGTAGTATACATGTGTTTCTATCTCATTGTTTTAGCTTGCATTTCCCTGATGTCTAAATATGTTGAACATTTATTTGGGTGCTTAGTGATCATGCTGGAGAATCCCTTGGACAGAGGAGTCTAGGTTGCTTCCATGTCCTAGCAATTGTAAAAAGTGCTGCAATGAACATTGGGGTACATGCATCTCTTTTAACCCTGTAGCAGGTTTAGTGATAAAGCTACAGAATCATTTAATTGAAAAAAAAAATCAGGTATTGTAAATCCTCCAACTTTGCTCTTCCTTTTCAAAATTGTTTCAAATCTCTTTAGCTTTTTTGGGATTTCTGCAAAATTTTAGAATCAGCTTGTCAAGTCTGCTTGGATTTTTTTATTGAATTGCATTGAATTTATAGTTCTGTTTGGGAATCTTAATATTGAATTTTCTAATCTATAAACATGGTATATCTGTCAGTTTATTTGGGCCTTCTTAAGCTACTCTCAGAAATATTTTGTAGTTTTCGATATACAGGTCTTACATAAATTTAACAAAATACTTCCCAAGTATTTTATGAGTTTTGATGCTAACAAAAATGGTTCATCTCCCAGTTTTATTGCTATAAAGATACTATTAATAAATTACCTTATTTGTTTTAGTTGGTTTTGTTTTGCCTTTTGTTTTTTCACTTAAGAACTCACTGTTTAGTGACCATGGTATCTGTGAATAGAGACTGCCTCTTTCTCTCTGGCCCACATGCTTTTCTTCTTTGTTCTTGGCCCAGTGTCCTGGCTGGGACGCCCCCATGCAATGTCAAATAGGAATGGTTCTGGTGACAGTCCTTGTCATGTTCAGATTTTAATTTGTTTCATCATTTACATCATGGGAAAAAAACACACATAGAGAGGAACATAAAACACAAATGTACAGCTCAGTAAATTATCATAAGGCAAATATTTCTGAACTAGGATAGAAAATAACCACCTCAGAAGCACCTTTCTTGCCCTTTCACAGTTACCTTCTTCGTCCTCCCCAAAGCTAAATATTGCTCTGCCTGTTTTGGAAGATTTTATAAATGGAACCATGTATAATCTTCCATGTCTGGCTTCTCCCACTCTGTGGCTTGTTTTTTCACTCTCTGAAAGCTGTCTATTGATGAATAGAATTCTTTAAGGAGTTCTAATTTAGTAATCTTTTCCTTTCTGGTCAATGTTTTTTGTCTTCTTCATGAGTTATATTCTCTTACTTGAAGGCCCTGAAGTTATTCTTTGATGTTCCAAATGCTTTTTTTTTTTAACCTTTTCTATTTTGATGTAAACCCCACTTGAAATTGATTTTGCTTATTTCTGTTTAACATATAAACACAGCACAGATCATAAGTGCACAGTCTGTTGAGTTTTGAGGAAGTGAACACTCCAATGCAGCCAATGGCTCAGCCCAGGAATGGAACATGGCCAGTGTCACACATGCCCTCCTGTTCCTTGTCAGTAATTCCCCTCCTCTTCTCCACAAGACAGCTGGGATACTAACACCCGAAGTTAGTCATTTTGACCTTTATGTGATTCATCATGTGTTCTGTGCCTGCCTTATCTCACACAACATTACGTTTTGGAGACTAGTTCACATTATTTCGTGGAATGGCAGTCACTCCTTTTCATTGCTATGTAATATTCCATGATATGAATATACCCAGTTTATCCATTCTGCTGTTTGGGCATTGGGGTGTTTGAGTCATGCTGCCAAGAAATCCTTGTGCTTATCTCTCGTCACACATACGAATGCACATGTAGGGACGGAACTGGAATGTCCTCAGGTGCCTATGTTCGGTTTCGGTGGATGCTGCCAGGCTCCCGTGTTGGCTGGTCAGTTTGCACTCCCTCTAATGAACAGGCATCCTGGCTGATTTGTATCCTTCCTTGCAGCTCTGTGAGCTGACTTTAGTCCAGCGTGAATGTGAGTGTGGCCTGTTTCTGGCCTCTGTGTTCTCTCTAGTTGGGTTGTCAATCTGTCCTTATAGCCTTATAGCCTTATAGAATGTCAATTTCATGCTATATGTTCTCTTGTTCATCTATATAGTAGTTGGCGCTATTTTTAAAAAATCTTTTTGCATTTTTAGGTAGATGTTAGAGTAATTTTATTTTCACAAAATCCGCTTTGAGGATTTTGATTGGATTATATTGAAACAATAGATCAATTAGGTGAGAAAAATTTCTTTACAATATTTAGTCTTCCTAACAATGACTATATGTTTGTTGATTTATTAGATCTTCTTTAATTTATCTCAATAGCCATGAGAGTTTTCATACAGAGGGCTTACAGTCCTTTGTTAAATTAATTCCTTGATATTTGATTTAAAAAAAAAAAACATTTTTATCAGTTCTCTTGAGATGCAGTTCACATAAAACCCACCCATTTAAAGTGTACAATCCAACGGTTTTCGGTATATTCACAATGTTGTGCAACTGTCACCACAATCTAATTTTAGACTTTTTCCATCACCACAAAATTAAACCCCGTACTTATTAGTAATCACCCCTCATCCCCCCAGCTCCTATCTGTGGGCAGCCACCAGCCTCCTTTCTGTCTCTCTGGATTTGCCTGTTCTGGACATTTCATATAAATGGAATCTACATAACGTGGTCTCTATGAATGGCTCCTTTCACTTAGCGTGATGTTTTCAGGGTTCGTCATGTTATAGCTTGTGTCAGTACTACATTTCTCTTTATTGTTGCGTAGCAGTCCTTTGTATGAATATACACTTTATCTGTTTACTAGTTGATGAACATTTGGGTTGTTTCCACTTTTTGACTGTTATAAATAATGCTGCTATAAACATTCCTGTACAAGTTTTTGTGTGGCTAGGTGTTTTCAGTTCTTCCTAGAGTGGAATTGTTGGGTCATGTGGTAACTCCATGTTTAACATTTTGAGGAACTACCATAATGTTTTCCAAAGTGACTATACCACTTTACATTCTCACCAACAATATATGAGAGTTATTTGACCTTTCTTGATACTACTCTAAGAGGCATCATTGTACATATAAAGAAATTATTTCTTGATCTTGTATCCAGAAACCTTATTAAATTCATTTTTAATTCTAATATTTCTCTGTTGATTATTTTGGGTTGTTTATGTAAGCAATCATTTTTCCTCTTTCTACTAAGCCTTGTAACTTTTATTTTTAATACTTATTTATTTGGCTGTGCTGGGTCTTCGTTGCGGCATGCAGGATCTTTAATTGTACCACGCAAACTCTTAGTTGTGGCATGTGGGCCTCCTGCATTGGAAGCTCAGAGTCTTAGTCACTGGACCACCAGGGAAATCCCAAGCCTTGTATCTTTTATTTCTTTTTTTCTACTCAAGTCTCCAGTGAATTGTTAAATAGAAATCATGATAATAGGCATTCTTGTCTCCCTTCACAATCTGAAAGAGAGAGCTGAAATCTTTCACTGTTAAGTATAATATGTTGTTTACCATAGTTTTTTTTTTTTCATATATAGCCTTAATAAATTCTCTTCCAAAAGCCAAAGAAATATAGGATACCCTGAGACAGAAAAAGGGTACTGGGTTTGGGTGGAAATGCTTCAGAAAAGTGCCATTTCTGTTTCCCTCCATTTTAACTGCTCTCCCCGAACTGTGAGCTCCATCCTGCAGTGGTCATCGTCCCTCTGTGGTCATCACTCACAGGACTTCCTTTCAGGGTCTCTCCTTCAGCTAAATGCAGTAACACTCACCTCTGCAGTAGACTAAAAGATCTTAAATGTCAGGAAGGATGTTGTGTCTTTAGGGTGGTACTGGTTAGTGCTGGATATAGAATTTGCAAATGTTTTCTCCCAGTCTATGATAGTCTTTTTACTTTCTTGATAAATTTATACCTAAATTAAAACACAAAATTTTTAACTTTTGAAGAAGCCCAGTTTGTCAGTTCTTTTTCATTATTTGTGCTTTTGTTGTCATATCTAAGAATTCTTTGCTTAATTCAAAATAACTAATATTTGCTCCTAAGTTTTTTCTCAAGATTTTTTTAGTTTTAGCTCTTACATTCAAGTCTGTGATCTATTTTGAGTTAATTTTTTTTTGTGTGTAGGGTCTTATTTACCTTTTCCCTGTGGTGATCCACTTGTCTAGCAGTTTGTTGAAAAGACTATTTTATTCTTGTTGAACTGCCTTGAATCAACCATAATTGCAAAGGTATTTCTCTGTTCTCAATTATGCTTTACTGATCTCTGTTTACCTTTAGGTCTCCACTGTAGCTTTCCAGTAGTGAGTTTCAAAGTCAGAAAATGTGCAGAAGCTAACACAATTGTTGTAAAGCAATTATATTCCAATTAAAAAAAAAGTCAGAAAGTATAAGTCCTCCAATATTTCTTCCTTTTTCAACATTGTCTCCATTCTGGATCTTTTATATTTCCAAATGAATTTTAGGGTCATCTTGTCATTTCTACAAAAGAAGCAAATTGAGATTTAGATTTCAATTATATTGAGTCAGTAGGTCAATTTGGGGAGAATTGCTTTGCTGAGGAATTGAGTTTTCCAATCCATGAACATGGGATGTCTGATCTGTTTATTTAGGTCTTTAATTTCTTTCAGCAGAGCTTTATAATTTTTACCATACGAGTCTTATACTTCCTTTGTTAAATTTATACTTCAGTATTTTGTCCTTTTGATGCTATTGTGAATGTATTATTTTCTTAATTTTATTTCGGATTGTTCAATGCCAATATATAGAAATACTATTGATTTTTGGTATCTTTGTATATTATGTGACCTTGCTGAACTTGTTTGTTAATTCTAGTAGTTTTTTTGGTGGATCTCTTATGGTTTTCTAAATACAAAATCTTGTTGTCTGCAAATGGAGGCAATTTTTCCCTTTCCAATCTGGATGCCTTTTATTTCTCTTTCTTGCCTGATTGCACTGACCAGACATCAATACAGAAGTCACAGGTGCAGATATCTTCCCTGTTTCCAGCCTTGGGGAAAGCATTCCATCACTCACCATTAAGATGTGGCTGCAGGGGTTTTGTAGGTGAGTTTTATTGGGTTGAGAAAGTTCCTTTCTTCCTACTTTGTCAATAATTTTTATCATGAATGAAAAGTGAAAGTGAAAATCACTCAGTAATGTCCGACTCTTTGGGACCCCAGGGAATTCTCCAGGTCAGAATACTGGAGTGGGTAGTTCCCTTCTCCAGGGGATCTTCCCAACCCAGGGATCAAACCCAGGTCTCCCGAATTACAGGCAGATTCTTTACCAGCTGAGCTGCCAGGGAAGCTCAAGAATATTGGAGTGGGTAGCCTATCGCTTCTCCAGCAGATCTTCCTGACCCAGGAATCGAACCGAGGTCTCCTGACTTGCAGATTCTTTACCAGCTGAGCTATCAGGGAAGTCCATGAATAACCATTAGATTTTATGAAATGCCTCTATGCACTTCCTGAGATCACCATGTAGTGATTCTTTTTTTCTTTCAATATGATCTGTGGCATTAATTGGCTCTCAGATAGTAAAGCAACCTTGCATTTCTGGGATAAATCCCACCTGGTTATAGTGTATAATTCTTTTTATATCTTGTTGATATTTTGTCAAGGACTTTTTCATCTATATCCATGTGAGATATTGTCTGTACTTTTCTTGTGATGTTATTTTTTTCGGTATCAGGTAATATGAGCCTCAAAGAATGAGCTGGGAAGTAATGCTTCCTCTTCATTTTTCTGGGAGACTTTGTAAAGGTGGGATGTTCTTTATTCTTTGAATGTTTATAGAATTCACCATCTGAGTTTGGACTTTTTTGTGTGGAGATTTCAAATTACTAGTTTTTTTTTTTTTTAACTTTTTATAGATCTATTCAGATTTTGTATTTCTTCAGTCAGTTTTAGTAATTCATGTCTTTCTAGAAATTTGTTCATTTCATCTAAATTTTTGGCATGTAGTTACTTATAGTACTCTCTCATAGTCCTTTTAACTTTTGTGATGTTAGAGCTACTGTCTTATTTTTTCACTTCTGAATCAGTTATTTGTGTCTTCTCTTTTTCTTGGTCTGTCTAGCTCAGGAGTCCACAGACTGCAGCTCACAGGCCAAACCCACTGGCAGCCTGTTTTTGTATGCCCTCTGAGCTAAAAATGGTCTTCATATTTTTAAAGTGTTGTAAAAACAAAACAAAACAAAAAGAATATTGACAGAACCCATATGTGGCAGAAAAGCTAAAATTTTTACTATCTGACCCTTTACAGAAAAAGCTTGTTCATCTCCAGTCTAGCTAAAGGTTTGATAAATTTCTTGATGTTTTCAAAAGACCAACCATTGTTTTAATTGATTTTCTGTTTTTCTTTTTTTTTTTTCCTGCTTCATTGGTTCCTGCTGTAATCTTTATCTTCCTTCTGCTTACTTTTGGTTGACTTTGCTGTGTGTGTGTGTGTGTGTGTGTATGGTTGGTTCCTAAGATCTTTCTTTGTCACTTTAGGCATTAACAGCTATAAAATTTTCTCCAAGAATTGCTATAGCTGGTTTGTATTGTGTCCTGTTTGCATTTTCATTCAAATACCTCAGAGTAGTTTCTAATTTCCTTTGTGATTTCTTCTTTAACCCATTGCCTATTTAGAAGTACATTGTTTATATCCATATATTGGTGGTAGATGTCCCCAAATCCTATTTTTGAATTCTAACAATTTTGTGTGGTAGTGGAACACACTTTATATGCTTCTGTGTGCTGTGCTTAGTCGCTCTGTCGTGTCTGACTCTTCGAAACACTGTGACTGCAGCCCACCAGGCTCCTCTGTCCAAGGGGATTCTCCAGGCAAGAATACTGGAGTAGGTTGCCATGCCCTCCTCCAGGGGATCTTCCCAACCCAGGGATCAAACCCAGGTCTCCCTTATTGCAGGCGGGTTCTTTACTGACTGAGCCACCAGGGAAGCCCAAGAATACTGGAGTGGGTATCCTATCCCTTCTCCGGGGGATCTGATCTTTAAAATTTTACAATCCCTGTTTTGTGGTGTAGTATACAGTCTGTTGTTATTGGGTGGGAGTTCCATAGGTAGACGACAGCAAGTTGATGTTGTTGGGTGGGTGTCCATAGAGCGAAGTCAGCTGGTTGATGTTGTTGGTTGGTGGTGCTAATATCATCTGTAGCTGCACTATTTTGTCAAGTTATTCTGTCCATTCTTTTTTTTATATATTTATTTTTTTTATTGAGGGATAATTGCTTTACAGAATTTTGTTGTTTTCTGTCAAACGTCAACATGAATCAGCCATAGTATACATATATCCCCTCCCTTTTGAACCTCCCTCCCAGCTCCCTCCCCATCCCACCCTCTCCGTCGGTGGATACAGAGCCCCTGTTTGAGTTTCCTGAGCCTCACAGCAAATTCCCGTTGGCTATCTATTTTACATATGGTGGAACTCATTTGAGTCTATTCTGTCCATTCTTGATGGTGGGTTATTGAAGTCTCCAGCTCTTATTGTTGAATTGTTGATTTTTCTCTTCAGTGCCATTCATTTTTGTTTCTTTTTGTCCCACTGTTGTTAGATACATGCATATTTATAGTTGTTATATCTTTCTGATGGATTAACCATTCTGTCAATGTTTAATGTCTCTCTTAGTTTCTTTTAATGTTCTTTGTTTTAAAGTCTGTTTTGATTCATGTTAATAAAACTGCATCTCTCTTATGGTTATAGATGGCTTGGTGTATCATTTACTTTAATTTACTTTAATTTCCATTCATTTACTTTAATGTATTTGTGTCTCTGAACCTGAATTTTTGTCTCTTGTAAATAGCTTATAGGTAGAACTTGGTTTTGTTTTTGTGTTTTTTTTTTTTAATTGCAGTTTGACAACTTTTACCTTTGATTAGAGTTTTGAATTTATTCACATATTTAAGTTTTTTACGATTGGATTTATGTCTGCCATTTTGCTATTTATTTTCTTTTCTGTTTTCTATGACTCATGATTTTTGTTCCTCTGTTTTCTATTTACTGCTTCCCTTTTAAGGAAAATTAAATAGATATTTTCTAGTGTACTATTTATAATAAATTAGTGATTTTTAACTCTTTTAAAATTATTTTCTTAATGGTTGCCCTGGGAAGTCTTTTATTGTCTGTTCTTTTGTGTGTTTTTACTTACAGGTCCCCTTGTCTTTGTGCATTGGTCATTGTATTTGAATACTTCTCTGTGGACTTAATTTGAGGCCATGGATGAAAGTTCTTTGCCTCAGAGATTTTCCTCTTCTTCTGCTAGGTGCCCGGGAGAACCACCATCCTGGGACCCTTGTTATCCTGTTTGAGGCTTCTGGGCCCTGTTAGGCTACATATCTCATTCACCTCTTGAGGAGGTAACCTGCCATGACCTGAGCTCAGAACTGTTGTGGGTTGAATAGCAGGCCCCACCCCCTCTCCCAGTCTTGAGCAGACCCTTGGCTCTGATCTCCATTCCCTGCAGCCTGGGAGGGTTACCAGAACCATGGGTCAGAGTTTAGCTATTTCTTGTAGATCAGTGAGGACTTGAGGGGAGAATTGGCTTGTTTCCTCGCTCAGCTGATGCGTCTCAGAGATTTGGACTCAGTAGTCCCCACCACCTTGTTAACTCTGTTTAAGACTCTTCCAGTATCTTTGGTAACTGTGTGCCATTAGCCTGTCATTTCTGCAAGTGGATGTGGAGGCATTTTGACCTGGGTGTGGGTCCTGCCCTGCCATGACTTAGTTACTCAGGCTAAGTTGCAAATCACAGAAGACAGCTTCTCTCAAGCAGACCCGCTTCCCCTGTGTCTCTGGCTTCGGGAAAATGTAGGTGGGTCATGTACGTGAGTCCCTAACACTGTGCTTTGGAAATTGGCTCTCAGCGTGCAGGTGGGGTTTCCTCTGTTCTCTTCCCTGTCCTTCAGGGTCCTCTGCGTGAAGTGTGCATCCTGAGGTTGAGGTGTGACCAGGGAATTTCTACCTGTGTCTTCAAATCTTGTCCATAAGTCACGCATAAGGAGACTTAACAGAAACCACAACATTGACCTTGCTTTCTTCACAGATCTTCTTGACTGTAGACTGTTATTTCCTTCATGTACAAGTGGTTCCTCCTGCCCCTCACCCATCCTGGGAGTTGGTCATCCCTGGGGGTCCACAGCCTCACTCCCTCAGGACCACCCTCTATTCAGAAGCTACTGAACTCAAAGATGCAGGTTTCTTTTTTTTTTTTTTTAATTAATTGGAGGCTAATTACTTCACAACATTTCAGTGGTGCAGGTTTCTTTTAATTCAGATTCTTTGACCAGATTAGTTTTTCTCTACCCAACATTCTTCTGGTCAGAAAGGGAACAGTGTTTCATCTTGAATTAGTGTTATTTTTATAATACATTGAAATTCTTTCCCCTTGGCTGCCAAGGACATTTCTTACCTGGTTATCATTGTGGAATCTTGCACACTTTCGGCAAATAAATATGGAGGTTTTGAACCCTCCCTCCTGTGGTAGGGAAAGTCTGTCTCCAGATACACCTTGGGATCAGAACATGCAGACTCTGGGTTTTTGTAGTTCATGCTGATGACCTTTTATATGCATCCTGTAGGCCCCCTCCTGTTTGCATTGCAGATACCAGCTGACTTTTATTAAAACCAGCTCCTGGTATTGGGTACCAGCTGTGAGCACAGTGACCTTAACCAGAGTGGGCCCCTCCCTGGGATGGACATCGATGAAAGGCAGTGGGATCACAGCAGAAACACATCTGGGCTTGTTATTAAAATACACATCACTTTTCATGTATAATAAAGATCTTTTCATGCTCCCATCTTTCAGCAAGTTTTTCCTCTTTCAAAATGGTCTTGAGAGAGCAAGGAACTTATCTATAATCTGCAGTCACTGTGCAGCTGAGACAGTCTGTTACCCTGTTACGCTATCACTTTTTGACTTGAATGTTTACTCATTGTGGTCCTCCTTGACCTTCTCAGCTTAGGGTCAGGGGTATGTTAAATGTCTCCTGTATTCTCCTTGTACTTGCGGATGTTCACTTTATTCAGACACCTAGCAGCAGAGGTGATAGAAGACTGTATTAGAATGTTCTTGAGAGCTAAGACTTTTTGGGCAATTTTGCTTTTTGTGTAAATCCTTGAGCTGTAAAACTGGACCTGTGTTCAAATTTTAATCCTGACGTGTAATTGCTATGAGATCTTGAATGGATTCTGTAGAGATTCCAAACCTTGGTTTCCTTGGCTACAAAATGGGGATAATACTAGCTGCTCTGCCTCCAACTGTAGAAAATGGTGATAAATAGCAAAAAAAAAAAAAAGGAGTATTGTGTAAATGGTGAGGTGAATTGAAAATATAATTCCGCCCTGAACAGACACTTCATTTACTCAGCAAATATTTTTGAGGTCCAGCCAAATACAACAGCTGAGCTGGTTCACACACGATACCCATTGCAGTAGATGTCTTGGTGTCATTGAGTGTGTATGGGAACTAGAGGCCAGAGGCTTGTGGTGGTGTTCCCGGGGTTCTCACCTGAGTTTGGAGGAAGTGGGGCTTGCGTGTGTGGTGCTGCCACTGCACAGGGTCCCAGGGGAGGTCATGCTGTGGGCAGAGGCCAGCCCTGACCCTGACCCTGCCTGTGGCTTCCTCAGCCCTCCCCACTTTCACTTTGAAACGCTTGCCTAGTCCTGTGCTGACCTGTGCACCTTCCCACTTGCAACCAGGAGTGGGGACTGGTTTAGGAAACCCTCAGAACTTCTAGGATTCGGGATGAGGCCCCCAGACACGGAGTCACTTTTCAGGAATTTGATCAATAGACCTCCCCTTTCAGGGAAATTTCCCTCTTTTGTCTCTGCCCTGCCGCCTTGCTGTACCCTTTGTGGGAGAGAAATAGGCCGAGCTCTAGCATAGCTTCTTTTTATTCTCCTCACATTGCTCACCCCACCCCCCATCCCCCACCCCCTACCCCACCACCACTTCAATTTTCCTTGTTTTCCTTTTTACTGTCCGAGCAGCCAGGGAAGCCCCCCTGGTTTTCCTTTTTAAGGTTCCCAGCTGTGGTTGACCACGCACATGCCCGCACGCGTGGTCCTGATGGGAGCCAGGGAAGGATTCGGGCCTGGAATAGGCAACTCCTCCGTTCCCGTTCTGACAGCTTCCTCCCTGCGTTTCTGTTCCTGCCTGCTGAGGGCGCCGCTGTGCCTGGAGGGGCCCCTGCCCTGTCCATCCCCTTCTTCTCCCTGTCCTCTCCCTCCTCCTTCCCTCCCCCTACCCTCCCTCCTCCTCTTTCATCACCTCCTTCCCCCTCCTCCTCACATTAGCCACAAGCTTCCTCTCAGCTTACTTCATCTGCAGTTCATTTGATTAGCACATTCGCTCATGAGGCCATGTTGAAGAAATGAGAGATACAAATACAGGTCTTTTAGTTTATCTCATTGCTCAGTTTAAAGATAAATACCCTCCCAATGATATTATTTTTAGCTCTTCTGTTGGGCATATTGGTACCCATATTTGCTTTTTTTTTTAATCAATTTAAAGCAGTTTTAAAATTGTGAGATGAAACATACCTATAGAAAAATACACAGAACATGCATGTACACTTTAAAGATTAATTAGGAAGTCAATACACATGTATTTACCTCTCAGCAAGTAACTGCATTGCTAATACTTAAGAGGTACACCCTGACCCCCTCCCTACAAAGTCACCACTATTCTGACTTTGGGATTATAATTTTCTTGCTTTCTTTATGGTAGTTCATATTATATGTGTGTGTATCTTAAATAAGCAGGTTAATTTTGCTTGACTTTGAATTTTAAATAAAAGGAGTAATACTATATCTATTCTGTTGTCCTGCCTCTTTCACTCAGTGTTATATCTGTGAAATTCACTTATGCGTGTGTAGCTGTCGTTCACTCTCATACCGCAATGGTATTTGACTATAGCGAGGCACACAATTTACTTACCTTGGCTGGTTTCTGTGAACATCAAGCTGTTCCCCATTTTGAACAACACTGTGGTGAACATTTCTCTACATCTCTCTGGTGCGTATGTGTAAGCCTTTTTCTGGCCATGGGGTAAATAAAGTTACTGGCTCTCGGGAATCAGAGTCTCCACCTTGCTGGACATGCCCCACTGTCTTCCTCAGATCCTCGTTCCTCCCAGCTGTGTGGTTCTTACTGGAATTGTCCAACTTCTCACTCATGCTACACTGCCTCCTGGGCAGTTGAGTTTCCCGGGTGACTGATGGGGTCATGGGTCACTGGGCAGTGTCTGCACTGCCTGTTCTGGTCTCCTGCCTGCTTCGCCGTCAGGCTGTCTGTCTTCTTGCTTGTTTGTCAGAGTTGCTTCCTGGAGTTTCAAGTGTGTTCTCCCCTGCAGGACGACGTGATGATGCCTCAGAGAGTGAGGCTGCAACACGAAGCCGCTTTGCGACACCCAAAAAGTGTAAGTATGGATGTTTATGCATGTCTCTACAACTTTTGGTAGAAATGCCATTATAGTTTTTTAGATTAAGATTCTTCCTTAGGATTGAAAGAGTCAGTTTGCAGCCAGACTGCCCTCTCGGAGAAAGGTGTGTGCCTGGTGTGTCTCCACACTCACGGGTGTTTTTCTTTCAAGAAAAATGTGCTTCTTGTTTTGAGTAGCACTTGTTACTTTCAAATGGGTCCAAAGGATTTTTTAATTTATTTTTTGGTTTGGTTTAGTTTTATCAGCATTTTTAGAAGCTGTGTACCTTGGACATGAAAATAGATTCAGAGCTGTAGGGTGTATCAGTTTAAAAAAATCTTATTATCTGCATAACCTCAGACTACACTCCCATCTTTAGAACGGCTTCCACATTGGCCCCCATGAGTGAGGCTCCCCAGGACCCGTCCTCCAGGCAGGGAGGCTCACATCCCCCCGCAGGAGCCCCATGTAGGGGAGCATCTCTACCCACTTAAACTTGGAAGGACATCTCAGGCCCATGAGTCACTCGCCCCTTTGAGGCTCAGGGTCCAGGGTGGCCCAGGAGGCTGATCCTCAGACATGGTGTTTGACCATAGGACTCACTGCTCAGATATCTATGCTGAAGTTTTAGTAAAAACATCTTTGAACCACTGGTCTTGAAAGTGGGAAAGAGAAAGTTCCAGAGCTGTCTTAAGACGCATGGTGTCTGCTGAGGAACGGCCCCTGGGTTTTGCTCACTTCTGTCCCTTTGCTGTGTCCACACACCAAAGTGTCTGCAGGCCATGAGTGCACAAGCCCCTGAGATCTGATCCTGGTTGTCTGTGAGGCCTGAGACTTTGCATTTCTCACGGGCTCCAGGTGCTGTATTTGAGGTCTGACTATTGCCACTTGGCCTTCATGAAGGAGAGAGCCGGTTCCTGGGACAGGCAGGGTTCAGGGCTCAGAGCATGCACCCCATGAAACATGTACTAAGAAAAAGGTTCAAAAACACACTTCCTTCAGATAGTTTCTCAAGGAGTTTGAAGGATGATTTTTCATCCAAGATGAATTCTTTCTCTTCCAGTAGCCCCTAATTTTGGAGCTCTGAATTTAATCTGCTGATTTTCTCCTTTTAAGAAACAAAGATCTGTATAGTCAAAGCTATGGTTTTTCCAGTAGTCATATATAGATGTGAGAGTTGGGCCATAAAGAAGGCTGAGCACCAAAGAATTGATGCTTTTGCACTGTGGTGTTGGAGAAGACTCTTGAGAGTCCCTTGGACTGCAAGGAGATCAAACCAGTCAATCCTAAAGGAGATCAGTCCTGAATGTTCATTGGAAGGACTGATGCTGAAGCTGACGCTCCAATACTTTGGCCACCTGATGCAAAGAGGTGACTCATTGGAAAAAACCTGATGCTGGGAAGGACTGAAGGCAGGAGGAGAAGGGGACGACAGAGGACAAGATGGTTGGATGCTATCACTGACTCAATGTACATGAGTTTGAGCAAGGTCCAGGAGATGGTGAAGGACAGGGAAGTCTGGCATGCTACAGTCCATGGGTTCGCAAAGAGTCAGACACAACTGAGTACCTGAACAACAACAAAGAAATGTACCCCTCATGCTCTGTCTCCGACGGCCCAGCCCCACACACGTGACTAGGACTCTAGGGCTTGGCTGTCCTGTGAACACACCTGTGCACTCCTCCTGAGAGCTTTTGTTGTCTTTTCATGGAATAGGTGATGTTCACAATCTTAAGTTTGATGTTGAGGATTCTTATTCCCTAAATTGTAATTGCACCTATATTGCTTACATTTAAACATCGTTAATATAAACAAGGCCTTGAACCATGCCTGTAAGAAGATAAAAACAGCTGTCATCTATGTCTTGAGAGTCTACTCCACTGTTCCTCAGGCTGGACATTTCCAGAAGGCTGGACTTGAGGGAGGCTCGAAAGTGCCCAGCTGCTCCTTTATTGACAAGTGGCCTTTCGGCCAAGGTAGCATCAAGGGAACCACTGCGTGAGCTGGGGGCTAGTATCGCCAACTCACCAGGGCTGCTGGAATCCTTGGGCCGGGCCCCCATGGCCCGGTCTGTCTGTGACCAGGAGGTCAGGGGTGGTCGTAACTAGACCAGCCTTTGGAAAGGAACCCATATCCTCTACTCTGGTCCAGCAGCCAGCACTGCCTACCAGAAGCTGCTCCTAGTGCTCCCAGGTCCATCTGCAATGTCTCAGAGGTCTGCTCTTCCCAGCAAACTCCCCTGCATGCTGACCAGGGCCTGTGGGTTTGTATGTGTCCTTGCCCTAGCCACCTCCCAGCTTCCCACAGGTGGACATTCCAGGCTTCCAGGGCTTTGGAACTGTCCGAATGGGACCAGGCTGCAGTATCAGTCCCTTTTTGGGTTGTGCCAACCTATGACACTAGCCTGCCTGCAGACCTGCTCTATCTGTGGGTCCTAGGGGACCCCCATGAGGCTGTGGGTGCAGCTGAGGGAGAGTTCGGAGCCACAGGTGGGTGACCTGGGACCTCCACCCTCGTCTGCATGGCTTAAGGGCCACTCAGCCTCATGCTTCGGTGGTCTGAGAGTGCCCAGCTGCTGGTGGGCAGTGTGACCGTGTGCCCCGGCCACATCACGTTGAATGGCCCACAGCTCTGTGTCACAGGGTTCTGGGGTTTGTGCTATGACAGCCCCGTTGGGTCTGCCGGTCTCCATGTTGTTGACCACCACCAACTTCCTCCAGGGCTCTGCAGTCTGAGGGCCAGACAGCAGGCCTGTGCTTCTCCAGACCCCACTCTCAACAAGGGTCAGGGGTAAACAGGACCCCAAGAGGGCCAGGGAGACTGCCCAGTCCTGTGCCTCTCTCTCCATGGACCTCACCTCAGAGAGGGAGACGTGGTGCCCAGACCTCTGGACCCAAAAGTCTTGCTCACCAGGTGCCACAGGTGTCCTCACAGAGTGGCCAGTGCGGGAATGTCCAGGGTGCAGACCACTGAACGATGTGAAGACAGCAGAGAGGGTCCCTACTGCTGACTTGCTGATGCAGCATGTGAGCGAGACGAGTGCTTCTGCAGGGGTGTGTCAGGACCAGCACCCCCATCCTTCAAGCCTCCGAGATGGCCCAATCTCAGCCTTTTCCTCAGAATGTGATATGGTGTTTGATTTATGCTCGCCTGGCCTTTCTCTTACACACGTCCCTAATCACATTCCAGGGAACCCTGTGGGGGCTCGGCCAGGCCCTGAGCCTGTGCTCCCTGGTTACACCTTCAGGAACCCGGAAGTGGTCACTGGTAGGACCTGTGTGCCCACGAGCCCAGGTTATTACCTGACCCATGGACCCTTACTCCCCTGGGCATGATGGGTCTGGTGTCACCTGTGTCCTGTGTCCAGCTGCCTCATACGATCAGTGTCCCCTCCTAGCTTTACATCATGCATCTTGAGTGCGTCACCCTTGGCATCACAGTCCATCCTCATGGGTGGGGCCTCTCCCTCAGCTGGTGGGCCTAAGTCCAAGAACTGGTCCAGGTCTAGAAACATCAGAGGTGCTTTTCACATAACTGGAAATGGCACACAGTTTCCAAGCATTGAGAACATATTTTACATTGAAAGAATTCTGTGTGAAGAATTTTGTAACCAGCATTGACATTGTAGAGAGTGAGATACTTTTAGATCTATTGTTACCCCCACTTTTTTGTGTTTGGTTCACATGTGAAGTTACTTTTGGCGGTTCTCCACTGGAAAAGGTCAGTTTTCATTCCACTCCCAAAGGCAATGCCAAAGAATGTTCAAACTACTGTATATTTGCGCTCATTTCATGCGAGCAAGGTAATGCTCAAAATCCTTCAAGCTGGGCTTCAACAGTATGTGAACTGAGAACTTCCAGAGGTACAAGCTGGGTTTAGAAAAGACAGAGGAACCAAAGATCAAATTGCTAACATCTGTTGGACAATAGAAAAAGCAAGGAAATTCCGGAAAACATCTACTTCTGCATCATTGACTACGCTAAAGCCTTTGACTGTGTGGATCACAACAAACTGTGGAAAATTCTTAGAGATATGAATACCAGACCACCTTACCTGCCTCCTGAGAAATCTGTGTACAGGTCAAGAAGCAACAGTTAGAACCAGACATGGAACAATGGACTGGTTCAAAATTGGGAAAGGAGTACATCAAGGCTGTATATTGTCACCCTGCTTATTTAACTTATATGCAGAGTACATCATGTGTAATGCCAGGCTGAATGAATCACAAGCCAGAATCAAGATTGCCGGGAAAAATATCAACAACCTCAGATAGGCAGTGATACCACTCTAATGACAGAAAGAAAAGAGGAACTAAAGATCCTCTTGATGAGGGTGAAAGAAGAGAGTGAAAAATCTGGCTTAAAACTCAACATTCAAAAAACTAAGATCATGGCATCCGGTCCCATCACTTCATGGCAAATAGAGAGAAGAAGTAGAAACAGTGACAGATTTTATTTTACCGGGCTCCAAAATCACTGCAGTGAATGCAAACACGAAGTTAAAAAGATGCTTATTCCTTGGAAGAAAAGCTATGACAAACCTAGACAGCATATTAAAAAGCGAGACATCACTTTACCAACAAAGGTCTGCATAGTCAAAGCTATGGTCTTTCCAGTAGTCATGTATAGATGTGAAAGTTGGACCATAAAGAAGGCTAAGCATCGAAGAATTTATGCTTTCAAATTGTGGTGTTGGAAAAGATTCTTAAGAGTCCCTTGGATTGCAAGGAGATCAAACCAGTCCATCATAAAGGAAATCAACACTGAATATTCATTGGAAGGACTGATGCTAAAGCTGAAGCTCCAGTACTTTGGCCACCTGATGCAAAGAACTGACTCACTGGAAAAGACCCTGATGCTGGGAAGGATTGAAGGCAGGAGGAGAAGGGGGCAACAGAGGATGAGATGGTTGAATGGCATCACTGACTCAATGTACATGAATTTGAGCAAGGTCCAGGAGATGGTGAAGGAAAGGGAATCCTAGCATGCTGCAGACCATGGGGTCGCAAAGAGTTGGACACGACTGAGCAACTGAACAACAACATGTAAGTTCAAAGACCTTGAAATCTAGGGGTATATAAGGAATTTGGGAAAAATATAGACTGTGTCAGTTTATCTTGTGAAGTGAAAGTCACTCAGTCGTGTCCTACTCTTTGCGACCCCATGGACTATACAGTCCATGGAATTCTCCAGGTCAGAATACTGGAGTGGGTAGCCTTTCTGTTCTTCAGGAGATCTTCCCAACCCAGGGATCAAACCCAGGTCTCCCGCATTGCAGGCGAAGTCTTTACCGTCTGCAACACAGTAAAGCTTATCTTAATCTTCCAGTTTATCTTAATCTTAATTAAAACACATTGTCTTATGCTTTTATAAGGTTCTAGGTTAGGGCTTTTCTCGCTAAGCTTGTGTTAAGTGCACTGGATACTCTGTTCCAACAAAGGAGAAGCTTTCTCCCAGCAGCGGAGCCGCTGTGCCTCCTCCCGCCCCGCATCACAGGTCTGCAGCGAGACCAGGGATTCAGGGCAGCCCTGCTGCACTAGATAAACCAGCTTGAGAAGGGCTGTTACTGTGGGGCTGGGTTTTATAAAAGTCATGACCTACAAAAATCTTGATTTGCAGTTGGCCAGTTGGTGGTTTTGTTGATTATATCATATAGTTTGTTTGGAAAGAATGAAATGAATGCTAAGTATATGTTTGTCCTTGGTCATTACTTCTTTAAGGCCATTTGCAAGAAAGCCATTTAATTATGAGGGTGGCAGCTCCCATAAATCGTGCAGCTGCATATTCTCTGCAGAACTTTCTAAGATGGTACGTCAGGCGTTTCTCCAACCCCCTGCTGAGCATTTTGGAGCGGGGTTCCGCTCTGGGACAGGAGTTGGGTGGGGTCAGGGAAGCCGCTGTGTTTGGTCCAGGCCCCTCCCTGAGGGGTCGCCTGTGATGGGCAGAGGTGGGAAGCTCTGTATTCTCAGGACTCTGGAGGCACTGAGGATGAAGGTGGGAAGGAGGCAGGGATCATCCTGCAGAGGTTCAGGGCGGCCCAGAATTTTTCCAGCACATGTGGGCGGGTGCTTCCCTGTGGTCTTGGGACAGGGCGATGGCTGGACTTCCCTACATCCGGATGTGAGTCTCCAGGGGGCTCGGGAGGAGTCCTCGGTGACCTGGCCTTCGCCCACCCTGCCTGGTGGGTACATGAGGCAGGAGGCAGGCACTGCGGACCCGTCTCCATCGTCAGGTGACCCCAGGGCAGTCATCTCCCCTCTGCTCAGCGCAGCCTCATCCCGCCCTGTGGGGGTGGCTCCTGTGACCTCTGTCCACCGAGAGGCACTGACCTGGTCAGGCTGAGCGCGTGCCCGGGAATGGCGCAGGCACTGCAGAGAGGGCACGGCTGTCTGAAGGGGCGGGCAAGGAGCCCACGCTGCGTGAGGCTGGGAGGTGGTGGGTCTGCTGTCAGCATCTAAAGCCGGCGCCGCCTCGCTTCTGGCTTGGTCCTCACCACTCCTCGCACACAGTGGGCACCGTCTGTGTACCCAGCAGAGGCTGGAGGAAGGAGGTGCAGATGGGGGCTTCACTTAGTCACACAGAACGGAGTCTGGTGGCCGGGCCCTGTGGTCCAGCTCTGCTTCACAGCAAGAGAGACTGGCTGAGGAGCCCCCTGGCCTGCAGTGCCTGGGGATAGGTTTGCAGGTGGGCTGTGGGGGCCTCTGTGTCCACAGCTGGCCCTGATGGAGCCTGGGGAGGGGGCGTGTTGCAGGCCAGGCATCCATCTCTGGGAATACTTGGTATTTGAGAGGTGGGGTGAGTCGGGAGGGGGAGAGGGTGACTGGGGGGCTGTGGGGAGGCTACAAGAGCCCTGCTGAAAGTGGACCTGGTCCAGTGCCCGGGAGATTTGAGAGGCAGAGGCGATGAGGGCACCTCCCCTCCTACAGTCTGGAGAGGTTTCTCAGGTTAAAAATCACAGTGACTGAGCGATGTTCTTCCACATCTGCCCAACGTTGATGTGACCACCACACGTGGACAACACATGTCTGTGTATTTAGGTTTCGTGTGGCTGCCCCCCACCCCAGTCACACCTGATACATACCACTCTTGATGAGTAAACACAGGTGAACCTCTTGGGAGCTAGGAGGGTGTTTGAATAGCCCTGTTTCCTAGTGGTGATTGTTGCCCAGGTGATTACACATTGATCTGTAAGTCATGATTTAGAAAAGATTTTTGATGACAAGAAGCATTTGGGAGTATGAAATAAAATAGTTAATCTAACTTAAAATATTAAAACACTGCCTCCATTCCTAAATGTACCCACTTTAAGTATTTTGAGGATTGGATCCATAAGGCAATTAGTCCTTAATGAAATCTAATTTTTGTTTACCTTTTAGTAATCTTTAAACTATTCATGAACATAAATTAGGAGCTACTTTCATAAATGTAGTTAATACAGTTTTATGCTTACATTTCCCCCCACCCCCACCCCTTATTTTTCATCTTCAGGCCGTGGTTCTGAGAGGCCTTGCAGCAGGGACCTTCCAGCAACACCGTGAGGACAGTGGGTGGGGAGGGTGGGCTGCCTTCCTCTCCGAATTCAAGGTGCAGGTCCTGGGCTTATTTTACAACTTCCTACTCAAGCTTGTTGTCTGGTTTGTTATGTGGGTTTGCAGTATCAGTTCTCATTTCCATTAAGAACTGAGGTTAGTGAAGTTTAAAAAATTCAGTTTCTGGGACTTCCCTGATGGTCCAGTGGTGAAAACGCAATGCTCCCAATGCAGGGAGCCCAGGTTTGACCCCCGGTTGGGGAGTTAGATCCCACATGCTGCAGCTAAAGATCCCATCAGCCACAACTAAGACCCAGCTCAGTCAAATAAATAAAAATAATTAATTTGTTAAAATAAATGTAAAAATTCAGTTCCTCAGTAAGAGCTTGTAGATGGGTACTGATCCCAGCAACAGCCACGCCAAGCCACCTTGCAATGGCACCCCTCCTAACTCGGCTACATGCCAGTCCCTCCCCCCTTTTTCTTTTTCTTTTTTTTTCTATTTTACTGACTTTTGCTTTTTTATTACTGTGTTCCTTCTGTATTTTATGTAATTGGTTTTCATCTTCTGGTTTGTGTTTTGCCCTGAGCCTCTTTCCTCCTGGTCCTCTATTCCGTGTTTTGTTTTATGATCCCACTTTACCTCTACTGTTGATTTATCAGCTATACCTCTTTGTTTCACTATTGTCCAGTGGTTGGCTTAGGGCCATGTGCAGTGTGTACCTTACCTTTACACTCTACCTTAAATAGATGGCAGCATCTCACATGGAGCATAAGATTACAAAATCACATCCTGTCACACAGTTCATGCTATAAACCCCACGATATTTGTTTTTATTTTTACCAAAATCAATTATCTTATAAAGAGGTCACACATGGCAAAATGTCTTCTGCTTTTACACATGTATAACATCACTGCCACTTACCATTCCGTGTTATCGGTCAGATCGTCTTTTTTCCCCCAAAGAGCTTGCTTCATCTTTTTTGGTAATTTAACTCTTCTTGTGATGAGTTATTTTGACTTTTGGTTTTTCTGAAAAAGTCTCTTTTCCTTTAATTTTTGAAAGCTACTTTCATTAGCTGGCTAATGAATTCTAGGTTGAAGTCCTTTCTTCCTTTAAAGATGCCTCTCCCTGGCGCTTCCCTGATGGTCCAGTGGCTAAGACTCTGTGCTCCCAATGCAGGGGGCCTGGTTTTGATCCCTGGTCAGGGAACTAGATCCTGCGTGCCACAGCTAAGAGTTCACATGTTGCAACTTTAAAAAAGATCCTGCATGATGCAACGAAGATTGAAGATTATGCATGCCACATCTAAGACCAGGCTCAGCCAAATAAACCCTTGTCTGGTTTCCATAGCTTCTGCCAAGGAGTCTGCTGCCTTCCTTATGTCTCTCTGTGTAATGGGTGTTTTTCTCTGACTGCTTTTAAGATTTTTTCTTTAATATTAGTTTTCAGCACTTTGGTTATGATGTACAAACATAAGTTTTTTCTTTTTTTTTTAAAGAGGTTGACTCTAATGAGGCTTGGTTGAAGTTCTGGGATCTGTGGCTATAGCCTGCATCAAATCGGTAAAAATTTTTGACCATTATTTCTTGAAGCATTTTCTCAGTCTCCCACTCTTTGTGTTCTTTCAGCCTGTGCCTGTTGAGCACTGTGTATGGGCCCTGTCCTGGCGTGGTGTCCACAGCGGTCTGGCGTGAGGGCAGGGCAGGCGGCACAGGAGAGGAGCTTGGCGTCCTGCTGCAGGTGCCTCTTTTATGGTTTGCCTTTGTCTGCCCTGTGGCCCAGGCCAGCATTCTTTTAAAAAGTGTTAATGCACACAAAGGACTTCCCTGGTAGCTCAGATGGTAAAGAATCTGCCTGCCAATGTAGGAGACCTGGGTTCAATCCCTGGGTCGGGGAGATCCCCTGGAGAAGGAAGTGGCAACCCATTACAATATTCTTGCCTGGGAAACCCCATGGACAGAGGAGCCTGGCGGGCTACAGTCCATGGGGGTCACAAAGAGTCAGACACGACTGAGTGTCCGACTTTCACTTTTCACTTTCACAAGGCAAACAAAATAGCCTTTCATTCTTTGTAGACCAACACTCACATTAATTAAAGCCTCGAAGAACAGCCAGCCCCTGAAGTTCCAGCTTCATTTCATGTCCTCCTAGCCCTTCTCCATGTGAGACCCCACCCAGTGTAGTTCAGCCTTCCTCAGAGGCAGAGAGTGGAAGGTGAGGTTTGGGAAGGGGGCTCAGGTGTTCATTGCGGAAATAGCATAAGTCAGCCCATGTCCCAGAGAGGCCATGTCCGCCTCCCCTCACGGTCTGACTAGAAGTGTGTCTCTCAGCGTGGGCTGGGCTGTGCTCGGCTGGCCCACCACCCCCAGCAGCTGTTCATGACACAGCAGTGTGGGGCCGGGGCCCGGGTGTTTATACAGAAGTTAAGCCTCTTCATCTTCATGTTTGGGAATACTTCTGAAACAGAGGGTTTCTAGCTCACAGCTTTGATCCACATGTTTCCTTTTTTCTTCAAAACCTTTTCTGTTCAGCCATCAAATGCAAGCCAGTGTCAACGATACCAGAAAACAGATGGAATAGACAGTTAAAAATATATGCCTTGGTCACATCAGTCCTGCTGCCTCGCACTGGGCAAGCTGCTCATTCAAGAGCTGTTCTGATGTGTAACTGTGTTTAGTATGTGCTTGTAGGAGAAATACATAAAGGGTTCACAGAATTCAGTAATATGTAAAAAGAATACACGCCTATGGCCAAGTGTGTTTTATCCTAATCAGGAAATGGATGAAAGACATTTCTCTGGAGGGTCAGGCAGATGAGAAATAAGCCCCCGGAAGGAGGTTCAGCCTCATGAGCCATTGGGGATGCATGTTACAACCGCGAGTAACTGCACACACCTGTCGGAAAAGCTAGACCAAAACACATGACGAGGACACGGGGAAACTGGTCTCACATGCTGTTGTGGGGATGGAAGTGGTTCAGCCACTCAGGAAAACAGTTTCTTAAAACATGACATGACTGTATGACCCGCAGTCACACTCCTGGGTGTTCATCCCAGAGAAACAAAGACTTCTGTTCATACAAAAGCCCCTACATGAGTGTTTGCAACAGAATAATAGTAACAGCTTCAAACTGGAAACGGCCCAGGTGTCCTGTAGAGGGTTAAGCTGTGGAGTATTTTTCAGCCAAAAAAAAAAGGGGGGTGGACAAATCTCCAGGGAATCACCCAATTGCTAAAGGCTACACACAATGTGATTGCATTTTTGCAATGTTCTTGAAAGAATTATGGCATTGAAGTAGCAGGTTCGTGGCTGTGAGCTAGCAGTGGGGGGAAGGGGCAGGGCGGGTGGGGTGGGTGTGGGGGGTGGGGAGGGGGGAAGCAGCCATACAGGCACCGTGAGGGGCCCCTGTGGCCGTGGAAACGCCTAGTGTCCCTGAGCCCAGTGGAGGCCAAGTGTTGGTTTTTCAAGATGTTACCATTAGAGGAAACCAAGTAATAACACACATGGGATCTCTGTGTGTTATTTCTTACTACCACACGCGAATCTACCATTTCTCTCTCTCTCTCAAGAACAGATTAAAAAACCACAACAAACAAGGACCTACTGTATAGCACAGGGAACTCTACTCAGCGTTCTATAATAACCTGTATGGGAAAAGAATCTGAAAAAGAATGGATATGTGTATATGTATAACAGGATCATGAAACACAAACACAACAACAAAATTCAAGCAAAGTAGGCAAAAACCTTCTCAAAACTCTTCAGTAGCATAACTGCATTAATATAAATTAATCACCATGTGTAAGTGTTGTGTATATTAGAGCAAGTTTTAAGAAACTCAGATATCATGAGGTGACTTTTGCTCGTTTCTCAATAAGGAAACTTAGGCAGTGATTTAAGTCAGCCAGCCACTCTTGACCTTCCTGACTGTGTTATCCGATGGTCAGGAAGGTGGGGAAGACAAAGCCTGGGGATCGGAGGTTAGTGTCATCTCCCGAGGCCAGCCAGCCTGTGAGAGCCTCACAGGACCCTCACCGAGGGGCAGGCTGTCTGCCACCCTCGGACACTCCAGTTGCCCTCCCCTGGCCAGAAAAGGGGAGAAAGGCCTCCTCCTGCTGCTGCGAGGGGCCCCTCCCTCAGAAACTGGCCCATTCTCTGCATCTGAGCCTTGGGGCTGCTGGTGTCTGAGCATCAGGACCCCTGATATCTGCGAGAGGGGCCGGCCTCTCTCCAAGCCTGCCTCACTAATGGGAGGGCTGGACCCTTTACCTCTGAGCAGTCTTAGGGATGTTTAAACGCACTGCAAGCAGATACCCGAGCAGAGCGTGCAGGGGGGCTTCCCTAGGTGTTGGGTGCTGGGAGTCAGCCTGCGAAGCTGCGGAGAGGGGATGGTGTCTATGGCCAGGAGGAGGGAGGGCTGGGTTCCAGAACCAAGAGCAGGAGGAGTGAGGAGTAGTCCGGCAGGGTACAGGAGAGGATTTAGACGGCAGCTAGCATGGATTCTTCCTGGGGCGGGGAGTGCCTGTCTGATGGCATCACTGTGGGGGCTGCTCTGGCAGCCTAGACAGAGGGGGGTGGCCGGGGGCAATGAGCTCTTAGGGCTGCACCTCTTGTTTATTTAGAAGCTGAATGGAGAAAGTTATGGAAACACGGGGCTGCCCCCAAGGCTGCATGCTTTTAAGCCCTGTTTGTTATTGTTTCACAGATTATCGGTTGTCAAGTGACGCGGGAGCCCCCCAACTCCACCGAGCGGTACACGCGGTGGATCAACCAGCTGGCACCTGACCAGCTGCTCACCCAGGTGCGTCTGCTGTCTGGGGGCGGGAGGGAGTTTCCGTGCTCTCAGCCTCTGTTCCTGCTGACTCCTGGGTGCCAGGCACAGTCCCAGTAGGCGCTGCCTGGAGGAGGAGGAACAGCGTTTCACAGAAGCCTGGCCTGGGAAGGAGCCAGAGCCAGGAGGCAAGTGCGGAGGGCCTGGCTCAAGACTGGGGAGCAGGACCCATGCAGGCCGGTCACACGGGCTGAGGTGGATGGAGGCAGAGGGCAGGAGGTGGGGGCCTGGGCAGTGCTGAGCAGCTGCAGGGGTGGGGGCATCCAGAAAAGGCCTGAGTTTCTAGTGGGGCAGGGCCACCCCTGAGCAGGGCCGCTGGAGGGGGCCCGGGTCTGGGGAACCAGCTGAGATGCGCTGTGCCGGAGGTGGACCTGGTCAGCAGGTAACAGAAGTCCACGGAGCTGGAAGTGGGTGTGGGCTCAAGTCAGACTAGAAACCACAGCAGGGCGGGGGGCTGGAGGAAGAGATCAAGAAGGGCCTCAAGGTCTCAGCCTGGGGGGGTCCCAAAGTCCGTGGGATGTCGAGGGGATCCTGCGAACTGACCGCATGTTGAAAGGTGTTAAGTGAGGATGAGAACCAAACATTCTCTCTTCGTCCAGCTTTGAAAATAAGCCACTGCCTTAGCGTGTCAGCACCCACTTTAAGCTCTGTAGCATGTCACCCCAAAACAGAGACCTAGAGTAGCCCTGGGCTCTTGGGGATGGGCCCAGGCCTGTTCTGTTTGCCTCCTGGTCCGGCCCTGGTTGCCCCACCAACAGAAGACACTTCAGACTCCATCTTGCTGGACAAGCCCCTCCCAGGACCTAACCCCCCAGGGCGGAAGAAATGTGCTCCTTGGGGTGGGGCGGGGGGCACATCAGAGAGGGAGGAGTGGAGAGCAGCCCCTCAAAGCCCAACCAGGAAGAAGCTCTAGGAGGCATGGAAATGTTCTCCCCTCAGTGAGGTGCTGGGGTCTGTCCCACATTGTGATTCCTTGAGATCCTGCCATATAATGAAGTGCTTTTTTCTAAACTCTGAGTTTTGAAAACTGAAATCTCAGTATAATGGAATGATTTATAATGATAATCAGCTTCTGAAATTAGAGCCGCTTATGATTCTGGCATCAAGCGTTCTGTTCACTGAACTCAAAGTGATGCTGAAGAAACCCTGAGAGTTGAATGGTGCCTGGGACCACCACGTCCCTCTTGTGGGCTATTTCGCATAGTTCTCTGGATGATCCGAGTTCTTTACCCTTTCCTCTTTAGTTTTGGGTTTGCCTGTTGCTTCTGTTACCAAAACTGCTTCACCAGCTTTTAGGTTCTGTGCCGTTCGTGCTGGTCCACACACAAAAAAGTTCTTTTGCATTTGGATTTACTTTTCCAAATGAACTTTTTTGAGATGACTATTCCAGGAATGGCCCAATGGCCACAGGTGGTACACTCAGAACAGGTGGTGATAATAGATGCACTAGTAACAGGGGAGGGTGGTGAGGGCACTGGGAGGCTCGGTGAGTTTCCTGCTGCTCCTCCAGCCGCGAGGGCAGGAGGTGAGCCAGCGTGTGTCTCCCAGGAGCCGGCAGGGTCTCTGGTAGTGGTGGGAGCACGCAGGTGGATGTTGACAGTCACGCGGGACAGGGCCAGCTCTGTCCTGTCCGCACCGGGCGGCCCTGGTTCACCCACAGCCACACTGAGCGCCTGGTTGTTGCAGAGCTGTTGTGAGGCTGTCCTTCCCCTCTGAGGGGTGTGTGAGTTGGTGGAGCTCTGAGTCCAAGGCAGCTTCAGGTCTCTGAGCAGGACAGAGTCTTCTGTCCTCCAGGTTGTGACCTGAGCATCCAGAGTCAGGAAGCCAAGGGCTCTGGGTGCATACTCGCATCACCTTGCATCTCAGCTGGCATTTGGATAGGAGTTTGCAAACCATCATTGGCGCGTGGAGAATAAGCATCGGGTCTGGGACTCCTGTCACTGTCCCAGTCCTTCCGTCTGTAGAGCACGTCCAGCCCTCGGGTCATGGTTCTGGGATGTGCCCACCCTTTTACAGATGCTTTCTCAGCACACGCACTGCCGGTTTCAGAACAAAGAATTACAGCCACTTCAGCGGAGAGCTAGTAAGAGCTTTCATATCCTAACTGGGAAATTAGAATGTCCCATTGCGTGTGAAAGTGCTGGCCGGTGGTCAGCCCCAGGGGCCTCTGCTTTAGCGCCCTCAGATGTGGAACTCTGCACCCGCAAGGGGTCTCTGGACACGCTCATTTCAGCCCTGAGTGTTCGAGGGTCGGCGAGTCGGTGGGGAGGTGGCCTCATGAGAGAAACTGCTGAGTCGGCTTCTGCCGTGTGCTGGATTCTCTGGGAGAACGTGAGTCACACGGAAACTATGTGACTGAATACTGAGGGTATAATTTACATGCAGCACACTCTCAGCCAGAATTACGAGTTCTGAGCCCAGGGCCGACTTAACTGTTAAGCGTCATAGAAATAATTAAGGGAGGATCTTCCTTAGCAGTGTTTCTCTTTAGGAAGTTAGGGGAAATTAAAGTCTAAGGTCTCTCGCGAAAGAAGATATCTCTATTTAAGCCATTTCTCAACTGTTACAGTCGCAGGAATCACCAGCACTCTGTAGGGTCATTGTTCACAGTCTAAACTGAGTCACGTTTGTGAGGTGGGGAGCAAAATACTTTGGTTTGATTTTTTTTTTAACTTTTTATTCTGTATTGAAGTATAGCCAATTCACAGCATTGTGATAGTTCCAGGTAAACAGCAAAGGGGCTCAGTCATACTTATTGGTTTGATATTTGTGTGTCTACTTGAATGTCTGATTAGATACCAAGTACAATGTTAAATCAGAGTTCAATTCAGTTGCTCAGTCATGTCCGATCTTTGCAACCCCGAGGACTGCAGCACGCCAGTCCATCACCAACTCCGGAGCTTGCTCAAACTCATGTCCATCGAGTCAGTGATGCCATCCAACCATCTCATCCTCTGTTGTCCCCTTCTCCTCCTGCCTTCCATCTTGCCCAGCATCAGGGTCTTTTGCAATGAGTTCCAGTAAATCAGAGTACCATAAAATTAATGTTCTGCTAATTCCAAATAGACTAAAAGATGGCATGTAGCCTGGACCAATGGCCTGGGACCTGTGTCAGCCTGTGCCACCTGTTTCAGGCAGTGCCCACTTTACACCTTCAGTGAGAGGCCGTTCCCAACAGACCTGCACCTCCTGGATGGGGGTGTGGTGGGGGGGAAGGGGAGGCAAGGCCAGACTGCATCCTTGCCTCAGAGGCTGCCCCTGGAGGGTCCTGGCAGCTCCAAGGAGAGGTTGGGAGTCAGGGCAGCTTGCATGGGTAGCTGTGACCAGCTCTGGCTGCCTGGAGTAGGTGCTCAGGTTCCCAGCGGAAGGAAGACAGCAGGTGTGGGTGTGAGGTGTCTCCCTCATCCCAGCCCCACCTGGTCCTCATCCTCCATGCCTGCTCCCAGCTCCCCTTGCACCTCTCTCAGGGATCCATGCTTCCTTGGTGTCTTAGCCTGCTCACACTGCCACCACACATACAACAGACATCTGTTCCTCACAGTCTGGAGGCTGGACATTCAAGGTCAAGGTACTGGCAGGTGCCTCCTGAGGCCTCTCTCCTTGGTGTGCTGATGGTCATCTCCTCGAGTCCTCACATGGCCCTCCTTCTATGCGCTTACTCACTCCCCATGACTCTTGGATCAGGGCCCCGCCCTTATGACCTCATTTAACCTTAATTCCCTCTTCAAAAGCCTCATCTCTGACTACAGTTTCAGGGTGGGGGGTTAGGGCTGCGGTGGACTTTGAGGGACACAGTTCAGTCCATAGCATTTGGACACCCTCCCTGTCTCCTCCACAGCCCCTTGTAGTCCCCTTGTCCTGGGCCCACAGGACACAGTGGCATGTGGACCAGGGCTGCACCAAAGGGAATGGCCCCCTCCTATAGAGCCTCTCCTCTCATTCGTGGCCCCGTGTGTTCCACAGGGAGGGTGTCAGCTACCACTTCCCTGCAGTATCTGAGCAGCCTGACCACAAATGAGAAAAACGTACAACCCACCTGTCAGTGCTAATGTACAAACTCTCACTTTATCTAGCATCCAAGGACTCTAGACAAGCAAAATTTCTAGATGATTAAAGTTTACCTCTACCTCTGTAAGTACAGTCTCTTTACCTAAACCAGTGCTTCCCAAACTTGTTTGATCATGAAATAGCTCAAGAACTTGAAAACAATGCAGATTCCTCATCTACTCCCATAGTTTCTGATTTAGTGGCCCTGGAAATGTGCATTTATAACACACGCCTGAATATTTTTGATGAAACTCTTTGAGAATATTATTCCTGCTTAGAAAAACTGCTTCCCTATAGATCATAGAGTCATTTTATGAAGTCTGCCCAATTTAAACTCTGTATTTTGAAATAATATCAGACTCACATAAAGGTTGCAGAAATAGAGTCCTGTGTGCCCTTCACCCAGATCCCCACCTGTAATGTCTTACACACATAGTGTGATGTTCAAACCAGAAGATGCACGTTGGTACAACCCTGCTCGCAGGGAGTTCACGCATTCTTGGTGGGTGTGGAGTGTATGGCATTTCATCACACGTCTGCATCAGCACAACCCCTGCTACAGTCAGGATATGGAACTATCCTTTACCCCAGAGAAAATGACCCCGACAACAACTTATCTGTCCGCTTCACTGGAATCTTGTCATATGAGACAGTTGTATTAATGAAACTGTGGCTTTGTCATTCCACGTGATGCCTTTGAGATAACAGTTCGTTCCTCTTGTTGCTGGAACGTGCCAGTTGTTGTGGGGCTGTTGCTAGAAGGGCTGCCATGACCCTCATGGACAGGTTTCACTTCCTGAGATGAGCACCAGGGTTGGATTATGCGGCTGTGTTCAAACTGAAGTCCGTCCGAGGCTACCCGAGCAGCTGCACCATTCCCCGTCCCAGCACTTGGTGTTGTCAGATTTTTCTTGCAGGCCGTTCCCAAGTGTCTCATCACTGCACTGCCTGTGTTTCCCTAATGGTGGCTTTCTGTGATCTTTTGCCCATGTTCTTATTGGACTATTTGTTTTCTTACTGTTGGGTTTGAGTTTCCCTGTGGACAAAAGTCCTTTGTTGGGTGTCAGTTTTGCAAGTACTTTCTCCTCATCTGTGGCTTTTCATTCATCTACTTGACGGAGCCCTTCACAGAGTCCAAGTTTTTAATTCTGGTGAAGTTCAACTCCTCTACTTTTTAAATAGATTGTGCTTTGGGTACCGATGTCTCAGGATGCTTTATGTAACCATAGGTCATGAAGATTTTCTCCTAAAGTTTTATAATTTTATGTTTTACATTTAGAGCTATGATTCATTTTAAGTTGTTTTTTGCAAAAGAAGTGAGCTTTGGATCAAGGCTGTCTTTTCTTTCTTTCTTTTTTGCTTACAAATGTTCAAGGGCTTCCACACCATTTTTGTTGAGAATACTAGCTTCCTTTGTAGAGCTGCTTTTGGACTTTGTCAAAGACTGGTTGGCTGTGCTTGCGTGGGTGTGTTTCTAGGCCATTCTGTTGTGTTGATCTGTGTGTCACTCCATGGCTACACTGTCCTAGCTATAGAGGAAGTTTGAGATCAGTTAGTGTGGGTCTTCCAACGTCATTCTTCTTTTTCAGAATTTTTGTTATTCTAGTTCTTTGCCTTTTCCTCTATGTGTTTTTTCAAACACTGAGCAGTTCTTCCGTTCTGAGCAGACAGTCGGTGTCCTACAGTTTCACTCAATTCTGACTCCATCTGCCTGGAGACAGCATCAGACGCCACAGATTAAGGGCTCTGCCCCCCGAGACTGCCTCACTTCAGCCCAGTCCCAAGCCCGGGCTGTCACCTGACTGGCTGTAAGTCAGGGTTCCCACCGACCCCCTCCTCTGTCAGTTAATTTGCTCCAGCCACTCACAGAACTCAGAGGAACGTTCATTTATGGCTACAGTTTACTATCATGGGTACAATGAAAAACACAGGAGAACAGGTGTGTGGAGGGGGGTCCAGAAGGGTCCTGAGTACAGGAGCTCTGTTCCTGAGGAACATGAATATCCACCCACATTGCGTGGATGGGGGCCTCGGAGGGTGGGGAACCTTTCATGTGTCACCCCATCACCCCTGCTTAACCACCAGGACTCAGAGATGATGGTCTTCCTTCCTTCTATCCCAACCGCAGGCAGGTTCTGCTCTGGTCTGGCTCTAACCTGGATTCCCACTGAGAAATCTCGTGCCCAGCTCTTGCTGACTTGACACGGCACAATCCAGTGTAGTAAGATTTGTTTTTAAGTGGGGGAGAGTAAATTAGCTAAGAATATATTTGCTAGAACCAAAGATATGGGCAGTCAGATTAAAAGGGCCCTTGAGTATCTTGCCCAGGAGATGAGGAGACCTTGCCCAGGGAGAGAAGAATGGCAGGAACAAATGTAGTCGTGGATTTCTCAACAACTGCAGTGGAATCTGTAAAACACCGGGACACAGATTTCAAAATTCTGATAGAAATGGTTTTGAATGTTGAATTCAAAGCCTAACTAAACTGTCAGTCATGTGAAAATACAACTAGGACTTTTTCACGTAAGGATTCAAAATCTTTGCTCCTGAAAAATATTTGTGTCCTTCTCAGAAATGTACTGGAAGACGCTCCATAAAATTAAGAAGCAAATTGAAGAGGAGGAAGATAGAAGATCTAGGAAGCAGGTCTCTAACATGGGCCAGAAGCAGCCCAGGCAGGAGTGGGGAGACAGAACAAGTGCTTCACACTCAAGGAGCATGTCTATGGAAACACTCAGGGAGAAAGGAAAATAAGGGAGAGGCAAAGGGGTGTGTGTGTGCCGGGAGATGTGACAGGGGGTGACCACACTTAAGCAGTTCCCAGTGCTTGAATGGGGCTTCCCTGGTCTCAGTGGTTAGGAACCCTCCTGCCAGTGCAGGAGACACGAGTTTGATCCCAGGTTGGGAAGATCCCCTGAGAAGGAAATGGCAACCCACTCCAGCATTCTGTCCTGGGAAATCCCATGAACAGAGGAGCCTGGGGGGCTACAGTTCGTGGGGCCGCAAAAGGGTCGGACATGACTAAGCAACTAAACAACAATAAATGCTTGAAAGAAGGTGCAACAGCAAAGGGGCAGAAAGGCACCAAGAAGAACAGAGAAATAGAAACACAGTTTCAGTTGAGGCAGATTACCTCTCGAATTGAGAAAGAGGAGAAAAGCAGCAGCGGGAAGTACCTTTTTTATTCTAATCCCGTACCTGCGACATCCTGACTGCACGCTCCGTGCCCTTGTCTCCATCCCCCGTGGCTGCTGGCTCACCCTGGGTCCCCAGTGGGTCACGTCCAGCCTGGTACCTGGCGTGGCAGGCCACTTGTATGTGTGATGCTCCGGTTGTTCACAGAGGGGCCCAGGCCACCCTTTACTCTGTTCCCCCCTCCCCTAACAAGAGCAGCCCCCAACCATCTCCTCTTACTTGCCATTGCATGTACATTTTCTTTAAAAAAAACAATAGAAAAAGGAAAACTTTTTTAAAAATTAAAATATAACAGGTCTACAAAAGTGCAGAGAATCCATGTCCATCCTACCCTCTTGCTGCAGTGAATGCCCTTGGGTGACGCCCTTGCTTCTGCGTCTCATGCACAAGCCAGCCCCTCGTCTTTCCCTGGACAGTGTGCCTGGGCCCCCCTCTTCAGATTCTGCTGCTCAGACCCATCAAGGTCCCAATGTGAGTGCTGGGTCCCAAGGCTGCGTGCTGTTCCTCACCCATAGGAGACCCGAGGGCCCAGGCAGCTGCAGTGTCTCCAGTGCCAAACGTTCACTATCGGCATCGTGTTCCTCAGTTTACACCCCGAGGCGGTCAGCTCCGCAACCAGCAGCCCCACTCCGGGACATCTGTCTCAGTCAGCAGCACCACCTCCCAGCTTCCTGACCTGACTTCCACCTCCCTTCCCCAGACAGGGCTGACCAAAGTGGGAACCTCGGTGATGTGCGTGGGAAGCCATGTGATCCTTCTCTCTTGACCCAGGAAGAGTAGGAGAGTTTGATAGGATGCTGTTGAGTGGCTGAGAGTCAGGGTGGGGAGGCAGGGAGGCGGGTGTCCCCACCCCGGGGGTAGGGCAGAGACTCACCCTGTGGGGTCAGCGCTGCAGGGGAGCAGGGGCGGGCTGGCCAGAAGGCTCCCGTGAGGTCCAGGGCTCAGGCCACACTGCAGGTCAGCAGCCCTGGTAAGAAAGCGTTGGTGTCCTGCTCCCTGAGTCCTTGCTGGAATGGGTTCCCCCAACGGGTCGCTGCCCCAGAGGCCCCAGCCTCTGTCACCCCTCCAGCCAGCGCTCAGTTTCATTATTATCGGGAAAATGTGAGGGTTTAACAGCAACTCCCGTACTCCAGGGCCAACCATCTGAGTGACCCACAGGTTAGAAGATATTTATCAGGACTAAATGAAGGTAACTTCAGCTAGTTGAGAAGACAGGGTGTGCAGTGGACTTGGGGTCACAGGGATGCTTTCCTGCCCACGGGGCCAGGCCTCCCATGAGCCTACTCTCATGTCTGCTCTGTCATAGCTGCTTTGAAAGACCTTTCCTGCCATCCAAGCAGAGTCTCTGCAACCAGGCTGTTGGAGCCCAGCCGGGTCACATATTCACTCAGCTCAGAGTCTTTTGCTTAGTTTTGTCCTTCACAGCTCAGTGGTGTTCACCTCATTCTAATCAGCTAATGTTCATGAAATTTTAAAAGTACGCATTTCAGAACAGAGTAAGCTGTGCCATATATATTCATTTTCTTCTTTAAAAGGAGTATCAGAATGTGGCATCTATGTTACATGCAGTAGAACCTCAGTCCACTAGCAATTTTACCGCTGTTAGAAAAGTGGTTACTTACGCACTTTCTCTAAAACATACTATCGAGAAAGGAAACTTTGTATTAACGTCTGTGTCTTTATTAAATCCAGAAGCCATAGGTTTTGGATTTCACATCAAAGTTTATTCTTGTTGCTATGTGGGTGTTAAAATGTCAGAATACTGGAAAATTTGTTATCTGTCTAAAGATAGTCTTCCAACAAATTAGAATTTAGAAATAAGGATAATAAACCACAGGAATCTGGAAATGAGTCATATAAACTTTGCTCTTTTTCTCTAAGAATTCGTATCACTTCCTGGTAAGATATAGCTAATGAGGTCTATAAATTTCATTAAATACTTCATTTTCTTTAACTCAAGAGTTTCTCCTTTCTAAATAAAAACTGAGCTCATTGTAAGTCTGTCATCTTTGCTTTGCTTTTGTATGTTTTAAGCACCAAAAGCATTAAGAAGTATCCATACGAACCTGTACCTTTTCATGTGCTTTTCTTGAGAACCAAGGGTGGACTCATTCAGGACAAAGTATGGCCAGGAGCTTATGAAATGTTTCAGTTTGTGCTGTATACTCCCCAAGGAACACTGGAATCAATTTTTAACTTGTATGAGCTGCGTAGAATGTCTTTTTGCAAAATGTACTTTCGGTTGGTGGCAAAACGAGAGGAGAGTGCAAAAGCCAACTGCCAGGACCCAGAAGAACAGTGTGACCCTGAGCCTTCTGCTTAACAAAGTTCCAAGAAGCTAGATTATCTAAATCAGAAACTAGATTACTAGATTATAGAGTACACTTGGTGACACATCAGAACCGGAAGACGTAGTGACAGTAAGAGACGAAAATGGATGAAATGGAATCTGCTGTAAACTTGATGACCCTGGGGAGTCACCATCTGCACTCTCACCTGTGTGCTCACCTCCCCCTCACCTGTGTGCTCACCTCCTGCTCACCTGTGTGCTCACCTCCCCCCACCTGTGTGCTCACCTCCTGCTCACCTAGGTGCTCACCTCCCCTCACCTGTGTGCTCACTTCCTGCTCACCTGTGTGCTCACGTCCCCTCACCTGTGTGTGTTCCTTCGTTGTCCTAATGAACTAACAGGCCGTTCTGTGTCTCTTCAGCTGGGACCGTCCCCACCTGCACACATGACCTGTGTTCACAGCAGGACACCTGCAGTGGCCTCATGACCAGAAGCATCGTGTCCCTTGTCCCCCCACCAGGGTCCTTCTGCCCCTTCAAAACTTGCCTTTTCTGGCCCAGACATGAGCCAGAGGAGTGCACTGGGTCTCTGGGAAACCGCTGCTGCCTTTGTGTGACAGGGATGCTGCCTGGCTCCGCTGTGGAGAGGTCATCCTCCGGTTGGTTGTGAATCTGCCGTGTTTGGGAACAGACTGGCTCACACTTGTGTATCAGAGCAGGGGTGCTCTCTGGCCCTGAGGTCCAGCTGCCACCTTCACTTCAGGCGCCACTTGAGTTCAGGGGCTTCTGGTGTCTGCGTACCAAGTGAAGGTCATCCTCGAAGGTCCAAGAAAATCACTGTGATATGTCCTGAGGTTGCAGACAGGACCTGTTGTCTCAAACAGGTCTCATCCCGCAGAGGGTGCTGGCCTCATCTGTTCACATAACAGCTCCTGGTCATCTGAGGAAACACTCTTCTTTCACATACTCACCCCTCCTCAAGTAAAGAGAGCTCTTCCCTGAAGACAAACTTTATGGTCCAGGGGGAGGAATGCAGTCACCGTAGAAATACAAAGCAGGGGTGAGGTGAAGACTGTACTTGTAAAGATATCACTGAAAACCAACTAAACGACTTCCCACTTGCTGGAGATATATGTCACTCGCTGGGACGCCTGGACATGGGGCGGTGGGTGGGCCAGGGCCCTCCTTGTGGGTGAGGAGGGCAGGGGTCCGGCCACCTGGCCCAGGGCGTGGGAGGACCGGGGGCGGAGCCAGCTGCGCCTCTTCCTTGGGGGGATGGAGGGATGGGGCAGGAGGGGGTGGAGGGGGCCGCTCCCCTTCAACCTGTGAGAAGCAGCCAAGACGCAGCTCCACACCCCACCAGGTGTGCAGCCTCTCCGGGCGCCCCACGGGCGTCTCCCAGAGCAGTTTGCTGGCAAGGTGTGTTTGTGTTCCTAGCTGCTGTGTGGTCAGCCACGAGGTCTGCAGCTGCTGCCCGCGGGTCAGCTCCCTCCTCGCAGCCCGAGCGCCCTCTGCTGGGGCTCTTGCACCCACACTGCACAGTCATCTGATAACAATTGCACTTCTGTCACTACAGAATATGGATAGGACAGTCCCAGGGGAAAAGAGAAACCACCACAGCTCGTCTGTGTGCGTGTGTGTGTGTGTGTGCGTGTGTGTGTGTGTGTGAGTCATTTAATTGACTAAAGGGGTGATCTGGAGCAAGCCAGCCTCCACCCTGGAGCAGGAAGGTGATGTACCGAGCCAAGCCCACCCTGGTACCGGCTAGAATGTGCTGGTGAAACTCCTGGTCCCACGAATATGTGGTTTATTCTTATCCTGGTCTCCTCATTAAGAAGGAAGCCATCTTGGGGGTCAGCTCAGTGTTGAGTGACCGTTTCCATGTGCAACTTATTGGAGGTAAAGAATGAAGATAAACTGCTCACTGGGGTCAGATGTAGGCTGGTCTGAAGAATGACGGCAGGCAGGGACCCTTGAAGCAAACGGGGAGGTTGTCCTCATAGTTCCTTTTCTGTAGCTCCCTGGGGGGCTCAGATCCAGTGGAAAGCCAGCATATTCTCAGGTGTGTCCGAGGCTTCATGTGAGTATTAAGGCACAGGTAGGACGCAACCCCTCAGCTGTGGGTGGCAGGAGGCTGCTGGTGTCTTAAATCATGGGTGGCTGTTGGAAGCAGGAACAAAAGAAAGCTTGAAAGAAACCATCATGATGAGCCAACTTCTCTTTAAATTTTGAAAATAATTGCCTTGTTCTGATGGGACCCAAAGAAGTGGCCACCGAACTTGTACTTTCTTCGCTCTTTTTTTTTTTGTCCTGTTTTTATTGTCTTGTTCCCATTCTGCTTTCAGGCAATGTAGGATGGTGGCAATGCCTGTGTCTGTCACAATTTCATGCCTTTTTGTTACTAAATAATATGTATGTACTGCTTACACCATATTTTCTTTGTCCATTCATGTTTTGAGGGCCACTGGGTTATTGCCACCTTTTGGCTATCGTGGCTAATGCTACTGTGAGCATTGCCCTACGTGTGTGCTTCATTCCCTGTTTCTGATTCTCTGGGGGGTATACCCAGGAGTAGAATTGTAGGATCATTACATGTTTAACATTTTGAAGAATGGCAGCCGCAGCGTTTTATATTCCCACCAGCAATATAAGAGAGTTCCAATTTCTCTACATCCTCGTCATTATTTACTGTTTTCTGGTTTCATTTTTTTGTTTTTGTTAATTTTTTTTTATAGTAGCCATTTTCACAGGTGTAAGGTGGTATCTCGTGGTTCTGATTGGTAGTTCCTTAATGATCAGTGATGTTGAGCATCTTTTTTGTGTGTTTATTGGCCATTTGTGTATCTTCTTTGGGAGAACATGTGCTCAAGTCCCAAGTGTGCAGGGTCCAGAGTGTTGGCATCCCTTCTCCTAGCCCTGTTGTGCAAAACCCCACATATTTCTTTTTTTCCAATAACTGACTCTTGGGGGGTCATTTGCTTGAATCAAATATGTGTCTGTTTAAAAGAAGAAATGTTTAATGATTTAGGGTAAAAAGTCAGGTGTTCTCTGGACATTCATTTTAAGGAAGGTTTTTCTCAATCTGGCTTCTCTTCTTTGTTTTTAATTCTACCTTTAATTTTTTAAAAAAAATCCCAGGGAATTCATCATAAAATTGCTTAAGAATTGCACTTGATTTCCATGGGTCTTGGTTGGAGAAGGAAGAGAGGAAGCCAAGAGCTAGGAGGCCGCCTGCTGGCCCTGCTGGAGCACCAGTGGGTCTGAGTCCCCAGCACAGTGACCATCTCCACACGGGGTGCTGGGACTCAGAGTCAGATGACCTTCAGCAGGATACGGGCACAGCCAGGCTACAGTGAGGAGGTCTGCAGCCCTTGCTGTTGGAGCTATGATTGGAGCCAAAATACCCCCGGGTGTGGTTCAGGGTCATTCAGGGTGAGATGTTTCCTGGAGGAGATGCCAGTTCATGAAAAAGAGGTGAAAAGGTGAGAAAGAAAGAGGAAAGAGGTGAGAGTGAGGAGCAGCAAGTGCAGCCCTTGAAACAGCCAGCCCCTCGGGGTTCGCAGCCCCAACAGCGCTCAGTGAGAGGCCTGACGGTCGAGAGGCGCCCTGGGAGTGGCAGCTGGGGACGGAGGCCTCCCACTTTGTTCTTGGTAGATCGAGAGAAACATTACGAAATGCTTTGGAAACTGTTCTGTCTTGTTCAAATAGGATTGGGGCAGGCGGGTTTCGATAAGACGGAGAAAGTATGAGGCTTTAAGAAATGTCTGGGAAGGAGCAACCCCCCCAAAATTATAGGTGTTCTGCTCTCGGTGATTAAGTATAATCTGAAATGATTCCATGTAAATTGGGTGTTAAGGAATTCTCTGTGTTGGGTTGGGGCGGGGAGTGGGGACTGCCCTGCAAAGCCCGCTCGGGATGGAGGCTTTCTTGCACATTCAGAAAAAACTTCCCTCCTTCCCTCCCCCAAGGGGAGGTTGAAATGTGAATTTGGAGATCAAGGCACAGAGCCGAGAAGATCCTCTTGCGATGATGAATCCTAGAGGAAGGGTCCTAGAGGGGGAGTCCAGACGCAGTCTGTTGCCCTTTCCTTCCCCCTCTCCTTTTTTACTCTCCTCTTTCACTTTCATCAAGAGGCTCTTGGGTGCCCCCATCTCTGCCAGCAGCACCCCGGAACAAACGTGTCTCTCCACCCTCCCTCCACCACTCCTGATCTTGCTCACCTCCTGGGCACCCACTGTCCTCGCCTGCCCAGGACACACAGGCGTGAATGACGGGTTGGGTTCCACAAAGCAGAGCTTGAGACTGTACAGACGTGTCAGGGGAGAAGCTGGCCCGAGGCCCGCCCCTGCCGGGCCCATGGGGGTGCTGGACCATGAACCCACACCCAGCTGGAAGGATGGCGCTTCTGTGCCCCCCACATCGGAGGTCCCCCAGCTTTGCCACCCCCAGGGACATGGAGTACCTTTGGCATTTCTGGAGGACAAGTTCGTGTTCCCCTGGAGGGCCATTCCCCCAAGGGGCAAGCTTGAGCTTAATGTCATGAAAAGGATAATTCTTCCCTGTCGTTGCCCATTTTCAACAAAAGGAGTTAGTTTAACAATTTCCTCAAATAATGACAGATGGGCTTTTCCTGACATTGTCCTTTTTATCATTATCACCAACCCAGTGCTGGATGGCCGGCAGCCAGCAGGGCCACACGGGAGCTCAGGGCAGAGCCAGCCTCAGGCTGTGCAGTGCCCTTGGCCCCCGTTCCAGGGAGACCGGGGGTGGGGGTCCACCTGGTCAGCGCTCCCTCCGCTGACGCAGGATCCCTGGTATCCGCTGTGCGAAGGAGCCGTTTCAAGTGCTGGGCTGTGCGCGTGTCAAGGCCCGCCGAGGGTGTGGTTGGCAGCTGAGCCGTAAGGCTAAGGAGAGGTGGCCCTCAGGACGGCACGTAACTTCCCGGTGGTGCCGGTCGGCGTAGGGTGACGACAGCCCCCGGTCTGGGGGAAGCCGAGGCCTGCTGCAGCCCCATGGCCCCCCGTGTCCCCACGCCCAAGGGCCCAGCCGGCACAAGTAAGGTCCCCACAGGCAGAGCTGGGAGCGGCCGGACGTGTGGCGGTACTGCTGGCCCCTTGCCGGGACTTTCCTTCCTCCCACCCCTGTGGGAAGCTGGCATCTGGGGCTCCTGGCTGCTGCCCTGTTACTCATCTGCTGCTCCTTATCCCCAAGTTTAGGGCCTTTTCACAGCCTTGGTGCAGGCCATGTTCCCCTGTGGAGCCCGCCCCTCTCACTGGCCCGGAGACTCTCCCAGGCCTCCCGCCCCTACGGGTCAAGCATGTGAGGCCCTGACCTCTAGCATCCTGCAGCTGAGTCTGACCTGGAGGGATTTATGGGACCTCCAAGCCCTCGTGGCCTCATCGTGTGCTCTCTGCTGGCCGAGGGCCTGCAGAGCCAAGGGTGGACAGTGAGGCATACCCAGCAGGCACTGGGCTGCTCTTCTCTGGGGACTCCAGTTGGAACACGTGTGTGTGTCCTGCCCAGAACACTGTGTCCACCTGTGCCCATGCACTCGGGGCTCGCTTGGCACCCTCAGCCCCACACAGTGTCCACCCACTGCTTTCCCGTCACAGTGGACGCTCGCAACCGTGTGTACCTGCATGTGCGTGAGCAGAGCACAGGCACAAGCCTGACTCCCTCGGGTCGGTCCTGCCCCTCGAGCTCACCCACTGGACAATTGCTGGGCCCCATGGCGAGCAGGACACTGCTGGACACCGTGGTACAAGGGGAGAGCAGGATGGACACCCCGGGCCCTATCATGGGAGCGCGAACAGTTAGGAGTCAGGGTGGCGCCAGGCTTGTTGACTGCCTTGTGGGGTGACTGGCACCTCAGACACAAAGAAGGGATGGGGTCTGAGTCAGAGGTGACTCCTGGCCAGATGCGGGCTGGACGGCTGGGCCCAGACGGCAGCACTAGGCCCCGGGAGATCTGAGCAGTGGTTCTCGGAACCAACACTGGCCCCTCAGCAGTCGAGGGAGCCACGTGGGTGCTGCCCATCCCAGATCCACCCCCAAGTTGGGAGCAAGATGAGGGATTCTGCAGCAGGGCCCCGTCCACATGGGATGAGTGTGGATGTGTGTGAACCAAGCCGCTGGCCCTGCTTGGGCATCCTGTGGGCAGAACTGCCCTTGAGAGCTCTTGCTATGGCGTCTTGATCAGCATCACCCCTGTGGACGGCATGCATGTGCTGTGAAGTCTGTGCTGGAGGCATGTTGACAGAGCCCCCCACCCCACCCCGAGGGGGACGTCGTGAGGCCACAAGGCCACAGAGCACAGAGACGTGTGAGGACATGTGGGGTGTCATGGTCAACACGGCCCCAAGTCCAATTCTCAGACACAGAGCTGCTTCTAAACCTGCTGTAAACCCTTTGTTTCCCTCTCATTTCAGGGGGAACCCAAGCATTCTGCATTTCATTCTCTTGTCAAGTCAGTTTTATATCAAATGAGTATCAATTTTCTACTCAAAATACTTTAAAAAGTGTGCCCGGATACTGTAGTCTACCCATGGTAGGCTGTAGGGTTTTCTTGCTTAATCCCATGTAATAAGTGACTTTTTAGTGTTTTAGTCCCAGGGGAACACACTGATCACATATCCGTGAATGGATGTGGGCCTTCTCCCCCTGTTCTCTCTGATTAGGATTTGAGATTTTAAGGCCTGTCTGAAATCTATTAATTCCACCCTCCATCTGGTTCCGCCCTAGGTTCAGATTTAGCAGGTAGGCCTCGTTCCTCATTCCTGGTGCTGGAACAACTCAGCGAAATAAAATGGTGATGGTTGAGCATAGGCGAGAAGTGTTGATGAATCCGATGGCTTCCCTGGGCCATATGTAGTCAGTTCTCATGTGATGGTTTGTGAGTGAAGGGGTGCCCAAGCCTGTGGTCATCTGTTCTGCAATACTTCCAGAAAGTTCAGTGATTCAGACTGATTCAGGCCCCTCAGGGCCTACGGGATGGACAACCATTGCAGATCAGCTGCGTAGGCCTGACCCTTGGACTCCTTGACCCAGCCACACGTGAGAACATTTCCCAGCAGCGTCCTCATCAACTGTTGAATATTCACATGCTGGAAACCTTGATGCCTTTTCTTAAAGAGCTGCTGGCAAATCTCTCTGGAACTTCAAAGGATTCCTCCCATCATTCCTCCAGCCCAGTGCTGGAGCTGTGAGTGGAAAACGTTTGCAGGACATGGAGGTTTCCATGGGTTCAGTCCGGAGGTCAGATGCCAAGGTGGACAGGCCCCACTTCATGGAGTGAGACACCGTGGAGAACACGGCAGTGCCCGGTGCACATGCGGGCGCTGGGGCTGGCAGGACCGGGGAGGCCTGCTCATGCAGTCAAACAACATGCCTGACCCGTGGAGGGCTCACTGGGTCCTGCTGCTGTGACGACTCAGCCATGAAACTGGAGGAAATAGGTCCAAATCTTCTGCTCCATGAATCTGCATTCCGAGCCCTCATCCTGGATGTGGGGTTTGTGGGACCCCAGGCACCTCTGGCCCAGTGTCCTTACTGGGGACATGTGTACGGGGTCCCAGTGGCAGCTATGAAGGAACTCCTTCCCTCTCACTGATGCTGCCCATTGTCTGGACTACCCTTTGCTGTTTCTGTGCATTTTCTCCTACTTCATGGGCCTGTGCCACTTAAAGAATGGATTGACGGACTTCCTTGGTAGTCCAGTGGCTAAGACTCCATGCTCCGTGCAGGGGGCCCAGGTTCCATCCCTGGTCAGGGTCCCCCTAAGAGTTCTCCTGCCTCAACTTAAAAAGATCCCGTGTGCCGCATCAAAGATTGAAGATCCCACATGCTGCAGCTAAGACCCAGCACAGCCAAATAAATAATGAAAAAAAAGAAAAAACACCTCTGAAAATAAACTGTTTTTAAAAAGAAGTAGAACGTGTTGAACTGTTTGGGGACAGATACTTAGAAATATGATGTGATGCAGTGGAAGCCGACACAACATTGTGGATCAACTATACTTCAAATTAAAAAAGAAATAAGATGAGTCACAAATGGAAGCCAAAATACGATTTTTAAAAATGTAGTAGTTACATTAAAAAGGTTTAAAAACAGATTGATTATAATAATATCTTCTTTAATGTATACACAATATTATCCTTTCAACATGTGATAAATATGAAAATATCAGTGAGATATTTTACATGCTTTTTTTCATACCAAGTCTTCAAAATCTGATGTGCATTTTACACTCAAAGCCTCATTTCATGCGCCTGTGTGTCTGGGGACTGGGTCTGTTTTCTCTGGTCAGTCCCACAACCGGGGGAAACAGCTGGAACATCAGGTGTGCGGCTGTGGAGTCACTCACCAGAAAACGCGTCTGGAGTTTTGGCAAGTCAGCGTTGAAAACAGGAAGCTCAGTTTTGCTTTGTAATGGTTTCCAAATAATAGTGTGAAATCAGCTTTTTTCTGACTGTCGGGGAAATTATGGAGCATGTTTGTTGGCACTGATGTTTTTGTATTTGCTATATAATGCTGAGTTCAGAGGGCCTCAGGGGCCCTTCTGTGGCGTTTGTGGGCTGTAGGCCTGGCTTCCCAGACCTTTCAGACCCCCTCCCACCCCCAAGCATACCCCCCCAAACACCCAGATGCTGAGAGTCATGGGGCTTAGGTCTATACTGACGGCTTCAGGATGCTCATGCCAGCAGCTTGCTGCGTGGCAGCAAAGATTTTGTTAAAGACTTTTTAAGTTTGTGTCTTTGTACCTCAACTGCAGGCACCGCTGACCTTATCTCTGTCACTAGTTGTTGAAACTCCCATTTTTAGGATTCTACACAAATAAACTGTGATGGCCGCACTTCGCTGACGTTCACCTGTGTTGCATGTGTATCAGTTGCTCTATTGCTGGGGGCGCATGCGTTGCATCTGCACTATGGTGTCCTGCCATACACTGCTGCATAATGTTTGGGTTCTAACGTGTTTTATCTGCTGTGAAGAAAGCTGCTTGGAACATTCGTGGACAGGTTTTGTGTGGTATGTGCCCAGGAGTGGAGCAACTGGTTGTGCAGAAGGTCTGAGCACCTGCTCAGATGCTTTGCAAAGTGGTTCTGTCTCACTGTCCTTCCTGAAACCTGTGCGATTTTCACTTGGTGTTGTCAGTCTTTTTAATTGCAGCAGCTTGAGGGTGTAGTGTGTTTCCTCACAGCTAAAACTTCGTTCCCCTGTCCCACTTAGATAGCAGGAGTGCCCCTCCCCATCTTCTCATCCCCCCCAAACCCCAGGTGTAACCACTGAAAAGGTCTGCAAACATCGACAAATGTCCCCTGGGGATGGGAGGGTGGGGGTTGCACTGGAAATGTTACTTTAAATGGAAAAAGCATCTTTGCAAATGTGATGAAGGACTTCGAGATTGCCCTGCCATCGTTAAGTGTCCTTGTAAGAGGAGTCAGAGGAGATTTGACCCAGACAGATGAGACACCAAGCTGCTAGCTGTGAATACAGGAGAGGGGCCCTGAGCCAGGGAGGGCGAGCGGTGCTGGAGGCCTTCGGAAGCTGGAAGATGGTCCCCCTGCCTCTGAATGGAGCGACGCCCTGCTGACACCCCGATTTCACACCGCGAGATTCACTTAGATCTTCTGGCCTCCAGGACATTAAGAAAATAAACCACTGTTGTTTTAAGTCACTAAGTTTGTGGTAATTTGTGGCAGCAACCACAGGAAACTAGTATAGTTACTGCAAGAAATAAGCCTTAAGTGAATGGGGAGATACACGGTGCTCACATGGGTTGGAGGACTCAGTGTTGTTGAGATGTCTGTCTTCCCCAGACTGAGCTGTATGTTCATCATGATCCCAGTTGATATCACAGCAGGGTTGTTTGTTGTTGGTTTTTGGTTTTTTTTTTTAATGGAAATTGACAAACTCATTCTACACTTTGTTGGAAATGCAAAGGTTTTAGAACAGTCAAAATTCATCCGAAAAAGAAGAACAAGTTTAGAGAACAAGCACTACCCAACTTCAAGGCTAATCCAGACAATGTATGTTGGCATAAAGATAGACAGATAGATCAAAGGAACAGAGTAGGGTCCAGAATTGACCTGTGTGTACACAGACAACTGATCTTTTATCAAAGTGCAAATTCAAAAAAAAAAAAATGCAAATGCAGTTCAGTGGGAAAAGAGCATTATCTTCGAACAGATGGAACACATGGATATCTGTATACAATAAAATTGAACTTTAAAACTTCACACTATATGTGAAAATTAACTCAAAATGGATCCTAGAATGAACTGTAGAACTTAAAACTGTAAAAATTCTAGAAGAAAACTTAGGGAAAAAGTCTTTACATCGTTGGGTTAGGCAAAAAAGTTCTCAGATACCAAAATCACAATTCATAAGGGGGAAAAAATGGGTAAATGGAATTCAAGAACATTGAAAACTTCTTTGAAAGGCATTGTTAAGAGAATGAAAAGACAAGTTCAGGGGAATGGGAGAAAATATTTGGAGATAATTTCTGATAAAGGGCTTGTGCCCAGAGCTCTGTAGGGCTCTCAAGCCTCAATGATAAGAAAACAAACATCCCAATAAAAAATGGGCTAATGATTTGAATAGATGCCTCATCAAATAAGGTATATGGATGGCAAATTTAGTTCAGCATCATTCGCCACTAGAAAAATGTTAAGTCCTCAATGAGATACCAGTGCATACCTGTTAGCAGTTCTAGAATAAAAGGGCTGGCCATCCCACATGTTTGCAAGAATGTGGAGCAATAGGAACTCACACTGCTGGTGGAAACTCAAATGATCCAACCACTTTGGAAGACAGTTTAGCAGATTTTTTAGAAGCTGTCCATTCAACTGCCTTTTCATCCAGTCATCCCCTCCTGGGTGTTTACCTGAGGGAAATGGAAGCCTCTCCACCCAGAGACTGACACACAGATGCTCGCCACATAAACTAGGAGCAGCCCACGTCCAACAGGCAAAAGGGAAAACAGCTGTAGTTTAGAGCGAACAGGTGGTACTGAGTGCAAGAACCCAGAAAAGAGCACGCACTGCGTGACTCCGTGTGAAATCCTGGTAAATGCAAGTAATTCACTTGTGACAGAAGGCCAATCAGAGGATCCCCTACCGGTCCAGTGGTTACAATTCCACACTTTCATTGCCAAGGGCCAGGGTTTGATCCCTTTTTGTGGAACTCAGATCCTGAAAGCAGTGTGTGCCCGCCCCCCAAAAAAAGCAAGTTAGCAATTGACTGGGGGAGGGAGGTGGGATGCTCACCCCGGGGGACGGACACGGGCATGAGAAAGCTGGGGATGGGGTGGTTAGGTGTGTATACTTTGGTCACATTCATCAAACTTTAAATATGTACCATGTGTTGCATGTTGATCATACTCAACAAAATTGTAAGTCATTTGGGTCATCCTTCATGCAACTAAGGGAAGACGTTAGTGGGCAGCCAGGTTTGTAGTCTGGAGCTTGGGGTCAATTAGAGATGAGTGGTCATTGCTGATGGGCTCCTGGGTGCAAGTGCCTGTGGAGCAGGGCTCAGGAGCACTTGCCACAGGGGGACAGGGCAGAGCTGGAGGTCTCAGAATGGGGTGCACCTGTCCCGGACTGAATGCCCGTGTCCTCCACCCTTGTCTTGAAGTCCTGACCCCCCAATGTGATGGGACTGGGAGACGAGGCCTTTGGGAGTGACTAGGGTCAGCTGAGGCTGTGAGGGTGGAGCCCCGTGATAGGCTCAGACGCCAGAGCTCTTGCCATGTGGGGACACATGGAGAAGGCCACCTGCAGGCCAGGAAGGACACCAGGCTGGCCCCTGAGCTGTGGTGTGAGTCACCGCCATCCACCGTGTGCATCTCAGCATCTCCAGCCAAATGAGGTGGTGCAGGGGAGCAGAGCCTGTGTGTACTATCCAAACGTTCAGCTTGGTGGTCTCAGAGCCAAGTGTGTGTTAGTTGTTAGAATCAGTGGACCCTAATCGGTGTTAGAATCAGGAGTACATGCTGGTCACTCTAAGCCAGTGCCGTGGCTGGACACAGCGCCCGTGCTCGGAGGTGTGGGTAGGCATAGCTGTAACCAGGCCCAGCATGGGGACGCTAGCCCTCCTCCCGGGGCCTTGCCTGAGACACCCTCACCCACTGAGGCCACTGCACTGCTGGGCGGGGGAGCTCGTGTTCTGGGCTGAGAAGGGTGGTGCTGGTACCTGCCTTGTGCCCCCGATTAAGGTGGAAGTGAGCTGACTTCAGTACAGGGGTCTTCAATTCCTGCAAATCCCCCTCGCAGGTGATGGGCTTGCCCTCAGGGCCCGCCTGCCCAAGGCAGTGGGATGCGTGTTGTCTGTGTGTAGGCGTGTGTGTGTGCAAGGGGCTTGTCCAAGTTGAAAGCTCTGTGCCCAGAGTCCAGGGCAGAGAGAGGCAGATGTTCGGGTCTCCCTGGGGACCCCTTCCGCTCCTGAGTGCTGCCTCCTTCTCCCTCCCTGCCTTAGACTCAGTGCAGGCAGTGTAGCCGAGGGAGGGGGGCCCAGTCCCCTCTGTATCCTCCCCACATCCTTCATGCCCCAGGGTGTCAAGGGAAAGAGCCCTGTGTTCTAATCTCTAGTTGTTGGCAGAACCTCCATAGCCCAGGCCAGGCGCTGTGGCTGCGGTCAGGGTGAATCCCAGGGAAGCCAGGAGCCCCTCTCTACTCCTAGTGGGCTGGCAGGACCAGCCTGAGCCCATGGGGGCAGTGGAGGCAGAATTGTGACCATGCCAGGGAGCTGGCCCCAGTGCTGCTGACCTGCTCGACCCACACTGGGGCCTGACAATGTTTCACATCCAGAAACACGTGACCTGAGTGCAGGAAGTGGCCGCAACAGGCCATTCATGGAAGAAAGGGCTGTTTTTCTTCTAAGACAGTTTTGCTCAAGGTTTCTTGTAATGAGTCCCTGGGCTTTTAGAAGTGGGATACGCTCATTAAGCCTACACCACCTTCTCCTGAGGGCTCCATGGCTCCCCTGTTCAGCTGGTGGGGGGCCGGTCTGGACAGGACCTCGGCCCCCAGCTCTGCTGCAGGACAAGGAAGGGGGACCCACTGGCAGCCTCAGGGGACAGACGGGGGCGCCTGTATACGGAGGGTGGCTGAGGGGCTCACACGCTACACCTCGCACAGCAGGTTAAAACTCGGCATTCCTTCACCTGCACACAATTCAAACAGTGACTAGAACTGATGACTGGCAAATTTCTAAGAGGATTGTTAAGACCCTCACGAGTTCTGTCTTGCTGGAAACCACATTTAAAACTCAGAACCCACATGTCAGCAGCTGCTCCACTTCTTAAGCCCACGGTGGGGTGGGGTGCAGGGGGGACCCCATGTCAATCACCAAGCCCTAGTCACCACAGCAGCCTCGCCTCTTCCCGGTGTCACCAAAGGGAAAGTTCCACAAACAGGTTTCCCCAGTCACCTGTGGTCAGTGAGGCTCCTGAGCGAGCAGAGAGCTTGAGAGGGGGCTAGGCGCGGAGTAGTGGCTGGTGGAAATGTCTCGAAGCAAAAGTGCAGAAGAGTGACTTGCTCGGGGCTGAGTGAGCTTGGCAGGTGAGGGCTGCATGGAAGGGCTGGGCTGTCCCGAGTGACTGTCGGCTGCTGGATATTCACAAACCGTGTCCAAATACAGAAGACACTTGTCCCAGGCACAGGGGGTGGGGGTCTGTCTGTCCCATTCGGTTCCAGTTCAGCTTCTGGGCATGACTCCCTGTCCCCAAGATGTGCTCACAGCCTCACACTGTCCATGATTCGGGAGCAGGTCGGACCAGATGTCAGGCAGGTTCTCAGAGAGTCCATGGCACAAGTGCAGACTTTATAACCTACTAGAAATAAAGTAAAAGTTGGGAGGCCCCAAGCCCAGCTGCCCAACAGTCAGGTGGACAAAGCCCCACATAGCAGACACGCAGTGCCTCTTTGTCGTCACTCTTCATTTTAGGCTTTCCTTTTCATTAGGGTGTAGGTGAGGCTCGATCAGGAAGTGATTAGAGCATAGCCCCCGAGGACCTGGGGGTGGGCTTCCACCCTGTGTCTGCCTGGAGAGCCGGACACCATTGATCTGCCTCTAAAGCCACTTGAACCTTTGTACTGACCAGGCAAGGGACACGCACAGAAGTTTATCACTTTCTGAGTGACTTTCTGGGAAGTAACCCGGGGGTTGTGTGATGAGCTGTTCTTCTCTGTTCATTGTGTCGATGCTAATTGCTTCCAGGTGTTTACCTCCAACGGCCCCACCGTGATCATGCCCACCTGGTTCTGCTCCCGAGCCTGGTTCGCCCATGTGGGCCCGTTTGATGAGGGCGGGCCGGTAAGTATGGTCCTTGGATTTCCCCCCACCCCCCAGGCATGCGGGGAGGGGCTGTGAGGGCCTTCCCGGCGCTCCCTGGGCCTGCCTGCCGGTGGCTGGGCCTCCCCGGGAGCAGCGGGTTTCTTTGTGAAGACCGTGGGCGCCTGCTCTGGGCTCCTACCTGCACAGCCACCTCATCCTGGTTTAAGGGCTGTTTGTGGGAAAGCGCAAGACGCCGGCAGTACTGCCCTGCCGCCCCGGATGGCAGAGGGAAAGGAGCGCCCCTCGCTCCCCTGCAGGCGGCGGCCCCGGAGCACTGGGGTCCGAGCTGGTTGGGGCCTCCCCTGCAGAGCACGGCCCACGCTGGCCTCTGGCTTAGAAATGGGGACCCCGACCTGCTCCCCCTCCCTCCTTGACGGCCTTAGAGGGAACATGCTGACATAACACTCAGTCAGAAGGTAAATCTTAAGGTTGATTAGTTTGCTTTCCTTTAACCCTCCTTAAATTGGCTTTGAGACATATGTTCTGGTCTCATGATGGAGCCCGTGGGTCAGACGTGTTAAGGCCCATCAGGCCGGAAGGTGGGGGTGACGCAGGCCCAGGCTCACCATCTGCCCCAGGACCTTGGCCCCCCGTCCGGCCTGCTCGGAGTCTCCTCTTCACTTTGGAGGGGACCGTCACTCACTGCCAGGGGCCCAGTGGATCCTTGGCTTGGGGCCCCCCCTACCCCACCCAGCATTTCTCTGACCACCCCCAGGGAGAGGCCAGCTCCTCTGCTGCCCCCTGCGCTGGACCCTGGTCCGACAGTCCCTCTCATGGCTACCCAGACTTGCCCTCCAGAAGCCGTGCCGGTCTCACGTGTACAAACCCAGGGCCCCGGCCGCCTGTCCTCAGGACTGGCCCGAGTGGGAAATGTCTGTGCCTCAGCTCCACTGGCCCTCCCTGTCCTGGAGGGTCTTGTGAGCACATAGCCGCTTTCTGCCCAGGGACTCCCACCGGGGGCTGCAGGGGGCCGAGGCCAGAGAGGTGGTGGGGTGTCCTCTCTGCCAACAGATTCTCCTTGAAATCAAGGCATGGGGGGAGCGAAGGGACACCCATGAGTCTCCCCACCACTAAGCACGTGCTGCTAAAGCTGCTGTCGCTGGTGCTGAGTCCAAGCACCTGCTGTTCTCATTCTTCTGCAGCACATAGCCCCGAGATGGTCATCAGGAGACATTCCTTAAATCACAGCCATGAGCAGCTTCAGGACGGGAAGTGTGTCAGCCCTCTTCAGTTCAGTTCAGTCACTCAGTCGTGTCTGACTCTTTGCGATCCCATGAATTGCAGCACGCCAGGCCTCCCTGTCCATCACCAACTCCCGCAGTTTACCCAAACTCATGTCCATTGAGTCGGTGATGCCATCCAGCCATCTCATCCTCTGTTGTCCCCTTCTCCTCCTGCCCCCAATCCCTCCCAGCATCAGGGTCTTTTCCAATGAGTCGGTTCTTCACATGAGGTGGCCACAGTATTGGAGTTTCAGTTTCAGCATCAGTCCTTCCAATGAACACCCAGGACTGATCTCCTTTAGGATGGACTGGTTGGATCTCCTTGCAGTCCAAGGGACTCTCAAGGGTCTTCTCCAACACCACAGTTCAAAAGCATCAATTCTTCGGCGCTCAGCTTTCTTCACAGTCTTCTTAGCAGGAGTTAATTCTTCCTGGAGAGGGAGCTGCGGAAGGAAAAGAAAGTCCATCCCTCTCTTTGTACAGGAATCAGGGACCAAGGACCTGGGCTGGGATGGGGCCGTGGCTGCAGCAAGTGAGGGATGTGGGCATGAGGAGGGGGTCACAGATGGCCGTGAAGCCCACCGCCAGGATGAGGACATGAGGTGTTTCCTGGTTCCTTCAGGTCCTCCCCCAAGAAAACAGGTTGAGTTGAAGAGTTACTTGTGGAATGCATTTGAGGGAGCATCATGTACTGGGGATGGATTTAGGTTTGGGGGCTGGTCCTCAGCTGATTGTCCGGGTCCGGGAGGCTGCAGTTCTCACCCAGGAGGGAAGAGCAGGGAACTGGAGCCGCCGGGACAGTTGAGGTGCTGAAGGTCACCTCAAGCAAGATGGTGGCAAGATGGGGATAAACGAGGACACAGCGGGCGTGAGCCGGAGCCCGCAAGGTGCATTCCCAGAGTGAGGTGGGAGGGGAGTGGGAGAGTTGGAGGAGGGCGTGGGACGGCACCCAGCTTGAGGGGTCTGGATGTCCCCAGGAGGCAACTGTTTCAGGCTCTTAAACCAGAAGGAAAGTGACCAAAATGGTGTTTGTTGGTTCAGAACAGGGCTCTTCTGAGGGCAGGGATGGCCCGGAGGGGGTCGTGGTTGCTCGGAAGAGCTGCTGCCCGGCACGGCAGACACTTTTCAGAAGTGCCTCTGCACCCGTTGGAAAGATCCTCAGGCTTGGAGTCGCTGTGTGGACAGCGTATGAGCTGTCACCCCCTCTCTGGAGTGGGGGGGGCCCAGGCTCCTTTGCATTTTAGCCATTCTGACTGGAGTTCTGTGGTTTCTGTTGTATTTTAATCGACATTTTCTAGATGACTTATGACGTTGAGCAATTTTTCATGTGCAGATTGGCTGCTCCTATGTTGTTTTATGAAGCATCCAGATTTCTTTGCCCGGTTTTGAGTGGAGCGTCTTATTCATTTGGCCAAGGAGGTCTCAGTTGCAGCACATGGGATCTTCCATCTTTGTTGAAGCACGTGGGATCTTTAGTTGCAGCACTGAGACTCTGTGGGATCTAGTTCCCTGACCAGGGATCGAACCCAGGCCCCCTGCATTGGAAGCCCAGAGTCTTAGTCATTTGGATTTGATGCTCCCAATGCAGGAGGCCTGGACCGCCGGAGAAATCCGTGTGGTGTCTTCTTGTTGAGGTGTTGGTGTTCTGGGTTAGATATGTGCTCGTGGGTATTTCCTCCCATCCTTGGTCTCTGGGATCTTCCCTCACTCCCACCTGTGCTCGCCCAGGTTCTGTCCCGAGGACATCAGGGCAGCAGGGCTGGGGCATCCTCCTCTGTTTTGTGGGTTTCACTTCCGCGCCCCGGCGCCGCCTGCTCTGAGCCTGGGCCTCACAGGTGCTACAGAGGTTGGCCTCTCAGACACCCAAAGCCAGAAGCCGGCATCTTCTCTCGTGCCTTAAAAACCTCTCTTGATATCAAAGAAGGTTTGTATTTTGTCATCTCTGTATTGAATGCCCTTAATCCCATATGCTCTTCTTAAACCTTTCCTGGTCAGCTTTTTATATTTGTTTTTGAAGGTATTCTGACTCCCACCTGTTGCTTGAACGGCAGTCAGTAGGTCAGCCTATTCCCTCTCTGTCTTCTGCTGATTTTGTCGTGTGATTTCTGCTCACATCAGAAGGCAGGCCCACATGCTGAGTCCCCAGGTGCCTGTCCGAGTCCCTGGACTCAGCCTCACACGTCAGGCTTCCCCACGTCTGAAGGGCCGTGGCATTCCTTGTTCCTGCACATTCAGATTGTGGTTTTGGACACACGAAGGAGGGATGGACTGAACAGAAAACCCTGGGCCACACCTTCCCTCCCGTCCTGAGGACAGCTCCCCACCGCCTCGCTTTGCCTGACACTGCTGGGACTCACCTGGAGGCAACAGGGGAATTCCTCCCTTGTTGTTAAAGACTCTTGGTTTCATTGGGGTTTGTCTTTATGCTGATCTAGTTCCGGTGTGTGGGAACCAGGTCTCCTCTTATCTTTTTTTGGCTTGTAGTTTTAAATTTTAGCTGTCCGCCACTGCTGTGGTTTTCTATTTCAATATTCTTTATCTTTATCTTCCATTTCAACAACTTTCTCTTAACCCTGTTTTATTATTTAATTTTCTTAATCTTCACTTTCTTGTCTCTTTTCCTATGTTTCTTCAGTGCCCCTTATGTGTATTCAGATCTGCTTTCCCTGGAGAACTTTCTAATTTAATCTTCATTTCTCACATAATTTTGTCTTTTTCTTCTATTTCTTTTCTGAATTCAGTCAACCCTCTCTTATTTAAAAGGTTTATTGGGGTATAATTCATATAATTCACCTGTTAAAATGTGCAGCTCAGTGCCTTTTAGCACAACCATCACCACCATCTGACGTTACGGAAGAGCTTCACCTCCCAGAGAAGCCCACCTGCGGTCACGCCCCCCGCCCCGGGCCTCCCCAGCCCAGGCTGATCCTCCTCCTCCCAGTCTCCTGTCTGTCCTCCTTTCTGCACGGGTCCAGCTCTGTTAGTTATGGAATTTCTGGTTCATGATGGCCTCCTCCGTTCTCAAGCCCTGTGGAGGATGTGTGATTTCACTTGGAGAGTTGTTCACAGAATTTTTTCTTTTTTTTTTTAACTTGTTAATTCTTCTTTTTATTTTTACACAGCATGGCAAAATGAGGAAACAGCTGACAAGATAATTTTTTCTCCTTCATGATTTTTGGTGGTGGTATTTTTTATTTGGGGCGAATGTCTGTTCACAGAAGTGTTTGTTTTCTGTGTCTTCTCAAGCTGGCTTTGTATGGCCTCTGTTCACAGGATTCCTACCCCAAGGTCGCCGCCTCTGTGACCCCTCTGTGACCCCAGCATTGAGGGCAGGATGGGGAGGAGAGTGTGTTCCCCCTCCTGTTTCCTTTCGTCCCACAGGATCCTCATCCCCTTTCTCCACACCTCCGAGGGCACACGCCCTTCCAACCACATTCTCATGCCCCAAGGGCCCCCAAGGTAGGGGGTGACTCTCCCAAGTCTTCTCAGGCCCCTGTTTCTGTGGAGGCCTGGGGCTCAGCACCTCGTCTTCTACCTCCTCTGGTTAAATTCTCAGTTGTCTCTTTGCCAGAAATAAGGAAACTCTGGGGTTGGGTTCCTACTGGTCATGAGCGGAGAGGACATCATCTCTCCTTCCTAAATCTATAAAGCGCAGGGTTACAACGTGCTCTCGAAAGGTGCCTTTGAAAATGCAGAAAATTAGAAAAAGGAAAAACATACAACTCACCTGTGAGCCCATCACCACACGTCTGCTCTGAACTTTTGTGTGGGGTCCTTTTGTCTTTCTTTTACTGTGGACAGCTTTTAGCTGAGCTGCAAACATTTTTTTTTGTTTGTTTTTTTAAATTTGGGCTACACTGGGTCTTCATTGCTGCTCGCCGGCTTTCTCCATTTGCGGCTGGTGGGTGTTCCTCTCTAGTTGCAGTGCACATGCAAACACAATTGTGAAAGCTGACTTTTAACATATTGGTATAAATCCTTTCATGACCTGTGGTCTTTGTGAAAACACTTCAGGCACCACAGTGGTCCATCAAGTCACGGAATGACTCAACCAGCTGACGCTGGGAGTGAGGCCGTTTCTGTGGTTCCCGCGTCAGTTTCCTATGCGGTCTGCTGCCCTGAGACCCCCTGGCGGCGAGTCCCTGGGCAGGGGTGGCTTTGCGTGGAGACCGACGCGGTGCTCCGCGTGGCAGCTCAGGAGTTGAGAGCCCAGCGGGCTGCCCCCGGGGTGGCTCTCAGGCCTGAGCCAGGAGGTGGCAGAATTCATGGCCGGGTGATCACAGACCCCAGAGGCTGGGTGCTTAGGGCCCAGTCAGGAGATACACTTGGGCTGGCCAAAAGGAGCCAGGAGTCCCCTCTCCCCACAAGGGTGGCGGCCACGGGGCTCTACCAGGGCATCAAGACCTCAGAGGCCAGCCGTGCTGCCTTCTCCTTGGGATGGATGAGCTGGGCGAGCAACTGTGGCTCTGCTGGGAGCAGTCGGCCCTGCCGTGGCACTGGCGCTGCCTTGGCCTGACCTCGGGCTGCAGAGCCGGCTAAAGGGGCAGAACAGGCTGGGGCCGGCGCACAGCAGCCTCTGGGCTGTGGGGAAACCAGCCTCTGCCCAGAGCAGGGGTCCTGGCAGCGTGCCTGGCTATCGCCGGGCTCTGCTCGCCAGACACGCCCTGTGTTGACCTCCTGTCCAGACCCTCTGCTCTCTCGCTTTTCACCTTTAACTCAAGGAAGTGAAGGAGCTGCGATTGTTATCAGCATCAGGACTGAGGTCCCCCAGCCCCGGACTGGCCAGCAGGGCAGCTGCGGCCCCGCCGGCTGGCCCTGATCTGAGCCCTTCTCCAGACAAGGGTGGGAGGCCTGGGTTCTGATGGGACAGGAGGACCCTGTGGGACACTGCGGACCCTCGGAGCGGCGTGCCTGTCAACAGAGATGGGGCAGTGGGGTCCAGGATCCAGTTGGAGGCCATGAGTGAGAGTGATGACGGGGCTTGGGTCTACTCCTCAGGCACCTTCTTGTCCTGGAGCCGGCTCTTATGGTCACGTTTGCCGACCTCTGGCCGTGAGCTGGGGGCTGCAGTTGGTCGTGTTTTTTTCCAGCTGAGGCCTCACCGGTCAGGCTGGGCTTGAGTGCAGGGACCCCGGGCCGACCCCCATCTCCCATTGCCTGAACCAAGGCTCTGTTCTGAGTGGACACATGTTTCTTCATCCTGCAGGGTGTCCCTGAGGACCTGCTGTTCTTCTACGAGCACCTGAGGAAGGGCGGCGGGGTCGTCCGTGTGGACCAGAGCCTCCTCCTCTACCGCTACCACCCCAGCGCGGCCACACACTCGGTCCTCGAGTACGCAGGTCCTGGGGTCCAGACCGGATGGGGCGGGGGGAACCCAGTCAGGTCTCTGCCCCAGGGTGGGGGCCTGGGGGCGTGGCTGACACCAGGGCACACGGCCCACGGCCTCCCAGGAGGGAGGTCGTCCTCAGTCTGTGGACCAGCGTGTTCCTCAGGATCAGGGCTAAGTGTCTGTCCTCACTTTTATTATTTATTTCCGTTGCTCTGGGTCTTTGCTGCTGCACAGGCTATCTGTAGTTGCGGCGAGCAGAGCCTGCTCTCTAGTTGCTCCTCATTGTGGTGGCTTCTCTCGTTGCGGAGCGCAGGCTCTAGGTGCTTGGACTTCAGTAGTTGCGGCTCAAGGTCTCTAGAGCATGAGCTCAGTAGTTGTGACATGGGGCTTAGTTGCTCTGTGGCACGTGGGATCTCAGTTCCTGGACTGGGGATTGAACCCGTGTCCCCTGCATTGGCAGGCAGATTCTTAACCGCTGGACCATGGCTCAGTGGGTAAAGAATCTGCCTGCAATGCAGGAGACACAGGAGATGTGGGTTTGATTCCCTGGGTATCAAAATCTTCTGATACCCATGGACAAAGGAGCCTGGCGGGCTACAGTCCAAAGGGTCGGACACAACTGAGCACCTAAGCACACACAGAATTCACATGTCGATGTTGTCTGGGGGTCTTGTTCTCACTTGATTTGAGCTGAAAGGACTCAGAATGAGCCCAGCCACCACTGATGTGATTACAGGTGGGCTGGGGGCATCCTCTTCCTTCTCTGCCCACCAAGGGGAGGGTGGCTGGGGCAGAGGTTGGGTCGTCCCCTACACGGGGCATCGCAAAGGCTGGCCCCCTCCTTCTCATGGCCCATGGTCTCCCAGGTTCCAAAGCTGGAGGTCGACTGCCAGGGGCAGGGCAGGGGAGGTGCCCAAAGTGCATGCCGGGTGAAGACAAGGGAGCTGTGTGTTTCCTTTCTTTATTTTGAACTCTGTGCATGTGCACATGTATGTTTGTGCACATGTGTGTGGGTATTTTATTTCAAACAACCACAAATGTGTAGACCCTCAGTGCTACCACACATCCTCAGTGCTGCTCACTTGAGGATGGAGAGGACTGGAGCCCTGAAACAGATCTGTGATCAGGCCATCTTCTGAGTGGAAAGAGCATGATGCAAAGACATGCATTTGAGTTTTTGGACACAGAAGAGACTCTGTTCTTCCCCAGAGGGTGTGAGACTCGTTGGAAGGCGTGGCCTCTCAGTTGCTGTCCAGAGAGGTCTCCTGTCCACTGTCACAGCGGGTGTGATGCTGATTGGAGCATGTGTCGTGGGGGGATCGCAGATTGCAGTATCCGTATTCATTTGGGAGATCCTTGAACTTTTGCACATGCGCTATTCCTTACTGAAGCTTAGCTTCTTTGTTTTCCAGCTTTAAGCAAAAGAGCTTGATTTCTCTTGTCTTTTGATAAATCTGAATTTTGATACAGTAGCTTTAGTGAAGCATCATAGGGAGTTTGTTGTCATGAACTTGACTCAATGTAAGTGCAATATGCATAGATGAGGTAAAGGTCTAGGGGGGGCATAAGAATCCTAAATGTGTATATCCCTAATCACAGAATTTCAAAACATACAAGGCAAAAACTGGTAGAAATAAAGGGAGAAGTAGACAAATCCATAGTTATAGTTGGAAAGTATAAATAATAATTAAATTTAGATTAGTAATTTTAAAACTTTTCATAAAGAAAAGCCAAGCCAGATGGCTTTACTGATATATTCTATCAAAAATGTAAGGAAGACTAATACTAATTCCTTCAGGAAATAAAGAAGAGAAAGATCTATTGGATGTCAGGAAGGAGGAGCTTCACACTTACTCCCTAAGACCAGTATGACTCTGAAGTTTAAAATGCTACAAGAATATTACAGGAAAATAAAATTACAGACCAATATCCCTTATGAGAATAGGTGTGAAAAATCATTCACAAAATATTGCCAAGTCAAATTCAGAAATATATATGAAAGGATAATACATCATGAATATAAGTCTGGTTTAACTCTCCAAAATCAATCAGCATGATTTACTGCAGTAACAGAATAAAGGATAAAAATCACACAGCCCAATAGATTCAGAAAAAGCATTTAACAAAATTTAATATCCATTTATGGTTTTTAAAATAATCTCTGTAAACTAGAAGTAGAAGGAAACTTTCTCAGTCTGATAGTATCTACACAAACCTATAACTAACCTCATATTTAATAATTAAAGACTGAAAGTATTCCCTTCTAAGATCAGGAGGAAGCGATCTCCTGATTGTTCCTCTCACTACTTCTGCTCAACCTAGTAAGGGAAGTCAGTGCAATAAGATCAGGAGAAGAAAAGATAAAAGCGTTAGAAAGTAGAAGGAAAACTAGCATCATTTGTATCAATAGATGGCATGATTGTGTTTCATAGGAAATCAAAACCAGTAATATAGTGAGTTTTCCAGGATACAAGTTTATAGACTTGCAATAAAACAATTGGAAAAAAAAAAAAAAACGCAGTTTAAAAAATGTACAATGGCATCAATAATAAAATATTTTTAAGTAAGTGTAACAAAGTATATCTCTAACTGCTAAAATCCATTCCAGAAAATGCTAAGGGAAATTAAAACCTATAAAATAGATCCATGGAGAGCGATACCACATTCATGGATTGGAAGATTCATTATATATATTTTTTAGTTAATTTATTTTTGGCCGTGCTGGGTCTTGGTTGCTGCCTGCAGGCTTTATCTAGTTGTGGCAGGCGGGGGCTGCTCTCTGGTTGCCGTGCACAGGTTTCTTATTGCAGTCGCTTCTTGTTGCAGAGCATGGGCTCTGGGACACACAGGATTCAGTAGTTGAGGGCATGGACTCAGTAGTTGCCGTCTGCACCATCTAGAGCTCAGCCCAGTAGTTGTGGTGCACAGGCTTAGTTGCCCCGCGGCCTATGGAATCTTCCCAGACCAGGGATCGAACCTGTGTCCCTGCGTTGGATTCTTAACCACTGAACCACCAGGGAAATCCCAAGACTCAGTATTGTTAACATCATTTCAGCCCAAATTGATCTGTAGATTCAGTGTAATCCCTGTTAAAGTCCCAGCTGGCTTCTTTGCAGAAACTGATAATCTGATTTTAAAATTCACAAAAAAATCAGAGGACCCAGAGTGGCCTAAATAATCTTAAAAAGAACAAAATTTGAGGATCCATTGTGCCTGATTTTAAGACTTACTCTGAAGGTACACCAATCAGGAAAATGTATTTGTTGCATAAATGCAGAAATACATATCAGTGAAGCAAAGCAGACAGTCCAGAAATAGACTCACAACTGATTTTCAACCAAGTCTCCAAAGGCATTCAATGGGAAAAAAAAAATATTTTGAACAAATGGATATGCATATGGAAAAAAAACTCACCCCCTTATTGAAGAATTAATTCTAGACGGCTTAAATGTAAAAGTAGAAGCAGATAAATGATAAAGCTTCTAGAAGAAAACATCAGGGAATAGCTTCACAACTTTGGGATAGGCAAACATTTATTAGAGAGGACACCAGACTCTGTAGCCATTTAAAACTTGACAAATCGAACTTCAAAATTAAAAACTTTTTGCTCCTAAAAAGATACCATTAGGAAAATGAGTAGACTAACCACAGACTGGAAGAAAATATTCACAATTTATGTATGTCACAGAGGATAAGTATAGAGAATATATTAAGAAGCTCTACCACCCAAAAATAAAATCTAATAAAAATAAGCAAAATTCTTGAATGGACATAACACTTCACAAATAATATATAAATGGTCAATTAGTCCATGAAAAAGGTTTCATCATTATTATCAGAGAAATGCAAAGTAACCTCTGCACACCCACTGAAAGGGATAAAAGTAATGTCTGCAGTTTTAAATCACGGGGAGGATGTGGACCCACCAGACACACATTCATTGTTCTTGGGAGTGTAAACATGGTGCGTCCTCTCTCGAAAGTTGTTGGACCTTATTTTATTAATTAAACTGATACCTGCCCCGTGACCCAGCAATTCCGTGTCTAGGTGTTTATCCACGAGATATGAATGTGTTGCTCAGCATGTCTCTATTAGCAGCCAAGAGCGGGTGCAACCCAGATGCCCGTCAGCAGGTGATTGATAAACACTGCTGTAATGGAGCATGCTCAGCATGAGAACAAACAGCTGATACCTGCAAGAACAGAGCTAATGTTTATATATATATATATATATATATATATGTGTGTGTGTGTGTGTGTGTATATATGATTAGTAAGAGAAACCAGATACAAAAGCACACATACTGTGGCTTCCACTAGTTTCACAGGCAGAACTGGTCCACAGTGACAGAAACGAGACTGCTTTTCTCAGGGGAAGAAGGTACCAGAAACTTTCTGGGGTGATGAAAGTGCCCCACCTCTTGATAGGGGTGGGGGTTACCTGGATACATGTGTTTGTCATAACCACCTGACTTGTATGTACACCTAAGCTCCTTGTTCTTATTCTATGTGAATTTCATTAAAAATTAGCCAACTGTCTGGCAAGTATATCTTCAGGGAAGTAACTACTTTCCCACCATCCATAAAATGGAGTTGGAAACTCTGGGTGAATAAAATGCAAAGACAGTTTTTCTGGACACAAGTCTTCTGCAGAGCTGAGAAGTGCTTGGACACCTAAGATGCTCTGCAGGGCTAAGAAATGCCTGGACCTCTAGCATCTCTTCCATTATCTCCTGAGGTTTCACGTACGTGTGTGCTCACATTGAGCTCCTGTGAAGCAAGGTGATGTGGGTCTGTGACGACCCTGGTGGTGACCTACCGCTCCTCGCCAATGGTGTGGCGGGTGCTCATGTATCTGGAGGGGCCAGGTATCCGGCCAGATGGCTGGTGCCACACACACCCTCATCCTGTTTTCATGCGGTAAGTCTTTTATGCTGGGACTCTTCTCTTTTTGCAGTGTGAGGCTTTGCCACCCACAGTGTAAAAGGTGATCTCATGTTAGTTTCTGTGTCGGATTAAAGTCTTTGAGCGGCAAAACCTCACAGAGCAGCGAGCGCTAATTACACCTTCGGGCTTGTCGATAATTGAATTCCTTCAAAGTCTTTCCCCAAAAGCCCTGTGAAAGGCTCCCTGAATCTTGTCCTTTACATTTTAAATTGAGAATGATCAACATTTATATCATTTAACAGTTTCACTATGAAATACTTCCAACAGCCAGAAGGCCTGGAGGAATCGTCTTTAAGATGAAGTTACCCATTTCCCCAAATCTCCTGCATCTCCCAGGTTCCATTTCCTGGTGTCCCAAGTGGGAAGTCTATTTGCCATAGGATCCATTTCTTTATACTCTGACCACGTGTGATGTCCTCTAAACAGTATACTTTCCCTCTTTAAAAACGTGATGTTGGTGGTACATTCTGCCCATTCTTTCTGAAAGTGGCAAGTGGCAGTTGCTGGACACCAGGGCGGCCGAGTCTCCCTTGGGCTCCCCCAGTTCTGTGCCTGGTGTCCCCCAGACTTCCTGAGCACGTGGACATGAGCTGGGCATGTCCGAGGGTCCAGGTGGGGCAAGGAGTGTGGCCTTGTCGTCTGGGCTTCTGGGTTCAGTCGCTCAGCCAACAGCTGGAGCGCTGCAGCTCCCCTGCCCCCGCCCACCCGGGCCCCAGACCAGGGGGACTTGTGGGGCAGGCTCCGGGTCAGGGGAGGAAGGCCTGGGGCATCAGAGGCCCTGCCCTCCTGGCTCTCGCCCCTCACCCACCCCTCACCCCCGCAGGACCACCATCTGGGCCCACCGCGTCCGCTTCCTGGAAGAGCGGGCCCTGCCCCACTGGGCAACCTTCACCATCTGGAACGCGGGCCGGCAGGGCCGCCGGCTGTACCGCAGCCTGACGGCGGGCTCCCGGCGCAAGGTGGGGGCCGGCCCCTGCACCAGCCCCGCCCCAGCCCCAGCCCACCCCCACCCCGCCCCACCCCCATCCCTCATCCCCACCCCGCCCCCATCCCTGCCCAGCCGGCCGCACTGTCCCCGCTGCCCCTGAGGCTGTGTCCTATGTCCTTCCCAGGTGGCTGCCTTCTGCGACGTGGACGAGAACAAGATCAGAAAAGGCTTCTACTGCTACGAGGACTCTCAGGTGCGGGCCCCCACCCGGGAGCCGCTGGCACACCTGGCCCACCTCTGGGTGCTATCCCAGGCCTTTTGAGTAGACACTACCCAGAACCTTCCTCCTGGGGGAAGGCCATCTGAGCCCAGATAGCTGCCAGGCTTGGCAGAGGCAGCCCCCAGGCTCCCGGAGTCTCTAGGACCCCAGAGGGCCCCTGTGCCTGCCCCCCCCCCCCGCCACTGCCCCCAGCCCCACTGAAGATGCTGTTCACAGGCCTGGATCTGTCCACTGCCTGCCTCGGGAGTCCTGGGGTAGCTGTTGATGGCCGGGCCGGGGTGTTGGAGAGCAGGTCCAGTCCTGGGTCTGGCTGTGGCCCTGGTGCCCATCTGAGGGCATCAAACTGTGAGCAGGGCGGACGTGGGGGAGCAGGGAGCAACATGGGGCAGCCCACGACCCTTCCCTCCTCTCAGGAAAGGCCCAAGCCCCGGATCCCAGTCCTGCACTTCCGAGCCGCACGGCCACCCTTTGTCATCTGCGTGAAGCTGGTAAGTATCAGCTCTCTTCCCACGTGTGGCTAGGACAGCCCCAGGGTCAGGCAGTACGTCGTATCCACCAGGAGGGCATGGACTAGGATGGCAGGTGGCGACCACCGCTCTGGGGGTGGGGGGTAGGAGAGTGGCCTGTGTGGGGGCGGGGGCGGGAACAACAGGGCCACCTCCAGCCAGGCCCGGGGTGTCAGGGAGGCGGTGGTGCCCCATAAAGCAGGCTGCATTTCCCATAACAGCTGCAGGGGACGAGGCCGCCCAGCTGCACCTGTGTGGCCCTGCACGCCTGTGCCCACTGGGTGACCAGTGTCCTGGCGGTTTTCTCCATCACACCCTCGCCTTTTCCTTCTATTTGTGGCCGCACGGGACAGGTGCTTGCTTCTTGGCTCCAGACTGGACATTGGGGTCCCGCAGGGAGGCTATGAGCTGGGTCCTTGAATTACCCTCTCCTTGTGGGGGTCTTGTTCCCAGCGTGCAAGTTTCCATCATGAAGCCCACTGGTGGGCTCTGGCGATGGCAACCTTCTCTTGGCCTTGGAGCCCTCGGCCAGCTGGCCTGCCCATCTCTTCTCCTTGGTTTCCGGGAGCCTGGCATCGACAGGTGCTGGCCCTTGGTCAACTAGTGTTGAGCACGTTTTCTCTGAACAACAAGACAAGTTGTGACTTGTCTTTTCACAGGTTCTTCCCTTACTTTTAACACAGTACATTTATCAGCTTTTCTCTCATGATGAACACTTCTAGTGTCCTCCCATTTTGGGAATTCCTCCTTGTAGTCAGAAAGATAGTCACAAATCCAAGTGTAAAGTGTCCTTAACCCACCTGGACTGTGGGGCCAGTCCTGTGGGCTCGCTTAGGGCGGGGCTGCCCCAAAGTGTCCCTGGGAGGGGCCGGTGGTGGGTGAGTGAGCAGGGCCCCGTGCTGTGCCCTGGGGACGGGGGATGGTGACAGATGTGCACACAGATGGCTGCTTCCAGCAGCTTCCAGCCTCTAAGGTTGGAACTTCAGTAACCAGCATGCCAGGCCAGAGGCCTTCCTGGAGGCGGTGGCTTTTGCAGAAGGGAGGCAGTGTTCATTCAACAGTTAGGCAACAGCAGCAGGAAAGCGAGCAGGACCCGCCTCTCACTCCCACCTCAAGTGCAGACACTAGCTGAGTCTTGGGCTCAGGGAGCCCGTGGGCCCCGCGCACACTTTCACAGCAAAGGTGGCCCGCTCTGCGTGTACACAGTGGACAAGCCCATGGAGGGCATCGGAGATAGGAGAGCCCTTCGCTGGCGACTGGTTTGAAGATCCCAGGCCCCCTCCTGCACCTCCTTCTGCACTAGCGTCACTCACAGCTTCTGAGTGCAGTCTCCTGTGTAGTCCAGGGGTCCCCCAGACCAGCCAGGCAGCCCATGTGGACGGGGGATGGGGCTTCCTTGAGGCTGTGCTCCTTCAGGGCTCAAGCTGACGCGGTATGGGGGGCGTCGCAGCGTGTTGGTCAGGTGGGGGGTCGCGTGCGGGGCCGGAGCACAGGCTGGGCATCCCTCTTCTTCCCGTCACTCAAGGCACCACTGTGGGAGAGCGGGCGTGAGGACAGGCTGAGCCCAGGAGCCTGGCGCAGGGAGTGGCCTCAGAGCGCCAGCCGGTCCCGCGTGGCCAGGCGCAGCCCTGGGCTCCAGCCCCACAGAAGCCGCGAGGCCGTAGAGGTGTGCTTCCCACTGCTCAGTCGGTGGCTTTGCACCACGGCTGAGCTGAACACGTGGACCAGAACAGAACTGCAGGGGCACAACAGGCTTTGTCAGTCTGAACAAGGCCACGTGAACTGATTTCCACGTGGATGTGTTTTCACTTCTCTCAGACACAGACCTGCGGCGGAATCGCTGGTCTTAGGGCATCTCACGCTCCACCCATCACCCAGAGGTCCCAGTTCCTCACGTCCTCACCCACCTCGTGATGTGTGTCTGTTCATCACGGGCGTCCTGGTGGGTGACATGGCTCTCGTGGTGGTTTCGATTTGCATCTGACAACTGAGGACTCGGAGCATCTTTTCGTGGGCTTGTTAGACATTTCTCTGTCTCCTCTGAAGAACTGTCTGTTCAAGTCCTTTGCCCATTTTCTGAGCAAGTTGCCTTTTAATCAAGTGCTGAGAATTCTCAATATTTCTAGATTCAAGTCCCCAGTCAGATGCTTCGGCAAAAGTTTTTTCCTATCCCGTGAGCTGTCTTTTTCACTCTTTTAATGGTGTCCGTTGGTGCACAGAAATGCTTAACTTTGACAAAGTCCATTTTATCAGTTTTTAAAGAATACTATTTATTTCTGGCTGGGTGTGGTCTTGCTTGTAGCCTGAGGGATCTCTTGCAGTGGTGCCTGGGCTCAGCAGCTGCAGCAGGCAGGCTTCGTCGCCCCACGACCTTAGTTCCCCGACTAGGCACTGAACTCAGGTCCCCTGCGTTGGAAGGCAGTTTCTCAACCACTGGACTGCCCGGGATGTCCCCATTTTATCTATTTTAAATTTGACTGCTCCTGTTTTGGTGTCACTGCTAAGAAAATAGCACCCAGTCAGGGGTCATGAAGATTTACCCGTGTGCTTTCTTCTAAGAGTTTTATGCTTTCTGTTTCTTCATTTAGGTCTTGGACCCATTTTGAGTTGATGTTTGCATGTGGGGTCGGTAGGGGCCAGTTTCATGCTTTTGCAGGTGGCTGTGCCGTGACAGGCCCAGGGCCAGGTGGCCAGATGGCTCCAGTCCAAACCTGTCACCCTGAGGTTTTCTTGTTAGACTGTTTGCCAGGTGGAACCTGCGTTAACTGTCGCTATATAGCAAACTACAAACTTAGCTTCAAACAACACACATTTATCACTACCTCACGTTTCTGCGGGTCAGAGGTCCAGGCACCACAGGTGGGTTTCAGCTTCAGCTGAGAGTGGTGGAGTCTGCCGGGGACGCTGTCTTCATCGGGAGGCTTGTGCGGCCGGTTTGCTTCCAGACTCTCGTGGTCACTGGCAGCAGTCAGAGCTCAAGGATGTTGGCCAAGGGCCTCAGTGCTTTGCTGGCTGTTTGCCACCCGCCCCCACTCACCCCCATGATGGCAGCTTATTCTGTGAAAGCCAACAAGGGGCTGGGGCTGTAGCAAGACGCCTGTCACAGTAATGCATGACCTAACCATGGGGGTGACATCCTAGAAGCAGGGGTTCCACGGGATGCGGGCGCTGTGAGGCGGGGTCATGGCCATCTGGGGCCCGGCTGACATCCTAGAAGCAGGGGTTCCACGGGGTGCAGGCACTGAGTCAGGGTCATGGCTTTCTGGGGTCTGTCTGCCACAAGGGCAGACTCACTGCTCCTGTGGCCCTCGCCCACCTGGTCTTGCATTTCTTGGTTTGGAAGCAGTTTCCTGAGAGGCCGAGATAAGCGATGTTCTAAGTTGCCAGGGACATTGGATGAATGATGATGGGGTTGCAAGGAGCAGTTGTAACGTGAAAATTTAAACTATACACAGACGATACCTAACTTTTCAAAGAAGATGGGCTCTCTTAAGGGTCTGCTTCTCAGGGACCTAAAAGAGTCATGAAGCAGACACTCCCACCCATGCAGACCTTGCCTGGGGAGCAGACGTTGGGCGGGGAGGGGGTACCTTTCCCGTTCCGTCACCTGCTCCGTGCCTTTGGAGGGTCCAGAGGTAGAAATGCAAACACAAACGTGTGACTTTTTTTTTTTTTTTGTCACACCACACCACATGGTATGCAGGGTCTTCCTCAACCAGGGATCAAACCCTTGCCCCCTGCATGGGAAACGCGGGCTGTTAATCACTGGACCGCCAGGGAAGTGTGTGTGTGTGTTTTAAACCAACATCAGCACGTCATACATACTTATTCTATATTTTGCTTTTTCACCTAATGGTATATCTTGGAGTTAATTCCATATAAATCCACTGGCGCCACCTAACTCTGTTGTTCTTACCTTCATCGTGAAGGGAGCTTTCTGGCACATTTTGGCCAAAGCAGTGAGCCCCCACTGCTGTCCTCTGAGCCCCAACTCCCCCAACCTGTGATCAAGGCAGATTCTAGCCTTGTTTCTTCATCATTGTTTCCTTAAAAGATTAAAAGCTTAAAAAAACTACCCAAACAACACTATCTCACCCCAAATTTCCAGATATCCCATCAGTGTTGAAATCTGCCTCGTAGGTGTGTTTTATCTTTTCACGCTTGTGTGCTGGAATGCAGACCTGAGGTAACCTCCGTCTCCCTCGCTGTCTTGCGACCTGTTTGTTGACGAAACCGGCTTGTGGTGTAACATGTTTCTAGGGGCTCAGGTCCAGGGTTCCTTATGCTGGCAGGAACGCCTCCTTCACCGCTGGCTGGAGGAGCTTCTGAGGGAATCACATCCCTCGTCCTAAAAATATTTGCATCCCACTCAATTATACGGCCACTCCAGTACTCTTGCCTGGAAAATCCCATGGACGAAGAAGCCTAGTAGGCTGCAGTCCATGGGGTCACTAAGAGTCGGACACAACTGAGCGCCTTCACTTTCACTTTTCACTTTCATGCACTGGAGAAGGAAATGGCAACCTACTCCAGTGTTCTTGCCTGGAGAATCCGGGACGGGGGAGTCTGGTGGGCTGCCGTCTATGGGATCACACAGAGTCGGACATGACTGAAGTGATTTAGCAGCAGCAGCAGCAATTAAATGGATGTTTCATACATTTATTATCCAGATATTATCTATTATTATCTTACAGAAAATGTACAGAATGTAACATCTTGCAGAAAAGCCCCAATGACCTTTCTGGCCAACCCAATACTTACTGATGTAGCTTCAGGCCATTTTTACTCTTTGCTGTTAGAAATAATGCTGTGTATCTTTATATATGCATAATTTTGCTCAAGTAGCTACACACTTGGGAGAAATGTTTGAGAGGTGCTGGTCAAAGAGCATGCCCGCCATCAGCCATGAGACCAGCCATTCCGTCCCTGGAGGCTGAGCCAGTTTACACCTCCACCAGTGACCCTTCTCCAGTGGGACCAGATGTACCACCTTTTCAAGCTGCTGGTGAAAAAGAGTAAGGTTATGGTTCCAACTGGCAATGTCATGTTGTAGGTAAGGAGGGCGTCTCTTCACATATTTGTAATCATCTTTATTTCCCTTTGGTAAATTATCCTTTTCATTGGCCCATTTCTCTATTGGTCTCAGTATTTTTCTTTATATAGTAACAAAAACAAACTACCATCTGTGAAATGTTGCAAATTTTTCTGTGCCATTTGACTAAATTTGTATCTTTTGCCAGTTGGAAATTTTTTATTCAGGTATAGTCAAAATAATTTTTCCTTTTAAGGCTTTTAGATGTTTTATTCATTCTAAGACAATCATTCCTCATTATGAAATTTTATAAAAACATTAGCTAAGTCTGGTCCTCAGACTCTGGTTTTTTCCTTATATCTTCGATACAACTGGAATTTATTTTGTTATAAAGACTTTTTCTTTCCATTAGGATCCTCAGTTGTCCCAACATGGTTTGGTGAGATGTCCATGTCTTTGCCTGTCAGGAAGTGCCATCTTTGTGTGTTAGGTATGAATGTGTATTTGGAGCTACTTCTGGAGTCCTGGCCTTTTTCTACTGATCTGTCTGCTTTGCATCATTACTGACTGTAGCTTTATGATGTTCACCACTGAGTGAAGCTAGTCTTCCTTCATTATTCTTTTTAGAACTTTTCTCACATTTCTTCTGTTTACTCTGAGGCTGTGCCGGGTATCAGTTGCGGCACGTGGGATCTAGTTGCCTGACCAAGGATCAAACCCAGGACACCTGTATTGGGAGTGTGGAGTCTTAGCCACCGGACCATCAGGGAAGTCCCTCTCACATTTTTCTTTGATAAACTTTATTGTGAATTCCTCACACCTTTAGGAAATGGCCCAAGTGTGGCCTATCAGCTGCGTCTGTAAATATAGTTTTACCAGAACAGAGGCAACAAAGGCGTAAATACGAACTACCTGCCCTTTAGGAAACTGCGGTATCTGTTCCAGAACCTGCCGCAGTTTAACAGATGACAAGCCATCCCCGAGCACCGCCCGGTTCTGTGGTTCTGTACTTTCTCGGCTTGTCCTTCAGTTGGAGCGCTTGGTCCCGGCTTGTGTGATGGAGTCGGCTGTGTTCCCTGGGGTCCGGCCTCCTCCACTTCATGCTAGAGGCCAGCTGTTCTCTTCCCGTTGGTGTTTCGGGATCCAGCCATGGGCGCCACACCAGAGCTTCATGTGGAGGGTCCTGCCTGCTGTCCTCGGCTTGTGGGGTGGCCACGTCTTCTGCTTCGCTAGACAACGCCTAGGGAGTGGCCAGGCCAGGGGGTTCCGAGGCCCCACAACTAGACGGTGGGGTTCGTTTCCGTCTGATCATTGGCAGGGCTGAGACCTTTCCCACATCAGGTGTGTGGATTTCCTCCCCTGACGTTTCTGATCAGCTTGTCTACGGGATTGTGTGTCTCCTGACTTGTAGAAGTCCCCTGTGCCCTCTGGGTTCTTGTTCCTTGTTGGTTTTATGTCTGACCTTTCTGTTGTCTTAAGGAGGTCTGTCCACTCATGGAAACATCTAACTTGAACAGTTTTGTGAAGTCAGTCCCCTCCCCAGGTCAGGGATGGGCCTGTCTGCCCCGTGGCTCCTCTATAAACCCAGGTCTGTGACTGGGCTGGCCCTGAACCCACATGTGTTTCCTTTGAAAATTCAGAGATAATGGGAGGAGAAAAGGGGGGCTGAGGACAGCAGGTAGAGGACAGAATGTGGAAATTCCAGTTGTTTTCCAGGTAGAATGGTTTCCATTCAAATACTTCTCGCAAAACTTAGGTAAGAGCAGTAGTTGCAGAAACAGCCAAGGACAAGGGGGAGCCTCCGTGTGGGGTCCCAGGAGAGATGACACCCAACGGGAGGAACGTGGTGGTCAGCTCGGCCCTCCCAGGTCCTGCTGGAGATGCCCGGCTCTGCTGGTTATGGAGGCAGGAGGGGACCTGGCAGGTGGCGCTGGGACGAAGGACAGGAGCCTGCAGGTGTTTCCCCAAACAGCGGGAGGGCGGGCTGGGGATCCATGGGGTGGCCATGAGGCAGCCCCGGTGCACAGGCTCAGCCGCAGGGTTTCAGACCACCGAGTCCCGCGCCAGAAAGGTCCCAGGGCACCAGCAAGGTCCCAGGGTGGACGTGGGCGGGGCCTGCCTCCTGCAGGGCCACAGCTTGTCACAGCCATGGGGACAGGCCTGGAGTGGGGGGTAGGAGGGGCTCTGCCTGCAGCTGGTTGTGGAGTCACAGGCTCTGTCCCCAGGGATGCCTCCCACCTGTGGCCCCTGCAGAGGGCGTGGGGCAGGGGGACATCAGAGAGACCCCAGGATCAAGTCAGGACCGGGAAGCTGAGCCTGCCCTGAACCCAGGCATACGTGAACAGGACTGCCCATGTGAACCTCACCCAAGTCCCCGGGGTGGGTCAGCCACCTCCTTCCTGCAGTGGGGGGCCAGGGTGGGTGGAGGCCCCTCAGAGGACCCCCTGCCCCCATCTCCCTGGTGACCAGTGAGACAGTGGCCAGCGGATTCCTTTCGGGCCCCTCCCTCCTCTCAGCTGTGGAACAGAAGCTTGGGGTCCCCAGTGCAGGCTGGAGAGAGCCGACCTGTCGCCCCTCCCACAGGACCTCACAGGGGGCGTGTTTGAGGACAACCTGAGGTCGCTGAACCTGCAGGAGGGCCGGGACTTCCTTCACTTCAGCTGACAAACCCGTGGCAGCTGCTCCCAGGTATGTACGAGGCCCCCAGCAGCTGCAGCCCAGGGCTGAGGCCAGCAGGGAAGGAGGGCCCTGGGGCCCCCACACGGGGAACATGCATGTGGGGGGGTGGTGCCCAGACGCCCCACAAACTCCACTCACCAAGAGAGTGCTCAGTGTTTTTACCAGGCATGTTTTACGTGTGGTCTACACCCCACCATGTATTTGACACGTGTCCACACGTGTGTACACACAGACCAAGGCCCGGAGCAGCTCCTCTGCTCGGGGCAAGGGCTTGGCTGCCCATCACGCGCTCCTCAGCCTCCCTCGCGTCATTGGCACCAGCAGCTTGTACTCGTCACTCCTGGCTCCCCACGGCCATGAACCCCAGTGCCCGCCTCGTTCCCAGCTCTGGCCTCTGTGGAGTCTGGGCCACGTGTGGCTCTGTCTGTGTGGGGTCAGCCTGCGTTAGAGACGTGGGGCTGGACAAGGCCCCCTGGGGAGAGGCTGTGCGCTGACACTCCTCTGGTGGGGAGTCGGCCCCTCTGAGTGAGGCGGAGACCTGGGCAGGGGAGGGAGAGGCCCGCGGTGCCTGGCAGGGGCCGCGGGTGTGAGTGGGCATGGGAGCTCCTCTTTCTCTGGTCGGTCCTAAGTTGGAGGTGTGACCAGAGCTGGGGAAGGTGGCAGTTCTGACCACGTCTGGGCCACTGGGGGCCAGTGGCCACAGCAGTCCTGTGTTGAGAAATGGCCTGGCACTGCCCATTTGGTCTCTTCGTCTCAGGAGCCCAGTGGCTCTTCCCTGAAGGTGATGCTGGTGCCACTGGGCTTCTCCTTGATCCAAGAAGAAATCATCGATGTGTTGAGTCATTAGTGTCATCGATGCCGGAGTGAGTGATGACTCCCAGGGATGAGGGCCCTGCCCCAACAGTTCACCTGAACGAGGCAGTAACTCCCGGCTCCGAGGAGGGTCAAGGGGGCTTGAACAATCAGGAGTGGCTTCGTTGTGAAGCCACGTCTGGGTCAGAATTCCCAGCCTCGGTGATTAAAGCACTGGGGTCTCTGCGTGCAGAGGGTCTTGGGAGACCCTTCACAAAATAGAAAGGAGAACTGGTGTTCTAGCCACAAGGCTCTAACACCTTCTAAAATTGTGTGTTTTCATACTGCTGCTACTGTTGTCAAAATTCTATGTGCTTTTGAAAACCCACACAGTAGCTGTTATTCTTTTTGTTACATGGTCACAGTTTTCAGGAATCTGCCTGAAGATGTTTTTGTCATCACAACTGGGAGGGGTACCCACCGGCTTCTAGGTTGTTGCTAAATATTCTGCAACACACAGGACAGTTCCCACAGCAGTGACTCGACTCGACTCGACAGCGTGAAGACTGGAAACCAGCTGTGCGCCGAGGAGGACTGCTGTACCACAGGGACCTAGTCTGCGCTTACCAGGAGCGGTCCAGCCGAGGCGGGCTGAGTCCACCGCGGCCTCCACGCGGCCCACGAGAGGCAGTCCGTCCTGTGGCCCAGGTGCAGCGGCACCGTCCTGGCCCGACAGCTGTGCCTCACATGTTCTCACCCGTCCGTCCACATCTCTTCTGCGCCCAGACCTCACCCTGTGAAGCAGCAGACGGGAGGGCCCGACCCTCCCAGCTCTGAGACCGGCCACACAAGTGCCCAGGTGGGGAACCTTTACACGCACTGGCCTCTGGACAGGCCCGCGTGGGCGCCAGCCTGTGTGGAAAGAAGCCGCCTGTCTTTGCTTCACAAACCCTGAGTGTGTACCCGACTCTGAACAAATGGAAAAAGGGTACAGACCATGTGGTTCCTCCACGTCCTGGAGGTCACACGCTGGCACGGTGGTGACGCTGCCGACCACACCCTGTTTCAGTCCAGGTTTGAGCTAGTCACAAGTCCCCTGTGTGGATGAAACTGGTCCCTGCAGCATTCAAAAAAGTGTCAGCTCTGAACAAAACCACACAAAGGTAGGTGACTTGCGATGCCTGTGTGCACTGGATGCTAGAACAGGGTGAGGGGGGAAGACGCTCCCCACACGACCCCTCAACAGCCCTCTGCAAAAGGACCAGGAGAAGGCAGCCACTCTCAGCCCGAGGCATGGCACTTTCTCTGCGCTGTGATCTGACATTAAATGTGAGTCTCCTAGAGTTTGTCAGTGGGTTAGACCGAGCCCAGCAAGGCCACAGCGGACGTGGTAACAGGACAGCCATGGGAGGCTGCAACCGGTCTTCCCAGGCCTGTGCTCCCGGAGCACCCCTCCCAGTGAGTCTCAGCATGGGGCAGGGGTGGGTGGGGAGGGACCCTACACGCCCCTCTGGTTCCAGCTCTCCGACCAGACATCCCCGCCGACACCAACAGCAGACACAAGACGGGGAGCTGCTCAGCAGGTAATTTTATTAAACGCGGGTTGGGGATGAGGACAAAAGCACCGACAGGCCAGGGCACCCGGGCGCAGGACGCATGTGAGGAGACGCCACCTCCAGGTAACAGACTCTGGGTCCCTCGTACGCACCAGCCAGGCCGCCATCCGTCCGCATCTTCCCTGTCAACTGTGCCCGGGCTTCTCCTGGCCAGGCAGCAGGCACGAGCTCAGCTTCCAGGACCAGCCTCAGCGGACGGCAGGCTGCGGAGGACACGGGACAGAGTCAGCCGGTCAGTGCTGTCTCCCCAGCCATCCCTGCGCCCCGCTCCCCCGAACGTGCCAGGAGCCCGTGGGCAGTGAGTGGGTGCGGAGCGGGACTGTGCTATCCCCACAACTTCACCATCTTTGCAACATTTTCCTAATAACGTCGAAAGCACGTTTCCTCAGGAAGCTGGTGGTGTGCCTGGCCATCACACAAGGAGGCAGAATCAACCCTCAGCCGGCCGTCATCAGCTGCACCGCCTGGGGACTGACCAGTGCTGCCCCCGCCCCACATCTGAGGGGGTCCTGTGGGGCCCCCAGAGAAGGCCAGGCAAGGGCCGTACCCTTGTACCACAGGCGGGGGTGGGGGAGACTTCACCTCAGGAATAACTCCGCCACAAAGAGAAGAAATGGAGAGTTAAAAGAGCACAGTGAACTGAAGGACAGTGACGGGAGCGGTGGCTGAGTAAAGGCACGCCATGACCGCCTGGGCCCTGGGAAGCGAGCGCAGCACAGCCTGAGCCCCCTGCACGGTGCCGCCGTTCCAAGTGTGGTACATCGGGAAGGAACGCCGTCCTGATGGGCAGTCCCTAACAGAACAGCAGGAAAACTGCAGGACGTTAACAGAAGGGGAAGTGAAATGGTAAAAATGTCATTAACCACTGCAAATGAAGACAAGAAAGGAAAGAAACAGGATTGAAAAGAAATCGGCAAACTAACCCAGTAAAGCCAAAATCACATATTAAATCCAAGTGGATAAAACACTCAAGTTACCAAAAATGGTTAAACTGGATTAAAAAGAGGTAAGACCTAGCTACTGTTTATAAGAAACTCAAATATAAGAACGTACACAAACTGGAAGTGAAATAATGAAGAGATAAACTACATGAACACTAAGCAAAAACTCCGCTGTGGCTCTCAACATCACACCAAGGAGACCTCAAGGCATGAAGCATCATCACAGATAAACGAGAATATTTACACCGACGGTCAGTCTGCCAGGAAGACGTCACAGACTTAAAACATGCAGGCACCTGTAGCGAGTGAAAGCGGCTCAGTCGTGTCTGACTCTGCAACCCTGCTGACTGTAGCCCACCAGGCTTCTCTCTCCATGGGATTCTCCAGGCAAGAATACTGGAGTGGGTAGACTATCCCTTCTCCAAGGGATCTTAACAACCCAGGAATCGAACCAGGGTCTCCTGCATTGCAGGTGGATTCCTTACCAGCTAAGCTACAGGGAACACATCTTCAAATGCATCACAGAAGTTGAGAAAACTAAAAAAAGAAATTGAGATTTTTCTCAATCAACAAAATGCCACCAAAGTACAGTCAGGCAGATCTGGGGAGCCCTGTGCAGTGCATTTAAGAAAAACATACACAGACTGAAAATCAGTCACCTTTCTCAGCCCCCACCCCAAAGTTGGGAAACGGAAAGATTAGAAGATGAACTTAAATGGTGACTGACAAGCAGCTGGCGGCTGAGCATGACGGGACACAAGGGCGAGAAGCCCTGGCGCCCTCTCCACGGAGCTCGCTCTCCCGTGTGGTTCCCAAGGACCAGGACCAGCTCTGCTGCAGCAAATGCCTCACACTCCGCTTACCTCGCTCCTGTTCCCCTGAAAGGCTGGCCTTCAACAAAAACGTACAAAATACAAAAAGGCAAGAGAAAGCAGTCTGAAGAGACAGTGCAGATGTGAGAACCAGACTCAGACTCAGAAATGGCAGAGATACTGCAACTATCAGACCAGGAACTTCAAACAACTAGGATTACTACACCAAGGACTCTGGTGGACACAGTGGAAGCCACGCAAGGACAGACAGAAGGGCCAGAAGCCACCAAGTCTGTGAATGAAACAGATGCCTCCAATGGGCTCATCCTAAGGCCAGACATGGCCAAAGACATAATCAGTGAACTTGAAGACAGGTCAACAGAAACTTCCCAAACTGAAAGGCAAAGAGAAACAAAAATGGGGGAAAAAAATCCAAGAACTGTGGGAGAATTACAAAAAGACATGCAACATCTCTGCTCCAAAAACCATTAAACACTGAGGGGTCCGTGGATGGAGACACCATGTTCACGGTCAAGAAACTCAGAGCAGAAAACGTCACTTCTCACCTAACGGACCTTCAGGCTGCAGGCAACCTCGGCCAAACTCCTAGTAAGTCTATCCTACAGGTGTGGTGGGAACCCGAGGGCTGGGAAGAGAAGACGACCATGAAGAAAAAAGAATCGTGAGACTGAGATAATTGGGCACCAGGACCCATTGTGAGATCCCAGACCCCTCCTGCATCTTGAGGACCGAAAGCTGCCTCTGTGGCTGAAGGCTGGCTGGCTCATGGATGGACAATCTGGGAACAGAGCCACGCGTATGGCCTGATGCCACCACGCAGCCAGGTAGTGGGCTGATTAGGCAGATCATAGGTCCAAACGTAGAAAATAATACATCAAAGCTCTTAGGAAAAAGACTGTCAACCCTGGAGGAGGTCGAGATACCCAAGCAGGATCACGTTAAGTCGGATGAGAAGGTCGTCCCTGGAGGAGAAGACACTTGCAGGACACATGTCTAGAAAAAGGCCCCTGAAGACAAAAGCAGAGAAAGATGGGCAACCTGGAGAGAACACAAGAGGTCTGACATGCAAGGAAAGACAATGTCCAGACACCTCAGATCTCAGACGAGGTCGCGTTCCCGTCACCAGGGAAACCAGGGAATGCCCATCGCGGACAGCCACACAGCCCTGAGCGCGTGCGGGGAAGCACCGGTCACTCTGGAGTCTGCTGTCAGCGCTGCCCACCTGAGTCCTCTGCCTGGCGTGTCCACCGGAAATGGGAACTGGTGCCCCAGCAGCCTGAGGCGCACGCCTGGGGTGGTCAGGGCAAACACGGGCGCGTGGAGACCTAGAGCTTCGACGCCACGCTCTCCTGCACACACGTCCTTCCTCAACCACCTCTCCAGAGCCAGGGTTCATGCCCAAAGTCAGAGGGACACAGCTGATGGGGACAGGAGGAGGGCACGCCCCTCCCCAGGGTCTCAGCTCCTGCAGGACCCACAGACTGAGAAGAAATAGAGCCCTGATTCTCTGCCAGGAACACACAGAATACTCTCAAGTCTCCCAAAGACACACTAGCTGCAAGAGCAGGTCGGAGCCCTCAATGTCAGGAAACCGCAGCTACTAGGCACACACGCCATGGAGGACGGCGACCTCGGCAGGTGGACGGCAGCCGGCCCTGGGTGGGACAGAGTCCCGGAGTTGGATGGGTGTCCAGAGGGCAACGGACACAGCGGAAGGCTGCTGTGCTGCTCCAAGGGCGAGAGACTGGGGTGCTCAGCGGGGCAGTCCTGGGTGCTGACGCGCCACAGGACACACGAGACATGCTTGGCGGGGGGCAGCGGCAGGAACACCGCCCATCGCTCAGGACGGCCCAGGGCTCAGGGTCGAGAGGCTAGGACAGGCAGGGGGTGGGTTCATCCGGTGGGGTGGGGGGCAGGTGGGAGAGGAGAGGGTGGGCCTCAGCTCTGCCCCCATCCCACAGGCCTGCGGTGCTACCTCCTGGGGTCCTGAAAGGGATCGACATGGAACGTGCGGCTCAGCCTGGAATGTTCTAGACCCTGGAGCTCAGACCAGGAGCTCACGGAGCCATGTCTGGAGGTCTCACAAGGAAGGGACCCCGGGGCCCCCAGGTGGCCTGAGGAGCAGGGGATACCTTGGGGACCAGCTGCGGCCTCGGCACGCTCAGGAGGTCACAGAGGCGGTTCCGCTGGGCTCTCACGACCGGGAGCTCGGCGTCCCTGGGAGGAGAAGGCGGGGAGCAGTGTCAGTCATGGGGACGGTGCACAGGGTAAACCTGCCAAGATCTTCCTGGTGTGTGCAGAAACCCCAACGCCCGAGAGGAGGTAGAAATCAGGAAAAAGGATGCCTCACCTGCACTTGCACAAGGCCCTGCTCCTTCATGCTTTCTCAGGGAACCCCAGAGGATAAGCTCCCCCAAACAGCGAGCCCCACGAGGGGCCCTCGGCCCCCCAAGAGTCCCACCCAGGGGCCAGAGCCAGGAAACACCAAGACAGCAGGGAGATGGGGGCCAGGGCACAGATGGGTTTTATTTCACTTTGAAAGCTGTTTACTTACAACTTTCATTAAAAATAAAAATTTAGCAACACCATAAAACTGGCCATGTTTTTCTTTTGTAATAAGGTTATCCTTAAATCCTCTGGAATTTTTTAACAAAGGAATTCAGTTACGAGACAGGTACTCCTCTGCCCTGAACTGTGAGAGGAGGAAGGCAGGTGTGGGGAGCTCAGGGAACCCTGGGGCCCGCCGGGCGCTGCTGGCTTCACGCCGCCCTCCCTTCACTGTCCTTGTCAAGCATGGAGGGCATGCCTCTGTGCTGTTATCACTGACAACATCACAGACGTGTCCTCTCCAGCGCTCGCAGAGCAGAGGCGTCCAGTCTCCTGGGGCCATGCTTTCTGCTCTGGAATTTTCATCGCGGGGCCTGCAGCATGTTCACCGGAATGCCCTCCTCCTGGAGACAAGTGTCTCCCGAGGAAACCTCAACGAGGCCCTAAAACCAGAGGCCCTGCCGTCCTTCAGGGCAGCTGGGCCGTCAGGCGGGGCGGGAGCCGCACTGATGCTTGGTCTGTGTACAGGGCTCGGCCCCGCAGGAACGTCACTGTTTCGAGGGAGGTCCATGTGAGGACGTTATGCATGTCCCTCCCTCATAAGCAGAGTGAACTGACCTGGATGGAACCCAGTGCTGGGGGCCCCTCACTGCTGCTGCCTGAGTAACCTCTGACCTTTGGTTCTGTGCCCAAAATGGGGATGCAGAGAGTGGTCACCTTGAAGGAGCATGTGCAAGTGCCTGAGGGTGCACGCATACGTGTGAGCATGTACATGTGCGCGGTGCCTGGAACGGGATAAGCGTCACCCGCGTGTCATCCTTCGGTGCTGCCTGCTGGACCCATGCTCACGGGCCACCCCTTCCCTGCTTCTCCATCAGCGCCTCCTTGCTCCACTCAACACTCCTCTTTCAAACCTGTCATCCAAACCCATCAAGAGTCAAGGAGCCAACAGAGATGGCAGGAAACTGCTTAAAACAAACCTGCAGCCCTGACTTGGAACAAGAGGCGACCCTGGGTGCCTAGGAGGGAGGTGAGTATCTGGGGTGGGAGGGAGATATTCTTCCTGGCTCCCTCAGTCTGATTTCTGAACATGCCCACATGTGCCCTTTCCAATAAAAGTGACCAAAGGCCAGGAGATGGCCCTCGTCTGAAAAGAGTTGAGGCCTGGAGGCTCCTTCTCTCCTCGGGGCCACGGCTGACACACGTGGTGCGTCCCCACGGAGGGAGACTGTCTGCCACACCACACCTCCCTGCACATCTGACGCCACAGTTCAGGGGGCAGGAGCTGCCGTTCTGAAGTGATTTCAGCCCCAATAAACTGCAGAAAGGGTGCCCAGAGCCATGACATGATCAATGGAAAAGTGGCCACAGAGAAATAAGAAGTTAGCCTCTAACCGATCTGTGCTCAGAACAACCCAACTTTTCACTTTAAAAAAATGGTATTTGGGAAAAAAAAATGGTATTTGGGAAAAAATAATTTCACTTCAAAAATCTTCCAAGCTAAACACCCCAGGAGGCTCCCTTTCTTCCCTGATCCTCTTGGGTGTGAGGAAGTGAGCCTGCGCGACAGAAACACAGACACGTGGGTGAGGAGGGGTCAGCCAGACACCACTGCCTCCTCGTAACCCAGAGCTGAGCCGAGGGCTGGAGCCCCTCCTTCTTCTAACCTCCGGAGGCTTTTGGGAGAGACCCCGACAAGCTCCGGGGGTCCCACTCGCTGAGGCGCTGCACCCGCCGTGCTCCCAGAAGGCCAGGCCGCACTCACCAGGCTGTGCTGCTGAGCACAGCCATGACCTCGTCCAGGACGGCGGCAGGCATCACGTCGTAGGTCAGCACCATCTCGTACACCTGGCTGGCCGTGTTCTTCCGAATCTGGTGGGAACGAGAGCAGAGCTGACGCGACCCTGCCTGGGAGCAGGCAGCTCCTGAGGGCCCAGAGTCCCAGGAAACCAGGAAAGGCTGGCTGGGCAGACAGCTAAGAGGAGCTGACCTTGGACCCCACTCAGGATCCGTGGCCACAACCACCACGGCCGCCCCGCTCTGCCACGCCCCCCGGCGGCGCTTGTCAAGAGGAGGCCACACAGCTTCCAACATGTCCTCGCTGAAATGCTGCGTTAAAGCCTGCCCCGTGTCAGGGCAGTCCTCTCACTCGTTTTCTTGTCTACTGTGCCTGGTGGGGACTTACTCCACGGAACAGGAGCTCTCAGAACCCCCAGGCCCACCCCAGGGGGCCTGGCCAGCAGGTCAGGGCCTGAGAACCTGCATTTCTGATCATGGGGAAAGGGGCATCCAGTGACCCCCACTAGGAAGATGTCACATTTGGGTATCTCATCTGCCAAAGGAAGAGAAGACTTCCCAAGAACCTGACTCTGCGGTGGGGGCTGTGGGGCAGGTGTTGCCCCAGGTGGGGGTAAAGCCACTCAGCTTGGGCCTTCCACACCCACTCTCAGTGGGGCACCCAGGCGCACCTGCAGCCAGGATCCCAGGGGGCAGGGGGCCCCCCGAGTGTGGGCGTTTCCCTGGCACCCAGGCCCATTGCCTGGGGCTCCGGGGGAACATTAGGACCCGCCCCAGGGGCCAAGCTCAACCATCACACGGCAGCTGCCTCGTCCACCAGGCCCAGGACGCCCCGCCCACCGCGACGAGGCCTGCCCTCCACTAAGGTCCACTTGCGCTAACACTGGGAAGCGTCAGCCCCCAGCACCGATGCGGGGGCTGGGACAGTGGGCCCCGGTGTCCACAGACGGGACCCGGGGCTCAGACACTCACCACAGGGAAGGGGTGGCAGAGCAGGAGGAAGAGCTGCAGGAGGACCTTCCTCCTCACGTCTCCGGGGAACTGCACCAGCCCACAGAACCTGCAGGGACCCCACACTCCAGTGAGTGACCCAGGACGCCCCAAACCTTCACTTCCCGGGGCGGGAGGGGACCCAGGTTCTGCCTGCGAGGACCCCCAGGCCTCAGGGCCGTCTCCCTGCAGGGAGGCAGCCCAGGTTCAGCATCACTTTCTGTCGGTGGGGCGTCCAGACCTCCAGTGTCAGGGAATCGAGAATTTTTCTATGACAAGGCTCCCTGACCCAGTGCCCAATGACCTGTCCAGGAGGCTGGTCCGAGGGTGGGCAGGGTGTGGCAGGGCCCCCCTGCTCTGCCAGGAACACGGGAACATCAGAACACACACCCCCAACCCTGTGCTCTCAGCTGCTGGGCCGGCCTCTCCCCTTCCTGCCTTAATAAGTTACTTGGAACTCACACTGCGATGCTCGACCGCAGTTTCTGGACGTCTTTGGACTTCTTGATCTCTTCCTTACAAAGCGCAAGCAGCTTCACACAGAAGGGGTGACTGAAAGGAGAGCAGAGGACCTGGAGGCGGGCTTCTGGGGAGCATCTGCTGATGGTGGCCCCCAAAGACAACTCACCCCGGGGGTGCCCACCAGGGCACACAGCCAGCCCCTTCGCAAGCACAGCAGAGGACAGAGACCCACTGTCCTGTGCGCGCGACAAGCCACCTTCCCCACGGCCCCGCCCTGTCCTCACGGCCCCACAACAGGAGGGCAGACCAAGCCCTGGTGGGGCCTCCAAGTAACAGGAACACCCAGAACCCCAACCCCACTGCGAGCCCAGCCAACGTGGGCCATGGCAGCACCAGGCTCAACCCAGGATCAGAGGAGGACGACTGCACCATGACCGGGTCCCACGGACTCCTGGGTCCAGGTTCCTGGAGGGTCAAGGAGGGACCAGAGGCATCCCCCCACCCCCAGTTCTGCCTGACCGAGGAGAACATGTGGCCATGGACCAGCGTGGGTGCCCATGAGAGGAACGTGCTCCCCTCCAGCAGAGCCGCAACCCCAGGCTGGTTCTGGACACTGAGGTCCCTCCCGTCCTCAGCCTACATGGCTGCTCCCCAACTCACCTTCTTCCTGGTGTATCTGCTCCCCCTCTGCTCCCCTGTCCCTAACAGTGGGGCACCGCTAAGGCTCTGCCAAGGCCCTGCTCATCCACGGTCCTACCCCGGCCACTTGTCTACACCTGCCCCCCCTGCCCCACTCCGTGACCTCATGAGATCACATACTACCCGTTTACTGAGGACTTTCTACTGAGTTCCAGCCTTGACGATCCATCTCTTCTGGACGAGCTCTATAAGCACCTTAAACCAAACATTTCTGCTATGAACCAAATGTTCATGTCTACTATGTTGAAATTCTAATTTGGAATGTGGGGATATTAGGAGGTGGGGCCTTGGGAGGCTGACATGGAGCCCATAGGGGATCAGTGGGCTAAGAGAAGACGTGGTCTCTAGGTGGTCTCTCTGCCACTTGAAGACACAGGAAGACCACGTCCCTCTGCTGAACTTGGACATCCAACCTTCGGCACTGGGAGGAATGAGTTTCTGGTGTTCAACCACCCGGGCTGTGATACTTGCTACAGCATCCTGACCTGCTAGGAGAGCCTTCCAGCTCAACCTCCAGGCCTCTCAGGTCCACGGCGGCTCCAGCCAGCCTTCCTGCCTGAGAACACCGCGCCCTCCCAGGGGCCAGCCTGGGCGCTCACAGGCCTCCTCGGCGGCCTCGTGCCCCCACCCCCACAGTGACCTGCTGGCCAGCTGCTCCCCTCCAGCACCAGCAGCCAGGAAGCCCCCAGCTGGAGGCGAGCCTGACGACTTGGAGTGCTCCTTTCTCCTACCATTTCATTCTGAAAGTTTTCAAAGCAGGAAAATAAATTAAGACTGAAACAGAACACTTAGCAAGTACAGTCGTGCAATATACACAAGGATCACATCCCACAACCAGTGGGCACAGCCCGTGCATGCACAGGCTACTGCTCTGACAGGAGGTGTTAAGAAACATGCTGGGATGCGCCACCAACAAATTAAAGGAGAAACCCTTTGATGTTAAAAGAGCACTTGAGAGTCTCAGCGAAGACGGAGCAAGAGGGACCAACCAGATCCACTCCCACCTGGAAGAACTGACAGTGAACAAAACTCACAAGACGGCAGACTGCAGAGGACAGGACCACTGAGGCCTGAGCGGCAAAAGACGTGAGCCTGCAACCGCCCAGCTCCCTGCCTGCGGAGGGGATGCGGCGGGCACACAGAGGGGGCCTGGGCAGAACCCGCTGCTACCCTTTTTCAAATTGCAGGCCAGAGGGCCCAAAGGATTCTCCCGAGCCCTGCTCAGCATGAGGATGCTGCCCTGGCTGTGGAAGAACCCCCAGAAATATGACCCTCAGCCTAGGGGTCACTATCAGCCTAGGGGGAGCTCTGAGATCAAGTGACCGAGAGCAGAGACCTCAGGAGTGGGAGAAAATGAGCCCCAGATGCCAGAGCTGCAGATGGGGAGGCCAGCACCGCAGCGGCAATGCCCTGTGCTCGGCAGCTAAGCAGCCCTGAGCCCAGCGGAGAGGGATGTGGCCTCACGGATCCGCTCCCTGCGCCCGCCCCACCGGCCTCCCAGTGGCCCCACTCTGTTTGAGGTGGGCTCTTCACCTGGACCAGGTCCCAGCACCATGACCATCACAGGCCCTCTGTGACCCCCGTTCACCATCCAGTCCACCGTCCACCGCTGTGCTGACTGCAGGCCCCCGTCAGGGTCAACGCCCCACCTGCTGTTTCCCGTCCGGACAGCAGGAGCTCCCAACCCCCGTGGGAGCAGCTGATGCTTCTTGGTGGCTCTTAGAATGTATATAAAAGCTGACCCTGAACATACCAGGAAACTATCTCCCAGAAGCCTGATCTCTGGATCTGATCACAGTTCTCTGAAAGGTGAGCCTGAGGCTGAGCCACTGAGGCAGCACTGAACACAGAACACAGGGAACACTCACTTCTCCTGGGTGGTGAAGATGTCGAAGCACCCGTTGGCCAGCATCTGGTCCAGTGTCTTGAGCAGCGGCACGGACACCCTGTGGGGAAGGCAAGTGTGAAACACCAGGTGTCAGAACAGTGGAGGGGCAGACCCGCGCACTCGGGAAACTCAGTGCTGCTGACACGCGGGCCCTCCCTGCACGACCAGCAGCTCAACCCCAACCAATATCCTGGCAGGACGTGCAGAAACGACAAGCCAGTTCTAAGGCTAATGTGCAAACACCAAGGATGAAGGCAAGCCCACACAGCTATAGGAAGAATGCACAGACTTGGAGAGCTAGCACCGCTTCATTTACATAATCGTGGCAGAGCTCATGTGATCCTAGTGTGAAGACCAGCAAATACGTCCAGGAACAGAAGAGTCCCAAGCTGGGCCGCACACCCACCATTTCTGAGAATGATGCAAAAGCAACGCAGTGGGAAGGTCTTTCCCACACGTGGAGCACCAGGGCATCCACAGGCAAAACTGGGACATAGACTCCAACCCCACACAGACCTGAGGTCTGAACGGAACACTCAAACTACGAAACGTCTAGGAGAAAACCTAAGAGACAGTCGTGTAGCCTTGAGTCAGGAGAAGTTTCTTAGATATGATGACACAAAAAACACAATTCATAAAGGAACAAGGATACAAACAAGTTGATCAAACTGTAAAATATTTGAGACTTTTAGGAGTCTTAACAGAGAGACTGTTAGGAGTGTGGAAGACAAGCTAGAGACTGGGAGGAAACGTGCAAATCACATCTCACAGAGGACTCGTCCAATGTGTGTAAGAAAACCTCAAACTGCAGCAGCAGGTTAAAAACAAGTACCCAGTTAAAAAAAAAAAAAAGAAAGGTCAGAAGATCCGATAAGACACCTAACCAAAGATGCTCTGCAGACAGCCAACGAGTGCCCAAAAAGAGGCCCAGCACCCTCAGTCAGCAGGGAAGGCAGATCACAGCCACAGCAAGACACCGCACCCCGTCAGATCAGCTGAAGTGAAAGGACCGACCAGGCCAGCTGTGGTGAGGATGTGGGCACCCAGATTTCTAAGTGACGGAAAGCAGATGAGTGGCTGCCTTGGGGCTGGGGGGCCACAAGGGGTGGGGGTGGGGGCTCAGGAGGCAAACTGTGGGTGACAGATGTGCTTGGTTGTTTCATGGTTGTTGACATGAGTCACAACTTCTCAGACTGCACTCTTTATGTGCCTCTCGTTAGGTATCATCTACGCCTCCAGGGAGCTGCTCCCGGAAAGAGCAGAGCGCCCCGGGTCGAGTTCCTGTTTGCCGAGACTGTCTGACTCCCCAGGAACAGGGCCTGCGTGAGGGGTGTGCAGTCCAGCCACAGTGACCGCTGCCCGGCCGCCCTGGGCCAGCCAAGCACCGAGTCCAGGAACAGCCCTCTCAGAAGGTGCACGAAACATCCCCAAGTCTGCAGCCAGGGCTTTGGGGTCTACACTCCATCTTCTTGGGAAAGCAGTTAACAAAATGCTACAGCAAAAACGATGAGAAGACCGGTCGCTTTCCAATTCTGGTGGTCACGGTTGTGTGTGAGCCACATGTCGGAACAGCGGCAATAATGTGGAGGCAGGTACAACCAGGAAGCACCACAGGCCAGAGCCAGACAAACTCTCCTGGGCTCACAGCCTCTGGCATTTTACTTCCAACATACACAGCCGGCTCAGAGGGCAGGCTGTGAGGGGCTGGGAGGTGACGGCCAGACCCGGGGACGCATGCTTGGGTCATGCCCTTGCTGGGCTGTGCCCACCTTACCTCCCCACAAAATCCTGCTGGGCAGTGAGACCCTGGGGGTCTGAGAAATCACTGTGAGAGCACCAGTGCTCACCTGTCGTTCAGAAGGTTATCCTCAAAGACCTGCAGAAGGGTCCCGCCGAAGTCCTCCAGGGCTGCCGGGTCATTCTGAATCTCCTTCATGTACTCAAAGAGGCCCTGTGTTGAGTACCTAACCTGAAACACAGAGAAGTGTTCTCATAACAGGCACAAGACCACGCTGCTCCCAGTTCCCCCTCCCCCGGGCTGCCTGTGTGACAGACTGGAAACATCTGCTACACAGCATGGGGATCCGGCAGAGGCTGTCCAGGCCAGGCGTGAGGAGCCCATTATGGGCATGCAGACACCCCTATCAGGGAAATGGTTCTGGAGGCAACCCAAGCCCTCACACACTGTCACTAAATTTGTAAGCACCACTACTTAAGATGCCTGGCATCTGGGCGACCACTGCTGCTAGGGAGCAAAAGCAAAGGCACCTCCCCTCAGGATAACACCAAACGCCATCATACAACCAACACTCAACAGGTGAGTCCTCAGGGAGGAGTCAGCAGAGCAAGAAAGCAGATGCAGGCCTCCCTCCGACAGCAGACACCGGCTCATGAAACAGAGTGTGGGAGGACAGTGGGCAATGATTATTAAAGGAAAATGCAATCATGAGATGAATGTGCAAGGAAAAAGCACGAGAAACATTGCAGATCAAACAATGTTTGGTAATATACAATTACTGAAACACCAAATATTCATGTGTTTGAGCAAGCTCCAGCAGACAGTGAAGGACAGGGGAGCCTGGCGTGCTGCAGCCCTTGGGGGTCGCAAAGAGACACAACTGAGGACAGAAAAACAGTGACAAAATATTCACCCGTGGGAGGGAACAAGCAGGCTACACAAAGCTGCAGAAAGCGGAGCAACTTCAGAGAAGCAGGCAGGTGGCAAGGACAGGCAGCGAGCAGGGAGGAGGGCAGACAACCTTCCAGAAGTGACAGAAACCACGAATCCACTCAATCGGGGCCAAGGGATGGATGAGAGGCGGGGAGGCGGGGGAGGCGGGGGGGGCGGGGGGGTCCCACACGGGGGTGACAACAGAACAGAACGAACCACCAACACCACACACAAGCAGGGAACAGGAACCTGGAGAGACCGACTGGGGAACTACGGGGCCCTCACGGTGCGGGGGAGTGAATCCAGACCCGAACAAAAGCCAGGGAGCCGGGCTGCCAAGCTCCTGCCTCATGTGCTGTCAGGTCAGGGGAACACCACCCCCCACCCCCAGCAGAGGGTCCTGAAGGAAGGAGGCAGCGCTCCCTCACGGGGACGCCCACCCAGGCGCCTGCTCACCGTGGACTCGGTCAGGCCGCCCACGGACACGGCCAGCCCCAGCAGCACGTGGTAGCGGTAGGCAGGCAGCCCCAGGAGGCGGGCCATGCGCGGGAAGGCCTGGGAGGGCGCGCCCCAGTTCACGGAGGCCACGGCGGCCCTGCAAGACAGGAGTGCGAGCTGGAGGGGCTGCCCCACGGGGAACAGGGCGGTCCCCCCGGCCCCGGAGCTGGGCCCCGTACCTGGGGAAGAGCCTCTCCAGCTCTGGCCGGGCGGGCACATGGGGGATGGCGGGGCTGTCCGCGTGGAGCAGGGCCAGGAACACGCGGGCCGCGTGCGCACGGAACCTGTCGATCTTCTCGCTCGCCTGCTGGGCTAAGCAGCACATGAGCCGCTGGCAGCTGCAGACCAGAGCCCAGGGTCAGCTCGTCTGGAGCCCGAGAGCGGGCACCTGGGCCACCCCGGCGGCGGGTGGGACGGGACCTGACAGCTCGGAAGCCCACGCAGGAGGTCAAGCAGTGAGCCTGACAGGACTATGGGCTCAAAGAAAGGGAGGAAGAGGCATCTGCAGCCAGAGGAACTGGACCGGGGGGCTGCCGAGGAAGCCAGCCCGGGTCTCCTCAGGGGCCTCGACAACAAGAGCAATGGAGGGGGCACGGTGACCCCAGGCCAACAAGGTGCCAAGAGGTAGCCCAGTGTCCGGGGAACCGACGGAGGACAGGATGGCCAGTCCCCAGCGGCAGCAGGCCCAGGCACAGGGGCCCTGAGGTCAGGAGCTGGCTGTCCTCCAACAGGCCTGAACCCCAGGAGAGGCCGAGCCAGGGGCAGGGGCCCTGGTGTCGGGAGGGAGGGAGGGCCCGGGCCGCCCCTCTCCCCACACGGGGAGAATAGACTCACAGGGGGGCCTCGATCAGCTCTGGCTGGTTCCGACCCAGCAGGAGAGTCAGGTCCATCAGGCTGGTCATGGCGGCCTCGCGGACCCTGCAGAGACAAGGAGGGGTTGAGGAGCCGGCCTACTGCCCCAGGTGCTACGTGACCACCAGTCACTCGGTAGGGCCAGGCTTAGGCGCCCTCAACCCGGGGCAAGAAACACGTAGGAGGCTCGACAAAGGCTGCTGGCAGCCTTTCTCCGAGAAGCTTCTCTCACACACTACCTCAGAAACACCTGTCTGACACCCGAACACCAACGGCCAGGGCCCAGAAAACTCTCACAAGGGCACAGAAGCAGCGCCGGTCTCCCCGTGACCCTGATGCACAGAACATGCCCACTCTGCAAAGCTGGTTTGTTTTTTTCCCCTGGCAAAAAACCTTTTAAAGGCTTTTTGGCTTTTCAAGAGATAAACGTATGTAGAACAGCTCCTGTTTGCTGGTCTAACTCCAGAGTGAGAGCACCATTTCAAACTTGGGACAAAGAACACTCAGCGCAGCTGGGCAATGGGGACCACAAACACTGCCCCACATCACCAGGGCCGGCAGGTCCTACACGCCCGGGCACCCACCCTCCCGCCAAGGAGTGAGCACCACCCAGGAGGCAGCACACACCATCACGCAGTCAGAACAGACCCTGAGCAGCCGCCCACACCAGGCGAGATGGAGACCATGGCTCTGCACTCAAGACAGGCCCGCTGCCTGCTGCAGGGCCATCAGCGCCCTCTGGAAGGACGAAGGAGAACCACGGCAGAGCCACACGGCACACAAAAGCAGGAAGAGGGGCCCCGTGTCCCAGGCAGACATGTGAACCCCAGCCGCAGTCAGAGCACCGTCGCCCACACTGCCCTGGGAATCAAGGGCCCAGCCTGGGTCAGAGCAGCGCCATGGACGCCCCACCTCTGGCCTTGGTGGGACACTCGAGAAGAGCCGCGGACGAGGACGGCACGACCACCTCACCATGCCCCCACATCCCCACGGCTGTCGGTCGTGTAGTCCTTCAGACAGTCCAGCAGCGTGCAGTAAATCTGGGAGACGTTCTCTCTGCACACGGCTTCGTCCGGAGGCCCCTCTGCCCGCACACCAACAGTCTGGCAAATCCTAAAATTAAAAACGTGTGAAGCCCAGCTAACGTCTGAGAATCCCAAGCAAGCTCTCCTGCCGTTCTCATCATTTTGGCTGGATGTGTCTTTCCTGATAGGATGCCCTCAGAACAGACCTGTAACCTCAGAAGCAGACTCGGTAATGCTCCCGCACTAACGTGATGCCGAGCGACACTCTTCTCCAAGCCACACCTCTAGCGTCTACAGTTTCAGGGCACACAGGGGGCCGTCTGTGGCTGGTCCCTTCGACCCCGCCACCCACAGAAGGCACAGCATGGGGCTCGTCAGAGAAAGGGCAGCCCCTGCTGACATGCATGTGTGTGACATACGTCAGCATTCCCTCCACACAGGCAACCTGGGGGCCATGGTCATGAGCAGAACACTTAGCCCCAGTCCCTGAGCAGGCCCACTGTCCCCAAAACCCAGAGGTAAGTGCACTACGGGTTTAAGTAGTCATTATAATTATGACAAAACTATGAGTTTTGTCTATGAGTTGACATGTTCTCGGACAGTCCTCTGAAAAGAAACTAGAAAATAAAAATGTTTGCCTCAAAACAGATTCAGCCCCTGACACACGGGGCTTCTTACACAAACTGCTGTGAACATCCCTTCATGCTCGGTTGCTGGCTTTTGAGAGAACAGAGACTTTGGGGAGAAAAACCGTTGGGGCTCACCTAGAGATGGCCTTCAAGGCATCCCGCCTGGCCTCAGCAAAGCTCACGTCCTTGGGAGAGATGTGGGTAACGGCCCTCAGGCCTGCTAGAACCTGAAAAGCAAAGACAGACCTGCTAGCCTGAAGATGCATGCACCGTGCATGCAAGTGGAGACCTGGGCTGGCACCCTGCACCCAGAACACAGCACAGCATGGCCGGTGGCTTGTCCGGGTGGACCACATGCCCTGGAGAACACACAGAGCCCCGAGTGGGGTAGGGGTGCCTCCAGCCCTTCCCACGGCTGGCTCCTAACTACCCTCCTACCCACACCCCCATCACCGGCACTCAGGCAATCTCTGCCAGTCTGCCTCCTCCCTCCAGGGCAAGACCCGCACCCACGGCCAGCCATTCCCTCCCGCCCCCTGCCTGGAGCTGGAGCCCTCGGCACACAAAAGCGCCCAGCTTCTCACATCTTCACCAGTTACTTCTGGAGTGACAGTTCTGTTCTAAATGCAAGGTGTTTCAAACAGAAAAGCCCTGGGCAGGGTTTGGATGGCCTGTTCCCCGTCTTGACACCTAAGCTGGTCTGGTGCCTTGGATCCCAAGGCGTTGGGGGCAGGGGAAGGCAGCACAGGTGAGGGGCACGTGTGTGCAGGCACCTGGCCACAGCGACGGCTGGGAGGTGGGCCGGCAGGACCGTGACTGACGTGTGAGCCGAGGGAAAGGGAGCGTGAGGGGGAGGGCTGGGTGGGCTGAGGCCGGCAGGGTCTCCTAGGTCAGGGTATGAGGGGAGCTGACGGGTCACCCCTGAAAGGAGACAGGCCGAGGGCAGTGGAGCTCAAGGGCAAGCAGAACCCCGCCCCCGGCCACGCCGGAGCACAGGACCCCGCGCTGGGGAGAAAGGGCACCTCCCCACGGAGGAGCTCTGGGGTGGGAGGCCCAGCACCCTTCACGTGGCCACGGGGGGGCAGCCTTCCCAGACGAGGCTGGAAACATTTGCTCCTAATGCAGAAAAGGTTGGATGGCACACCACAGCTAAGTAAAGGCCAGGTGTATTTCCAGGAGGCTGAGGCTCCCTCCTCAGCCAAGGAGTCAGCTCCCCCGAGTCTCCTCAGGCTAGAATGTTCACCAGGCTCTCAAAGACCACTCGCTGCCCTGGGTGTTCCCCTCCCCTTTCTTACGGATGCACACGCTGGCCTGCAGGAATCCCTTCAGCCTACATACCCCACTCATGTGTCTGGCCCCACACGACCCCCGCCCTGCTAGGCCAGCCTCACCTGCCTGAGTCGGCCCTTCAGGAAGAAGGCCGGCAGGGCGCCCAAGGCCAGGGCACAGCCACAGCGAGTCATCTCCTCAGGGCTCTGGAGTTCGGAGAGATACAGCTTCACCAGCTCCTCTGAAAAGAAGGGACCAGAGCGTGACCACTGCTGTCCAGTATCCACAAGACATACTCCTCAAGTACAGGCCAGAAGACGAGCAAACAGTGCTGAAGGAGGGAGGGGCCACTCAGACGCCCAGAGCAGACGTGCTGTCAAAGCAGCATGAATCAAACAGATTGAAGAAGAGAGGTTTTCAGTAGGTGCTTGTAAGATTTTCATAAGCAATTTTAATACACAATTTCACTCCTGGGAAAATAAAGCCAACAGTTTTACCAATAGTCAACACAGTCAAACTTCTGTTTTTTATTCACTAAGGACACAAATGCCTTCCTCAGAAGATGAGGATACTTCCTCAAAGACCAAGAGCAAATGTGGTCCCAAGAGGGAGCCCCAGGGCTAGGTGCTCAGGGGCAGCAGGGGTGCAGGGGCTGCTCCGCACAAGACGCCCACCGCTGGTCGGGCAGAAACGGGCAGTGCAGTCAGTCAGGCTGAGAGAGAACACAGGGCTAGGAAAGCAGACCTTCCCACACGGGAAAGGCCAGTCGCGGGAACTAGAGAGCAACTGAAACAGAGGTTTGACAGGGAGACGCAGGAAAAGGGGGCTTCCCTTGTGGCTTGGCTGGTAAACAATCCTCCCGCCATGTGGGACACCCGGGTTCCATCCCTGGGTTGGGAAGATCCTCTGGAGAAGGGAAAGGCTGCCCACTCCAGTATTCTGGCCTGGAGAATTCCATGGACTGTATAGTCCATGGGGTCACAAAGAGTCGGACACGGATTGAGTGACTTTCACTTTCACAGGAAAGGGGGCCCTGAAGCGATTCAAGAATTCAAGGAAGTAAAGTGGAAAAACCACATCTATTCTCTGAAAAGGCAACTCAGAAGGTCAAGGAAGGCCAGACACCCTTACTCTTTACCTACCACAACCAAAGAGGTTCCTGTCATCACTGCTTACATTTCAACACAGCAAGACTTCTATAATGTGTATGTGAAAACCTTAGATCCTCATATATTAGGGTAGGAAAAAAAAAAACTGGAATTCCACTTGCACGGACACTAAAATGACATCTTTGGTGGAACTTAAAATAACACACTTTAGCTGAAACATGAAAATCCTCTTTCTAGATGTGGAACCTGCAGATACAGAGGACCAACTGTGCTATCTCTTTATGCAAAACTGCATATGGTACAAGGACACAGTATAACATCACTAATTTGGAAAGTCTATCAGAAGATCAAATGACAAAGTATTTTCTAACTTTTGAAAAAATTCACAAAAAGTAGATTTAGACTACTGCATACATGATTCCAGATGTACAAGTTGGATTTTAAAAAGGCAGAGGAACCAGAGATCAAATTGCCAACATCCACTGGATCATAGAAAAAGCAAGGGAATTCCAGAAAAACATCTGTATCTGTTTCATTAACTATGCTAAAGCCTTTTACTACATGGATCACAACAAACTGCAGAAAATTCTTAAAGAGATGGGAAAACCAGATCACCTTACCTGCTTCCTGAGAAACCTGTATGCAGGTCAAGAAGCTACAGTTAGAACTGGACATGGAACAGACTGGTACAAAGTTGGGAGAGGAGTATGACAAGGTTATATACAGTCACCCTGCTTATTTAATTTATATGCAGAGTATATCATGTGAAATGCTGGGCTGAATGAATTACAAGCTGGAATCAAGACAGCAGGGAGAAATATAAACAACCTCAGATATGCAAATGGCAGAAAGTGAAGAGGAACTAAAGACCCTCTTGATGAAGGTGAAAGACGAGAGTGAAAAAGCTGGCTTAAAACTCAACATTCAAAAAACTAAGATCATGGCATCTGGGTCCATCATGTCATGGCAAACAGATGGGGGAAAAAATGGAAACAGTGACAGACTTTATTTTCTTGGACTCCAAAAATCACTTTGGAGAGTAACTACAGCCATGAAATTAAAAGACACTTGCTCCTTGGAAGAAAAGTGATGATAAACCTAGATGGTATATTAAAAAACAGAAACATCACTTTGCTAACAAAGGGCTGTATAGTCAAAGCTATGGTTTTTCCAGTAGTAATCTATGGATGTGAGAGTTGGACCATAAAGAAAGCTGAGCACCCAAGAACTGATGCTTTTGAACTGCAGTGCTATAGAAGACTCGAGAGTCCCTTGGAGAGCAAGGAAATCAAATCAGTTATTTAGGCAATCAACCCCTAATATTCACTGGAAGAACCGATGCTAAAGCTGAAATTCCAATACTCTGGCCACCTGATGTGAAGAGTCAACTCATTGGAAGAGACTCTGATCCTGAGAAAGACTGAAGGCAGTAGGGGAATGGGGTGACCGAAAATGAGATGGTTGGATGGCATCACTAAATCAGTGGACATGAGTTTGAATAAACTCTTGAGAGATAGTAAAGGACAGGGAAGCCTGGCATGCTGCCGTCTATGGGGTCACAAAGAGACAAGACTTAGCGACTGAAAAATAACCCATGATTCTTCCATACTTAAAATAATTTTTAAAGTGTTTCATGTATTTTTGAAGTAACTATAATAAATATTCTGTAATATGATACAAAGGAAAGCTACAGTGCCATATAACATGTAAATACAAAGCTTTTTAATATGAAACTAATACTCCTGAACTAGACACTACAAATAGGACCATGTAACGTGTCAGATGAACTTCAGCTTAGAGGGTGGTTCTGGAAAACCCAACTGACACAAGGACATGCCACAAGACAGTTATACCGACACTGTTCATGGGGGGAGGAGACATTAACACATAAGCTATTAACACATGAAGGACACGTGCCAGAAAAGCATTGTCGTGAGTTACAAAAATTCTAAATGCACTTAACCATGAAATAGAAAAGTCAATGAAGTAATCACTGAATGAACAGACTCCAAGGAAAAAGCATAAAATCAGGAGGATGTGGGGAGGCAGCAGAAGTGGACAACGCTGAGCTGACAGAGCCTGGGGAATGAGTGTGGACAACAGTCCCTGATAATGAAGGCTGGACCCCGAGGAAGACCAGGGACAGGACAGAAGAGAGGTCCCCACAGAGACATGGAGCCCAACCGCAGTACTGGGAGCCTCCAAAGTCCAAATCAGGGGAAAGTGGACTTAAAAACATAATTTAAGAAAACACTACTGAAATAAGAGTTGATTCTACAGTAAAGTGGTAACATCCGGGAAAGTGGACCCCACGTGGCCTCAGAGAAATCTGGCTCCAGGTAAGAATGGCATGGGCTGAGGAGGGGGCGGCGTCCTCACGGCCTGACGCCCACTCTCTACCCTCCAGGCCTGTCCACACTGCGGCAGGAGCGGCAGGCACCCCACAACCACCCAGCCCCCAGCCCCACTGGATGCAGGGCTGAGTGCAGACACCCACTCACCCTGCGCGGCAGCCTCTGCCTCCCCAGGCTCCCGGGCGTGGTACTCACTGCAGAGGGCGGCCAGGGCCGACACAGCCGCCTCCTGAAACGGAGGAGACGTGAGTGAGCTGCAGGCTCCTGGTCAAGGAGCAGCCAGGTGGCCCTGCGGTCAGGCCAGTGACTTGGTTTGGAAGACCCAGAGGCTGAATGACATCATCCTTTCTGGTATGTCTGCTGGTCATTGTCATCATTGTCAGTCAGATGTGGTCATAAGTTTAATGTTCTCTGCAACTAATACACTGGATATAAAAGTTACTTCCTCCATACAGTGCAAATTTCAGGTCTTTCCATGGGAAAGGCAATGATGAAATGTGGCATTTTATTCTTTCCCAGCTGAAATAATGATGGAAAAGTGTGTTAAACACCAGAAGCAGTGTGGCAAGGCCCCCCAGGTGAGCCACGAAGAGGCCTAGTATGGAGTGGAGTTGGGGTCCCAGGAGTGCTGGGAACAGGAGTGGCTGGACAGAGGAAGGGCTAACCCAAGGCTGGGGCACCTCAGGGGCAAAGCGCAGGAAGGGGGCTCACACCACACAGACGTCCTTGGCCCCTCCTGTCGCCTCCACAGTGACTCACCTAAGCCTTTCTCCATCGTAAAGACCAAGTGGGGCAAACGCTGGGTTCGTGTGTTCATCCCAAGTAAAAGTCGCTCGGTCATGTCTGACTCTTTGTGACCCGATGGTCCACAGAATTCTCCAGGTCAGAACACTGGAATGGGTAGTTCCCTTCTCCAGGGGATCTTCCCAACCCAGGGATTGAACCAGGGTCTCCTGCATTACAGGCGGATTCTTTACCAACTGAGCTATCAGGGAAGCCCGATTCTTCCCAGGGCTCCTTCAGATCAGGGAGCTCCAACAGGGGTGCTGGGGGAGGGGTGTCCTCATACAGATCGAGGAGCAGGCCAAACCATGATCACGACTGGTGTGAATCAACTGTGGATGTGTTTTTAAAAGGAATTCTGACACTGATCATGAAGAACTCAACTTCAACTAGTAAAACTACCTGGGTTCTACAGAACGATAAAGTTACTTATGAAAAAAGGGATGAAGACTGAAGATATGTTCTATTCACCCAACAGAAAAGCTGAGACACAGGAGGCTGGAAAGCTATAAGAAAGACCAATATGTACTTCCACTCCTTCATCCTCCACATCAAAGCCTAGTTGTTATCAATACCAAGGTTATTATCTCTGCACAGGGGTAGAGATTGCAATGCTGCTAGTCCAAAGTTCACCTGTCCTGAGGCAGGACAGTAGTGGCCACTGGGACTGGGACACACACCGCACACTCTTGCTCACTTGACATGATTAACACTGACATCCTGTCATGATTCTAGCAGTTCGCTCATCCACACGTGAGCATCACAAAAGGAGCCTCCAACCTCACATTCTACAACTCAATAGGGAACACGTTTGGAAGGCAAATATAATTAATAAAACTAGAAACAATAATAAAAAGTTTAAATATTCTGGTCAATGATGGCTGCTTTAGTTGTCCTGATCATAAATTACATAAACAATATCATTCAGAATTCCAAATATAACTACTGGCCTTTATCAATCATGTTGGTCTACAAAAGGGACTCATAATGCCCAGAGACCTTTGAAACACTTAAATATTTCTACACAGTGCAAAAGCCAGAGAGCCCTTGCTTCCCACACCTTTATACGTTGTCGAGAGTGACTTGAAATGAGGTGGAGATTTCTCAAGGTGTCGTTTATCAGCCACTGCCAACCATCTGTCAAAGAAACAAATTCATTCAGCTAGTAAAGAACATTTGTATCAAATTAAAACCACCACCACACAGATCTTCTACCTCTCAAGTCAAAGTAGACCGTGACCTTTGAGAGGAACCTGCAGGAAATCTGAGGTACACGTTCTCCAGGTCGAATGAAATTCTAAAGGCCTTTGCCCTCTCCACCTATAGGGGAAAGTCTTCTTTCTGCTGTTGAAATGTGCAAACTGTCATGATGGGCAAGTTTTTGTTCTCCTACTACACCTGTAAGCTTCAAGTGGTCTTTGACTGTACTTCTTCCCTGAACAATCCCCCCACCAATAAAAACCAAACACAAAATTCAACTAGATCTCATACTTGGAAACAAACACTAAATCATTTTTTTCTTTTTGCTCAAGTTACAGAATTTCTGAGGCTGTGGAGCAAAAAGCCAGCACAGCCCAGTAGAGGCAGTGACCCCAAGGCTTTTCCTACTGCCTCTCTGTGACCAGCGGCCACAGAATGTCAGAACCTGGAGAGGCTCCAGACCAGCGCCGGGGCCTGACTGCCACCCCTGGAAGAGCCAAGGCAGCTTCTGGCTCTCCCCTCGTCCTGCGAGAGCCTGCCCCTCGGGCTGGCACCGCCCAAATGGGAGAGGAATGGCCGAGAGTGCCTGGTGCTGGGCACGGCCGTGACAGGCAGAGCCCCAGTCGGGAGCCCTGAGGAAGGAGCAAGCCCCTGGAAGAGAAGGGAGAGTCTCTGCTTCTGTGGGGAGACTGTGGGGACGCTCCCTGGTTACAGCGGGCTCTTAATAACAGCAACTTCAAAACAGATTCTAACAGGATGGAGTTTACCATCCACCTTAACAGGTCGGTCTTCACTTTTGAAGTTCTGGAAGAAAATGCCATGCTGTGAGTCACTGGAGGAGAGATGCACTTACCGATCACGGCGTCACCTCTGAAGGGCATTTTGGAAAGTGCCGAGTTTTCTATTAAAATGCATACTGGGAAGAAAAAGGATGAACACAATGTCATTTCCCCAAAAGTGCCCATCTCAGCACCCACCTTGACGCACCTGAGCCCAGTGCTGCCAACACCAGCCTTCCTGCCCCTGCCCCCTCAGTGCTGGTGTCTGGAGGCAAGCCCCCAGCATGTCCTCTGCATCAGACCTGGCCCAGGCTCGGGGGCAGTGCCAGGACCCAAGAGCAGCAGCATCAAGCCGGTGCCCTCGGGGAACCCTGCCGAGACAAGGGAGCAACACGTGGAGGCTGCAGGTTTGACCCCCATATGAATCCCCAGGGACAGACAACTCAGCTGTCAAACCACTGACACCCACAAGTGACCAGGAGCGGTGGCTGAGCAGCAGGCACCCGCCCGATGAGGACCACGGAGAAGCAAGTTCCCCTGGGGGGGGGCCTCCCCCACCTCAGGTCAGCACCAGGGTCAGAGGAGGTAACACTTATCACCCCCATGGGACAGTCCCCCAGATGAGCCACAGTGCTCAAAGCTCTGGTAAATTCCCGACCTCGGTAAATAATGTAGTGTCCATTTTAATAAACTACCACTTCTGTGCGTGGAAACATAAGCCAGTATAGCTACTCACTGGCCACCACCTGAGCTTCTGTGTGGTGGCCTCACATGACTGTCTCGGCACCAAGGAGGCTCTGCTGTGGGGACCACTGCAGGGACCTGACCTGCCCGGCGCCTGCCCACAGGCCACATGCCTCAGCCCATCCCGCACGACTCCTCACGCTGCCCATTCACACAGCAAGAGGGCGGCCTCTGCACCCCTACCTCTGTCCCTACGATGGAACAGCCTAAGGGTTTCCTCCTACTGAATGAGTAGTTTGCATTTGCTGGAAGAAAAATCTAGCACTACAGAAAAATAAGATAGAAAACCACCACTGACATTTTGGCGGCCATGTAAGTTGGGCTGACCTTCACTGACCTTCAAGGCTGAGAGCACAGGCACGCCTCCTGCCAGTTCTGTGCCCTGACCCCGTCTCTGCCACCTTGCTCCTGCCCTGACCCCGAAACTAAGCTGAACTGGGCCATGGCTCCCACACCTCCCCCCACGCTCAGAGGGTCACAGACCACAGGCACCCATTATGGCCAGGCTAGGCTGGGCTGGCAGCAACAAACCCCAACTTCAGCGTACACAGCAACAAAGGCTCCCTGTGCACGCTGTACGTCCGCCATGCCTCAGCAGGGGTGCCCATCACTGCCCCCCAGGGACCAGTGACAGGCGGCGGCTGTCCTCTGAAATGCAGCCAGGCCAGCGAGGAAGCCAGCTCCGCAGTCTCTGTGAGCGCAGAAGGCTCCCGACGGTGACACCATCCCGCCTCCTCACACTCCTGACTCCCACCGTCCTCAGCACAAACGTGGCCGGCCAGCAGGAGGGGGTCTGGGGGCTGGAGGAGGGACGTCCCAGCAGAGTCAGGACGCGCACAGGCCCCCCACGGCTCCAGCCGCCAAACTGCTTTTCTTCTCCAACAACATAACTGACCGTGGGGGAGACCATGCTCTTTAGCAGATGGGCAACATCCCACCGTATGGTTATGAAACTGTTAATCCAATATTTCCTGCCGGGCTCAGCTTTCCTTCCAGCTTCTGTCATGTCAGACAAGGTGGCCACATACATCCTGTCAGCACACAGACTGCCCGTCTGTCCAGCAGGATGCCTGTCACTCCTACACGTTTTGGGGGTGCAAAGTCCTAGGAGTGGCCCCGAAGGGCAGAAGACTGCACATTTTTAATCCTAAGAGACACTGCCCTTGGCAACCTGAAAATGCTGTAACAACATACACGCCAGAGCAGGCACTCCATCGGCAGAGGGCCACCCAGCTCTGACGTAGCCAATACAATCGAGGAGACGTGTCCTCCTCGTGGAGCTAACCAGCATCTCCCCAGCAACCAGGCGAGGCTGAAAACTTCCTGGGTAGGAAGTTTTTTAGGGACCAACATGATCCTCTGATTTCTCCTAAAATTTCTTTGAAGTTTTAAAAAAATGTATCCTTTATACTTAAGTTTAATCAGAAATTAACCAGTTAAGTATCTGTTAATTAGAAATTTAGTTTTGTGTATGTGTGCAGTGGGGACACAATTTTGTTTTCTTCCATGTGGCTCCCTGGGACATCATCAACCACTCTATCAACTGCCCTCTTCAGCGAGGTTGGAAACACACACCTGCTTTGTCACACGTGAAATCCCACGTACGTTTGAAACTTCCTATTCTCTTTTCTGTTTTACCAATCTATTCAGCTGCTCCTAAGAAACGCCCTTCTGCTTTGAACAGAGCAGTTCTAAGGACTGGAGGAACTGACACTCCTCCAACCCCCGCCACGAGCCCTCCCCTCCCCTCCCCTCCCCTGTGCCCGAGCGCAGCACGGAGCCAGGACCGATCTGGCGCCTGATAAACACTGAGTCCTGGGTTTTCCGGTAGGTTTAGCTGGAAAAGCTTCAGGAAATCCAAATATTTATGTGTTGGCAACTTTTGAGTTCCCTGCAAACATTTAAACATAACCTTTAAAAAATGTTTCTTGCTCTACATTTACATTTAAAGATCATACTGAAGAGGGAAAGATGGCAACGTTCACATTCCTAACTTTATCACCCCTTCATGGTAGACGCATCTTACCTCTACTTATCCATCCCACCTCAGCCGCTGCCAGCCCCGTGGCTACTAAAACGTATCAAAACCCACAGAAGCTGAAAATTAAGAGCCTGGAGTGAACACACACAGGAGAAGCGGTGGGCTGAGTGGGCAGCCCTGGAGTTACGACATGCAGGCCAGGTGCACTGCCATGGTAATTCTGACCAGAAAACGGCCCAGCCGTTTGTCACTGCAAAAGAACCCATCAGGGAACTTTACAGGGTTGAAAACAATAAATACCCTTGGGACTTTTGTTTTCCCTCAGTGGTGGGAAGAAAGGACCCTGACCCATAACCTGCAGCCTCTGTCGCTCAGACCTACCTGCTTGTCTCATGAGCTCTCCTCCCAGACCCCTGAAAATTAAAGAAAACATTCAAAGTTAAAACTCTCATTATAAAAAAAAAAAAAAAAAAACTCTCATTATACAAAACAACATAAATATCTTCACTAAGTAACAGGTGTAACTTTAGGCTCCAAAAAGTATCCCAACATTAAATAGTTGCATTCATTGTTGGCCATGTGAACTACTTTTTATGAAAAGAAATGAAAATATGTCCTGTGATCGCTTATGAGATGATTTTCAGTTTTCACTGGAAACTAATCCCTGGTGTGAATTATATCACAGAATCACATGTAACAAATTCCAAACACTGTTCAACTCTTACTTTGTAAGAACTATAGGAACTTAAAGCACCAGGAAGATATCATCACCTGGCAGGACCAGGGAAAGGTGCTGCCCGCCTGGACCCCGACTGACGTGGGATGCTGATAATGGGGAACTGGGGGACGTGAGTTCGAGAAACACTCTGGGAGAAGGCAGGAAAGCTGTGAGACAGTGGCTTCTGGCCCAGGCAGAGGAGCAGGATTCGAGTTTGACCTCCTGCCTCAAACAAGTGGAAAATTGGACAAAAACCCAGAGGTCGTGGGAGGAGGGAAGAAGCAGCCAGGCCCAAGGCCCAGCAGGGAAGCCCCCAAAGATGGAAGGTGGGGAGGCCAAGGCGGCCGGAACTTGAGGGGCTGCAGAGCAGCACACACCCAGAGCTGACCCTGAGCTGCAGGTTCGAGAAAAGAGACCACCTGAGCCTGAAGGAAGAGAAGCACTCCTAAGAAGACGGCAGGGCACTTGTGGGGTCCACACAGGCAGGGAGGAGCCCCCTCAGCCAGAGCACTGGCCTCCTCAGGAACACGACACCCGGAGACCCCTCGCAAGGACCACCTGAGGGGCCAGCCCACTTGTTTCGGCCCTACCGAGCCTCCAGAGCTGGCTGTGAAAGGATCCAACTGAGCCCACCAACCGAACACCACTGGCCAGCGCAGCCGGCACCCAGCGACAAAAATACCATAGAGCCCAGTACCCCACCGAGAATTCAGAACACCCCCCACGACTCCAAGAAAACAACCCGCAAAGACCCAGCAGCCCCCCAAGAGGACGGGATACACACGCAGGGTCAGCCGAACAGCTCTCAGCTCATGCATGTGTCCCAGGAGGGGAGGAGAGAGACTGAGTCACAGCAAGACACAAACAGGACCAAATGCAATCAATGATGATGGGAACAGAAACCAAAGTAATAAAAGCAAAGAGGTTTAAAGAGACCTTGCTCAAAGACAAGCGAATCAGGTAAAAATGACAAAGGGGTCCATTTAAACAGCCTCTGGTGGGCCAAGTACAGAGCAATTTAAGTCACAGAAGGAATAACAAGGATGTTACTGAATTACAACATGGTGTGTGGGGGGGGGGCGGTCGGTGCAGTCTATAGTGATACATCAAAAAGACAAACAGCAGGTGGGAGTAGGGAGGGACGCTGTTCTTTCCATACAAGTCCCAGAAAATGCACATGGAAAGAATGAGGGAATCAGCCATGCACCCACTGGCAGGCCGCAGGGTGATGGCTGACTCAGGCAAGGCAGGCGCTGGAAACCAGGATCCGTGGGTCTTGAAACCACCCCTCAGGCCAGTCACTAGCTGCAAGGGGGTGCATCCCTCTCACCGGCACGTCTGACCTTCTAGAGGTCGTCCCTAAACCCAGGGGTCAACTCAGTGTCTCCACCAGGGGGCAAACACACCGACTTCACAGGCAACACAAGGGTCCGCACCAGCCACGCCATGGGCAAGCCAGATCCAGTCCTGCAGGGAACAACCCAGAAACCCGGAACGTGTAATGTTACACAACACACCCGGCCTAAAAAGAGGTTGTATCGTGAAAAACAAAAAGGGAGCTAACTGAATAACACCAAACACAGCACAAAAACTTGAGTAGGTCCCAGTTCAAGGGGGAAAGAAGGCTACGGAGAGCATTTGAAGACAACCTGGAGGAACTCCGCTGACAGGTCACAGAGGTCACATGGAGCCTCCTGGGTGCGGTGGAGACGCTGGTTGTATGTGGCCACACAAGAGAAAGTCCCTGCTCTTCCCTGATGCTTTCTCAAGTTTTAAAGAGGAAGCAACAGGCCCACAACTTACTAAAGAAAACAAACAATACATGTATACAAAGAGAAAGAAAACAATCGGTCAAGATGTTATGAATAACTGACTGAGGTGGGGGAAGGGTGAACAGCTATTCACTGCAAGATTCCCTTAATTTTATCTAGACCCCAAATTCAAGATAAAATGTTCGGGGCTAAGGAAAATCAGCCCTTGCTACGTCCTCCCCCAGGAAGATTTCTGAGCACAGTCCGCCCAAGAGAACGGAGTTCCCAGTGTCACTCTGATCGCTGAGAAAGCACGGGGGGCCCTAAAGAGACCAGGGGGACGCAGCACTGCCGAGGCCTCAAGGCCGAGGCTCCCAGGACAGCAGGCGGCCTCCCAAGGGCCGACTTCTTCACTCACACAGAAGGGCAGGAGCACACCCCCCAAGGGACCAGAAGAGAGGGCTGGTGCAAACCCCACGTGCAACTCGCATTTCCCTCCAAGATCAAGATCCAGCTCCCTCAACCACATGACCTGCCGTTTCCATTTCCCCACAGTTCACATTTCTTTAAGACTTTCGTCCTGCAAGGGATGGCCTGTCACCACTCCTGAAGGAGGGACTGGGACACAGCCATCACAAGCAATGAGGCCCCCACGCACTCAAGTGTCAGAGGAAATTCAACACGGGCTCCCCAGAGAGCTCTGGGCCTGCCGACGGGAAGCGCCTGCCAGGTTTCAGAGCCTGGGCACGCAGTCAGGAGCACCACGCAGCCTGGCCAGTCCTCACCCTCCTGCCCCTCCCCAACAGGGATTCTCCTTCCAACCTGCCGGACACAGCGAGCGCTCAGAGCTCCCACTGCACACGGCGGTCCTCCCGGCACACGCCCCCCACAGCCAGCCAGCACTGACCACCCCTAGGTGTCACGGGGCTGCCCTGTCAGCTTGTCAGAACCTGGGAGATGCTCCAGCCCTGTGTCCTTTGCCAGTGTAAGAGGGATCTGCAGGTCACGTGGGACCCAAGGCTCTAGCACCAGACTGACCTAAGGGGTCCCTTCCAGGAGAGAGGATTTACTTCCACAGGCGAGGCTGCTTCCTGGAGGTCAGGGCCAAGAAGGAAGGGTCTGGAGCTTTGTCCCAGCTATGGAGGTCACCTCCAAGCCCCAAGAAGCCTCTGCCAGGCACGATCTTCCATTTACCTGGGCCAGGGGCCCTGTGGGAGGTCAACACTGGTAATGCCATCTGTGGTGGGGCCTCATCACAGAGAATCAGCTCAACCCAGTGGAAACCCTGGATGCCAAGGCTGGGGCGTGGTCTCCCTGGGTGGCAATAGCTGTGTGTGTGTCATGAGTAGCCAGGAGGAGGATTCGGTGTGACTCCACGGGGACAGGACCCAGCCAGGAAGCTGCGCCTGGTCTACTGTGGACTCTGTCCTCTGGGCCTTTGATGCTGCTGATTTGAATGAACACTTGTGCAGCAATAAGCCACAACCACAGCATCAAGAGCTTAGCTGGTAAAGAATCCGCGTGCAATGCTGGAGACCTGGGTTCAATTCCTGGGTTGGGAAGATCCCCTGAAGAAGGGAAAAGTTACCCACTCCAGTATTCTGGCCTGGAGAATTCCATGGACTGTATAGTCCATGGGGTTGCAAAGAGTCAGACACGACCGAGTAACTTTCACTTTCATTTTTTTCACAGCATCAAGAGCTATGCTGAGTGCTGAGTCCTTCTGCCAGGCAGTCCCTGAGCCTGCGAGTGGTCTCAGGGACTCCCAAACTCACAATAAGGAAATAGTCAAAAGAAATAGGGGGGCTAAGCTAGATCTCACAGGTCAGGACTGGACACTCGGATTCAAGCCCCCCCAGTTTGGTCCCGTGGGGCACGTGCCCTCCCTTCTGTGGTCTGTGTGGGAGTCATACCTGGGGCACAAACACTGCTGAGGCACCAGGCCCGTCCCACTCAGAGCCCTTGCTACACCAGACGCCACGTCCATCATCTCCCTACACTGGCCTCAAGGAAGGGGTTTATTTTCTATTTACTTTTGGGATTTATCACTAGAAAAGAACACTTAAAGGTAATGAGCAGACGTGCATTTGGAATTTGTAAGATGCTAACGATATCATCAGGAGCCTTCAGCTCCAAAGAAAGCCACACACGACAAAAGCACAATGGCCCCAGGCTGGCCAGCGGTTCACTCCTCAGTTCACTCAGCACACAGCTCACTCCCTGCTCATCCACGGTTAGTCCAGCGGAGTTCAGGCCACTTCATCAGGAACAAGTGAACACGTATGAACAGGTGAACATGTATGAGGAAATGAGTCATTCCTTTCTTTCTCTTAAAACAGATGAAAAGCAGGCAGGCAGCATTGGTGGAACAGCCAAGAGCGCCCAAGGGAACTCCCTCCAGGCCTCCACCCAAGAAGTAGCAGAGCCACACCCACGGGTCCAGGTCCATAGCAGGCTCCACCCACCCAGCAGGAGAATCGCTCAGCAGAGTTTATCACCTGCAGGATGCCTCTAAGGGAAGGACCAATAAATAGGAAACAGATACCACCAAAGAGCCCAGGAACCTCGTCCCATCTCCACACTGACCATAGAGGGTCCTGACACAGGTATTCACCCAAGAAAAACAGAAACACACGTCCACACCAAGACTGGGATGTCAATATTCACACAAGTTTTATCCTCAAAAGCTGGAAGATGCCCACCACCTGGCAAGAAGATACCAAGCGCACAGGTCGCTGACCACCAACAGCTCCACAAGAGAACACACCGCTGTATGCCAACCACACAGTGAATCTCAGGAACAGCGCTCTCGGTGAGAAAGGCCAGACCCCAAGACTGCACAGTACAGTTCTATCCACGTGACATTCAGAGGGCAGACCACAGCACCAGGGCAGAGGGGACCTGCTGCAAAGGGCAGAAGGCAGATCCAGGCGGTGTCGCTGCTGCGGGTGGTCTGTCCACAGCCACAAGCCTGTCAGACTCCACAGTCAAACGAGGGAGCTTCCCGTCATGTTGCCTGTGAAGCGCAGAACCCAACCAGGCCTTTCTCGGCTCTTTACTCACTCAAATACGACACACAGATGACTCAGCAAGGACCACTCAGGAGATGCCCGTGACTAGGGGCCCGATATTTTCTTCACAAAACATAAAACTTCAGGTATGTAAATCTTACCTGTATAACTGACGATCGTAAAGCTAAAAATAAAGAATTGAAAATTAGTCATCTGAATTACTAGGATTTAAAAATATAACATGGCAGGTATATAACATCAACGAGTATCAGAAGGAGAACAGAGACACAAGCACAGGTGGGCGTTTCCCAGGAGGGGCTGATGGACTCCACGCCACTCTCCAGGAGCAACTCGCTAACAGCCCCTCCCTCGCTAAGACCCTCCGTGCACAATTGCGTTTGATCCTCAAGACAGCCCAGATTCCTCCTTCCCTTGCCTGGTAGGGAAACCAAGGGTCAGAGCAGGGAGGAAGAGGATCACCAGCCAGTGACAGCGAGGGGATGCCTAGATACCGGACCTGCCCCCTGACAGCCCCTCAGGCAGAAAATTAACCCTGACGGCCCTCTTCCTGGCAAGGAACTCAGAGAAGCACCTCACAGCATCACCACTAACTACCGTCCCTGCCCCCACTCACTGAAAGCTCATGCTGTGCCAAAAACTCCACCCAACTCTCCAAACACATTCTTCAGGTCTCACAGAAACTCAGGTAGGTTCGCTGTTAGCCAGGCTCTATAGAACAAGGAAGGCGAGGACGGGGTGGTCCCCACTCTGAGGCTTCTACAGCACCACATGGCGTCAGCCTGGCTCCACAGTGTCAAGTGAGCACCAGACTCCCCTCCACAGGTGAGAAACGAGGGCTTCCCTGGGGGTCCAGGGGTTAAGAATCCGCCTTGCAATGCAAGGGACACGAGTTAAACCCCTGGTCGGGGATCACCCATGCGGCAGAGTAACTCAGCCCATGCGCCACAACTACCGCGACCAAGCTCTAGAGCCTGTGAGCCACGAATACTGGAGCCCGAGCGCCCTGGAGCCCACACTCCGCAACAAGGGAAGCCACCACAACGAGAAGCTCAAGCACCGCCATGAAGAGTAGTCCCTGCTCACCGGAATGAGAAAGCCCGCATGCAGCAACGACGACCCACCACGGCCAAAATACATACATGAATTAACCTATAAAGGTGAGAAATGCACCTAAGCAGATGAAAAGACTTTGCTAGAATGGAAATGAAAGCTAACACAGGATGAGGGAAGGACGTCAAAATGGTCAATTATCACACAAAGAAAAACCTTAGAACTCTACCCAGAACAACAAATGGTAAAGCCATTTAACACTCAAAAGTGACTTTCATGTTATCCTGTAACATTAAGACCCACAGCTCGTACTTCACCAATTTTGAGTCACAAAAGCCTTTGTGAATCTCAAAACCCAGAAAAACACACACACCTCCCCAGAGAAGTGCATGCACAAACCCTGGGTGTGACTGCAGACGTGGAGCTCCCCCTGTGGAGGTAAAGCTGGGGGTGCAAGGCCCTCTGTGAGCCACCACCCGCCCACCATCCCGCAAGGACGCCCTGAGCGAGGAGGGCGGCCAGGACCAGACGAGAGGCGGGCATTCTCTGCCGGTCCAGCGGGGGACACTTGGCCACACGGGAGAGCCTGAGCTCAGCCCCAGGGTTCGTACCCAACGCCCCAGGACTGACTCCAGGCTGCACCTGGAGCTGAGGAGCGGGAAGGGCGTGGGGGCAAGGAGGCCCCCAGGCACCGAAGGGGCGGCCCCGACGGCTGCACACTGACCTGCTGGTGGATCTGCTTCAGACCATGCATGGCCTTCTCATCCAGGAAGTCCGAGACGGGCCTGCAGGAATTCAAATACGACATTTGAGGACCATGGTTTTGAGTCTGGGGCAGGGGGCTTGAAATTCCCAGGACCCCTGGGGAGAGAAGGAGGGTCAACTCAGATCCTCTATCATCGTGCCCCCAGGGAACCACCTCAAGGGACAGCAATCGACTTTATAAAATACAGTATTCTCAAGGCGGAATCCAGGAACCACGGGACAGACATCACAGTGTGTGGTGAGCTGTGTCTGTGAGGAAAAGTCAGTCAGAAAGTAAGAAGATGGAGCAGCTGCTTCACAAAACATTCTCGACATTCAGGCGATCTCAGTCACCCCACACTGCGTCTGTTGTTATTTATACCAACTGCACCAACAGAAGAGGCCCCGGGTTGAAACTTTTATATCCTCCGGTATTTTAGATTATTGTAAGGGATAACGAGCAAAGGATACTGAATACACAGGCTACTCCACACCAACTCTGGAAAACGTGTCTTTGCTTTACAATCTATTTAAATCTCAGAAAGAGGTGACAAGAGAAGCCCAGAGAGGTGGGATCCCCTAGAGAGGACAGGGGACCACGGACAGATGCTGTCAGGAGGACGGAGCACACCACAGGTACAAACGAGGGTTCCTACCTGCCCTGCTGCGTGGCCAGCGTGTGCAGGCTGCGGGCGACCTCCGCGCAGGCGAGCACGGCCCCGTGCCGAGTGTGCAGGTCTGGACTCTGTGTCATCGACAGCAGACGTGGGAACACTGCCAAGCACACAGTGGGAGAGGCACGGGGTGACTGTCAGACGCGGGTTCAGGATCCAGGGGAGGAACGCACCCGCTCAGTTCTATCATCATCCCACAGCCAGGGCGAAACTGAGGCCTCTAACACGCTGAACTCCATGGGCAGACATGTGAACAGGGAGGGCGAATGTGACTTAAGAGGATACTTGTTCCAAACAGCACACATCTCCGGGGCCCCAGACACAGGGTGGGGACTCAGGGTGAGGACAGACATCAGGGAAGAAGGAGAACAGACTGTTTTCCAGGTCTTTCTTATTGTTCAGGGACCCCTGGGGGGCAGGAGGACAGAGGCCGGGCTGTAGGACCCTACAGCCAACACACGTTGGTTCAGGCAGGAGCTCCCTCCATGCCGCTCAGAGCAGAGAAAGCCTCGGAGCCTGTGCTCTGGGGACAGAAAGCAGGATCAGGGTCCCTGCAGCCTGGCCGGGAGTACAGGCAAGAAGTCACAACCACAGAGGCTCTGTCCCTCCAGCCAGGGAAACCACGGTCACAGCCATGCAGAGGCCATGGAAGCCAACAGCATCCTTGCTGGGAGGGGGCCCTCACGGGCGCTCAGGTGTGGCAGCTGGGAGTGGTCAGTGTTTAAGAATCCTGGAGCAGTCAGCACTCCTGAGCTGGGAAGAAAGTGTCCCCTTCATTTAGGCAGCAGGACCATCATCAAAGGAAAGTAAACACCAGGTGAGATTCCTGACATGAAGTTTAATTCAGAGACGGCGAAGCTGAAAAGACCCTGAGGACCTTCACAGGCCCCAAGTCTTCATGTAAAATCCTAGAGTGTCTGAGTAAAATCAGTAACTCCAACTGAACAACTGTAATCCAACAACAGTTACTTCTCTAATTAATGTCAGTGGGAATAAGTACAAGTCAGAGAAACCTATGTATTGTTTCCTGAACTGAAATCAGATGCCTATTGATTCCAAATAGAAAAGACATGATGGAACAAATACAGGGTCTTTTCTTAACGATAAGGGCATGTCATTAACTCAGACTGGCTGTCTTGTTATTGAGTAGAGCGCACTCAGGCCCAGCCCAGGAAGTCAGCAAGTCCCCCAAAGCCCTAGGTAGGCAGCTCACTGTTTTGCATGTTACATTATAAGCTGCTTCATTTGTTGTTTTAAGGCTCACCCTGAAACACACGCGGTGCACAGCAGATCCATCCATTCTGGCTGGGACGGCAGAGGAATGAACCCTGGGGCTCCCGGGAACACGCACACCTCAGTGCTCACAGCACCTGCGCTCCCAGAGGCTGGGGCACCTGGTTTGTGTTCTGTCCCCGACGAAGCACAGACCAGTTCTTCGCACCCTTCCCAGCAAGAGAGAAACCCTCAGGTCTTAACATTAGCGAGGGGGCCTCCAGTGTGTGTGCGTGTGTCTGTGGTGCACACGCATGTGCACACGTGAGGGCGTGGAGGGAGCACCTACCGTCGCGGGCAGTGTGCTGGGGCGCTCGCTGTGCCAGGTTCCGCAGCGCCTTGGCAGACAGCTCCCTGATGGCCCTGGGGGCGGGGCAGAGAACACTGTTAGTCCTGCAGGCTGAGGAGTCTGGCTTTTACTCGGAGGGGACAGTGTGTGGGAGCTGTCGCCTGGCCACTTAGTCAAACACTATGAGAACAAATACAAATAGACTAGCAAGTAAGACCCTCTGTTCGTAAATGAGGGAGAGATCCTTCACCAAGAGGCGGCACTACATGCAAGCCTGTGTCAGGACAAAGCTGCCATCTGCACGGTGCTGGATGGCCAAGTGGGTCTAACCTCCTGCGCCCCGAGGGGTGCAGAGGACAGGAGTACCAGGAGCCTGGGAAACACCACTGGGAAAATCGTAGGCTGAATGAGGGAAGTTCCAGTGGCTCAAGCTAAGAAACAGGAGGTGCACATCACATCAGTGCAAATATCTCCAATCAAGGCACAGGTGATACGTTCTCAACACACAGAACAGAAGGATGACCCCAAGACTGGTTAATAAAACCAAGCCTGCCAGGGGCCAGACGGGTTCTGATCAAACCCAGATGGTCACTTGTGAGGTGGATGCCTGCATCCATGCACGCCACCCCCCCAGACCCATCCCAGCAGTGATCTTCCCAATTAGTGCACTCTGAAGATAAGCTTTCTGTATTTAAAAATAATATTATTTATCATCTAAATGTCAGACCTCATTTATAAAACTCTTAGGAAAAAACATAAGGGGAAAGCTTCATGACATTATATTTGGCAATGTTTTCCTTGCCAAATCTAAACTTTTTTAGATCTTTTTCTAAAATGTTTTTTAACACCAAAAGCACAGGCAAAGGACAAACTATATACACTGATAACAGATAAACTGATTATAGTTAAACTGGACTGTGTTAAAATCTAAAACTTGCGAGTATCAAAAAATCAACAGAGAGAAAAGGCAACTTACAGAATGGGAGAAAATATTTGCAAATCATGTATCTGATAAAGGACTAACATCCAGAATATATAAAGAACTCTTAAACCCAACAACAACAAAGAAAACGATGTAACCCATAAAGATCAACACTTTAGAAAAAAGCAGAAGGTAACAAGTACTGGTGAGGATTTGCACAAACTGAAATCCTTGTGCATTCGTATTGGGAATGTTAAATGGTACAACCATTATGAAAAACTATGGATCCCACTTCTGGGTATATACTCCCAAAACAGAGAGCAGGGTCTGGAAGAGATACTTACACATCCATATTCATAGCAGCGTTACTTACAATAGCTGAGATGTGCAAGCAACTCAAGGATGATGGGTAAAGAAAATGTGGCAAGTATATAGAATGGACTACTTGGTCTTATAAAGGAAGGAGATTCTGACACACGCTACAGCATGGATGAACCCTGGAGGACATTATGTTGAGTGAAATCTGCTAGTCACCAAAGGACAAATCCTGCAGGATTCCACAGGAGATTCCTAGAAGATTCAGATCCATAGAGACAAACAGGGTTGCCAGGGGATGGGGAGTCAGTGATTAATGGGCATGGAGTTTCAGTTCTGGAAGATGAAAAGGTTCTAGAGATTGGTTGTTACTGAACTGAACACTAAAAATGATTAAGACATTAACATAAATATTATGTGCATCTTACCAAAGTCAAAAATTTTTAATTATGTTTGATACATAAATTATTTGGGGTGAGTATGTCCAAGTATCAGAAAATGTTTATTTTTTTTATTGAAGCACAGCTGATTTACAATGTTGTGTTGATTTCTGCTGTATAGCAAAGTGACTCGGTTATACACATATATTCTTTTTCATATTCTTTTCCATCATGGTTCATCAGGATATTAAATATAGTTTCCTGTGCTACATAGTAAGACATTGCTGTTTATCAAAAAATGTTTATAAAGAAACCCAAAACATTGGATAATACCTTTCAAAAGTATATACTATTAGAAGTATGACAGAATACCTACACTAGTGAAGGTATATTTACACCACTAAAGACTTCTGTAAAGCTCCCCATTTTCCACAAGCCATGTGTTCACAGGAAATTGAAGAGACTCCGTTTATGTTTATAGCTCATATCTCTTTATGGATATAATCCAGGCCAAAAACAGAGAAAGGCAGAAGTATCTCCGCCTCTGAGGAATCATTTAAAAATTAGGCATAATTTTGTTCCATGAATTATAACACTAAAAAAAAATCTGAGCAGGTATTATCATGAGGACCTTCAAATCTGACTGCAATTTCCCCTCCATTCATGAATCCTGGAAATTTCAGGTTTTTAGAGCTTATACTAAAGAGAATACTTTCACAAAGAATGTTTTAAATAAAATTAACACTTTAAAAAATGAGGAAAAAAACAAACCACATAGTAAAATGACAAGTGTAAATTAAACAACGTGGATAACCACATCAGGTGTGAAAAGACTAAAGCCCTCAAATAAAACGCATTGGTCGCCAGGCTGGATGTAAAGGAGGGACCATCTGCCATCCCCCTGCAGACAGACAGACAGACAGGGGTGCAAGGTGACTGACAGGCCTCCTTTTGTTAGGCCCCAAGCTTAGAATGGTTTTCACATTTTTAAAGGATTTTATAAAGGAAAAAAAAACAACAAAATACATGGGACGATGACCTAAAATATTACTCTCTGGCCCTTACAAGAAAAAGCTTGCCGACCCTTAAGCTATAATAATATCAAATTACACTTTAAGAAATCTAACATGAAACAAAAAGAGACATTTCGTAACAATAAAGGGTCAGTACATTTGGAAGATACAAAAAAAATTAGAAATCTATATGCACCTAACCAGAGAGTCTCACCCAAAATACATGAAGGAAAAAAGACAGAGTTGAAAGAAGAAATAAACATTTCAACAACAGCTGGAGATTTCAATAGCTAAAAAGTTTAGTCTCTCACCATGGGTGACATAGTTACAATTTTGGTTTTAAATGTCCTATTGACTACAAGCAACACCCACTATAAGCTGGGATTCCAGATGTAGAGCCTGAAGAAGCTACTGACACACACACCTCGGCCAGAGCGCCGGCAGCTACACAGAGCTTTCCAAGAGAAAATACGCCATTCTCCCAGAGGTGCTGCCAGCAGCACTGATAACCCGCTCTGGGTCACACTGAGGCCCTCCCCATTGGACAGACACATTTAACTGCTGGGAAATGCGAAGACACCTTGAAACTGCCCCGTAATCAGGAAAAAGGAAATGCCTGCCTAGCTCCAGGAAGGACGGAGGAGACGGCGAAGCGGCCAAACGGAGCAGACGCGAGGTGGGAGGCCGTGGCCATAGCACGGTGAGTGGATCCCACAGCCCTCATGACATGGGAATGTTTACACACCCAGCAGATGTCACTGAAGTCTCCAGAAGTAAAGCTGGAGGTAGACCATTAGCCAACACATCAGGTGTGAAGAGTGGAACTTACATTACTTCTCAAGAGTTACTTCAAAAATATGAAATCTATAACCAAAAAAACGTACTCAAGGCTTACGAGCTCAATTTAATCTCTCCCTTGGGAAATAGTAAGAATTTTTATTTGACAGATAAATTAATTAGGCAAACACAAAAACACAACACCTACCCATCCCAATGGTTGATCTTCATGGTAACCAGGTGTTCTATCATTGGTTGTGTGTACTCAGGAAAGCCGGCAATAAACATGCTGGAAAAAACAATATTCAGAGATGGTGAGAATGGGCAGGAACAAGAACTCACACATTGCTTCTGAGAAAATAAAGCAATATAACTACTTCCAAAAACTGTTTGGCAGTTTCCTATAAATACACAGAAATCCCCTTTTAAGTATTTATCTAAAAGAAATGAAAATATAAATCCACAAAAAGACTTCTAAATAAATAAAGACTTCAAGCAGCTTCATTCATCAGAGCCCAAAAGAGAAGACCACCTAAATGTCTATATATAACAGGAGGACTAACAGATAAACTGCAGAACACTGGCAGACTCAGACAGCTCAGCAATAAAGAGGAACAAGCTACCAACACACGCACAGTAAGTGTGACTCTCTGAAACCACCATGCTGAGAGAAAGAAGCCAGGTCTCGTGTGACATTCTACAAAAGGCATCAGTGAGCTACGGTGATGGGCAGAGCAGCGCCTGGGGCCAAAGAGCCGCGCTCTCCACATCTCAGTGGCAGTGCTGGTCACCCGGGTGTGCAGGCTGCCAGCACGCACTGAACTGTACGCTTCATGTGAGGACAGCTGATGAAGTGTAATTACGCCTTAAAAATAAAAGTTACATCTGAAAATACCATAAGAGAACTTCTAAAAATAATTTCCAAGTGGGACACGCCTTTTTAATTATGACTCAAAACCCAGAAGCCAAAAAAGAAGAAATTGGTACATTCAAAAAACACAACCAGAGGAGAAAAATGCTGCCAGGAAAAACACACCATAAAACAAAAAAATATCTGCAACTGCTATCACAAACAAGAGACTTCTGTAACATGGAGTATTTCCAAATCAATAATATCATCACCTAGGAGAAAAATCACCAAAGTTTATAGAAAAGATACAGCTCAAACATTCAGCATCATTCAATGGGAAACAGAAAGAAAAGTTTTGTCCACAGTTTTTGGCAAACTGCCAAAATCAGGGTTTTACAGCTTCCGCTGGAAGGATCTAGAAGCACCCAGAAACACTGCTGGGGACAGCATCTTGGCACAGCCTCTAGAGACAGCAAGTGGCATTGCCCAGGAAATTGAAAACGAGTACCCGTTGGTTCAGCAGTTCCACTTCTGTTAATTCACTCAGATATAAGTACACAGGTGAGAAGATACACAAGACTATTCACTTCACATCGTCCATAACAGCAAAAGACAGACGCCAACGGCCAGGAGGGGGAGATCTACAGGTCACACTCCACATAAAGATAAGGAAGGCTCTCCAAGACACGCAGGACGTCACGGGCAGCAAACGGCGTACACGCTCTGCTGTGACGGCACACGCGGAGAGCTGCCTCCTTACTGCTGACAGCCCGACTTGATTACTACAGGCTGCCCTCGCTTCACTGTACTCCACAGACACTGCGTATTTTACAAACTGAAGACACAGGGCAACCCCGTGCTGAACCATCAGCCCCATTTGCTCACTTTGTGTGTCACATCTTGGTAATTTTTGCAACAGTTCAAACTTTTTCCAACATTATTATATGTGTTATGGTGATCTGTGAACAGTGATGGCTCATGTTACTATGACTCGCTGAAAGCTCAGATGATGGTTAGCACTGTTTGGCAATAAAGCATTTTTAAATTAGAACATGTACATTGTTTTTACAGACACCTAACTATTACCCCCTAACAGACTACAGATTTGTGTTAAGATAACTCTCATATGCAGTGGGAAACCAAAAAATTTATGCGACTCACTTTAGTGCAATATTCGCTTTGTGTCAGCAGTCTGGCCCGGAACCCACAGTATCCCCAGGGTGTGCCTGTATCCGACCAACCCTCTGTGGATGAGCACTTCGGTGGTTCCAAGCTTGCGCACCGTGTGCCCCTGCTCAGCATGGACAGAAGGAAGTCAATACAACCACAGACACGATGCAAACCAAATCTCTCTAGAAGACACGGGAACTGGGGGGTCAGCAAGGACCCCCAGGGTAGAGCCAGGTGCCTGAGAGGAAAGGGGAGACGCCCTGGTTTTCCCCAAACAACTCCTGCAACTTCTGAATTTTATACCAAGCAGATATATTACTTACTGCAAAAAATACACTTTTATACTTAATGCCTCTAAAACACCAACTGCTTACATTTATTGTCTGAACTTGCCACACCATCTACATAGCCCCACAATGGACTTGTCCATCACCCGCGTGTTACACAGAGGCTGAAAAATACAGTGGATGGCACAGAAGGCCAAGAAGAGGGAACAGGATTTTACCCAAACCCTGTGCGGGCACATTACATGTACACAGGGTGAACACGGGTGCCAGGTGGGCATGCATGTGCTACAAGGCATGAGCTCTGGGAGAGTCAAGTCAGGGAAAATCTGTGCTCCGGGCATGAGAGGAAGAAAAGCAGAGGCTTCTCCAGCAGTGAGCTGGATTGAGAGCCCCTCTAAAAACGAAGGAATCACTTAAGCGGGAGTCAGAAGAAGAAAACAGAACAGTCAGGACAGTCAAAGCTGGTCCCACATAACCTATGGGGCCTTGGCCCCACCCAACAAACAGACCCAACCCAGGCCAGCAACCTGAGCTCCCAGAGAAGTGGGGAGACAAACCAGCAGCCTCACAGGAAGAACCAGACAGGGGCTGGCCACCTGAATTCTAGTCTGAGCTTTGGCACTAACTAGCGGCTGACCTTGGAGAAGATGCATGGCCAGAACCACCAGCCCAGGCAGCACTCAGCACTTACAGGGACTCAGGCACGGAGGCCAATTGCAACCTAAGAGGGGCATCCACCACGGGGCGAGGACTACAGGCAGGAGGGCCAAGGAGGGTGCGGGACCACTGGGGACCAGGAGGCAGGGGGCGTGTGACAAAGAGAAGCATTCCGTCCTGCACTCAGACAAGTGACAGGGTGGTCATGGAGGCTCTGCAACTGTACAGGGCAGTGAGAGCTGGGCTACGGTGACAACTGAGCAGGCACGCAGAGTGAATGTTTGAGGGTTGTTAGGGAGAAGGAGTGACAGAACTAGGTCACCAGCTGGACACGAGGAATGAGAGAAGGAGAAGCAACACTGAGCTGCCGGTGTGGGCAGCATGATGTTCACTGAGTTAGGAAGTAAGAGGGAAAGTTCACTCTGGGGCTTCCTTAGTTTGAAGCACTTACAGGACAGGAATGTGCAAAATAACTGGAAAGCACACCACTAGAAAACAAAATATGACAAAATCCATCTTCAGAAGGATGCACAGTGCTGTGGTGCCAGCGATCTGTTAAGGAAATTTACAACTGCAAGAAGACAAACCAACAAACAGTGCTCACAACTGCTTGTTACACCACAGCAGAAGACAGCTGGGCAAAGAGAAGCACCACCTGGACGCACGCATCCGAAGTCAAGCGGCTCGAACGGCCACCAGCTGGTGAGGAGGGCACAAGCCGCAGCCTGTGCGGTGGACTAGTAACTGAGCAGCATCGACGGACGATGACATACAGAGACAGGAGCCCACACACCACGTGACTGTCCTACACGTTCTAGAAAAGGTCAACTCCAGTGACAGAAGGCAACTCCGAGGCGGTCAGGGCCCGGGTTTGAGGGCACTTTCTGGAGTGACAGAAACATTCCCCGTGTTGACTACAGAGGTGATTATGTACCTGCCAAAACCCACATTTTAAACGGGTGAATTTTACTGTATGCAAATCAAATGTAATAAAACTTAAGGAGAACAAAACTTAAGCTGATTTTTAACCAAGGGTTTTGTCTTTAGGAATACACAGGACACTGAAAAGACAGGCCACAGACAAGGAGAAAGCATGAGCAGATCATGGGCCTGAGAGAGGATCTGCATCCTCTGAGAGAGAACTCTCAAAGTCTCAGTAACACGAAAACAACTAGCCCAGGAAATAAACAGGCGAACGATTGGTCAAGTAAGCCCATGATAAGATGCTCAATGTCATTGGTCATTGGGGAAAAAAAACAAATTAATGAGCTCCTCCTGCACATTCACTAGAATGGCTGAGATTTGAAAAAAAAACAAAAAACTGACCACACCAGGGACCAGCCAGGACAAGGTAAAAGGAGGTAGTCACTGTGGAAAACCATCTGGCAGTTTCTTAAAGTCAGTGTCCAGCCACTCCACTCCCAGTGTTTAACCAGATAAAGGAAAGCACCTCCCCACAGACATATGCGCACACAAAGGTGATCGAAGCCCCCACCTGGAAACTCTGAGATCCACTTCACAGATGGACAGACATGCTTCATCACATGAAGGAACAAGGAACGCATGGGCACCCACACAGGAAGGACACATCCGAGGAAGCAGGCAGAGCGCAGGTGGCCAGAACAGCACCCAGAGTCCACACCACACGATTCCAGTCACCGAATGACCCAGAGTGACAGGAACAGACCGGTGCCTGGAGGAGTGCCTACCTGCGTGCTCAGTACTGTCTGACTCTTTTCGACCCCACTGAATTCTAGACTGCCAGGCTTCTCTTGCCTGTGGGATATTTCAGGCAAAAATACTGGAGTGTGTCGCCATATCCTACTCCAGGGATCTTTCAGACCCAGGGACTGAACCTGCATCTCATGTCTCCTGCAGTAGCAGGCAGATTCTCTACCACTGGAGGAGGGGCACCTGGAGATCCTGTGGAGCCGGGTCTCTCACTGTGTTCTGGTGACAGAGATCGGTGCCCGTCAACACCGATCGGCATCTACACATTAAACACGAGCAGTTTTCCGTTTGTCACCAGTACTGTGACAAAGCTCTGAGTCAAAAGTAGAGGTAAGATGATGTCAGTCTCCCCACCTGATGGTCCTCGTCCACAAGTTTCAATTCTGCATCAGACACTCCCATCTCCAGGAGACCCATCCACACATCAGCCCATACGTCCACTCAAGATGTGCCACGAGACCCTCATGTTTGTCGAAGCTGAGCTCCAGACCTTCCCCAAAACCCAAGGCATTTTCTCCCTCACTGGTGCACCCAACACCCCAACTCTCCTGGTGTCCCAACTTCTGCACCCTAGCCATCCCCTGACCGTGTCCCCCCACCTCAGGAGGGGGCCCTGACCTTCCCCTAACCGTGCCCCACCTTGTGAGGGGCCCTGTCTCCTTGCTTCCAGTTACCAAAATGTAACTACAGTGATATGCTCAAAATGCAGATCTGACCATCAAACCTGGTTCCCTGACCTCAGGACAACCCAAGGACCACTGTGGCTCAGAAGCCCCACCCCACCAGGCTGGGCCCTGCTCTCTGGACTCTTTCCTGCAGGGCTGTCCCCTCAGCCCCACCAGGCTCCTTTGGCATAGGACCCTGGGTGTCAGCCCTGCCTTGGGGCAAGGGGAGAGCTTGCCCAAAGCGCCCTGTGGTAATGGAGTGAAGCCACAGCCCCTGGTCCATGACTGCTGGACCCATCTGCACAAACTGCCTCTTGTCCAGGCAAGTGTGCAGAACCCTCTGTAAAAAACACAGACCCCAAGCCAGCCCGTCTATGAAAAGCAGACCAACTATGAGACCTCAGCCACAAGAAAAGCATGCCAAGGCTGAACGCTGCGAGTTTTTAACCAGAAAACTTGGGCAAAGGTGGAAGATTCTCCATGTATAATACATGTTCAAAGATTAACAATCAAAGAAAACAGAATTAAAACAGGAAAGAACTGATAAGGCAAAGAAGGCCATTAAATGCTGAGGAAAGGTGGAAAGGATGCTAAAAATACAGAGTCTGTTTGGGCAAAGATTGTTTCTGGGAAAGAGGCCAAATGCTACATCTTTTAAAAAAAAAATATCTATCCGTGCTGGTTATGGAGAAATGTAGTTTCTGCACGGTTTGCACAGCAGGAGTGTTGGGGAATCTATCCTTCAGACACATAATGGTTAACAATTTAAAAAGGCATTGGTGTGCTTCCTCTCCCAATTCAAAGCAAAATTTAAGGCAAATAAGTCACTTCATGAAATCATGCCCATCCTGTACTACTGCTGCAAATGGGTTAATTAACTGAGACACTGGGCTCACTGCCCCACGACTTACATACTTAAATTATGTAAGCTTTGATGCGATTTCTGTAAAACTGCAGTTAGAGATGTTAAATATTTATTCCTTGACCTGATTTCTCAAATACCTCTTTTTTTACTCATAAAGAAGCTAGAGATAACTTTCACTTGGGAAACACTGCTTCACTGAAACAATAAAAGAACAGGCCCTTTCAATGTGAGGGTTCATTCTGAGAAGCTCCCCAGTGGAGCAGTGGCCACACAGAAAGCAACACACAGTTTTGGCTCGCAGCTATTCCCTGCAAAAGACCATGCTCTAGACTAAATACCTAACGAAATGGGCTGGTTTAAGAGAAAAATGACCACCGCAGCAGTGTTCTTCAAACCGTTAACACCTCTTTAAAAAGCGAGCACCCCCTTCTCCAGGCCACCCATGATGCGCCACTGTCCTCCTTTGGATTTTTTGTGAAGTATTATGTAAACAGACTCACACCCTAGGCACTCTGTCCCATCAATGAGAAAGAAACCTTTCAAAACAGTTTTCAATTCCTTTTTCAATCTTGTTACACACAAATTTACTTTCAATGGATCTTCCAGGCTCAAGAGATCAAAAGGTGGAAACTGATCTGTGAGATCTGTGGTTCAAAGAAAACATTGTATTTTATGATGACTATTAAAACTTACCTTATAACCAGGAAACAGTTAGACCTGTTACCAACAGCAAAGTAGTCAGCTGTGGTCAAAATATCAATCCCATGAGGGAAAGTGCCCTAATGAAAAAATGGTGGGAAAAAAAAAAAGAGACGAAAGTTATTTCAATGAGTAAAAAAGGCAATTTCAAAGTTTGATAACCATATGCACATGAGTTAGGTTTAAACAAATTGGGAAGTGCTGGGGTATGTAGACTTGGTTACTAAACTGACAGGTAAAACTACATGCCTTAACTAAGCTCACCCAAGGACTTTCAAGTCAAGGACTACTGACTGCCTCTCCGAGGCTGGATACTGTGCTAAAATTATTTGAACCACTTAAAAATTTTTTTTCCTAACAATTACAGCATTTCAACTTTAAAATACTGTAAGAGCCCTTTCTTTAAACCACACACCACAGAAAGACATCAGATTTCAGCAGAACTAAAGTTTAGATTTCATTCAACCAGTGTCCCTCCAGCCAGAAGGACCCCAGAACCCCTGAGGGGGGGCGGCACCTGCCTGGGTTGTGAATCCTGGACAGGAGCCCACCCCCACAGTTGGTGGGAGAATGAACAAGACAAAAAATGGGAGGTCATGTGTGGGGGCCTGACAGCTGACACCCAGGACCAGACTCTGAAACAAGCGGTTGGGGGAGTCAGGGACACTGGCCATACCCAGGGACGCGTTCCCAGCCTAGGCTCAGGCCCCACCCCAAAGTCTGCAAGTTATTATTGACACGACTCTCTGGTTACAATACTTGAAAATCTGAAAACAAGACAATACGTTTTCTAAAAGGACATAAGTGACAAACCTGCAACCAAGGAGCGAATGCGGTGCTGTCACTAACCATGAGAGGGTTTGGGGAGGCCTGGTCCCTGGCACCCTTCCTCACTGAGCAAGCCTTAGGCAGAGGCATCCATAAACCGCTAACCTTCCACACTATCTTTTTGAGGGAGCCCCACACATGAAGAACTGAACTTGAAATCTGACTCCAAATTGTCAATGGACCCTGGCAAGTTTGTCACGGACACAACCTCAGGATCGGAGGTTTGGTTCTCAAGTGAACCTAAAAGCCAATCCATCTCCCGACACAGCTCAGTGCAGGGGAGGGTCCCCCAACACCCCAGGGGCAACCACACACCGGGCTGACTCCTGCTGGACCCCAGGCCACCCACACCAGCCTGAGGCCGAGCTAGACAGAGGCCACTGTGGCTGCAGAAGGAGGGACCCTCTGCTCCACTGCGCAAGCCTGCCGCCCCTTGGCCAACATTGAGACGCCTCCCGACGCCCCAGGGTCTCCTCAGTCCAGCCACCCTCCAGAGGCTGGCAGCTGCTGAGTGACCAGCTTTCTTTCTTCTAAGTTTTCGGGGTTCCAGGAAGACAGGACTAAGTCACACTCAAGCACACTGGGTCTGTCACCTCACAGCAATGGAAGAAAGGCTGAGCCCTTACTAGGTGCTCGGAAAAGCACCCCTGAAGGATGAGGTGGCACCTCAACAATCTCAATGTACCACAAATTCGAGTTCAAGTTGCGTGATTTGGTTCCCTCTACCTTTGGCAATGACTATGGAATTCAAATCTTCGTTTGAATCCACCTTGGCATCAGCTTAGCCTTAACACTGCATTCATAACTGGACACCGCACCTCAAGGCCCTAACCTCTCCACGTGTGGGGTCACAGTTCACAATACAGGCTACAGAACTCCCAGTTAATCCACCCTCCTCACTGCCCCTCGGCGGTTCTATGGCCTTCGATGGAAGGTGAGCAGGTCGGCTGCCTTCACAGACCTGGTCCAGCCTGAAGGCCCGCTGATTCCTTTCTCAGCTCTACTCTGAGGGCTGGGGGACCGCTCCAACACCCGGGCCACATGGGTGGAAGCACCCCTACCCATGCCCAGTACCCCACGCTTCCAGGAGACCCTCCCACCGTGCACCAAACGTCATCCCTGTGGAAGCTGCAGCGTTAGCCCTCTCACCCTGGTCCCTCCCTGTCAGCCCAGCAAAGGCGAGTCAATCCAGAGGCCGTGGGCCCAGTGCTGGGGACACAGGCTCTGGTTCAACGGCAAGGCCAGCCCTGCTGTGAGAACCCTGACGGACTCGGGGTCACCCAAGGCAACAGTTCTGCACACTCAGTTTCTCCCAGATGTCCAGGCAGGAGTCTTGGAATCCCGTGTTGTCCAAGCCTTCCCTCTTGAGGACAACCACCTCTCCCAACTACCGCCTCTCCCGCCCACCAAGCAGCCACTCTGCGTGGGCTCCCCTCAGTCCTGCAGTCTGAACTGTGCCCCTCAAGGCCTCAAGGCCCATCACTGCTTGTCCCCAGTATTCCCACACCTGAAACTCACTCACCTCCAGCCCAGACCCCTCTCCTGGCACCCTTCTCAACAGAGCTCAGCTTGGTATCTCCTCTAAGAAGACCTCTCCCCCATTTGCCACCAGATTGGCCACACTCCCAGGGTGGTCATCATCACATACAGTATGAATGACTTGGGGATAAACGCCACACTCCCAGCCCAGGCTGACCAGTGGTAAGAGATTCATGGCCTGCAGCAGGACGCTGCGTCAGGAGGGGCCGTGGGACGCTGGCAGGAGGAAGCTGGCTCCTCCCACAAAGGGGATAGGCAGGGGTCATGTCTCTGCCCCTGCCCAGCCAGGCTCCTCTGCCCAAACCCCTCCGGTGCCCAGGGGCAACTGCTGACATCAGAAGGGTCTCAGCAATGCTTGAGGCATGGATTTCTGACGTTTGTGAAAACTACACATTCAAGTTTCCTGTAAAACAGCTACTAATTGTTTAAAACTTGTGTCAACACTCACCCGAGTTATGAGTGAATCTGTGACCAGAAGTCACCCTATGAAGTACTAGCTTATTTTAGGTCAATTCTTTACCCATGTCAGTGGCTCCACTATTTTTACTTCTACATCTACAGGAAGTTTTAGGAATGAAGATATTTAAAAGTAACCATACCTGTCGTCCCACATTCTCCTGGAAAGCAGCCTAAGGAAGAGAAACACAAACAGAGTGGTGAGTTAGGTGTGCACTCGCTGGCCACTGGTGATGGACGCACAGCAAAGCCGGTGCAGAACAAATGAGCCACGGCTTTATTTTTTTAAATAAAGGTCTCATTGTTGGGCACTCAGAGCCTTAGGGGTGGTTTTATCTTTCTCTTTTTACATCCTGCTGTGCTCTCAAACCACAGGTTAAGAATTCAAGTTTATAAAATCTGCTAAGTGGCCGATGCTGACTTTCATACCAAAGCCTAATTCAAGGCCCTAGATATAGAAACAGGAATAAAGCCAAATCTACCTGGTTAACTAAAGGCCCAAACCCCAAGTCATCTTACTGGGGATCTGTGATGACAACTCACAGGATGGTGACACCGAGTGCCTGGTCTCCCCGTGCCACCTTGCCCAGGAACTGCAGTGGACACGCTCCACGTCCCGCTCACAGGCCCAGAGCAGGGCTGTCCAGAAGGTCCAGAGCTTCACTTAAAATGAGGTGTCCTCAGATGGACCTTCTTGTTTGTTGTTTAGTCACTCAGTCATGTCTGACTCTGTGACCCCATGAGTGTAGCACAAAAGGCCTCCCTGTCCTTCAGGAACCTTCTCACCACCAGCTATCAAAAGCACACAATGCAACTTCATCGCCACGTGCCATCCACCAGAGACAGGTCAAAGGGCAGAGGTCAGGTGGCCAGTGGCTTCAGGGAGCTCCTGGGAGGCACAAACCTGCTTACAGACACAGGCTGAATGCCTGGAGCGGGAGCGTCCTGGGAATGAGGTCATAACCTCCAGGACTTTCATCTCACCCACACCATCACCATCCGCTGGGAGTGCTGGGAGGAGCACACCTAGTCATGCACAAGGAATCAAGACAAGAGAACACAAAGACCCCCACATAATGTTTAAATGGGCGCCTAACACCTCCCGCAGGTGACAGAGGAAAGCAAAAAACTTGGCTGTCTCCAAGACCAAGCACTCGGTGGCCTCAGGGAGGTACAACTAGAACCGCCCTTCCCTGAGGGCCCTCGGGCAGCTTTTACACCGGGAGCGGGGAGACTGGACTTCTGCTGTGTACCACGTTTCAGCTTTTGCAATAAATTCATTAAAGAAAACAAAAAAACAAAAATGAAACCAACCAAAAGGCAATGAAAAAAAAATACAATGTCAATTTATGTAACATGCAATATTTAGGAACACATTTACTATTCTGGTGACATCATTTAAAAGGTTCAAAAAAAAAAAAAAAAAGATTTATAGGAGAAAGCACAAGACCTAAAATGGTGACACAATTTGGGGGGGAAAAAGGAAATGCGAGGACTCACCCTACCCAGTGTTAGGGTTACTACGGAGCCATGGAAACCCAAACAGGAAGACAGACACAGATCAATAGGACGGAGCAGGGAAACCTTTAGGACTGAGAGCTGGGCAATGAATTCTCAGATTCTCAGACTTGACACCAGAAACAGGATCCATAAAAGAAAACAGTAGTGAGTTGGATCTCATTGAAATTAAAAGACTTGTTGTTATGAAAGACTTCTCAAGAGGATGAACAGAAACCCACAAACTGGTAAGAAGAACATGCAAACCACTTGCCCAAGAAAGGACTCGTATCTGGAATAGAGAGACTCCCAAATTTAACAATAAAAACAACCAACCCAGTAAAAAAGGGAGGCAAAGACTTTGTTGGAGCTGAAGGCAGGCCACCCAAGCCACATATTGTTATTCCGAGTTAAAGTTACTTGACAAATGACAAATGGCCGGGGGGCGGGGGGCGGGTGGTGGAGGGGCAGAAATGGTATTTTAAACACCCCAACTCTGAAAACAAGAATAAATGTCTCATGTGACGGTACATTCCCCATTTCAGGAGGCAAGAAAGCATCCTCATCACCAGTTATGGAAATCAATCTTGTCACTCCTTCACCAGCCCCTTCTGTTTAATCTTCACAAATAACCGTTCTTTGTCCAAAAATGATATATAAACAGCCTGCTTTGGTCACTTTAGGGGGCCCATTTTATGAGACCGCCGTGTGTATGAATTAACTTTTTTCCCCTGTTAATCTGTCTTTTGTCATTTTAATTACTAGATCCACCAGATGCACACAAGGAGCATTGGTGGTTAAATATCACAAACCAACATTTCACCGAAGAGGATACAGGTGGTAAATACCACATGAAAAGATACTCAACATCACTAGCATCACCATGAGAGAAATGCAAATTAAAGCCATGGTGAGCTATCACCACACATCTAAGCAAAGTAACGAACACAAAAATAATGACACCACCAAACACTGGTGAGGCCGTAGAAAAACCAATCACTGACAGATGATGGAGGGCAGGTTTACAGTGATGCAGCCCCTCTGGAAAACAGCAAGGCCCTTCCATACAGATCTAAACGTGCAACCACCATATGTCCGCCAAATTCTACTCTTGGCATTTATCCCAGAGAAACAGAAACTGTATTCACATGAAAACCTGTACATGAATGGTCACAGCAGCTTAATTCTTAATAGTTCCAAAGCAGAAACAACCCAGAGGCCCAACAGCAGATGCACAATTCAGGCAGCTGTGCATAGCTGGACAGGGGACGTGACTCAGACAGGGACGGGCCGGAAGCGGGGGCTGCCAGTACTACCAAGGCCTGGCTGGACTCTGGGAATCGTGCTGCAGGAAAGGTAGTCCTAAAGGTCACACTGTATGTTCTTGTTCAGTCGCTCAGTCATGTCTGACTCTTTGCAACCCCATGGACTGCAGCATGCCAGGCTTCCCTGTCCTTCACCAACTCCCAGAGCTTACTCAACCTCATGTCCACTGAGTCAGTGATGTCATCCAACCATTTCATCCTCTGTCGTCCCCTTCTCTTCCCATCTTCAATCTTTCCCAGCATCAGGCTCTTTTCCAATGAGTTGGTTCTTCGCATCAGGTGGCCAAAGTATTGGAGTTTCAGTTTCAGTCCTTCCAATGAATATTCAGAACTGATTTCCTTAGGATGAACTGGGTGGATCTCCTTGCTGTCCAAGGGACTCTCAAGAGTCTTCAACACCACAGTTCAAAAGCATCAATTCTTCGGCGCTCGGCTTTCTCTATAGTCCAACTCTCACACCCATACATGACTACTGGAAAAGCCACAGCTTTGACCAGACAGACCTTTGTTGGCAAAGTAATGTCTTTGCTTTTTAATATGTTGCCTAGGTTGGTCATAACTTTTCTTCCAATGAGCAAGCATCTTTTAATTTTATGGTGGCAGTCACCATCTGCAGTGATTTTGGAGCCCCCAAAAATAAAGTCTGTCACTGTTTCCATTGTTTCCCCATCTATTTGCCATGAACTGATGGGACCAGATGCCATGATCTTTGTTTTCTGAATGTTGAGTTTTAAGCCAACTTTTTCAGTCTCCTCTTTCACTTTCAACAAGAGGCTCTTTAGTTCTTCGCTTTCTGCCATAAGGGTGGTGTCATCTGTATGTCTGAGGTTATTGATATTTCTCCTGACAATCTTGATTCCAGCTTGTGCTTCATCCAGTCCAACATTTCTCATGATGTACTCTGCATATAAGTTAAATAAGCAGGGTGACAAAATATAGCCTTGACATACTCCTTATCCTATTTGGAACCAGTCTGATGTTCCATGTCCAGTTCTAACTGTTGCTTCTTGACCTCCACACAGATTTCTCAGGAGGCAGGTCAAGTGGTCTGGTATTCCCATCTCTTGAAGAATTTTCCATAGTTTGTTGTGATCCACACAGTCAAAGGCTTTGGTACAGTCGATAAAGCAGAAGTGTATGTTTTTCTGGAATTCTCTTGCTTTTTCAATGACCCAGATAACCCCGGTGGTGTGATCACTCACCTAGAACCAGACATCCTGGAATGTGAAGTCAAGTGGGCCTTAGGAAGCATCAGTACTAGTGGAGGTGATGGAATTTCAGCTGAGCTATTTCAAATCCTGTAAGATGATGCTGTGAAAGTGCTGCACTCAATATGCCAGCAAATTTGGAAAACTCAGCAGTGGCCACAGGACCGGAAAAGGGCAGTTTTCATTCCAATCCCAAAGAAAGGCAATGCCAAAGAATGCTGAAACTACCACACAATTGCACTCATCTCACACGCTAGGAAAATAATGCTCAAAATTCTCCAAGCCAGGCTTCAACAGTCAATGAACCATGAACTTCCAGATGTTCAAGCTGCCTTTAGAAAAGGCAGAGGAACCAGAGATCAAATTGCCGACATCCACTGAATTATCCAAAAAGCATCCAAACCACAAAGATGGCAGCTCACCACGCTCACAGCACCCCCTACACCTTGGTGCCAGAGGAGAAGGCCCTAGGTCACTGGGTGTGGTGTCCCATGGCACGCAAAAAACCAGAGCACAAACAGGAGTCCAAAACGACCAAACACATCATCACAAGGAAGCAGCTTTGTGATAAGAGAAATTTCATCCCCAATAATTAGGTACTCGATCCCTACCTTTTCAAATGAGCTTCAAACAGAAGCACCTTTCACTGCATTAGACATGTGCCACTAAGTAAGGAGGGGTTACTTAGGTGGTGTTTAATGCAAAGAACTTCCACTAATTTTAAAGGATTTTAATTATAGCTTGAAAAAGAAAAAAAAAATTTCTGTTCTTCTATTCCACCTCTTCTCTAGGATATCATAAAAGCAACAATGCTTTTATTACCGCTTCCCAAAGTTAGTTCTGAGGTTCCAATAAACAGAAAGAAAATATAAAAGGCAATTTCTTTAAGGCCTCACAGCGCAGCTTGTGAAGATAGTGTGGATCGAACCCAGGCTCCCTGCAGTGGAACCCCAGAGTTCCAACCACTGGACCACCAGGGAATTCCCCAAAAGGCAACTCTTAAAGATTTAACAAGCGTTTTACTGTATTTCAAGGAGTCTTACAATTACTGCCTGGGGGAAATATCAAGGCACAAACGTGAAGATTTCTCAAGGAATCACTAGGTTTCCTACTGATGCTCAAGACAAAAGAAGAGAAACTGCAGGACACAGATAAGGTTCTGGGCTTTCCTGGGAAACTTTTGCTTGAAACACAAAGTTTCAAGGACCCCACATACTTCAGAGAACAGAGAGCAGGCAGGCCATGGGGAGCTCTGTGACCTGACGGAGCCCCTACATCTGAGGACAGAGGTCGAGATTCCACATCACCCACAAGTAGAGGGCACGGCTGCCACACTGATCCCAGGCCCCACACTCAGATGGCAGCACCCACTCACACTCGCCCCTCTGGGACCCCCTGCATTTCCGCCTGGAGGCCGGCAACCCATCGTGACCCACCCGCCACAGGCTACAGCCCACTCCCCAGCTGGGACCCAGAGGGAGTGGGAGTCACACTCCCCCCAGCCCCTGGGCCTCCCTCCTGCTTCACAGCCGGTGACAACAGCCTCTCGGGGGAGGTGGTCACGGGTGAGAGCCACCCACACCCTCAAGAAAAGGCCCAAACAGGACAACTTACAGAGGCTGCTCTCCTGCAGTTTACATCTCGGTCGAAAACAGTGGCAATCACCAGCGCGCTGTGAGGAAGAGAGGAGGTGGTTCATGAAAGGGACTCTCCACAGACCCTGGGACACTGACCCCACAGTCTCCCTCCTCCACGTGCCCATGAGCCCGTCCATGGCTCACAGCCTCGGTGGAAGATATGCTCAAAGGGCAGCGAGGGTGGCCAACCCCAACTCCACCAGAGCCAGCGGGGTCACAGGGAGGGTGGCCTCGTGAACGGGCCGTGTAGGGCAGGACGAGGACAGCAGTCTTGGTGGCAGGTCCACAAGTACAAACAGAGAAACAAGAGGGCCCAGGAGGCCAGCAAGAGCAGCGACAAGCCCTGCACCTCCCCAGAAATGGCAGCGAAGCGGAGAGCTGCTCTGAGGGGCCTATTGCCCTCGTCAAACTCTGACCATGGTCGGCAAGAAGGAAGCCCCCACAGGCTCAGACTGTCCATCAGCGTCACTGAAACTCTCCTTCACTACATCATCACCCTCAACCATCAGGGACACACCAGAAGGAGCTCAAGTGCCCACCCGGCTTCGGCAACAACAGAAAACAAAGTGCGGACAGAGCTCTGCTGCTAGATGTGACTTGGCGTCTCCTATCAGCCCCCAGAGGAAAGGTTTGAAAAGGGGTTATTTCAGACACACAGAGGTCTCTGGAAAAGGATGCTGCCCTCCTGTCTGACAGCCATTCTGTTTGGTACTGAAACTGGGGGACCCAACTCTACAAATCTGTCAAAAGCTGTTCGTGAGAGTGAATTTTCCCAAGTGCAAATTAAAAAGTACAGGAAGCGGAGCCCCTGGGACAGTGGAAATGTGCCTGTGTTAGCCAGGGACACCCCACTCGATGGACGGGGAGGACGCAGAGGAGCACTCTCCCCTGGAGCGGCTGTGTTTCTCACAGGGGAGAGTTAGCACTGCACACAGACGCAGGGCAGGGAGCCGGGATGAAGAAGTACCGCGCACGGGAAGGAGGTCAGGGGACCCGGCCAGCCTAGGCTGGAATCGCAGGTGTCCCCGCAGCGGGCCAGGCTGGAGGTACAAAGGGTAGTGTAGGGGTGGGTGTGGGCGTGGAACCCCGGTCTTAGATTCTAAACACCATTCTCCACTAAGAGGAAGAAGGACTACTGGAGGTGGTGGACTCCAAGGCTGGGGCAAGGGAAAAAGAAAAGCCTGGGGCATCTTGTTGTGCTAGAAATAACTAAACGCACTGCAGTCTGACAACAAAATAACCAACGGTGTTAGAAGACGAGCCGTGGTCCACACTGACGTAAGGAAACAAACGAGCAGGAAGTGGACGGGACCCGTTTGCCTATGAAACCACCGCCATCGCTGCTGGCCTAGCACAGCAGCTGATGGGCAGAGTGTGAAAGCTGGACAGTTATTAGTCTCAAAGCACCCCCCAAAATGCCTATCGCTTTTTAAACATTAATCTTATAGACTTCAACGGGGGCAGTGAGCTTGGGACACACCCCAAATTCAACAGCAAGATGGCACATCGCCAAACAGCAGCTGCGGTTTAACCACTGGCCCCACACAATGCTCATCTTTGGTCTCCTTTGTGAGAAGTCAACATTCAGGGAAGCTGATGAAGGGCTCTTATGGGAACTGCTATTATTTCTGCTATTCTTCTTTAGGTCTAAAGTTAGTTCAAGCTTAAAAGTTTTTTCTGAAAAGCAAATAAATATCTAAAGATTTTTAAAGATCCAGTATTAGTATTTGGGGTCCTTTCACTAGTTGAAGCTGAAATAAATTTCAGCAAAACTCCTATTAAACAGAAGGTTCTTCCCTTTTCCTCTCTCAACTCTTTACTATATTATAAACTATAGCCAAGATGAGATTTTTTTTAAAAAAATACTAGGCTTAACACTAAAGGAAATTCGTTGACTTTAGCGGGACCATTTAAAGATTAATTGATTCCACTTCAACATCTAAATGCTTTTGTTAACAAAATCTCAGAAATCATTAAACTGACCAAGACATGTAATTCTGTGATCTTTCAATAACCAAAAACTATAAAACTACTGGGCTTTTTTTAAAAACATAGTTGACTTACAACGTTGTTAGTTTCAGGTGTCCAGTGAAGTGACTCAGTTACACACAGGTGTGTCTCTATCCTTTTTCAGATTCTTCTCTCTCACAGGTTACTGCAACATACTGAGTATAACTCCTTGTGCTACACAGGAGCTCTGCTGTTTCCTGGTTTACATACAGCAGTGTGTAATGCCAACTGCAGCCACATGGATGGACCTAGAGATTACCAACCAAGTGAGGCAAAGGCAACGATCATACGGCATCACTTACACAGAGAATAAAAGAGGTTCTAAAGGTGAGACGTACGGCAAGAGTGACACGGAAACTCACATGACCATATATAAAATAGACAGCCAATGAAAATTTGCTGTGTGGCTCAAGAAACTCAAACAGGGGCTCTGCATCAACCTAGAAGGGGTGGGATGGGGAGGGAGAAGGGAAGGAGATTCAAAAAGGAGGAGATATATATATATATGTATATACCTATGGCTGATTCATGTTGAGATTTGACAGAAAACAACAAAATTCTGTAAAGCAATTATCCTTCAATTAAAAAATAAGTAAAATTTTTTTTAATGGTACTAATAAACTTTTATACAAAACAGACATGGACCCACGGACATATAAAACTTATAGAACTTACAGTTACCAAAGGGGAAAGGTGGCGAGGGATAAATTAGGAGTTTGAGATTAACATATACATGTGACTATTCTTAGTGAAAACATATTTGATATTTTACTCTAAATATACTCTCATCATCAATGGAATTTTAAGTATTATATTTACATATGAATAAGTGCTAATGCTAAGTCACTTCAGTTGTGGCGACTCTTTGTGACCCCACGGACAGTAGCCCGCCAGGTTCCTCTGTCCATGGGATTTTCCAGGTAAAGAAACCGGAGTGGGTTGCCATTTCTTCCTCCAGGGAATCTTCCCAACCCAGGGATCAAACTCGTGTCTCCAGCATCTCCTGCACTGACAGCTGGGTTCTTTACTACTAGCGCCACCTCCATAAGATCATATGTATGCTAGGAAAATATACTAACCAAGACTTCCCGCTTTCCTTCAATGTCTGACACAAGAAATATGTGGGCATGTTTCTACTGACTCTGGGTCCAGCCAACACTACCAGAAGTTCACATTACACACTGAATTCTTGAAATTTCCTGTCAATCTGTTTGTCCTAAAATACAATTTTTAAATTATTGAACACTTATTAATACAGAGAAAATGGGAAAAAAATAGAAAAGAAACTTAGAATTACCTGCCATCCTACAGGCCACCATAACCACTGCAAGGTCACTGCTAAGTTATACACCAAACCCCTCCGACCCCCAGACGCTCCCCGGCTGTGGACACACTGGCCCAGCCCAGGACAAGCTGAGTCCAATTTCAACCTTGGTGCAGCCAAGACCACTGAGCCAAGTCCAAGTTCCTCTCTGTACCACCTGCCGCGCCATGCAGGTCAGCCTGGGGGGCCTGCCCTGTGGTGCCAAACGGAGACAGTTGGGCTTTAAGACTGTATGTTTACGTTGTAATCAAGCCAAGACAGTAATGAACTCCTGAGTTGAAGGGCCCTTCCCAGCTTCATCATGTGTGGATTACCTCCTTCCAGCCACGGGCAAACGACTCTATCTACTTCACTCTCTGCACACGCTCCCCATGGTTACCTGGTAGCTATGAGGGGCGCAGCAGGGGTCGTCCAGGTCGAGCTCAGGCACTCTCTGCAGGGGATTCCATTCACACTCCCCTGCGGACACCTCTCTGTTCGCCCTCAGGTGGGTCTGTGGGCGCCCCCCGTCCCCCGCAGTAAGGCCTCACTGGCCACACAGCAGTCCTTCCTGGAGAGACTGTGTGTCGTGGGAACCCCAGCAGAAAGCCCCCTGAACAGCAAGCAGCGGTCTGCCTCTCGGTGCAAGGCCCCTGCTCCTTCACGGTGAGCATACCCTGGGCCTTGTGGTCACAGGGGCAGACCCCCACAGTTCACGAGGGCCCCAGGGCCAGGACACCAACTCAGACAGGCAGGGTGAGGCTTGTCCAAAGACTGGTTTACCAAAGGGCTGGCACTGGCCACAGCCTGAGACCCTGACCCTGGGGCACCACAGATGGGCCCACAAACCTCCATCAGGTTGCTTCTGCATTCACAGGTAAAGGGCTTAAAACATTTACTGCTTTATCCACATTTAACCAGCCTTCACAGCTTTTAAGTATAGACTCAAGTTAATTCAACAAGTCCACTGTGTATACTTCTGTGAATGTAACAGGTTTTCAATACTGTTCTGATGTGGACTAAATTTTGAAAATTATTCTGATTCCACACTTTCAGAACAAAACTGGCTCATCTGAAAATACTAGCATGTTTCAAATAACAGTACGTGTGACAACAATGGTTACATGTAAACAGGAGAGATTCTCTAGGGCCCCCACGTCCTGTGGGCTGTGCAGTTTTCCTCAGCAGAACGGGGCGGAGCGTGCCTCTGCTCTCATTTCACCCTTCCGAGAGGGGTGCAGGGGCCAGGCTGCAGCCAGCAAGGACCACTCTGAGCACCTGGCAGCCACTAGGCCTGGAACGCTCTCGGTATCTTCACCTGTTTGCTTTCACTGGGAGAGTTCAGGTGATACTTCACCAGGATTTCCCAACACAGAAGGATGGTCTATGTCAAACAGAAAGGGATTTTCTTTCTTGTCCGAGTCAGGGGAGCTGCATGCCCAGACCTGCTCTGAGTTCCAGGCACCTGGCTTTTAGCAGGTACAGCAAAGAGCAGATCTTACCCCAAACTCAATTTTTGTTAGTTTGTCTAATATTTTTGTGGCAATTAAAAAAAAAAAAATCCTTTTCACCTTGAGTAACAGTAATCTTGTCATTTCAAAGTCAAAACCTTTTTAAAATATCAAGACAGGTGATTTCTTACCCATCCATGCTTAAAAGCTACAAGTCACACTATCTGGGGAATAAACTCCAAGACCTGCCTGTGGCTAAATTTTTCCCTAAATCAGAAGAATCAAAGCTCAGGAGCCAGCTGACGTGACGGTAAAACACAAGACACCTGCAAAGTGCTGTCAATCACAGCAGAGCTAAAATGGAGACCGAGGGGAGACCTAACAGGTGGACGGGTGGGAACACCCTGGTCAGGAACTGCCACTTAATTTTTCTCAAGAAACCAAAAAGGTTATCTTCCCCCTGGAAGTCTGCCATCAAGAAACGCTGAGTGGGAACAAGACGTAGCTTTGAGCAATGCTTGCCATTTCCTGATTTTTCAGGACAATCTTGCCCTCGAGGAAGAGATCTGGGAGCCAATCCCCAGGCGCTGCCCACGCTGCCCTGCTCGCCCAGCTTGCTCCGCAAGGCTGAGCTGGGCACTGCCCCTAGCACGGGAGGGGCGCTGCAGGGTTGATGTCAACAGGAGCTTGGCTTACAAAAGAGTTTCAGGTGAGGAAATCGCTAGAAGGTGACAACCAACGCATATGCTGGCAACAGGGCTTTTTTTTTTTCCTTTTCTTCTTGCAAATTAGTTTTTGATTACTGGTGAGAAGGTGTTTCAAAATAATACAGGACCATCCTCTACCATTGTAACTTTGTTTCTCTCTGTCCCTAAATTACGCTTGGCTTCTCAGGAAGCCTGATTTACTTATCCACAAAATAATTATTCCATCTCTTAATTTGTGTGTAACACTTAGGAAAAACAGGTTTTCAAAATCAACCAACACTAATTCAAACTCTGTTGCAAACTGACCTAAAAACTTTCTTTGGGGTATTTATAAAACAGAGACAGTGAGCATGTATCCACTGGTGAAGTGAAAGGACAGTTCCTCACGTTCCTCTAGGAAGGTGAGTGGCTGACCCCTGAGTTCTTCCCTGCCCGACCGTCTGAGCTGGGGGCCAGCCACACTCTGACCTCTCCCTCTGTGTGGGCTGAGCCCAGTCCTGCCTCATTATTACCACCGCCTGACTCTCTTCATCAGATGTGTCTAGTTCATTTACAGAATTACAGTTTGATCTCAACTGTCTACTTTTGCAGGATCCAAACTGAAGAGTTTGTGAAAGTATAGTTGAAGATCTCAAGATTTTATCATGTGCCAGGATGAATGGGCTTAAAAGCTGACAATTAAAATGTGGTCACTTATTACAAACCAAGGGAGGCAGATCTCGAAGGACACACCCCAACCGATACTCCTTGAGCAGGGAGGCGAGCACCAGCAGCGTCCTGAAGGCTCACATGGCACCGTGACTCACCCTGCAGCCTGCCCGCTCCACCCCCCAGGCCTGCCATCGAGATGGACCGGGAAGGGTTGGAGCACAGGCTCCCTAGGAACCTGCCAAACTGGACTGAGACAGCTGCCAGGCACAGCCCCAGTGGGCACTTGCCAATCCAGTCCTGGGATGGGTGCAGGGGAAGGGGATGAGAGGGGCCCTCTCTGAGCAGAAACTCCACAAGGCACCAACTCCAGGGTCAATTAGGAGAAATTAGGAGGGCTGTGAAGCAGGAGCCTCTGGGCTCCCCTGCCAGCTTGTGCTTTCGGTGAGTGTAAACTCATCAGCGATCGCTTGGGCGTGCCCAAGACGTCAGGGAAATTTCAGCCTTCCTCGAGATCAAAGGCCCCGAGTGAACCACACGAGTTTCTGTAGACAGACGTGGCCACCAGTCCCTGCAGCTGTGATCTGTCCTTCAACCCAAGCACCATTTCTTAAAATAAATCCCAGCTCAGAAAGCCTGGCATCCTGACCACCCACCTCCACTCCGTCCCCCCACATTCCAGAGCCCTTGGGGATCCCCTGGTAGGGCCTGCCCTGCATCACCCTCGCCCTGAAGGTTGGCCGCAGAGGCCTCTACCCAGTGGGGTCACTGGTCTCTCCAGACAGGCGCAAGCTCCAGGACGTGACCCCTTCACCAGACAGGGTCTTTCCTTTTCCAAGTAACAGGGTCACACTGGAGTAAGGTGGGCGGTGCCCCTTCAGCCTCCTGGAGAATTGGATGGGAGTCTGCGAGGATCGCCCACACTGGGACACCATGTTTCAAGTGTCACACGTTACACGAGGGCCAGGCTTAACGTTCACCAGCACTCCTGCACACCCTCACTGGCTGGTACTCTGCATTAAAACCTCTGCTGAGACGAACACTGTAATGGTGTCTGCTTGCAGCTGAAAGAGCCTACTCTGCACTAAAACCTCTGCTGAGACGAACACTGCAATGGTGTCTGCTTGCAGCTGAAAGAGCCTCCATTCCCAAGTCAAGGGCCCACACAGAATCCTGCTCTCTGGCTCATCTGTGCCCATAGGGCTCAAGACCCTTCACACTATGTCTCTCCAAGTTGGCAATGAAGTCTTGTGACTCTGATGCTCTCACCTATGGGGTGGCGAGAAGCTTCTGCCCCAAGAAGAGGACGTTATGAGTGGTGGCCACCCACTTCTGTGCCCAGAGCCTCTGCTGACCCTTCAGCCCTCAGTCCTGATTCTCTCTTTGGCTGGGCTGAGCCAAAGACAGTCCCCAGAGAAAGGAGGGGCCCAGGTTCCTGCAACCTTCAGCGCTCTCAGCCACAAAGGTTAAACTGAAAAAAGAAGACTGCTGAGATGATTTCACTCTGAAATGGGAATGACCCTTTGAAGCCAGGTCCCCCGAAGTCGGGGCATGTCAGCTTCCCACAGAGGCAGTGAGACAGGTGCAGGGCTGGACCTGCCTGGACCCTGGGCACAAGACCTCAGCCGAGTGGGAAGCCACGACTGTGAATGAGGCAGCTCTCATCCAGAGGCTCATCATGCTGTGACTACCGATGGAAACAGCGAGCAAAATACACCTGTGCTTTCATTCTAGTTACAGAAGCAGCTTCCAAAAAGCTGAGGAGCAGAGCAAGAAGGCAGTAGGCAGAACCCTCCCCGAAGCTGTATTAAGTAAACAGCAATCTCCCCTTTGCAGAGCAACAAGAGCGTGAGGAATACACGCGAGGGCAGGAGCAGGGGACAAAGGCACGGGCAGCCTGGTCTCCGCAGCCAGGCTTCAGGCCGCAGACACCCACCACAGCCTCTCCAGGAGCCTACTGCCCTCCTGCCCCTCCCGGGGTGGACATGGCCAGGAGAAGTCAGACACTTTTACGACTTCCTAGGAAGCAGTGTATCTCCCTGAGCAGGGATCAGAATCCCCAGGCTGCTCTGCAGGCCTTCCCTTCACGTGAGGGTCAAGAGTGAGAGATACAGCCTGGCCACGCGACCTGAGTAGTAAGCGAGCCTGAGAGCCCTCTCCTGACCCTCGAGTGGCCCCCGGCCCCTGCGGCTTTCCCTCAGGCGCCGCTGGTGCTCAGACCATGGGGAGCCCGATGCACTGGGCAGAGGAGGAGATAGTGTCGTCCTGTGGAGACGTTTTGAGACCTGGGGGTCTCCCACTCTTGTCAGGGCACCTCCTTGGTGGGAGGCAGCTTCCAGGACTGGAGATCATGTTAAAATCCATCTCTGAGTCAAAGTGGTCGGGTCAGTGTTACAACCATGACCAACCCAGCACTCAACTCCTCTTCCAGCGTGACATGGAACCAACCACCGGAAGTGGACAGCTGAACTCCCTTTTCATGTCAAAGGACTCACTTCAGTCTAACAGGAGACAGGGAGAAAATTAACATCACTATACTGGGGACACATCTCTTTCGAATTTTCCCAGGCACAGACATCGGATCCTAAAAGTGGGGCCCACGCCCATGTGGCTGGCACAGCCTGCTGCCCTCAATGCTCTGCCCAGGAAGCCACGGAAAAGGTATTTTTCCAACCTCATGAGGCTGTGCTGGTTTTCACTGCACAGGAGCAGACAGTGAAGCAGGCAAGCTAATGCTGTCACTAGTCCAAAGCGATTGGAGAATCATTTAACAGGCTTTACCTTGAGATTGCCGCGACGAAAGGCTTCAACTCCTGAGGCTCGTAGGCACGTGCGAAGGCCCAGCACACGTAGCAGGCGGCATCCCGGACGTTGGAGCCCACGCTGCAGGCGCCCCGCTTCTCCTCGTACGTCAGAGCCTTCAGGATCACGGTGACAACTGCACACAGGGGAGAGAGACTGTGAGGCGGCCCTGAAGCCGCGCCCCTGACGCCACAGACACTGCGGCCGCTGTACCACCACCCCGCCTGCACCTTGGCCCCGCAGAGCCTGGTGCGAGCAACACACGCCACGGTCCTGCCCCAAGTCACTCGGAAACTCACGACGTGCTCAGGAAGTCACTCACAAGTCCACCAGCTCAACTCAGGTGAAAATGTTTCTGAAAAGTTGCCCCCAAACTCCTAGAGGATGGCACAGACATGCCTGTCGGCCACACCCAAAGGATGCTGCCAGGCCCTAGGAGACGCAAAGGGACACGGGCTGCCAGGAGCGAGGGAAGGGGCTGGCACATCAGGGGAGTAAGAGGAGGGTGGGCAAGGTCACCCAGGACACCGTCCAGTGAGGAAAGAGTACCTGACCCAGAGGCCACCTGCCCCGAGTCTTGTTGTCAAGGGGACCACAAGCAATACATGGGTTTCTAATTCTGGCCAATAGCAGTTACCAGCTGGGGAGTGAGCATGGACACCGTTACACGGGTGCGCTAACTCTGCTCAGAGGGCATCTGTGACCTCGCTGAGCTTCAGGGCTGAGAACTAGGAATGACAAAGTAAAGCAAGCCAGGGTCACTCTGTGCTAACTTCAGGAATAATCCAGGTATGTTTAATTATGTAAATCATCTGTGATATTTAAAATAATTGGAAGTACACACAGATTATCTTTCTAGTTCCATTTTAAAATGTCTCACTGAGTTTCTAATATTGTATATGTAGTTTTTTATATAAAGATATGAGTGAATTTAAGACCCATTGGAAGAACACTGTACTGGTTAAGGGAGCTGAAGTTGTACAGTATTTGCCTATTAAGTTTATCATATTCATGTATTTCACGTATATGGGAAGGGTTTGTCTATTAGAGACATGTAAATTACTTTAAAAGAAAATAAAATATATAACACTCATGCATAGAGTTTTATGCTGGCATGCTGCCGTCCATGGGGTCACAAAGAGTTGGACTCAGCAACTGAACAACAAACGGGATTTAAAAGTGTAAGAACTAAGCTCGTGTGCCACAACTGCTAAGCTCACGCTATAGAGCCCACATGCTGCAACTACTGAAGACCGTGCGCCTAGAGGCCCTGCTCAACAACAAGAGAAGCCAGCGCAATGAGAAGCCCACACCCCACAACCACAGAGCAGCCCTCGCTCACTGCAACTTGAGAAAGCCCAAGCACAGCTACAGAGACCCAGAGAAGCCAAAAGTAAATAACTTTTAGGATAAAAATAAAATAGATAACCAACATGGAACTATACTCAGTATGTTAGAATATCCTTTAGGCGAAAAGAATCTGAAAAACGTGTGTGTGTGTGTGTGTGTGTGTGTGTGTGTGTGTGTGTGTAAAACCAAACCACTGCTATACACCTGAAACTAACATGATATTGTAAATCAATCACTTCAATAAAATAAAAAATAAAATACGAAGCAGGTATAAATGCCAAACCAAACCAGAGCACACTATCACAGCTATTTCAGATAAAGTAGTTAAATCTAATTAGCCATTTTAAAAATTATTATCTCAACTTTAACTAAGTCTGTAATGCTTAAAACTGGCCTTCATTTGTCTTACCTGGGAAAGTTCTACTTTACCTGGAATTACTCCTGGTTTTCTAGCATTGTTCATACTCTCTGTGCTAAGAGGGGAGCCTATTCATGGCCCAACGCACGTCAAAACTAACAGGCTATGGCACCTTGAGGGGACGCATCGTATAAACTCAGTGTCACTGCCTCACCACATTCTCTAAAATCACCACTTTACCCAGCTGCCCAGACACTTCTGGGGAAGACCGTTCAGCAACTGTATAGCCTGAGGGAAATCTGGATGCTAACTGCTGAGTCCCAATTTATCGGTCCACTGGACAAAATCAATTTCCAAACAGACAACTATGAATGACAGCGGTCAGTACTGTCCACATGTACTTCAGGTGGACGTCACATCCAACTACTACCCTCAGAAATGCTCAGGGACCCCCGGGAGAAGCCCACCTCCACAAGGACACAGCCTCACCCTTGAGGGCTGGCCCCCAAGGCCCCTGAGCGGGCGGGGGCGCCTGACGCCGAGGTCAGAGTGAGATGGGTCCTAAGGTCAACCAGTCACAAAGAAAAGGACACACAGTGTGACCCGTGCCCACCAACGGAGGTCTGCCTCAGCACAATGAGAGACCTCTCACAGCTGACTGGCATTTGTTAAAGGGAAAATCGTTATGCTTGGAGGTCCGACCACAGGGCTCTCTGGCCCACTCCTCTGCCTGGAGGAATGGATGGAGGCCAGCTGTGAGAGGGCAGAAGGAGCCATATGCTGCACTCAGGCTCAGCCCTATTTGAGAGAGAAGAAAAACAGTACAAAACATGGGCTCTGAGTTCTGTGTAGCAAGGTGGCCCCCACAAACCCCAACTTTGGTCCCAGGCACCCACACATGCCCATGTGATGTGCTCGGGTAGCTACTGGCACTCAAGACACGAAGGCTCTGGACTGCTCTGCATCTGCCCAGCTAGGTCAGAGAAGCAGAGACCTGAGCCTGCCTGGGCCTCAGGGCCTCGACTGCCAGCCCTGCCCACCCATGTGGCCAGGCTGCTGCAGCTCCCCTGGCAGGTCCCACCCCAGTTCTCAGCACAGGCAGTTTCAAATTCTTTCTCTCGAAAGCTCCGGTGACCCCTCTATTACACCTGCCTCTAAACACCAGTGGCTGAGGCCCAAGTACAGGTGAAGAAGCGCTCAGTTCAGTTCAGCTCAGTCGCTCAGTCATGTCAGACACTTTGAGACCCCACGAACTGCAGCATGCCAGGCTTCCCTGTCCATCACCAACTCCCGGAGCTTGCTCAAACTCATGTCCATCGAGTTTGGTGATGCCATCCAACCATCTCATCCTCTGTCGTCTCCTCCTTCTCCTGCCTTCAGTCCTTCCCTGCATCAGGGTCTTTTCCACTAAGTCAGTTCTTCACATCAGGTGGCCAAAGTATTGGAACTTCATCATCAGTCCTTCCAATGAATATTCAGGACCGATTTCTTTTAGGATTGACTGGAAGAAGTGCTGCCAGCAATAAACACAGGCCTCGCTGCTGGACTGGGATCTGAGAGAGGGGACTACACGGCCACTGACAGCAATGGTGGGACACTTGCCTCACGGTCACTGAAAGGGGATTTGATTTTCCTAAAGTAAAACAGCTCAGGAGGAGAAAGCGAGATGACAGATTTCTTCAACAAGAAAATTGAAAAATGAGGCTCTCTGCTTCAATTCACCCAAAGGTGGTAGGAAGTACCATGCCCCGGGGGATAGAAGGATGGGTTTGGCCTGCTTCTGCTGCTCCTGGGCAGGGCCCATGGCTGCCCCGACCTCTCAGCCCTTCATCACCAGGCTCTTCTTTGCAGAAGGATGAGCTGGGCTTCCAGTTCAGATATCCAGGGACGGGAAGACAAGAGACAGATCAGCCCCGGTCCACGCAGGGTACGTAGCAATTACTGAGCTTTGGGATGGTATATGAAGGAGACACAGTCTTTGCCCTAAACTTATATAAGAAGCCATTATCAGAGGAAAAAATTCAAAAACTAACAGCTCTTTCCAGATTCAACAGGTTTAAAATAAGGAAACTGTTCAATCACACTGAACAAAAAACCTTTCTCACGGTTCCAATTACACACTGCAAATACATGTCAAATATATAAGGTTCCCCAGAGGGCTTCCTTTTGGCAACCCAGAGTCCAGCAATGTAATTTAAATACCCTTCTCTCTAGACAGCATGTCATTTGTCTAACGCCAACTGCCTAAGGACAAAGCAGCCTCCAGGTGAGAGAAATGAGTTAACCCTCACAGCACCAAGTCCCCACTGCAGGGCTTTACAGATGCACATCCAGGGGTCAGAAGGAACTCAGACGTTATCTGCAGCATCCTTAAAAAAATAAAAAAATCACCATACAGCCAGCTCAGAAGTTATGTGTTTTGGTAAGTAATGAATTATACTAATTCAAGCAGTCCATGAGGTCACAAAGAGTTGGACACAACTGAGCAACTGAACAACATACTACTTCAAAAATCAAACTCATCACATAAGGAATATCACTGCACGAGGCCAAGTCTCCCAGAATCACTGAGCCGTGTCCCCTGAGATGCACTTCAGTACCTATCAGGATGCACTGCGCCAAATCTCCCAAGCAGGACTGGAAGGACATCTCCCAGCACACTTGGCTGAGCCTCCCGAGATGCCACATGATGGGACTGCCTGTGCAGCCATGAGCCCGCCTGCCCGGGCTGAGCCCAGGAAAGCACCAGTTTCCCGGGAGCAGGTGTGGCCAGCACCACTGAACTTCTATTTCAGCCACCAGTACAAACAGCCATCATACCTTCCTAAAGAATGCAGTCCAACTTGCTCGGGAAAAAAACATGCTGAATTTGCTGGAGGAAAGGAAATGACGGACAGAAAATCTGGTTCCACAGACATTTAGCTTTTAGTTCCCACAGGACATCTGAAAAAACTATCCCAAAGGCTGACCTGTGGGCAGCACTGCGAGCCACAGCACCAGCCACTCTGCACTCGGGGGAAGTGCAGACCTGGGTACTGGCACTCCCTGGGGGTGAGGGATGCCCGCCCCACAGACCCTGGGAGACCTCAGCCAGGGCTCATCTCCACAGGTATGACGGAGCGGGATCTTGGAGCATCCTGTGTTGCTGGGGTGGGCACCTGGCCCACGCACCAGCTGCTTTCCACTCTACCCCAGGTGCTCCCAGCATACTCACCCTGCCACGCGGGAGCACCCATAAAGCCCTCTGCCTCCCTTTTCGCAGCAAAGTCACGCGGCCACGCTGGTCCAAGGGCCCTCCCACATGTCCTCCCTGTGAACAAGACCCCCACCACCACCACTGCCCATGGTGCTATGGTTGAGAGCAAGCCTCAGCTGTCCAGAGGCCAGAAACGGACATTCCCCTCACCAGATGCCATAAAAACATGAGAGGTCCCAGTGTGAAGCATGCAGTCCAGGATTTCGTGGGATGCATATTTAGCCACAGATAAAGGCTCTCCTCAAAAGAGAAACACAATGGCAAGACAGCAGGAATTACTGTTTTAGGGCAGGAGCCCATAGTCTTGGGGCAGGAGCCTGTGAAATGCATAATACAATCGCAAAGCAAAACTGAGGCAAACAAGAAGCACCTGCTCTTCCATCTGACGGCACCCTGTCCCTCAGCGTGCAGGGCAGCTCCTGCCACGTCACCTGCCCAGAGGAAGAGATCAGCGAACATTCCTACATAAAGCATCTCAACCCTCGGTGGATCAATACACTCAAGAAAGTTTTAAAGCGAGTAACAAACAAGGTGAGTGTGGTATGATGGATAAAGATGTGATGGCAATTACATGTAAAAAGCTCACATACACATATCATGTGAATATTCTAAGCTAAAAAGGGGAGAAACAGCAGATGGGGAAACATGGGAAAAATGTTAAAAAATAAGGACAAGAGAGCCATTTCTGAAGATCACATGAGCAGAACCTGACTTTCAACAAAACCTCCAGACCTGCGTGCTGATGCAGTAGGCCGTGTGGCCATGACCCATCCACAGGGCACCTGTCCGGAGGGGAGACTGCTGGAACTGCTCTGCGTTCAAGCCACACCATGGACCCAGGAGGAATGGGTAACAAGGTGAAGAGGGCAGTGCAGGCAGACGGCGCTGGTCCTGTGCGCCGGGGCCTCCTGGGGTACGTCCCCAGCTTGGCGCAGAGGCTGCACTGCTGCCACCATGCTTCTCAGTGCAGAAATGAACCTGCCATGATGGGACGGGGTGCTGTTTAAACACAACAGAGCCGCTCAGTGCAACTCATGCTGCTACCCAAAGAATACTTAACGGCAGGAGGATACTCAGAACCCTCAAGCAGGCTGTATGCTGTCAGTGGCTCACGTGCTGATACTGGTGACAGTCAGCACTCACTATGGGCCAGGCCTTTGTCCGACTGACCCTGGAGGTAGGGGAACTGAGGTAGAAAGAGAAAGACCAGCCCCTGGACTGCGAAGCCAGCCCAAGCATCACGCCGAGAGCCCCAGGTGCTCACGGCCCCCACCTGCTACAACCTCAATGGTGCCGACCTCCAGGCAGTGAGATTCCAGGTTTCCTTAGCTGCTTCTTCATGTCACTGTCCCAAATGTCCGTAATGATCACTCACAATCTTCATAATCACTAACAAAGGCAATACCACACTTTAAAATGTGGTTTCACCCCTTCCAGTATTCAGAGGACACCGCTTAGCCACTAGGCCAAGAGCAGGTGAAGGACTCTGGGATCAGGATGACTTCTCCTTGGGGTCCACCAGCTAGCATGGGTCCCAGGAGACTGACACTTCAAACAGGATCACGGCGGGGTCCTTCTCAACATCAGACACATATGCCCCATTACTAACAGGAACCATTCCTGTGTGGAACGTGCATCAGAGAAGAGGACAAATCAGAGAAAACACTTAAAACGATCTGACTGCTTGCTTCAGCAGCGCATATACTAAAGCTGGGACGATACAGAGAGCACTTACATCTAAATCTAAACACGACACAACCTAAAATGCAACGCAAGTGAACCTACTGACAAAACAGGAACAGTCCCACAGACACAGAGAGACAAACCTGTGGATGCCAAGGGAGCGGGGCTGCGGGAAGAAGGGGGTGGGAGGCTGGCGTTCGCAGATGTGAGCGATTAGAGACAGGACCATCAACAGCAAGATCCCGATGGACAGCACAGAGAGCTACACAGTCAACATCCTGGGAGAAACCATAATGGAAAAGAATGTTGCAAACAATCAACACAACATCGTAAATCAGCTATACTTCAATAAAAATAAATAAGAACCACCAAAAACAAAAAAAGATCTGACATCAGCCAAGGCCACAGGAAGACAAAAACACAGATTTCACATGATCCCAGGTATTCAAAACTTAATCAAGATTTCAATCAGAAGTGCTCTTCTTTAACCCACCACACACACAGGGGTCCTCCTCCAGCCCAGAGCAGTCCCCCTACCCCAAGCGGTAGCCCCAGCCCAGAGTGGTACCCCTACCTCACCCCTGGGGTGGCCATGGCAGAGTACCAATGAAGCCGAGTAACTGACAACCTTTGAGCCATGGCTTCCTCATCACCTGTGCTATCAGAGCATCCACCCAGGTAACATCGGGTACCCCTTTCCTCCCCTCCAGCTCCCTGGGCTCCCAAGAGGTTTAAGGAAGGTACCGACTGGGAAAGCAAGTGCCCAGCACAGGAAATGCCCCTGTGACCACCATGGTAAGTTTCCATGAGGCTGGACGAGCAGGTACGCTTTCCACGGGAACTCCTGGTTAGGCTGTTTATACTAAACATCTGGTATCCACCTGGCACAGAAACAAACTGTTCTAAACCAGATGGCTCCAAGTAACCCTTCGAGTAACCTTGGACTCAAGTGTGCTCAGCCGGTTTCCGTGACCTTCCACGATGGAACACGACTCCAAAAACACAGACTTCACATGACCCCAGGTGTTCAAAACTTAATAAAGATTTCAATCAAGAGTGCTTTTCTTTAAAAATTTAATTTTTTTAAATGTCACTTTTTGGACTACACTGTAAAATAACCTAGATGAGTATCTTTCCTATTTTAAAAGACAATTGCATGTCTTTTTTTAAAAATCAATTAAAATACACTGATGTACTAAGGTATCAATAGAATGTAAACAAAAGCACCTCCTCTCTTCACTGCAGTAAGCATCCGAGGGGACAGTGGTGGCTGCTTCTAGAATCTGATCCCCTCAGGGTGCTGCCGCAGAGGCCCTGCCCCAGGATGAACTTTGGGTTGTTAAGATCTTTAACTCGCCATGACTGAGGACAGGGGCTGACCTGTGTGGCCCCGCAGCTGACCTCCCAGGTCTGTGCCCACGTCCCCACCACACCTCATCCCCTGGACGTCTAACGTGTGGCCATCTCCAGGGGTGGCATGACAGGTCTGCACACAATAAGACAACTCAGTGCTGGCTGGCCCCTCTGACCGTGGTGGGGCCGGCTTTGAGTAAACAGATTATCTCCACGGTTACCAGCTCTCTGGTGCAGGGGAAACGAGCTGCTGGTCCTGTCGAATGAAACACGACTTCCACAGGCTATGAAGATGACACTGAACACGAGGCGAGTATGAGACAGTGTGAGAGAGTGTGAGAGAGTGTGAGAGAGTGTGAGAGCCTTCGGCGGGGCGGGGGCGATGAAGGGCCTCCAAGGAAGAAACAGAAGTCGTGGGGTTCCCAAATCCCCTACCACCAGGCCCAGAAAACAGGACGACTTGCACCCTTTTTGCTGCCACCATCCACATAAATGATAAACAAACATCAAGGCAAACTGACAAGGCTTCCCTGAAGCCACTCTCTTGGGGCCAGCTGTTTCTGAGCAGGCCGGAACAGGAACCAACAGCTGGACCTCTGTCAGGAAGCACCCACAGGGCCGAGTGTCACATGAGCACACTCGGGGGCTCAAAGAATTACTGAAGAAGGGCAGGAAGTGTGCCCGCCGCAGAAGGTGAGCAAAGACAGCGGGACAATAGCTGCGAGGGCAACGTCCCAGTAAGACATGAGCACAGGACACAGCAGGTTTTATAAATTCTGAGCACAAACTGCACTTTCCATGAAATCAAGATGCTGGATCCTTTCACAGAGGCCCAGAAGAGCAAATGAAGTTAAAAGGCATGTGGAAGGTTTCTCATCTTCTACTCACTTTCTCCAAGAAATGAGCCTACGAAGAAGGCCCCACAGGAAGAGGAAGGAGGCCGTGTAGCATTTACTTCATTTAAGACGCTCCTGAGAACCGACTCACGGAGAGCTTCCAGCATCGAGAACTGTGATGTGTACATGATAGAGACATCTCTCCGTTTAAACCCGATGGTACTACGTTCTGTGTTAGTCCACTGAGCGGCCCCTGAAGGTGAATCAGCATTTGAAAGAATTGAGGACCACACCTCCCAGTGAATGCAGGTCCCCCACTTAAGCCCCTACTCCCCTCAAGGTGGTCCAGGCACGCATCATGGGGGGCCAGCATGTGGAGCCCAGCCCCCAGAGCAGCCTCCCCACCCACACCATCTAGAAGATGCACCGCACACAGTAGGTACAAAACTGAGTGAATCTAAGTGTTTCTCTCTCATTCCTTTTCCAAAACAACACACACATCCCTTGAAATTTTTTAAACTGCTTAAGCTATTGCTCCGGGAGACATTTCCCTGATGTTTCCCACAAACATAATCTTCTTTATAACTGAAGGATAACAGACACCTCTCTACCCTCTTGAAATACACTTATCATCCGCAATCTTTCAGCTTCTCCAAAGTTTATGTATATTAACGACAGTCTAAAGCTTTGGAGGAAAACCTCTTTCCTACCCCGTGACCTGTCGCCTAGCCTAAAGTAACTGTGACATGAGTTTGATCTGTGAATAAGTCTAGTGCCTGGACACTTTGTGGACAATACAACTAAAGGGACAGGCAGAACTGCGGATTGGTTCTCTCAGCACAGGCCCCTGGACTACTAGAAAGTCACAGAAAGAGATGATTAAGGTAGAATCCTTGCATCTCCAAACACATTAACGAGACTCCCCAAAGAAGGAGCATGAAAAAGCAAGGAGCTACTTTCCACCCAGGTGACCAGCCCCCACATCCCAGTCACACCATGAAGGAGAAGAGCCTTCCGCAGCTGGTCACAACCCATATGCCCCACAGCACATGGCAAAACTGCCTGCTGAGGAGGGTCTCCAATCTAGGGTGGCCGCCTGGACATTTAGAAATCTCCGCTGGTGACTGATTCCATGGCCACCGTGGGAACTGACTGCTTTAACTCTTAGCTGGGAAACAAAGTTTCTAAACTGAATCATCACTGGACTATGCTAAAATTCAAATACAACTGCTCACTTAGAAATAACCCTCAGAGAGAAAATACTCTTCTACTGACAGACTGATTCCCTTTTTCCAACACTGAAAGCCCAAATTTTCAGTCTCTCTGAGATCAAAACACCCTACCTTCTCTAAGTCCCCGACAGCCCCCCTCCCGGATCTGCGAGTAGGAAGAGCATCCCAGGAGGAGGGAGCAGGCGGCCCCCACACCTCGTCCCCGCTGAACCCAGCGCGGGGCCACCCGCCCGCAGAGCCTGCGGCCAGCACACACTTCCCGCTGAGTCAGGGCTGTGCGTGAGCAGCTGTCACTCTGTCAGCAGCGAAGACAAGCACCACCACAGTGCCTGGAGCAATGCCGCTGAACAGGGGCTCTCTCCTCACCCAGCCGTGGTTTATTAAATTCGAGCTAGAGGACGCCAAAGGGTACCCAGGGGAAGCTGTTGCCGGGAAAACACAGGCACAAAACCATTTCAGCGGTGCTGCCCACACCTGGCCCAGCTGCCCACCGTGCATGCCAGGGGCCAGGACTTGGGGACAAGGAACACACTCTCCCAACACCCCAGAAGCGAGGTGAGATGTGAACCCCCAGAGGGGTCCCATCTTCGGCAGACAGAACCGTCCCCCTGCTTTCGCAGTCGCAGCAGAGCCAGAGCGTCTCCTGGTTCTCAGTTGTCACAGGGGGTGCTGGCTCCCCTGCCCGGCCTCAGTCTACAGAACTTTCTTTTCAGGCCACCTAAGTAATGGTTCTTGTCAAATTAAACTCTCGTGATCTCTGAATAACCCTCCTCGGGGAAAGATAACACAGGCTCTTTCCGTCCCTCTGCCCTCTGCCTAGGACACAGCACGCGGGGCCTGGTGCCTGCCCGTCCAGTCCCTTCGCCAAAGGCCACGCACGAGAGGGGGCGGGACGGAGGAGGGCAGCGCGGCTGTGCCGCTGGCGCAGGAAACGCCCACGGCTGACGACACAGTGGCCCAAGTACAACAACTTGAAAGAAGCAAAAACAAGCGTTCAAGAGAATTAAAGGCTTAACCAGGAAGTCAGGGACCAGTTCTGCCACTGACTCACATCCCTGGATTCCTGGCCACAGTGCCCAGGCCGCCACTGGCCCCAAGAGTGTCCAGGGCACAAATTTCAGGACTGGCAAGACTGGAGGACTATGCTGCCAGAGATCCCCCTTCACCGAGCTGAGGGTCAATGGACTGGAGGCCTGGCCCATGGTCAGGTGGCCAGAAGAAGGAAGGAGGGTTGATGTCAGACGACGGGTCACTCGTGTTTGATGACACGCCTGCACCTGGCTGAGGGTAAGTTCTCTGAAGAGTTTTCTTCTCTCATCTAACCACCTGGGCCACCGGCTTGGAGAGCTGGGACAGGGGAGTGTGCATGGCAGACTTTCAACCATAGGCCAAGCATCTCACACAGCACACTGCCTGGCCTGCCCCAGCGACCTCGCATGTTGACCTCCAAGGGTGAAGGCAGACCCTCAGGCATGGTGGTGCCCGCCCAGCAAGGGGCTGTCCCACCAGGGAGGGGCAGAGCTTGGCCCAGATAACGCCAGGTACCCCCACCACGGGCCCCTCCCCAGGACACAGCCCAGGCAGAGCTCCGCCCTCACTTCCTGGGCCCCCTAGCACTCCTCTGCTGCCCACTGTAGCCCCTGAAGATCTGGAACCCCCACCCCCCCCGAGCTATGCTTCAACTCTCACGGCACCCAAGCACAGAGCAAGCGGAGAACCCTGCAGCAGCACCAGGCCTGCCGGGTGAGAAATTAGGCCTGTGCATCTTCCCCTGGTGTGACCACTGGGCTGCTCCCCAGGGCACTCCTGCGGGCTGCCCTCCCAAAGCCCGGGACCAGTCTGGGGCCAGGGCCAGGCCACACCAGCATGAAGAACAGAGCGGCAGCCCCGTGGCTTTCACAGCGGGAGCCAGGCAGGGAAGCACCTGCAGCCGTCCAGCCCCGAAGAGGCTCCTATGGGAGCGAGAACTGCTGTGTGCCAGGCAGCCTCGCCCACGGGGGCAGCGAGCACGGTAACCTCACCCCAAGCACATCACACCAACCTCACCACGTCCTCATCCTGGGGCCACGGTGCCTTCCCTTACCTGCTAACAGGCTCCTTCCATGAGCAAACCTGAAACGCAAGTGGAGTGAACCCACCAGCTGTCTTCCTGGCTAACAACTAACTCCCCAATCCAATCAGCCGACCTGCATGGATTTCAAACACCAAACAGGCTTGCTGCGAGCAGAAACGGGTGACATGAGGAGAGGTAGAAATAAATTAGTGGACGAAGGGTTTTTCCAGGTAGAAAAATTTCTCATTAAAAGATTCAGAACAAGATTTTCCACTAAAATAGCATAAATGTTATCAAAGTGTCTAAAATAATAAACTGTGTGGACAGACATGACTTTCTGAGCACACTGTATATAACTGACACACAACTAAATCACTTCATAATCATAAATGTCACAATCTTGATTTTGAACCAAACTATGAATTTCAACTCTTAAAAATAACATCAAGTAATATGATACAAGATGTTTTGTAATTTGCATGACTTCCATACTTGTGTCTACTATAAATTCTAAACACACACCACTTAGGCATGCTTAATACTTCCTTCAAACTATGAATTATTTCATAATCTCAATACTAATTTTAAAAAGTTACCAAATTTTAAAAACAAAAAAAGATAACTCTTTAAAAAACCATACATATACATGTATATACACGTTCCCATCCCCCAAAATTGCACACATAAAGAGAAAAAGAACTCAAATGAGAGAATTAAAGAAACGGTGAGGGAATTCCCTGACAGTCCCATGGTTGGGACTCTGTGTGGCTGGGACTGACGAGGGTGAAGGTTTAAGCCCTGGGGAACTAAGATCCTGCAAGCCACACAGCACGGCCAAAAAAAAGGGAGGGGGTGAAATTTCTACATCAAAAATGACACAGTACAAGAGCAAGAAAATAGACAACCACAGAACTGGAGAAAATATTTGCAAATTGTCTACCTGATCTAAAAGTCTAGAATCCAGAAAACACAAAGAGTTTGTATAGTTCAACAACAACAAGACAACCCAATTTAAAAATGGGCAAAGGACTTGAATAGATGCTCAATGTTATTAGTCACCAGAGAAATGCAAATGAAAGCCATAATGAGATATCCACTAGATTGGTTACAATTTTTTTTTTTTTTAATGTAAAATGATAGGGGCTGGTGAGGATATGGGGGAAACTGGAACCCATGCCCTGCTGGCAGGAACATAAAGCAGCAGCCAAATCTACATCTGTTGACACAAGGATAGACAAAATGTGGTCTGTCCTTCTGCTATGAGCTGAATTATATCCCCCCAATAACTCATAATGGGACTGCATTTGGAGACAGGGCCTTTAAAGAGGTAATTAAGGTAAAATGAGACCATACGGATGGGCCCAAATCCAATAGGGCTGTTGTCCATCCAGGACACAGACACTGATCAAAGGGCAAGCACGTGAAGACACAGCAAGTAGGTGGCCATCTGCAAGCCAAGGAGAAAGGCCTTGAGAGAAACAATCCTGCCAGTACCCTAATCTCAGGACACCTAACCTCCAAAACTGTTGTTTCAGCCACTCAGTCTGGGTATTTTGTTATAGCAGCCTGAACCAACTAATACACCATACTATGCAGTAATCTTCAGAAAAAAAATGAAATACACATGCTACAACGTGGATGAGCCTTGAATCATGCCAAGTGAGAGAATCCTGTCACGAAGGACCACATGTTTTATTATTCTATTTATCAGAAACAACCAGATTAGCCAAGTCCACAGCAATAGGAGGTAGATTAGTGACTGTGCATTGCTGAGGAGGATAGGGGTTTTGGATGACAGCTAAGGGTCATGGGGTTCCTTTTGGGGGTAATGAAATGTTCTAGAACTGACTGTGGTGCATAACTCTGTGAATAAACTAAAAGCCACTGATCTGTACACTTTAAATGGGTGAACTGTACAGAATTAAATTATATCTCAATGAACCTATTTTTAAAATCTCATAGATAAGCAATCAATAAGTAATCAATCAAGTAATCAATAAGGATACTTCAAGCAGATAAGTTACCTTTCTACTTCTACTGGGGTCAGTTTTGATAAATCATATTTTTCTAAGAATGTCTCTTTTTGTCTGAGCTATCAAAGTTACCAGCAAAAGACAGTCTGAACATGTGGCTTTATTCTCTGCAGGACCTGTCTTATAGCCCCCATCCGGGTGTCTACTATGGTTTATTCGCTTCTCCTCCTGCTCTGTTGATGAGCCAGAAGTCTCTCTTTGGGAGGCCTTTTTGGCCATTGATCCTTGCAGACCTGTGTCTTCTCCCTCACTCATTTCCTGTGCTCCCTTTCACTGTCTCCCCTGCTACTACCCGCGCTCTTTCCTTGGCAGTTTGAGCCTTTCTTCTCCTCCTTACGACGTTAGAAGAAGGATAAGGTAGGGGTTAGCAGCAGTTTCTACAAAGGGCCAGAGCCCAAACAGTGAGATTTTGCAGACCACTGGCTGCTTCCCTTTTCTTTAAAAAAAAAAAAAAGAAGAAGAAAACAATGTTGGGAGAAAGAAAGGAATAACCACTCTTGGCTCCAAGGCCATACAAAAACAGGCCAAGGCCAGCTTGGGCCTGCAGGCCATGGTTTCACAATTCCTGCTTAAGGTTTTAGGTTGCCCTGTAAGTAAGCTGCTAGCTGCATCTGGAGAGGTCTGATATACAACTGTATTACTGTTCATTTCTACCTTTAAAATTTTATTGCAAAATTTCTATTGGGATTTCTTCTTTAACTCCTGTGTTATTTAGAAATCCATAATGACAGAAAGTGTTATGAAAACTCAAAAAAAAAAAAAAAAAAGAAATCCATATATTTTCAAACTAAACACTCATGTCATGCCTTTATCTTTCTGTATCCAACTTTCAATTTCATTGTTTTGTTGGTCAAAGAATGTAGTCTGTACACCAGTGGTTCTTTGAAATTTCTTGAGACTTGTTTTACAGCCTTACTAGTAAACGTGCAGCATTTGTAAACGCTCCCGTGTCCAAGAAAGCATCCCCTCGACCACAGCTGCACAGCCCTACGTGAACCCACACAATCAGGCCTGTCTCCTGCTGTCTAAGTCTTAGATACAAGGCTCCCTGCTATTCCAGTTCATCCCACTATTCTCTTTCATAAATGAACTGTCAGCAATGGAGAGAGACGTGTTCTGAGTTCTCAGGACGACACCAGATTTGTCCATTTATCCCTGGAGCCCTATGATTTCTGCTTCTCACGTCCTCGAGTATAACAGCAACTTGTGTCAGTCACGGATGATGCCAAATGACCAGGCTACCCACATCTGTTCCCTCTGCCTCTGCTACTGGTGTCGGCGGGATCTGGGCATGGGGAGGGGACAGCAAGGACAAGGGGGACCTCTGAGCACGTGCTGCAATGCTCACATCCACCCTCTGGCCTCCCAGCCGTCAACGTGGAGGATGCAGTCACGCTGTTGAAGAGCTGGCACACCTCACCACGGAACTGCCTCTGAGTCTGGATGAGCTGGGGAGGGGTCCTGGAGAAGGGGGAGGAGCCGTGACAGGACGGGGTGAGGGGAGCAGCTATATCACGGTGTCAGCAGACAAGCGTCCACACACACCATCAATGAGAGCACTGCCGCAGGATCTGCCCCAGGAGTGCGTGGCCACTGCCTGACCTCCGCCTCACGTATACCCTTCCCTCAGAGCCAGAAGGGGACGGGATCTTGGCAGAGGGACCCAGCTCAGGCACTGCAGCAGTGTGGTGGTGGCCTGTGGAAAGGAACATTCCAAGACAGGGCTGGAGGAAGAGGGAGCAATCGTTACCTGGGTTCTGGACGAGCCCTCCCCTTCTCACCTGAATGCTTCGGTCCCCAGGGTGACCAGGAAGACTCAGAACAATGTCTGGTGCCCAGGAGGTACTCAATGAAGATTCTCAAATTGCTGTTTTGATTATTATTTCTGGCAAGCATGCCTGGGAGCACCACTTGCCCTACAGCCAAGGGCTGGGGTCTGACACCCAGGCCAACTTGGGACACGTGGCCTTGGGCCTGCTGAGACCCTGCAAGGCCTCCAGGCCACCCAGCCCGAACTCCTGGTGGGAACAAGGACAAGCACAGCTGCCGGCAGTGCCCCGCGCCCTCCACGACCCGGGAAGAGGGGGAGTTTCACGAAGGGTCAAAGCCCCATCTGGGCCGCGTGAACCACCTAGAGGGGGATGAGCCCATGCTGAAGGACACACAGGAAGCCGGCTCCAGGCTGTCCCCCGGGTTCTAGACAAACATCATAACCGGCTGCCTCGAAACAGGTGGAGTGAAAGGCAGTCATGGTAAAATCACACAAGAAAAGCAAACACGTGACGGAGAGTCTTCAGATGCCACCAAAGGACAGAAACCCAACACTCCATATAAAAAGAGAACCTAAAAGAGAACACTGGAGGGGCTTCCCCTGGTGGTCTAGTTGGTTAAGAATCTGCCCGCCAATGCAGCGGACAGTCCCTGTGGGAAGATTCTATATGCCGCAAGGCAACTAAGCCCATACACCCCAACTACTGAGCCGGTGCTATAGAGCCCATCATCACAATGAAGAGTAGTCCTACTACTAGAGAAGCAACTAGAGAAAACCTATGTGCAGCAACAAAGGCACAGCGCAGCCAAAAATAAATACATAAATCTTAAAAAAAAAAAAAAAATAACATTGCAAACGGAGGCCTAGAGTACTAAACATATAAGAAGAGGAATGAAAACCACAGTGAAGGAATCAAGGAAGATTTTAAAAAGAATCAAAACAATGTCTGGAAATTAAAGGAGAAAAGATTCAAGGCATGGGTGGAGCTCTACGGTGGCCTTGGAGGCCAAGCTCAGGAAGTTAGCCAGGCCGGCGGTGCAATGCGACACCACACACAAGAGGGCTGGCATCCGGGCTCAAGCAGAACAAGGGAACGACTGACTACAGGGGCCTGTTCCCCACTGTCTTTAGTCTGTTCACAGCTCTTTTATTGCTACGTTTTCACTGATGTTAATTGTAGCAAGAGACAAAAACAAATCAGTGTGCTAATTTTTTCCTTGGCCTTGTTTGCTTTAACTAAGTGACTTCTACATGCAGTTGTGAACATATCCAGAGACATCAGGTAAAAAGCCCTTTTAAAACACAAATTCAGGGAATTTCCTGGCGGATCAGTGGTCAGGACTCTGCTTCCACAGCAGGGGGCACGTGTTCAGTCTCTGCTTGGGGAACTAAAATCCCACAAGCCACATGGCACAGCCGAAAAAAAAATGTGTTTAATGAATAAACAAACACATACACACACACAAATTCAATAAAAGGAAGCAAGCACCACATCACTTGCCCCGGGAAAAACATAACGAGCCTGATGAGGGACCAGCGAGGACCCTGAAACATCGGCAGATACTGTTGGGCAGACAGAGGGGAAGAAGAGAGGAAAGCTGTGGGAACCCTCGAATCTTGGCCCAAGTTCACAAACCTGAATCAGTCTCCCAGCCAAAGACAAAACAAGCCGGAGCTCATGGTTTCAAGTTTCACTTGAGACACAGAAGCCACAGCCCGGATCACACTGGGCTCGGAGACCCTGCCCAAAGCAGAACCCCTCCTCCCAGCCCGGGCCCCCACGGGGGCTGGCCAGGTGAGGAGGAGCCCTGGGTCCAGCTCAGCTCGGCTGGGCTCCACACCTCCCTGGGGGAAGGCGTCAGCAGGGAGGAGTCCCGGGAGCTGCCGGCACAAAAGCTGCCCACAGGCCACAGACACCGAAACCGGAAGCCCTACGGCCACCGTCCGGGAGCACAGGACACAGCACGGCCGGGCTGGGAAGCGGCCGGCGCGCGCCCCTCCAAAACACAGAGCAGCTCCAGTCCCACAGACGTCCCAACAGTGGCCTTTACTGGGATCACAAGCAAATTAAAAGTCAAGTAATGCATTACACATCTCAGACTTCAAGTTACAAACGAAGCCCTCCACTTACTCATCAAAGGAAGGTAAACGTCCAACAATGAAACTTTCCCTGGACACTCCCACATCCCCTGGCCTGCCTCACTGGACAGCCAAATAAACTCTACTTTCATTTCTATTTTTCAACTATTTGATAAGCAAAAGATCAACTGATACCCTCAGGATTTTTTTTTTTTTTTTTTTTAAATGAGACACCAAGTACCTCACCGGACAAAGACAATCACAGTTCCAGCGCCCACCTCTGCCAGCATGTGCCCCATGCTCCCCACACTTGGTCTCATAGGCCCAGCTCTCACATGTTGACAGGGGAGGACCCTGAAGCCCTGGTGGGCGCAAGTCCAGCCCCTGCACACACAACACTCAGCTCAAGCGAGGTGGATCAGTCCTGGGCCTCCTGCAGGAGTCTGAGAATGTGTCTGTTCTGATCCCCTGGACTGGTTCTCCAACCAATGAACAAAGGCCTAGTGAGCACATGTGCATGAACATAAGACACCATGAAAGACCTTAGGCCGGGGCTCCAAAGCCCACAAGTTGCAACTACTGATGCCTGTGCACCTAGAGTCTGTGCTCCGCAACAACAGTGCACCAAGGTCCGCCCCCACTTGCCAAACTAAAGAAAGCGGCACGTGCCAACAACGAAAGCCTAGCACAGCCAGTGAGTAAAAAAGAACACATGCTCTTCTCTAGGAACTTAATGAACGAATTAATGTTTACTGTCCTTTACAACAACCAAAATTTGAGAAAATGAAATTATGCTTAGGGTTTTCTGTAGAGTTTTCATTTCCTTTTCCTTTCCTCTGGATGCCATATCCCAAAGGAGCACTAACAACTGAAAGTAAAACTAACTGGTATTTACTTGTAAGGTCGAAAGTATAAATGATCTGCTTCCTTCATCAAAAATGTTTTGTTCTGTGACACATACCATTCCCACCGTACAAACACAATTTGGTGGGATACTGTAATTAACCCATCAGGTTCCAAAAAAATCCAGGAGTAGAGGCCTCCAGGGCACCTTCTACACATAGGAAAGCTGAGGCCCAGGTCAGACAACTACTCTAAGCCATAGGAGGATGAAAGAATGGAGTCAAGACTCAAATGTCTTGGTAGCAGCCACAGAGTACAAGTCCCTGATTCAACTCACAGACATGGCATCCCTCCCCCGGGGCAACCTTTTCACTGCCTAGAGGACTCTGCTCTGCTGTCCTTGAGGCTGGGTGACCTTGGCCAAGTTACTTACCCTCTCTGTGCTGCCTGACTGCAAATCAGGCTCCTGAAGTTCCCATTTCAAAGAGTTACTGCAGTTATTAAATGGATTAATAGAGACAGAATGTTTACTCAGCACAGGGCCTTACATCTAATAAACACTCAACCTGCTCCACCAAGAGAGTAAACTCTGGTGATGATAAGCAGGTGAAGGAGGGATCACAATGAAAAAAGAAAAGCTTTGTGGAAGAAAGGGAGACTGCAGAAGGAATAGCACCACCTGTCAAAAGCCATCATTAAAATTCCCAGAGAAATAAGAGAAGCCTACTGCAATTACTACCTAAGAATAAGATACTAAGAAAGGAACACTCAGAGAACATGCATGAACTCATGGAAAGCAAAAATCCTAATATCAGGATAGAAGGGTCAGAAAAGAAAGCTAAAGAAAGTGAGAACGCTGAGAAGAGAGAAAAGAGCCTACAGGAGAGAAGCAATGGCATGTGAAGAATCAGGAATCACCATTTACACAAAATTTTACAACAGGTAAAACTAATCTATAATGGAAGAAAATCCAGCCAGCAACTGCTTCCGAGTAGTGATCATAGTGCTCTACTTCCCAACTGAAGGCATGCCCAAGACTCAGGGAAGGGTACTCATCACATGTGAATGGGACCTGTGCGCTCATCACATGTGAATTCTACCTTCAAAAGAAGTATTAATAGTTAACAACACGCCTGCTGAACACATCTGTCTTTGAAATGCAACAAATGCTTGAGATGGATCGACATGTGGAAAAGAGGAGGGAATGCAGAATACCCTGAGTGGTAGGGCAGAGAAAACGCTCACTGCAGAACCAGTGCTGAGAGTCTGAGCATTCACTTATGTGAATTATGTGACTCATCTGTATGTCTGAAATTTTTCATACTAAAATCTTGCAGGGAAAGAGTCAGGGATGAGAATCACATCAAACTTTTCAGAAGCAGCACTGAAAGCCAGATCAATGGAAAACACTTTCAAAACACTGACAGTAAATACTTTCTGGCCTAGGATTCTATACCTAGCCAAACTATCAACTAGATAGAAGGGCAGAAAAAAAGACACTTCCAATCATTCAGGGTCTCAAAGATTTGCCTCTCTTGCATTCTTTCTAAGGAGCCTACTAAAGGGCTGTGCTTCACTTATACTCAAACGAAGGATCAACCCAAGAGAGAAGACAATGTGAGATCCAGGAAGCCTGGCTTCCAACTCAGGAAAGAGGCAGAGGGAATCTCAGATGACAGGGAAGGCAGGCGTGGAGGTAGAGGCGTTAAAGAGCTACATTCTCACTCCCTATAAAGACAACAGACCACACCCAAAAGTGGGAACAGTGAAGGGGGGTGGGGGGAACAAAACAAGCAACAGAATAATGTTATTTGTAATCAAGGAGGTAAATTTCCAAAATCATCAGCTAAGAAAAGGTCCAAGTGGGGCTCCTGGCAGGGGGGATGGGAGGGGAGCAGCCAGTGACACGCTCCCACTGAGAGGCTGGGGCCCCTCCCCTCCTTCAAACCCAAGAGAGCCAAGTGTGATCCTGTGGTGCTTTCTACTCTGAGTCCCACACAGAATAAGACTGACCGGCCATCCTGGAGAGGCCTCTGGACGAAAACAAAGCGAGGAGGAGGGATCAGCTGCTCCCCCAGGACATGAGGCAGCTGAGTGCCCACTAATGCCACAGCACACAAGGCTGGCCTGGAGCAAGCTAGACTCTTGACCAGAAAAATCTTGAGATCATAAAAATGGAAGTTTTTTAAGACACCTGTTTTGGGTGGCTTGTCATCAGCAAGAGCTGAGGGGAGCAGCAGGAACCACTGTTATTCTGTGGTAAGACAGAACTATTTTTCTTACTCTCTAAATTATGTGGATGTCTAATTGGATGAAAGTAACTAAAAGACCTTTTTTTCAATTCAACATGAAGGTAATAAAGCCAAGTAAAATCTTAAGCCTAAAAAGAAAAAACTAAAACAGCATCTGGGCTGGTAGGCCCACCCTGGCACCCACACACACGCCATGCACACCCATCTCCCCATCCCCACACCTGCACCACATGCAGCCTCCCCGAGAGAAGGGAGGCAGCCAGAGACTCGACAGCAAGCAGTTGAAGGGGTGTGGGGGGTGCCCTGGATCACAAACTAAGCGTCTTAATCATCTGAAGAGAAAAAAAGGGGGACCAAGGAAAGGCATGGAGGCCATTCCCAGCAGCAGCACACAGCCATGCAGCAGGGCAGCCTTACTCAGGGCTGGTCCTGGGCGTGCACCGGCAGGTTGCCGCGGCAGCCCAGGCGGCCCCCCTCCGGCTCTCCAGGAGGACCCGGGCAGGTCTCCCAGTCCCCGGGGTGGAGGGTGACAAAGGTTCCGTCAAACCCTCACGGGGAGGACACCGGGGCTGTCGGCATCCGTTAGAAGAGATGCATTTCAGGCTAAATGTCAGCATTGGCTGCCGCCGCCTGCACACACCACAGCTCCCCTGGGAGGCCTCTACCCTCACCTCGAATGTGTGCAACCCCCAAGTTCACAAAGAGCCAGGCGGCACTACCATGGCACTCAGGAAACCTGGGCAGGGAGCTGCCGTGAGGCATGGAGGTGGCGCTGGCTGGCCGGCTTGGTGGGTGCAAACACTTGAATCGTAGCTGCGGGCGGGAGGAATATCAGGTGCATCTCTACGCCCCGAGGGCTCGACTCCTACATTAAATCCCTCCCACTGGAACAGCCGGCTCCAGTTTCAGCGAGAGCAAGCGTGAGAACAGGTCCTGCTCTGGCCCGGCAGCCACAGCTTCTACCTCTCCACCTCTGGTAAGTACCTACTATTTGTACCTACTATTTCTTCTCAAACGCGAGTTTTCTTTGAAAACTCCTCTCAGATATATTTTAAAACTATCTGCTCAGTGAATCACCTGCCCAGAGTCTCTCTGCCCTGCTCTTTTCTCTACGGATTACTCAGGACCCAGCAGGTGCACTGCTGGAAAGGAGACCATTATTACAAAACTTTTAATAAGGCTTACACTTTATTCTAAGAGTATAAATGAGTTTATTTGGATGTGAAGTTCTCGTTTCTACCATAAAATTCAACAACTTTAAACCCAAACTCAATTTGATGTTATGCTTATCTGTTCTTCACCTTAAAAAATTAACAATTAAAAGGACCACATATATAGATAGTTGCAGATCTTAATTTATAATTTAATTTTACAACCTTTTAGATTAAAAAAATGATTAACACTGGGAGTCACTGGGGAAGGGACCTGGGGAGCAGAGGTGGGAGTGAGATTTTATTTTTACTGCTTTTTGAATTCCAAACTCTGTGAATGTATTCTCTCCCCAAAAATTTTAAATTAAAAATTAAAGAGGAAAAAAAATTCAAACCTTCTGGAGTTTAAAGTAAGTGCAGTTTTGACATAAGCTTACCAAGAAAACAAAAAACATCTAACTAAAGAGGATCTCTGTACATACAAAAAGGGAATTTTCTTAACTCTTAAAAAAGTTTCTCATAAATTTGCATGAAAACAATTACTGACCAAATTATTGGTCAGACTGGCCAACATCAGACTTAATGTAATGAAAACCTGTCTATTTGTTATCCTGATTTTTATTTTGTATTAGCCAAATCCTTCCAATGCTTTAACCTGGTGCTTTAAGGTGAGGAGGCGGGCAGTTTGGGGCTCTGGCTCTAGGGAGATGGCCCGAACGTTAAAGTTGCGCGTTCACTGCTGAACACTGTCTGTAATCCAGGGTCTTTGGCTGAAACCAGAAAAGAGCCCCTGGTTGTCTTCCTGGATCCATTTCTCCAAACTATATTCCAGAAAACTATCTTTTACCCTAGGTCATGGTTGCCCTGATGTTTATCCTTCATTTTAAAGAACTGAAAGTCTGGAAGGGAGTGGTGGTTAATCACTGGAAAAGCTCAATTGGGAGTAAAACTCACAAATCTCGTTCTTGCGACACCCCAGTGGGTAGGCGACAATGGCGTGTCCTTGAGTTATGCAATAATGCCACATCACAATATCGTAATTATAGCATGCCCTTCAGAACGCGCTACCTGGCGAGGCTCCCTGCCAGGCAGCTGGACACCACCGGGGAGGGTGGAAGATTCTTCCAGTGCAGAGGTTAGTACGCATGACATGCATAGCTACCCGGCACGTCACAGCAATGCCCCATAAAGTTAAGCTGTAATTACCTCTATTGTGTCCTATCAAAGTTCAAAAAACATCTTTCTCTTGCCTGTTTTTCGGAGTTCAGACTCTCTAGAAAATTGTTAAACATACCGGCCACTCACTATCACCCTAACGACTGGCAACTATGGAGACACTTGTCCACACTTAGGAGGCTGCTGAGAGACACGCACTGGCACCTCAGTGCTTCCGAAACAGGCAGACAAAGCCCCATGGACACGAAACCACAGGCGGCTCAGAGCGCCCTATGGACAGCACCACCCAGCTGCCCGGGCCTGTGGGAGGGGACGCCGCAGCCGGCTCCCCGGTCCTCAGGAGGGACACAGGCAGGGGTGGCGGCACGGGAAGGGTCACGGGAGGGTGTTCTGAAACAGAGTGGGCTCGGGCCAGGGGCCACGGCATCCCTGCGGCCCTCCCTACCCACGCCCCTCAGGGTGGGACCCGACTCGGCTGAGGGCATAGCTGAGGGCAGACCTCGCACCAACAGCTGCTCGCAGACAGGAAGGCAGGTGGGGACCCCCTCCCGCGTTCAAGGACAGCACCCTGACCTGACATGCAGGGCTCCCCACGCCTCCTGCTGACCCAGTGATAGGTGTGAGAAGGGTAAAAGACGCTGTCCCACAAATAACCTTCTAGGACTAGGCTAACATCTGCGTTTTCAACTAACATGCTAACGCTGCAGTTCTCCCAGGAAAGCCAAACCGAGGGCCCTGCTTTGTTAACCTCTCCCTGTGTGGCCACCCCCACCAGCCCCCAGACTGTACCAGCTTTCCCAGGACAAGGACCATGAAACACCAATCTTATCACCTTCAGAAAAAACCTCACCTCTGATGTTAATCTAAACTTCCTATTTACAAACTTAAATTCTGGATTATATTGTTTTGGCAACAACACCCTTTCTTTCCCCATCCCCACCCCGCTGCCAGCCTGCACCAGGTCTGGCAGATATAAACTGACCAGAGATGGGCAAACCCTGTTTCTGTGGCTGGCCAGAATGACGAGGTCCTGGGCACTCAGCTTTAGCTTCTCACCCTGTAAACCTCACCTGGGCAGGAGAAAACCCACGGACTGACATCATCTTCCTAGAGGCTGTCCCCTTTGGAAGCTTACAGAAGCCTCAATCTTAACCCATTTACTTCTCTGACATGATTGCATTTTTATAACCCAGTGAACTAGCTCGTCTCCATCGGCGTCTGCAGCAGCTGCACTCCCTTGTTTTAATTAGTGAATTGTGCAACCCTGGAGAGGTCAGTTTACTCAAAGCTACTAAAACTGCTGCCCCTGTGACTCCATCCAGGCTCACCTTCCAACAGTTGCGCCCCGGAATACTCTCACCTCCCAGAATACTGGCACAAAGGAAAGCATCCCCTGAGAACCTGTTCACTGTCCTCGTAAGCTAGCTGACCAAGAACAAAAGGTTCAGACCGAAACTGCGGGCACAGTATCATCTGACTGAAAAGAAGTACATATTAACATAAGAGCAATTAATTCCCAAACTATTGAGTAATGCTGTGAAAACTTACATACAACCGATCTCCTATAAACCTTTGAGGAAACTTAACCAAAGTGAGCTTATTTTATATTTTGGCCTCAAAGTATGAGCAATATCAAACAATACTGCTTTTAAAGCTGACACCATCGTCATCTTAAAACCGAGGGATTTTCGGCTGGTTTGGGCTCGCGGGTCCGGGGTGGTGCAGCAGGTGTGTGTCTGTGTTCACTCCTGGTACCACCAGGACTCTCGGGGCTCACACTTGATAAAACGTTTTGCAACTGTCATCATTTTGATCACCGTGCTTCCAGCTAGTGATGAAATCATCAGTTTTCAGATCTCTGCCATAACATATCCTATACAATCATGGGAACCTGACTTGCAGAGGTTCTCACGCCTTCAGAATCAGGGAGCATAATGGGACGTGCCAGCACAGGTTGCCCTGACTTATCAGGCTGGCCCCGAGCTGGCTGGAATCGCTTCCTGACGGGAGGCAGGAAATCATGCTTTTATAGCCCAGGGCACACCTGCCCCACAAGGTATGGACTGAACTCGTAAACTATTTCACATTTTCCCTTAATAAAAGGGAAATTAGGAAGACGCAAAGCTGTGACCACATGTTTAACCCGAACTGGGCTTTCACACTGTGCGTAGTTCCCGCAATCGTTCCCAGTGGGAGAGGAGGAAGGCGGGCGAGAGTCAGGCACCAGGTGCCGCTGGGCTGGCCGCTGCCCACCTGGTACCCTACCAATGAACACCCCCAAAGAGGGCCTGCAGACCCCGCCTCTCCAATTCGGGGGCAGCCAAAAATCTCACTTCTCGTCCAAACTATGCACCCGAGCAACCCTGCTCTGCAGAAACTCTCCCCACGACAGAAGACAGCAGGCCACCCAAACCACTTCTCAGAAACATGTCTTCGAGGGGATGGGGCAAAAAAACAGGTTAACAGAGGCAGCTTGTTGGGAGGAGAGTGGTTCTTTGTGTTTTTGAGAAATATGAACATAATGAGCAGAGGAACCAGTCTGCTGAGAGTAAGATCAGAGTTGTTTGTTTTTTTTTTTTTTTAAAGAAGATATCCAAGTGAAATTAAAATCCCACTCCCTCCCCACTTAAGCCCTCCTCTCGCAAACTACCCATTACCTCATCTCCAATGTGTGAGACGGTAGCTACGTTTTATTCTGTGAAAACAAGTCTCTTAGATTTCCCATGCATATTTCTCTATTTTTAAAGGGCTGCTTTCCAACTCAGTGTTTTAACCAACCCAATGTCTAGAAGGTGATGCTTTATACAAGCAATTTCACAAGGCTCAGAACTAACCATATTTACTCATTCCTTAAAACAAAACTGCAGTTGCAAGTTATTTCCTTTATAAGTTTATTTTTTAAAGTGTTTAAAAATATTGAGAAGCTAAGTCCTTTCGACATTCTTTTATGCAAATTAAAGTGCCGGCCTCGATTCCTCACCACCACCGCCCCCAGCCCTCCCCACCCACAGGCTTTCTCTAAGACACAGTCACCCCATGGGCTGATCCTGGACAGGCAGCCGCGCCCGCCCTGCCGAGATCCTCCCAGACCTCACGTCTTTTGTTCTCAGCTTCAGTTTATGAGGCAGAGTGAGAGCCCAGGGGTGTGCAGAGCAGCCTCTGAAGGAAATTCAGGAAATTAAGCTTGAGGGGTGGGCAGGGACAGGAGGACTCTGGGGAAGAAATCTGGAGGCCCCTTCTACAGGTTAAAGGCTGGGCTGAGTTCCACCCAGAATCCAATCATTTCTAAAATTAGGCACCACTCACTCTGGTTTCCTCTTGCCAGGAGGGCTGTTAAGCTTTTCTGCCTTCTGGTAAGGCCAGAACAGGCAGGGACGGGCTACTGTCCGAGGTGGGCAGTGGAAGGCGAAAGCACATGAGGACAACTGCTTACTCACAGGCTCATCGCATCTTAATATCATTCAAATCGTGCTCGCCTCGGCAGCACATATAATAATAATATCATTCAAATCAACATAAACACAGAACGTTTGTATGCAGGCCAACACAAACACTACTCAGAAAGCTGACTTTTCATTTGTGAATGTAGAAGCAGGCGGGGGGTTGCACGGGAGGGTATGTCGCATTTTTACTTGTTCTTCACTTTTAAATATTCCTTCGTAGAACAGAACACTGTGATTAAATAGGGCAGATGGGCTGAATGTTACAATCACACTCACCTTGTCCTCACGCACAAGTGTGAATGTCACAGGCACGCGTGAGCCCAGGCCTTCTCAGGTCACATTAGAGCTCGGCACTCGGTCCAGGTGACGGGACTCAGTCCAGAAACCTCAGGCACACAGACGGGGGCGGGATCTCAACAGTCACTCGGTCAGCTGGTGCACAACCTTCCTGACAAATGAGGCCTCAGATCACAGGTTAAAGGTTCCCAAGACCCAAAGAGTTACAGGTATTCTCTGAAACTCCACTAAACCCTCCGGCAACCACACTCCCCCTACGGTAACAGAGAACACTGCAGGGGTGGCACCTGGGGCATTGCGGAGGGGCGGCTGATGCCCGTCTCATACCCGCCCCTACTTCAGCAGTTACATCACCTGCAGGGGCCTTTGCTTATCCTCCTCCATGAGCCAGGGAGCTCAGGCTGGTTCTTCGTTAGCCTGTTAGCCAGCATCCTGACACTAAGGCTCTGCTCCTCCATTTCAGCTCCTGGTCCCCAAATGAGCGAGACTTCCCTGGTCACACCCACAGCCCGTGAAGCCGGCTTCAAGTAGAAGCGCTTAGAAAGGAAAGCAAAGGAGAAGTGGTGACCTGCTTCCTTAAAAACCACCAAGGCTGAACTACGCAGGAGCCAGCGGGGCTCAGACGCCAAATCACAAAACGAAAATGAGCCTTCTCAAAGAGCGAAAACCAAAAAAGCCACATTACATCCCCAGGCCCCCAGGAAAGCCATTCAAGTACAAGTGTTTCCAGTGTCCCTTTACTTGCAATGAAAAGTCACATCTTTTCAACCACATGAAATACGGTCTTTGTAAAAACTCCATCACTTTAGTGTCCGAGCAAGATCGCGTTCCCAAGTGCTCCAAACCAAACTCTTCGGACCCTAAGCAAACCAATCAGCCCGACCCTGTGGTGAAGCCCACCTCTTCCAAGCCCGTCCCAAGCGGGCTCTCACACCTGGATGCCAAGCTCCAACACGGCCTCGCCAAGGACGACATCAAGGAAAACCTGGACCTGCACACACGCGTGCCCCACAGGTGCCTCGGACAGAAGCCCGCTCCCAACAAGGAAGCAGCGCCCCCAAGCCCAGCCCCAGAAGCTGCCGTGGGTACCCAGCCTGTTCTGGAAGGAGCTGTCCGGCCTTCAGCATTCGTTCCGGTGGGGGAGCACAGACTCAAAGGGCAGGAGCTCACAGAGGCTCCAGAAGCACTGGCCCTGACCCACCCCCCTGCCAAAGCCGCCTCCTTCCACACCAAGTCTGCCTTCCACGCCCCTGGCTACCCCTGGAGAGCTGGCTCACCTTTCCTCACACCTGAGTTTCCACATAAAATCCCATCCACAAAGGGCTTTGGCGCTGCTTCCCCGTATGTGCACCCCAGCATCACGGAGTACCCGCCTCATTTTTACACGGAGCACGGACTGGCCACCATCTACTCACCTTACCTACTAGCAGGGAACTCACCCGAGTGTGACAGCCCCCTGCTGTCTGTCTACGGGGCCCAAGACCAAAGACACTTCCTGCCTCACCCAGGGCCCATCCCTAAGCACCTGAACCCGGCTCCATCCACATACGACCATTACAGATTCTTCCAGCAGTATCACTCCAGCCTGCCAATTCCTTACGGATTTTACAGACCCGAGTCTGCGTTCTCCTCCTATGGCCTCAGACTCCCACCCGTGGCTGGCATTTCACGGGACCAAAGCTCACATCTACTGGAAGAAGCTGCCCTGGGTTACCAGGCCTTGAGTCCCTCCAAGTTAAACTCTTCCAACTCCCACAAAAAACACACAGAGTTGGAGAAGGAGAGTCCAACTCCCGAGGCTAAAGAACCTTCCAAAGATGGGCAGAGGGACACGGAAGGGACCAAAATGAGCCCACGCGCAGGCAGCGCGGCCACAGGCTCCCCGGGAAGGCCAAGTCCCACCAACTTCACACAGACAAGCCAGCCATGCGCTGGGGTGTGCAGCCTCTCAGATGCGCCCGCCCCCGGTGCCCCAGGAAGGATCCAACCACCAGAACAGGGCCTCGCAGCCTTCAAGCCCATCAAGAACACAGACCACCCACATTCCCAGGCCCCAGAAAACAGAGCGGCGTCCCCGAAAAGGTAAGCGAGTCCATTTTCCAAACCTCTGAAGTAATGTTTCTGGTTGTGCTCAGTCAGAGGGGACGGCACTTGCCCAAACTCCCCATGGGCAGGGTCCCTTAGCAAGGTCCCTGTGACGCCCTCTCTGTGTCTCTTCCAGCCTCGAGGCCTCGAACACAGACGCTCCAACTCAGCTGGGGAGCCTGGAGGCCTCCCCCTCCAGCCCGGAGGACAGCTCCAGGGTGGCCCCGCTGAACCTCTCCACGAAGCCAGAGGCTGAGCCGGCCGCCACGCACAGCCCTGCCTACGGAGAATTTGCCGAGCCGCAGGATGCGCCGCTCAACCTCTCAGTGAAGGACCCCTGCAACGCCCTGACCTCAAGGCCCTCTGTGTGCAGCCCCCCACGAGGGGCCGAGCCCGCGGCTGCCCCCACCCCCTCTCCAACTCAGCAGAGGGAACCTGCAAGCTCTGGGGACAGGCCTGACCCCAGCTCTGTGGAGGCCCCAGTGCCCAGCCCCCCTGGGAAGGCCCAGGAAATACGTGCAGCTGACAGCGATGAGCAGAAGCAGACGGCGGCCGTGGCCCTCTGCCAACTGGCAGCCTGCAGCCCGGTGAATGTCGAGCCCGCGGCCCAGGAGCCCACCTGCCGGCCAGACGCACCCAGCCCCAGGGCTCCAGGGAGCCAGGAGGTTCAGTGCGACCTCAGACCCAAAGGGCAAAAGAGGACGAGCCCCAGGGAGGCGGGGAAGGGCCAGCAGGGATCCAAGAAGGCAAAGCCCAGTGATACAGCCAGAGTGTTCACACTCCGGAAGAGAACTCGGGTGTCTTAGAGCCGCTCCTGGGCAGCCGGAGCTGCAGCCACAAGCACGACTTGCAATGTAGGCGAGATAGCAGCAAACCCCCACCTGGCCCACACTTTTCTCATCTGGTCAATTTTTACAACTCAGTTGTCTTCTTCACAAAATAGGGAAAAAAAAAATTTAAGATAAAGCTGCAACTCAACCAAGTTTTGTAAATATTAAGCATAAACGTTAAAAGGTGCTTCTACTTCTGGCTGTAAAATATTTGAATGACTCACACTTTAGGACCTGATGCAAAATGTCAAATGAAATGCATAGGACTGAAAGGTAACTTTTAGGTGTTAGCATCTTAGAGGAACTCTCTTTAAAAATACTTATTTTTAATTGTTTTTCTATTATGTCTACTACGTGTTTCAAAGTAAAGAACAATTACTAGGGGGAAAAAATGCCAGGAAAAGACATTTCCGGTACTAGCATTAAAGTGCTATGTGTAAAAACGCTGTTTGTTATGACTGAATTACAGACAGCAAGAGGCTATTTATACAAGTAATTTATTTCCACTGGGAAGAATACATTGCTGGGGAAGCCACTCTCAACGTGCTCTGTCTTCACTACATTACAGTGAATCTTCTGACTCATTCGGCCTGGTTTTCCACTTCCTAAAATGATGTATATGTTGCTAATTCTCCAATAAACTCATAAGTAAAATTCGAGGTTACGTAAAAAGAAGGTAAGCATAAATGCTGTGTTATATTTTACCACAATAAATAAACTCATTGAAAAAGAACTGAGGCAGCAGCAATTAAAACTGAGGGTGAGGATACCTTAGTGTGTGTGAGGGTGCATGCGTGTGTCTGCTATCCACCAGCGGTCATCAAGCCTGGGTGAGTGCATGTGCCTGGGGTACCTTTGAAGACCAAACATCCAGGGCCTCAGTTTCCTAAGCTGCTGCCTAAAAAGCCATAGGGCCCCCCACCCTTCACAAGGGCCATTCCCCACTGTTCAGAAGGTGCCTCTCAAAAACACAATGTGTGGGCACAGGGGGTCAAGAAAGGGCCTGGAAACGGCGGGATGGAGCTGAGCTGACTGGACTGAGTGAGCGCTCTCTCCACAAGATGAGATGTTTCAACTCAACTTTGACCAAAATAGGAGCAGTCCCAACAGAGCCAGCCAATAAGAACAAGCACTGCTAAAGCTAACACCTGCTGTTCCCAGTGACATGCACGTATAACAAGGCTTCTCAGTGCTTACAGCCAAAAATTTAAAAGCTTTAAATAAAAAGTTGCCTTGTTCTAGATATAAGCACTATTCACCGGAAGATTGTTTAGTCACTAAGTCGTGCCCGATTCTTGCGAACTCATGGACTGTAGCCCGCCAGGCTCCTCTGTCCAGGGATTTCCCAGGCAAGAATACAGGAGTGGGTTGCCATTTACTTCTCCAGGAGATCTATCCAACCCAGCGATCAAATCCGCATCTCCTGTACTGGCAGGAGGATTCATACCACAGAAAGACAGCCTGAACTAAAAATCCATCTGGTTAATAGTTGCATTTCAATAAGATATTATTTTCAGTTGTTTTGATCAAGATTATACTGATAACTAATTCTGTAAAAACTCAATCTAGAAAACTTCTTAACAATTAGTATCTTTTGGCAAAACAAAATGTGAAGAGCTGATGTCTGCCTTCACAGACATCCTCGTGCTGAAGACACCTGACAGAGAGATCAACAGAAGATTCTCAAGCACAGAAACATGTTACACTAGGAAAAAATCCTCTGGGAAAAGTAAATGAAAATACAAGTTCAAGGAGATGAAGGATAAAGTCCCTGCATTTCAGATGGAGTATGGTGTATTCCAAGGCATCATGATGCCTGGATCCCACCAGACACATCCCAGGCAGTGATGCAGTAGCTTTGTGTTAAAATGACAGTATTCAGGGGACTTCCCTGGTGGTCCAGTAGTTAAGACTCTGCTCCAGATGCAGGAGTCCTGGGTTCAATCTCTGGATCAGGGAACTAGATCCCACATGCTGGAACTAAAACCCGGTACAGCCAAACAAATAGTTTTTACAAGGTATTTTTTTTTAAATGACAAGGACTTCCCTAAGGGTCCAGGGGTTAAGACTCCACCTGCCCATGAAGAACACACGGGTTTGATCCCTGGTCTGGGAACAGCCCATGTGCTGCGGGGCAACTAAACCTGTCACAACTACTAAGCCTGCTTTCTAGAGCCCACACACTGCAACTACTGAAGCCCATGAGCCCTACAGCCCGTGCTCCGTGATAAGAGAAGCCACCACAATGAGAAGTCCATGTGTCGCAATGACAGAGAAGCCCCCGCCTGCCACAACTAGAGAAAGTTCACGGGCAGCAATGAAGGCCCAGTGCTGCAATAAATAAATAAAATAAAAATAATTTTTAAAATCCTGCTTATTAAAAAAAAAGTGACGCTATTCAGTATGGCAAACAACCTGCCTTCCAGCAAGTTAAATTTATATAAAACCACTGATACCAACTCATATACTCCAATACTTCAGCTACCTGATACGAAAAGCCAACTCATTGGGAAAGACCCTGACGGTGGGAAAGATTGAGGGCAGGAGGAGAAGGGGATGACAGAGGATGAGATGGTTGGATGGCATCACTGACTCAATGGACATGAGTCTGAGCAAGCTCCGGGAGATAGTGAAGGACAGGAAAGCCTGGCGTGCTACAGTCCATGGGGTCTCAGAGAGTCAGACACAGCTTAGCGACTGAACACCACCAACCCACAACAGGGATGTAGAGCTGGTCTGGACTTGGATTCCTTTGAGGTAAATAGGAAGCCACTGTTACATATTGCCGCTGTTACAAATTGTTATGAATCATCAAGGATGGCCTTTGAGTCCCTGCCCCACACCACCAATCCAAAACATGTGTTGTCATGACCAGAAACCAACGCACACATGCACAGCCCTCACTGGCAAGCCTGGGCTCTCGTGTTTCTGTATACCAGTATGCTTTGACAGAGACCAAAAACAGGGTACCCCTGCCTTCCAGCAAGTCCACACCCTGCAAGCAGCAAAGCGGAGCATCAGAAGCTGTTCCAGGCTTGGGGCCCAAAGCCTCAGGCCCTAGAGATAAGCTCTCACCTCGCGCCTTACAGGCAAGAACATAAAACTTCTGTTTGGGGGCCCAAAGATTCTAAGCTCACCCAAGAATGTCCACCACCATCTTTAACGACAACAAGAAAAAACGGAGACAGTTGACGAAGGTGCCGAGTCCTGCAACCACACAAGCCGGGGAGCCCCAGCGCTGCCTGCAGATGTTCACGGTGGAGCCACACGTGCCTGCAGACCCATGAAACTCACCCGCCTGAGGGAATTCCTCCAAAAGGTCACCTGCACACATACAGCCACAGAAACCGTGCCGGCTCTCTGCAACTACCTCTACAAGCACAGTGGGGTCTTAGATCTCAGCAACAACAGCAAAAAAAATTGTCTTGCTGATTTATCAATGACAGTACCTTTCTTCATTCACATATAACCCAACTCCAGAGCTGTCTCTAACCTTCATGTATAAAAAGCGGTAAATCCTCAAAAACTTTAATACAGAATTACCATGTGACCCAGCAATTTCACTCTTAAGACATATACCTAAAAGAAATGAAAACCGGGATTCAAACAGATATAGGCACCCAATGTTCATGGAAGCAGTATTCAAAACAGTAAAAAGACAGAAATAACCCAAATATCTACTGACAGATGAACACATAAATAACAGGTCGTCCATACACAGAGGACTATTACTTAGCCATAAAAAGGAATGAGACTTTGGCATGAGCTACAAAATGAATTTAACCTTGAAATCCTAAGTGAAGTAAGTATGACACAAAGGACAATCTTGCACAATTCCACTTATATGAGGTCCCCAGAGCAGTAAACTCACAGAGGCAGATAGATTTGTGGGTATCAGAGGCTGAGGGGAGGGGAAGGTAGGGGGAGTTAGTGTTTAAGGGGACATGGTTTCTGTTTGGGAACATAAAAAAATTTGGAAATAGTTGGTGATGATAATGGTTATACAACACTGTAAATGTAGTTAATGCCACTGAATTTTACACTTAAAAATAGTTAATATGGCAAGTTCTATGTCATATATAGTTGGATGGCATCACCGACTCAATGGAGATGAGTCTGGGTAAACTCCGGGAGTTGGTGACGGACAGGGAGGCCTGGCGTGCTGCAGTCCATGGGGTCGCAAAGAGTCGGACGAGCCTGAGCGACTGAACTGAACTGATGCCATATATATTCTAAAATGTTTTTGAAAGTCGGTAATGTAACAAACCAAAGCCACTGAATCAGACACTTATAATAGGTAAACTGTATGTTACGTGAACTACACATGCTGGTAAAGCTGAAAATAACTTCTAAAAAGGGTCCTTGTATTCACAGTGAAGAAACAAAAGTCCTGACAACCTGCTTTGTAACAGTCTTACCAGCAGTCCACAGCCATCTACTTCTACCCCTGGTTTAATCTTCGACCAAAGTGCCCCCACTCCCAAGACAGGGAGAGGAGTATGAAATAAAGTACGCACAGACTTGCACTCAAGGAGAAAAACATTTTAATACAGAAAAACACAACCCCTACTCCACACACTAAGCCAGAGATGTCTCGGTATGGCCAGCACTTTTCTTACAGGCTGGAATGTCCAAGAGTTCAAGATTGTACAAAGGTTAAAAATCAGGAGAATGGGAAAGTTCTAGGAGAGGTCAGGCGCAGAGGAGAAGGAAAGCCAGGCACACAGGCCCATGGAGAGGGAGCAGTAGGAGACGAGAGAGGTTGGCACTCTGCACGAGGGCTGTGGCCAAGGCAGGACTCGCCCACAGGCGCAGGCTGACCCCAGGCCCCACGGCCACTCCAACAAGGAAGTAGAGCAGCAGCCACGCCGTGCAGCCCATCCCAGGGAATCGAGAATGTGTCTGAGGCTGACTTTGGCTTGAGGATCCCCACTCCCCCAGAAGCCCTTCCTGAGACCACAAGGCCCTCCAGGACGCCGCCACCCACACCCCAGCCCTGCAGGTCTTGGGGTCGGAAGGTGGCTCTGCCAGCCTTCCCAACATTTCCTAATGAAGTAACTTGCACACTTAATCCTGTCTTGGTGTCCACATGTTCTCAGAGGACCCAGAGTAACACTGGAATGCTCTTCAGATGCTGGTTTTTGGATGATGTCACAGAATATGGCCGTAGGGAGCTCCATGAATTGGTCCCTCCACCAAGGAAACCAGTAAGCTGGTAAAAACAGAATCTAGCTTTTCAGCACTCTGGAATCTAATAAAAAAAACCTCCATCAACCAACAGGGTGCTTAGTGAACAAAGAGGCTACTAAATTTCAGCATCTAAGAAACCTCTGTTAGGTCACTGGTTATAGACTAAAACAACAGAAAAGAGACCTCAGTGACCAAACAACAAGGAATACAGTCACTGCAAAAAAAAAAAAAAGAGTCTGGGAAAAAGTCACTAAATAAAGAGATGACTAAACCATCTTCAACAGCAAGAGCAGCAAACCTCTGACCAGGGAGAACGCGATTTCTAGAGTTACCACATCATATGTCAGAATGCCCAGTTTTCAACAAAAAAGTAACAAGGCACACAGAGAAACAAAAAACTATGGTACATTCACAGTGGAAAAAAAACAGAAATTGACAGAAACCACCTCTGAGGAAGGCCAGACGGCGTTTTACAAGACATAGACTCTGAATCAATTATCTCAAATATGCTCCAAGAGCTAAAGGAAACACAAGAACAATGTCCGTACAAACATGGAGTCTCAATAAAGAGACAGGCTGTAAAAGAGGCCACAAAGAAATTCTAGAACTGAAAATACAGCAAATGACATGAAAAATTCAGCTGAGTTAGGAGAACAACTACAGGTTTGAGCAGATAGAAGGAAGGACCAGAGAACTTGAAGACAGGGCAATTCAAACTGCCCAGTCTGAGGAGCAGGAGAAAGGATTAAAGAGAGGTGAAGGGTGTTAGACCCGTCACCTCTGGAGCCTGCTCCAGGACAAGACTGTAGTTGCCTGCACAACCCCTCGGAGGCAGGAGACAGCGCAGCTCCACAAGCCACCAGCCACACGAAACGTCTGCGGAGAGGCCTGGCTCGCCAGGAGGCGGCCAGCACCTAAGATCACAGGCCAACTCATCACAGGTGACGTCTCACAGTTTTCTGGCCCCATCTTGACACTTTTCATCTACAATACATTCGTCTACAACAATACATTTCATCCACCACTATACGTTCTCACTCTGGCTGCTTGCGGCTGGTGGAGGCTGCTGACATCATGACATATGACAGACATACACTGTGCCAGCCGGTCTCAGGAATAAGAAGCAGTGAGGGTTCTGGTCTCCTTCAAGTTAAAATGGAATGAGCACCACAGAGGCAGAGACTTCCTCTTGACCATGACACCCTCGCACACACACACTCACATGTCTATTTTCACAAATAAATGTGTAAGTCACTGAGGACAGAACAAGAGTAAATAAAAGTACAGCAGTACATCTCCGTGGCCTTGGGGTAGGCAATGACTTCTTAGATATGAAACCAGCAGCACAGGCAACAAAAGAGAAAACTGGTAAGTTAATCAAAACTTACAACTTCAGTGCATCAAACCCCATCAGCAAAGTGACAAGACAACCACAGAGGAGACAGAATATCCACAAATCATGTATCTGATAAAAGGCTTATATCCATAAGAATTCAAAACAATAGAAAGACAAACAGCCCAATTTTTTTTAGATTAACAAAGTACTTGGACATATCCAGTGAACATATCCAAATGGTCAATAAGCACATGAAAAGATGCTCAACAGAGTTAGCTGAGATGCAAATCAAAACCACAGTAAGATACCACTTTACACCCACTAGGATGGCTATTTAAAAAAAAAAAAAAAACAGAAACAAGAGTTGGAGGGGATGTGGTGAAACTGGAACCCTCATACGCAGCTGGTAGGAATGTAAAGTGGTGGTGCATGGTACAACCATTTTGGAAAAGTTTGTAGTTCCTCAAAAAGTTGAAGACAGGTTTAGCGTTGATCCAGCAACTCTACTCCTAGGTCTACGCCTAGTGATCTGAGTAAGAGAACTCAAATCAGAAAACTTGTACAGAAGTGTTCAGGGCAGCATTATCCACAGTAGCCCAAGGTGAAAATCCAAATGTCCATCAACTATGACAGGATTAATAAACATGTAGCCATACTATGGAATATTATTCAGCCACAAAAAGGAATGAAGTACTACTGCTACACGGTACAACAGGGGTGAACATTAAAAACATTACACTAAGTGAAAGAGGTCAAGGCCAAAGACCACTACTGCAGATCCCGTTTATATGAAGTGGCCAGAAAAGGCAGTTACGGAGACAGAAAGAGATCAGAGGCTGCCTGGGACTGGGGGTGTTAAGGGAAAATGGGGAATGACTTCTCCTGAGTATAGGGTTTCTTTGAGGAACAATGAGATTAGACTCAGATGCTGGTGGTTGCACAACTCTGTAAATATACTAAAAACTACTGAATTGAACTCTTTAAATGGGTGAACTTTATATTAATATAAACTATATCTCAGTAAAGCTGCTACAAAAATAAGCTGAAAGAGCCCATAGAAATCAACGGTCTAGACACTCTGCATGTGCCTCACAACGCCGAGCACACAGCCAGCACCTGCGACAACCCCACTGCTTGGCTGCTGCTGAGCAGCACCTTCTCTGCACAGACGTCCCTGCTCTGGACAGAAGCCATCCCCAGGGCGCATGGCATCTGTGGAGACACACTCCAGCAAAGGGCCCTCTTCATCCCTCCCAGGAATCCGTCCCTTCCATCCACAGAGGCACTGCTGTTCCCAGGGACATCCTCACCCACTACAGACAAGCCTCTTGTGGCCTTGGTCCCAGGCTGCACCTCCATGCGGCTGGGTCCAAGAGGCAGGACATGTGAGCCTCAAAATCAGTGGTCTGTCTGCACCTGCCGCGCTGTCCCCCTGCTCAGGCCCACTGCAAGCTCCCTCCCCATCCCCTCACTGGCGTGAACTTGCTCCCAGGAACCATGATGTCACTGCAGGAGAAGAACCATGGCCATGCACACATTCTTAATGGGCAACAGCACCCCCACGAGGGTGAAACTGGTTCTGGGGGACAAGACAATCCCAGACATCACAAGAGCTCACGCACAACCCTCCAAATTGGGACCGACAGGATACTGAAACTGCACAGAAGGGAGAAGAGACTCTGGGACTCAAAAAGGCCTACGTGAGAAAGAAGGCTGAGGACACAGGTCTAGAAGGCTCTCTCCTGCAACACTCACGATGCGCGCATCACGCCACGGAGTGGGCCAAGCCAGGAGGGGGCTGGATGAAGCACCACAAGGTGCACACACAAACTGGGCTTCACACTCACCGTCTGAGAGCCGGGAAGGGAGCAGCAGGCCGCGTCTGCCCAGTTCCGCCAGCGCCAGACACCCGCCATGCCAGGCACTGTCCGTCTCCTGGAAACTGAAAATATAAGAGAGCATGAGACCCCAGAACCATGCCAGCTTGTCCCCCCAGGACCCAGAGCACACGTCCACCCGCTGGGGTGAAAGCATCACTAAAACTCTTAGTAAGTTTGTAAAGTATCAGTCAGCTAACGAGATAAAGTACTCCAAACCAACTGGAGACGACAGCCATGTTCAGATCTCCGGAGAGAGAGTCAAAGTCCTGGGTCAGCATCACATGCCCCAGAAACACGCCTGCCTCTGTGATCTCCCCACACACCTGAAACAGTCCAACACCGACCCAGTCACGTCATCTGCCAGCTCTTTGGGCAGTCTTCCAGCCATCCTACCGATTCTGAAAAGGAAAAGCAACGTCAGCATCTGTCAGCATCATCAACCCATCGAGGGCCCATGCTATACTAGGAGCATCCCGAGAGATTGTCCTTCCCTCCAGAGAGGGCAAAGTGGCTGAGTCTGCTCCACAAAAGCCACCTGCCCCATCAGGGGGCCATCACACTGACATGAACACAGGACAGGTATCTAGGGGACCCAGGCAAAGGGCACACATTTGTCTCAGTCAAGGCTCCCAGCTCAGGCCACCAAGGTCTGACCAGCAGGCTGTCCCACCCTCATGCTGGATGCCGACTGGGCTGGCTCCCGTAAGGTCACCTGCCTGGGTTTGTCCCGGCCAGCAGCATCCCAGGAAGACTCACCCTCCCAGCCCATCACACTCCAAGCAGACAGGACTCTGGGCTTCAGAGTCACCCAAAAGCCTCCATGTGAGCCCCTTTCCCTGGCACCTGCTACATGAATTAGTTGGCACAGAAACCCAGAACTCTGGGGGGAGGGCCCACCAGCACTTCCATCCATTCTACTTTTTTCCGTAACATTTCCTTTGTACTCTGTCCCCATGTCCCTCTGGACCCGTGATGAGGACGTGGACGAGTAAGAAAAGGAACACCTGAAGGTTAAAAAAAGGCAAATGTGGCTCACTGCAGCCAAAAAGGCAAGAAAATGAAGGAGCCGCTGACCAACCTCAGCAATGTTCTTGAAAATTAAGACATAAAGCAATAAATATAAATTAGGGGGGGAAAAGTCTACCTTTTAAAACTCTCAGAGCTGTTCACAGCTCTCAAATTCCACAAGAAGTTCCTCATGATTAAGAAGACCCAGCAGACCCGTGAGTAAGCTGCCAGCCCCCGGCCCAAATCGGGCACCTACCCTTTGGCTGCAGACCACCGCACGATCGTGTCCTTGTCCTTCAGCCCAACCAGCAGCTGCTCTGAAATAACACAGAAGGCCAGTCTGTGAGCCACATGGAAGCACCTGGAATTTGAGCTGAGCTCTCAGTTCCCAGCTTTAAGGTACCCACCCTGCACGTCACTCAAAACAGTACCATAAAGGGAATCACAGGAAGAACCTTAATTCTAATCATAAGAAAAGGACATTTCCTCCTGTGTGTTTTCAAGTCATCATTTAAGACCAACTTCTGCCATAGCTCCTAAAAAGTATATCCGCCCATCCTAACAGGCACTGGGCAGAGAGCACCAGTGAGGGAGGCTGCCCAGAGAAAAAAAGTGTCTACTGGAGGCTGCAGAGAGCAGTTCTCCTGGGGACCGGGTCTTGGCAACGGTCAGCCACTAGAAGAGGCTGCCCAGGGGCCTCCTGAGCATGATGGGCCTTGCAAGCCGCTCAGCGGAGGCCCTGCTGAGGAGCAGAGACAGCACAGGCAGGACAGAGCCCGTGGAGGTGCACACAGGTGCACTCTGACCACAGCACTCCAGGGCCGCGTAAGAGGGCGAGGGGGACGGCAGGCGCAGGAATCCCAGCCTCTCCTCCTGCCCTGCAGAGACCAGAGGTCGAACTGGGTGCCCTGCAAGGGGAGATGAGGCGGCCCGCACTCACCGATCACACTCTCCACCTCCTCGGGGATGTCATCCTCTCCGTCGCTGTCGGGGGTCTCAGCCTGTGTCATGGGCTCTCTGGGATTCTGGATGGAATGCTGTAAGCTCTCGGCCAAGGAGCGGCAGCCCCGCTGGTACCTGCAAGGAGCAAACGAACCTCAAGACCCACTGGGACACCGTGGAGCTAGAAAATCCTGACTGAACCAGCAAGTTATGGGCAGCATCACTGTGAAAATTCCATGTGCTTTCCAGGGACGGGACGGACAGGAAGGAAAGTGAGTAATAACGGTCGCCAGCATGGACTGTCATGGAAAGACGACCACCTCATCTGAGCTTCAGAACACAGATTCACCCTCTAGAGGACTCAGAAACCCTCACGTGTTAGAAAGCTTTCTTAGCAGAAAAGCAGATGATAAAGTGTGACAATAAGAATATGAGCAACAGAGATGGCAGAAAAGGCAAGTTCGAACCCACTGGCCTGGGCCCTATTTCCATAGGCTCCGCCTCCAGGTCCCACCTGACTGTAGTCCCACCCCCGCCCCTGGGCCAGACACTGCCTTCCGCACCCCAGGGGCCACAGCTGGTCCCTCCAGCTCCCACAGAGCCCACCTCCTGAACGGCTCTCACTACTTCCTGCCTACCACACCCCCCTCCTCCACCGACTGAGGTCACCAGCATTATCTCCCACGGCGCCGTGAAGGGTCCCACAGCACAGGCCAGCTCAGCTGTCTGACTGCACAGTCCCTGAACGTCTGGTTGCCTCAGTTCCCCTGTCTGTAAAATGAGGCCGGGTGGGAGGATGCGCACGGAGCACTCAGACCAAACACCTGTGCAGAGCGAGGCCCACAAACCCCGCCTCCCTTCCTGGAAGCCAGGCAGGCACGCTTGGGCCTGACTCTGGGGCAGCTCCATCTCAGGACAGGGCCTGGGGCATAAACGGTGACAGGCTGAGTTACAGCATGACTAGGGGCCGCCGCCTAAGGCCAAGTCCGGTAAGAGATAACTGGGGCTTTGGAGATAGAGGCAACCTGGACATTGTTAGCTGTGGCCTTGAGGCCTCAGATTCCGTGGGGCAGTTTCCAAGATGGAAGGTCAATCAACCACCAATGGCCAGTGACGGAACCAACCCTGACTATGCAACGAAGCTTCCATTAAAACCTAAAAGGAGTGGGTCAAGAGAGGCTCCAGGCTGATGAACAGGGTGGTGCACTCAGAGGGCATGGAAGCCCTGACTATTCCTAAGCCTTTTGCAACAAACCAATAATCTTGTAAATAAAATATTTCTGAGTTCTATGAGCAACCCTGGCAAATTATCAAACCCAACAAGGGGGTAGTGGGAACTGCCAACCTGTAGCCCAACTGTCAGAAGCACAGGTGACAACTGGGACTTGCAACCAGTGAGGGGAGGGGCTGAGGGGGGAGGAGACTGTCTCGTGGACTGAGCCCTTAATCTGTGGGATCTGGTGCTGTCTCCACTGAGGCAGATTCAGAACTGAGTCCACACTGCAGGTCACCCAGAGGGTGTCCGACAACTGCCTGGTCTGGGAAAAAAACGCCCAAGAACCAGAGCAGCAACAGGTAACTGAATCAGGGAGCAGGTCAACAGGCACCACAGGACTGTGGTCACAAAGCGCCCAACAGGCAGCAGGCATGTGGCAACACCTGCTGACTGTCGCTGCTCTCCTCCAGTGAGGACACATGCTCATCACCTCACAGGAAAAGTCCTCATCACTGTCCAGCAACCAGAGACCAGACAGGCTGCCACTGGACTCTCCCTCCCGCCTTAACCACAGATCTAGACAAAGTGTACAAACCAACCGCTGGCAGGCACAAGACACCCACGGCAAGGCTCCAAGCCCTCACAGCAGGCAAGCCCTCAGGCGCACCCACTGTCCCCTCTGCTTCCTCCCAGAGGAACTTTCTAAACCACAGCACAGGAAAGTAGAGTCCAAGCAGAGAGCCACTGTCCTGATGGGCAGAAAAAAAAACTGTGACTAGTGAGATGGCTACCAAGTGGGGACAGACACTAGAGGAAGGGGGCCTGAGAAAGCACCCCGAATTCTGCATAAGTCTCCCTGGATCCTCAGGCAACTGTGAGGCGTGTTAAGATCCAGACGCGCCATCAGAGAGCAGGTGGGAGGCCAGGAGCCAGAGCCCATAGGTACCCATGTAACACCGGGCAGTCAGTGCAGTGTGGGTCCAGCAGGAGGGACTGAAAGGCCACACGTAAGACACGAGCAGCTGCTACAGGAGCAAGGGCCACATCCCAGTGGGAGGAAGTGACCAGGCCCAGGCAGACAGCAAGACAGCAAGAGGGCACTGCAGCCAGTTACCCGCCTGCCAGCCAGACTCACTCCTCCTAAGGGGACGATGACCAAAAAGGGAATGAATCTACAAGAGAACATGAAAGTACATCAGAGGGGATAAAATGAAAAAAAAGATAGGAGAGAGAAAGCAAACAACAAGACGGAAGACTGAAGCCCCCACGGTAATGATCACACCCAGTGCCCACAGCCTGAACAATGTAGCTGTGATGCTGAATTACTCTGCTTCCCGAGTAAACACTTGGAGTACTTGTGATGCTTCATTTGAAGGTGTCAAGTTGGCCGGGTCACGGGACCCAGATATTTGTTCAAACGTTATTCTGGGTGTGTCTCTGTGGGTGACTGTAGGTGAGATGAACATTTACCTTGTGGGCTGAGTAAAGCAGCTTGCTCTCCCCAGTGTGGTGGGCCTTGCCCAGTCCAGTGAAGGCCCGGGGACCACAGACGGGATCGCTCTCCCCTCAGTGAGGGATTCTTCCTGCCTTCAGACTCAGACCGAAACATCAGCTCCTCCTGAGTCTAAGCCTACCAGATCTGGAGACTCACAACCACGAGCCGATTCCTTGTGTCTCTTTACACACACACACCCACCCACACCCACACCCCCAACTCCCCCAACTGGTTCTGTTTCTCAGGGAAACGTTAACACAGTCCAGAACGTTAATCTTTTACAGCATCTGGAAAGTAGACACTAACATTAGTCTCATAAACAATTTACAGAACATACTAACAGTATGCAAAATACTCAAAAGGTATTTCAGTAAAACATCACTAATGTATAACACACTTCTCTAGAATTTCCTATAACTGGAAACATAATCAATAATTCCTCATAATCATAATCAAATAATTCCTCCCAAAACACACATATTAATACTTGAAATAAAACTGAAGACTGTTAAAAGTGTAGTACCCCAGCACAATAGAACAGGCTGTTTCCATGGGAGCCAGTAGGACCATTAAGACATCTTTTCCATCCACAGGCAGAGACAGCTCTGTCTGAGTAAACCCTAAGGAGTGAGCCTGAAACCCAGACTGAAATGACCAGAATAGAGCTTCCCCTGCAGTGTGACCCGCCAGTGATGCTGCCCTACACCAGGATGGGCACTTTCAGAACGAGACAAGCTTTCCATCTCATCAGCCCCACTTCAAAAGAAGCCCCACTTCTACCTGGAAGATGTGAGGTCAGAAAATTATCCAAAGAAAAGCTGATCCTTTCAAAACCAGAAACCCTCTTGAGACTGGGGGAAAAAAATGAAAGCAGGAGGACACATCAATTAGCCCATTGTGCCCGGCTGCCTGAAATCTCGGGCCCCACACCAGCCTCCAGACATGCCCTGGCTGCATGGTCACCGCTCAGTCTACCAACCTCCATTTGGCCACCTGCGGCTTCAGGAAGGTCAGGCCCAGCCGCTGCACGAGCTTCACCCCGAGCTTCCGGAGCAAAGTCTGGTTGCTGTCGGGGAGCCTGCAGCTGTCCAGGCACTGGAGAACGGTGGCAGCTGCGAACACAGAACATCCTGCTCAGTTTGCTGGGAAGGGTTTGTGTGATCTCCCGAACCCACCAACCCCACCGGACACGAACATCAAAACCAGGCACTTCACGGCCCCCTCCTCCAAGTCAGTGCAAAGGCCTGCATCCACGCTGCACCCCTTGAGCTCTGCTTCATAAATACCCCTTCACCTCATGTCATTCACTAAGTGCTGCTGGAGTCGGACCTGCTGCACCTTCTCACCGTGAAGCAGGCATCCAGAGATGGAATGCAGAGGAGCCCAGGGAGGGAGCGGCAACTTGAGCAGAGAGAGCGGGTGTGTGCATGGCGGGTGGAGCACACGCTAAGGGCCACGAGGACCATGCAGACAGACTTGGGTGTGAGGCTGTAAGAACAGGGAGGGATCTCCACAATCAGGGAAGCGGTGTGATCGGGTCCCCCTGCCACTAAGGCTGTTCGGGGCAATAAGGAGAGCGTCAGGGAAGGCAGAGGCGAGGAGAGCACACGAGACCATGTTTCGTGTTGAGACAAGAGCAGGGCGGTTTTCAAGCCAAGTTGTGATGGCATCTGGGTAACTCCCCAAAAGACCCAAACATCATACAGTGACCAGCCTGGGTACAACTGATGGTAACTCGAGACAGACTCGGGGTCTGCATGTACAAGTCTGTTGAGGACAAACATGTGACGATGCTCACGTTCTCAGGTGTGACCATGACATCAAGATTATGTCTCTTAAAAGAGTCAACAGATGCCAGTGGGATGACAGGGTGTCTGGGGCAGGTGTGAGGGGGAGCATGGATGAAACAGGATGCCCATGCATCAAAAACCTGAAACTTGTGACAGAAACATGAGAATCCACTATACCAGTGTCTCTTCCCTTGTGTATGTGAAATGTCCCATGATGAAAATGTCAAGAAATAAACAGACTCTACTACCCAAATCTGATCCACACATCTTCTAACGCACAGACTAAGAAATTTCTCTTGTTCCAGGTAGTAAGCCTTCCTGCAGCAAGAATGACTACATAGGTTTTCATAAGTTGAAGTTTAATCTAAAATTAAGAGAATGAGACAAAAAGGGCAAATGAGGTAGCCTTGGTGCCAGCAAGAATGCAGCTGGGATCCTAAGAAGCGAGCTGAAGACCTCAGGGCTAGGTCTACATTCCAAGTCCCCAGAATCGACACCTGTCAGTCAGGAACCCAGACCTCCTCTCGGACAAGGCCTGAGGCCAAAGATTTAGATTATTCACACATACACACACTCTCTTACACACGCACACACACACTTGTATACACAGAAGACCAAAAAAAACCTGTGACAACATTCAAATACAACAAGTCACAAATTTTTGTGCCTATGAATAAACTGTTACTGAGACACATTTGATCAGTATTTGGGCAAACTCATGTCACAAACACATCCTCACTTACAAATAAACCTTACCGTAGGGTAAACAGTCTTCACGTTTTCCATGCTTAAAAATTTGTGCCTAAAAAAAAAAGAAGACTATTAAAATATTACAAAAACCTTTACAAATTTAAAACATAAATTATCAAAACAAGTCATTGCAATCTTTCAAAATTTTTATCCTAAACACTCGCCATGAAGTAACAAGATTTGCTATACATGACAAAGAAAGAAATTACAAGACTGAAAAGAAAATCTTCCAAGTGGGCAGCATAAACCACGAACACAGCCTGAGGCGGGGCTCACGGACACACACCAGTGTTGAAATAAGGGCGCTGGCCTGTACAGAAAGGAAAGAATCGCACCAGGTTTCCAGGACCAGCAAGTAACGGAAGGTACCACAGGATAAGAAGCACAGGTTGAATTATCCCACACAAAGGTAAGGCTCCCACGAACTCATCCTCAATCTGAGTCAACAAAGGAGAAAGGGCTCCTCCTGCACTGCACACACGTGGGGCCAGCATGCCATCAAATCATCAAAAACCCGGAGTCCTCAACCTGAAATTTTTGAAAGTCCTCTGCTTTCAAGTCTGCAAAGTGAAAGTGTTAAGTCGCTCAGTCGTGTCTGACTCTCTACAGCCCCATGGACTGTAGCCCGCCAGGCTCCTCTGTCCATGGAATTCTCCAGGCAAGAACATTGGAGGGTTGCCATTTCGTTCTCCAAGGGATCTTCCCTATCCAGGGATTGAACCCAGATCTTCTGCATTGCAGATGGATTCTTTACCATCTCAGCCACCAGGGAAGCAAGTCTGCAAAACTTGTGGTAATTCACACAGGTACCCAAGCCCTTAAATGAAGAGCTCTAAAGCTGAGCACCTGTAAGAAAACAGCTAAGGAAATCCTCCTCCTCCTTCAGGAATAGCATTTAACTGGCACAGGAGACCGCTTCTTAGACCATCTGAAGGTACGTGGGCCTGACTGCCCTGGACCCTGTCCCCGAACACCAGGTCCTGCCAGCCAACGAGCTACATTGAGTTGAAATGAAGAGGGTTAACACCATCCCAGACACTTAGTCAGTGGTGTTTCACATGGTGTTTCATGTGGAGTTGCACGTGGAGTCCCAGGAGCCCTGGACGCACCAAGGCAGGCACACAAAACAGGCCACCGGGGCTCAGACCCACAGGTCCAAGACATCCCAGTACTCAAAGCACGAAGGAACCTCCCAGCCAGCAGCCCACAGCTCCACCACCATCTCCCAGCACACGGGACAATGTCCTCACCGCACCAGCCCTGCTCTGCACCTCTGCTGCAAAGCCCCTTGGCAGAAGTCACGCTCTCCTCTGTGCTCTCTGCCCTTCTCCCCCACCAACTTAACCCCAAAACCATGAGCCAGCCATCGGATTGGGAAGTTCAGGGCATTTCGCTCCCCAGTGACACACACTATAAATGGAGAAGCGACCCCCGGACATCCACAGGTCAGGTCTGAAATATACCCATTTCAGGACTGGTAAACCACTCCCTGAACACCTGAAATCTTTGCCTTTACACTCTGGATTTATGACAAGGAGGAAAGTCACCCAGATCCCCGCACTTCTTCCTGGTGAACTTTGGAAGCAGTCAGGGAGGTGGCTCTGCGGGAAGGAAACCATCCAGCAGCCGGATGAGTCTCAACGAGACGTGGAAGCCCCCGGGTGAGCCACCCACAGCCCGGGGCAGAGCACTCCACAGCCTGCTCCAGCGGCAGTGGCCACAAGAGCAACCCTCTCAACGCTGGCCGTCAGCCTCCTGGCCAGACTGCCAGGACAGGCCCAGTGGACGGGCTCAGAAGGACAGAGGCCCAGGCTGGTGGCCCTGGAGCGGGCCTGGGACCAGGAGGAAGGGGAAGGCAGGCCGCACCTCGCAGCCCACTGCTGTCCCTCACCTGCCTCGCATCCCTCCAGCTCTATCCTGGCCTCCCCAGAGAGCCAGGCCGGGCCTGTACACGGGACCCGGCAATAAAGCTTATGGGACACACCAGTGTGGTTAGATACCTCTAACTTTAAAAAACTAAATGTCAGGGTTCATGACAATAACCTGGTCACGGCGGTCTCAGCTCCAAAGTGCCTCACATACAAACCAGGACAGAGAACCCGGCCAAGGATGGGGCCTCACCGAGGGTCCAGTTTCTCCTCCAAGCGGAGCAGGGCTGGGGGGAAGGGGTGTGGGGTGCTCAAGGCTGGCCCAGCCCAGGTCCTGGCGCCAGCGCACCCTATGGTCACACACCACCTCCCCTCTGTCCTCGGAGCACAAGGCCATCCACACGGCCAGTGCTGCTGCACAGAGAAACCACCAGAGCCGCGAGGAGACAGCCGACAACACGACAAGCACGCGAGTTATGAAAGCCACTCGGGTCTCAATCGACTTTCAAAGTGAGAGCAATTATACACTTAAAAACACAAATAAATGTCTTGGTATAAGAATAATTGCGAACACAAATTTTGCCAAAATTTTCTAAAACCATGAAGCACACTCTAGTGCGCCAATAGCTCTAGGAAGTGAAGTAGAAAATCCCACTGGGAAGACAGACTATCTCAGCTTCTGAAGCACCAGAACCGCTGACAGCTCTGAGCCCTGCCCACCCCAGGCTCCACGCCGAGCCCGGGGGGCAAGAGGGGAGACCCCGCCACACACTCTGCGTTCTCTTCCAGTAGCTACTACCATCAGAATTGCTACCACGTGGGCATAAAAAAGGACGAATCTGAGCCAGTTCTATTGAGGTAGATGAACCCAGAGCCTGTTAAAGTGAAGGAATTTAGAAAAACAAATATCCTATATTAATGCATTTATGTGGAATCTAGAAAAATGATACTAAAGAATCTATTTGCAGGGAAGGAATGAAGACAAATATATAGAGAACAGACTAGTGGACACAGTGGGAGAAGGCAAGTGTGGGATAAAAATGGAGAAAGTAGCATCAACAGATATATCTACATACATGAGAAGGAAATGGCAACCCACTCCAGTATTCTTGCCTGGAGAATCCCATGGACAGAGCTCTGAGCCTGGTGGGCTACAGTCTATAGGGTCACAAAGAGTTGGACGTGACTGAAGCAATTTAGTAGGCATGCATGCTACATATACATGTGGATATGTACACACACACACATATATATCCGCATATATATTGATACATATAAAACAGATAGTTGGTGAGAACACAGTGACCCCAGTCTGGCACTCTGTGATGACCTAGACAGGTCGGGTGGAGAGAGGGCAGGGAGGTGATATATGTATTAATTATGGCTAATTTGCATTGATGTGTGGCAGAAGCTTCCCTGATAGCTCAGCTGGCAAAGAATCTGCCTGCGATGCAGGAGACCCCAGTTCAATTCTTAGGTCAGGAAAATCCGCTGGAGAAGGGATAGGCTACCCACTCCAATATTCTTGGACTTTACTTATGGCTCAGCTGGTAAAGAATCCTCCTGCATTCTGAGAGACTTGGGTTCAATCCCTGAGTTGGGAAGAACCCCTGGAGACGGGAAAGGCTACCCACTCCAGTATTCTGGCCTGGAGAATTCCATGGACTGTATAGTTCATGGGGTTGCGAAGAGCTGGACATGACTGAGCAACTTTTACTTTCAGCAGAAAACAACACAATATTGAAAAGGAATTTTCCTCCAGTTAAAAAATAAGTTAGAGAAAAGAATTATTACCATGCGGGGAGAAAAAACTTTTGTTTTAAAAATTAGTCCTCAAAATCAGCATGCTGATTATGTGAAACACCCACTGAAGTATTTAGAGGCAGAGGAGTGACTTAAAACAGTTCAACAACACAAGTGTATGTGGTTGTGTATTTTAATATACACAAACACGTGCACACCAACACATACAACATGCATACATAAAGTCAGGAATTCAAGGACTTCACAAGAGTTCACAGAAACCAAAAGGATAACAAAGGAATTTTATAAACAACTTTATGACAACAAGTAAAACAACTCAAAGGAAAGTGACAAACTATGAGATTCCAAATTAGCAAAAATGACTTAAGAAACAGAAAATCTGAATGGACCTGGATCATGTAAAAAAAAAAGAATTAGTACTGCAGAATCTTTCCAGAAAGAAAACCCCAGGCCCACGTGGCTTTATAACAAATTCTAGCAAACGTGTCTTGTGCAACATGCGTGGAGAATCCTCAGCACATTAGTGGGCAGAGTATGAGAAACCCCCTTCGAAAACTCATTTTTATTCGTCCTTGGTGACAAGATCAGCAGTTTAGGGGCGGTGTGTCTGTCCCGTAAGCTTTACTGTTGGGGTATGAGCTGTCTGGGTCCCATGTGAGGGCCTGGCCTGGTTTCCAGGGGAGGCCGTGGGAGAGATGGAGGGAGGAGAGGCAGGTGAGGGACAGCAAAGTGCTGGGCGGTGCAGCCTGCCCTCTGCTTACTCCTGGCCCCAGACCAGCTCCACGGCCTCCACCGGGACTCTGTACACGGGAAGGGAAGGGTCACAGGAGTTATGGATTCTCCCGTGAGTGGACTCAGAAGGGCAAAGGGGGTGCACAGGAACAAGAATCACAGAAGTCCGGGGCTTTGGTTTTGTTGGTTGGTTGGCTTTTCCACAGGAAACGGGGCCGTCTTCACTGGCCTTCCCTCCTGAAGGCACACGGTCCAACCCAGCGTGCGCAGAGGATGGTGACCCTCAGCAAAGAGAGGAAGTGGCCCACAGAAACACTCTGGTCTTCAGATGGTCAGGAGAAGCCATCAGCCAAGCCACTAAACGGGGAGGGCACCCCACTTTTCACGGATGCATAAGACACGAGCCAACTGAAGACCACTGAGGCTGTCACCCCACATAGAGACAAGACCATACAGCACGCACATCTGAGGCGAGATGACTGTTCCTGCTCTTAAAGAAACCAGCCCAGCACAAGGCGCAAAGAGATGCATTTCTCAGTAATCACTCTCAACCACCACACCTTCCAGTCACCACCCACCCAAGCCGGCTCTTCTGCCCGCTGTGCAACCAGCTTCCCTCCCCGGGACATGTTCTCCAGCCGTAAATCACAGGCTGTCAGCTGCTGGAAGCAAGTCTGCCCGGCTGCCCGAACAGGAGATGCTGGTCTGAGGCCCCTGAAGGCACCACCAAGTCAAGGCCAAGAAAAGCAGCTCCACCCCAGGCTCCAGGAGAAAGGGGCCCACGCCACGCAGCTCAGGGGTGCCACGAGTACCCAAGAACCGTCCTGCGAGCTGACGAGCACTGGCACCGCGGGACTCCTGGCTGCACGACGGCCCCCTTCCCCGTCCCTCAGGACGCCGTGACATCGCCAGCAGACGGGACAGGGCCAGGAAGGGCAGCCTCCCCTGTTCTGTGCCCAGGAGGGCACCGGGCCCCAGTACCCCTGTTCCTGACATGCACACACAAAGAGGACAACGCACCAACACTTCAGTTCCCGACTGGACGCCACTCCGAGCTTGCCTGACGGTCCTCGTGCGAGCCAGAGCCCAAGCAGGGCCACACCTTCCATGGAAGGCAACAAAGGCTAACTGCTCAGCCCCCTTCGAGTAAACCCAAAGGCACTGTACAGAGGGATTCTCTTAACTCATACTCCAGGCCCCCTCCCAGCAGGTCAGAGAAAAAACCCCACCACACCCCCTATTCCACCACCCCCTACTCGCCCCCCCCGACACACACACACACACGACTGGAGGCTTGCAAAAAATAAAAGGGGGGGAACATGAAAGGTGCCATCATCTCCCTAAGAAATCAAAGTAAGCTGAAACTGGATGAGGGAGCACTAAGAAACACAGAACTGACCTGAAGGCCATGCCCAACACGTTATGCTGAGAACAGGTCTGAGGGAGGGGAGGGGGCAAGCCAGCCCGCCCAGAGGCACCTCCAGCCTCAAGAAGCAGCAGGACATCTGTTTTCTTGAGAGTGGTGCCTGCTATATGTCTTCGGGGCAACATACATTAAAGGGAAAAGAAAAAAACTTTCTCAACTATAGAAAAATTCTAATTGCTGAAGTTGTTTTTTCAATGGTTGGGATAAACAGCTGATTATTATCAGCTAGGACTCAGAATGAAAAACTACAATTCTGATAAAACACATTTATTAATACATCAAGTAAATTTAAAAGGATTTTAAGTACATAAATACGTAAATAACAGTTGACAGTTATAAAGAAATGTTTAAACAATCAAAACAATCACATCCAGTTTTATCTTCCCACTGTGTGTTCAATCTTTCCCTAACAGTGAAAGCCCAGCAGTAAACACACACCTTCACAGGCACGCAGATGGAGCCCCGCCCCAGCCCCTGACCGCAGCTTCCAGAGTCCCGTCTGGAAGAGGAGGCGGCACAAGAGCTCAGAGGACACCTGACCACATGCCCTCCTGTCTTCAGATGTCAGTCTGCTTGTGACGATGCGTTCTACCACCTTATTAGCCGCCGAGCTTTCTCAACCGTTCTGAACAGAACATGGACAGGGCAGGACCCTAACAGCAAGGTGCATTCAGGTGTTCCCACTGAAACAACCGCTCCCCAGACCCGAGCACGTGGGCAACCTCTGGTCTCACTACGCGGAGGGGCCCAGCTTTTCTGGGCAGGGGGCAGATGACTGGGAAGCCATTCGGGTGGCTCTCACCTGACCCGGCCACCCTGACGAAGCCTGGTCAGACACCACAAACCATGAGCAGCCACACAAAGGTACGGGCACCGGCAGGCTTTCCACCACCCCAATACACCAATTTCAAACACCATGAAGCTAAAAAGGCTCAAAGCTCTTCTCTTAAAAGGATCCCAATCAATCTGAAGAGCAGTAAAGATGCTGCTGCACCTCGACCTCCACACTGGGAAGATAAACCCCGAAGATGGGAAAGACCAGGAGGAACAGTCTTGGAGGCAGAGCCAGACCAGCGGACTTCTGATCCCTCCCAAACGGGCCTCACTAGGACCAATGACTTTACTGCTGAAGATTCTTCAGACGAAAATAGACTCTCAATTGACTGATGAGTACCAAGAATACTGACTGCACGTCCTACTTGCCTAACACATGACAAACAAAGGATACAAAATGCACAATTCCTATCCCAGAAACTGAGAAACGATCAACATCGAGCTTGCCCAGCTCCCAGAGCAGAGGTCAGAGGAGGCGGCTGTGATCCCCAGAGAACAGTCCCAAGCAGAGCTGGCTAGGACGCAGGAAGGGGCAGGTGCCAAGTTCAGGAGCCGAGCCCAGCAAGAAGACAGGATTATGTGCAGAAGTGAGACAAGAGGAGACACAAGGAGAAAGGGGAAGAAGAGCCTCGCCTGGGACCAGACCAGCAGGGCTGAGCCTACTGCACCGAAGGGCTTTGACGGGGCAGGCCAGTGGGCAGCAGAAATGAGCACGGGACGCAGAACACCCAGAGGCAGCACCCCTGCCCGGAGGGACCCTCAAGATGGGGCCAGCCGCTGAATGGAGGGAGGGCAGCAGCGGGCAGACACCCGCGCTCGAGGCGAGGACCTGGGTGGAGGATGGGGGGGGCACGCGGGGGTGGCCAGCGTGGCCCGGTGAGCACTGGACCAGTAAAGGAGGGCCGGGCCGGGGAGACACCTCGCGCCTCGTCCCCGCCGTGGGGCTCAGCACTGGACTTGGCCTGGGAGGGCACAGACAGCACCGGCCGGCACCCTCCTCTGCTGCGGGGCCGCACTCAGAACTCGGGCAGGAGGAGGGCAAAGCCTCAGCACGACAGACACTGCCTTGAGCTGTGGAGCCTGAAGCACCAGAGGTGAGCAGAGTCAGGGCCCTGGGAGCGAGGACAGAAACCAGGGACGGAGGTCAGGGGAGACTCAGGCACACACAGAGCGCGCTGGAGGGCAGGGGAGGGTGGCCAGGCAGCCGGGTGGGTGGGGGCTTCGAGGCGGGCAGCCGGGTGGGTGGTGGCTTCGAGGCGGGCCACCGCTACCTGGGCGGAGGGACACGGGCAGACAGCCTGCGTCTGTCTCCCACAGGGCACAGCGCGCTCTGTCTGTCTCTCATCCAAGGGTCGGGGGCGCTGCGATGGCCGAGTCCCTTCCCCTGCAAGCGTGGGCCCAGGCTGGGCCGCCGGCGAGGGCGCACCTGTCCTGCAGGACACGTCACCCCATCACACAGCAGGTGTACAAACCAGGCCGCCAGGGAACGGAGGCCAGCCTCACACAGTGCGTGTTCCAACAAGACCCGTGCACTGGGCCGCCCGCTGCGCAGAAAACAATGAGTCACGTGAGACGAGAGCGGCCTCGGCGTTGGCTGCTCCACATCGCAGACACACGAGGAAACCGAAGGTACCTTATTTCTGCTGAATCCGACAACAGCGCATGAACTTTACATAAACGTGCACACCCTGAAAATGGCCACATTCAAAGGACTCCTACCCCATGTTCCTCCACCCAGAACCTTGCTCCAGGCAAGTGCTGTGACTAAAAAACCCAAGCAGGTTTGTCTGTCCTCTGGCCAAACACCTTAAAGGAAACCACAGGGTGCTGTTTCCAAAGAACCGAGAGGACAGGCGTCACATCCCCAGGAGAGAGGTCCTGCGTGAGCCAGCGCCTTCTCTTCACATCCTGCCCCTTCACTTCCCCGGTTTTTCATGTTGTCTGTCACCACTTCACCCTTTAACAAGGTGTACCTGTGACAGTGATAGAACGGATAGAAGCAGCCTCACTGTGAAGGGGGGACACACCCCAGAGGCTGGCAGACTGTCCACTGCCAGGGCGGCCGTCACGGAGTGGCAGGGCGGGGCGCACAGAGCACCCCCCGTCCGTCCGTCCGTGAACCTCCAACCTGCAGGGCCAGGGCGAGCACGCCACACGCGCCGGCGGGAGCAGAGCGTAGCACGTCCAGATGGCCAGCAGCCCCCGTTGTTAATACTGTGCTTCCTTCCCTGGAATTTCCTAGATTTCCACTAACCCTAATGCTTAAAGAGGGCCTAAACCAAAGGGTGTTTCAAAGAGCTAGAATTAAGGGGCCTTCCAATGACATGAAGCTGCCGGACACTTGCTTCCCTCCCACAAAAGTTAAAAAAAAAAAAAAAAATCACTGCTGCAAGAGGAATATGCTTCAAGGGAAATAAAAATCAAGCCCCAGTTTCGACAGTACTTGTTACGAGTCCACCTGTTTCGCCTAACCCACACTAATGAGCAGGTGGACAGAGTGAAGCCAAGTGCATCAAAGAGAGGCAGACGGAATCCTGGGGCGCAGCACGCCTGCAGGTTTCATCATGCACAGCGAGCGCCAAGCCTCCCCGTTCAGGTCTGACGAGCTCATGGCGAAACCGCTCCTGCCCGGCAGAGCTCAGCTCCAACACTGCTTCCTCCTGCCTGGGCGGGCGGCGGCGGCGGCGGCAATTAGACCAAATTTCTCCTTCAAAAGGAGGGAAAGGAGAGAGGGACATGACTCCAGAGACACCCTAGGGTATTTCTTTTTCTTCTGTCTCCAGAGGAACCACCGGGCTTCTAAGGCTCCAAAAGAGATGGGCCTGCCCCCGGGAGCACAGGAGGGCCACCTCCCCTGGCAGGACTCTCGAAGCAGGTAATACCCTCGCCGAGGGCACATCTCCCCAGAAAGCACTGGGGTGTGGCTGCCAAAGCACCTCAGCCCACAGGGCTTCCTCCTCTGGGCCAACACTGGGGCAGGGACATGGGGTTCAACTTTGCTAAGGCTTTGAGAAAATCACTTTATTCCTCAGGAGGAAGACAAAACAGGCCTTCACTCCTCCTGAGTGTAAAATGGGGAGGCCACCCGGTATAAAGCCCTTCCCCACTCGTGGCCGGTGAAAGGGCCGGCAGGAGGGCCAACACCTGTGCCCCACGTGTGGAGAAGGAGCAGAACTTGGGAACAACCTAGAAACAAGCAGTGAGAGGATCAAAAATGTTTTTTTTTTTTTTTTAAAAAAAGAGGACCTCTGGGCCCAGCCATAGCAGAAACTGGGCAGAATGTGACCCCACGACCTTCTCAAGCCAAGAGGCCCCAGCACCCCGAGGACTTGAGTTGGAGAAAGCCACAGGACCGCTCGCTGGTGGCCTGAGCACAAAAGCCCACCGCCACCAGTTTTGGGCAACGGACACAGAGGCCCCACCAGCTGCAGGCCCCAGGGGTGGTCACCGCTGGCTCCAGTCCCACAGTGGAGGCACCCACAGCCCAGGTGCCCTGACCTGAATGCGGCAACGGCCTCAGGAGGGGTGGCTTCTAGGCCAGGAGGCGCTGCCAGGAGACCCCTGGAGGTGCTGCCAGGAGACCCCAGGAGCCTGTCAAGGATGCAGATTCCAGACTGGGCAGAAGAGGTCTAAAGCAGGACAAAAGTGAGTCAGGAAGCGGCACCCATGTCTGGACGGGTCTACCCTGCAGGCCCAAGTGGACTGACAGGCTCAGCAGCGTTCGTCAGACCCTTGTTTCTCTATGACCTAAGACTTCTCAATGTGACTCACGCAAAAAAACTAAGAATCCACTTACACTCAAACCTTCAAATAAACCATCTCAGCCCTATTCACCCATTCTTCACCAGGGCTCGATGCCCTACACACGCCCACCCAGGAACCCTACAGCAAGAGCGCGGTGACTAGACCACTCCCTCCCCTCTACTCCACACTCAGCACCGTAATCGGCCAGCCTCCCCCAGCACTGACCCCCAACAAAGCAATAAAGTCCTCCTGAAGCACCTCCCCACACATGCAGCTGGAACGAGAGTTGCCTGCAGCCACAGACTGATACCCATGTTTCATCAATATGACAGGTGGGTATGCCATAAAAAATTTCTAGAAGACCTCAGAAACACAGGAAATATATTTAAATTGTTACACTTTTAAAAAAAAAATCTATTGTAGCAAGGAAGTTGAAAATATATGCTCAAACAAAATCTTACACACAAGCTTTCAGATCAGCCTTATTCAGAGTATCTCAGAATTCTGAGTAACTACAATGGAGTATTAAGAGGGAAGGAGGCACTGACAGGCTACAACATGGAAGTCCTGTGGAAACATGACGCTAAAGAAGCCAGATTCAAAAGGTCACACTGTACACGATTCCACTTGTAGGAAATGTCCTCGATAAGCAAATCCAGAGAGACGGAAAGTAGGTCACTAGTTGCCAGGAACTGGGGGTGCTGGGGGGGTGGTGAGGAGGCACTGCTCATGTGTGGGGGTTTCCTTCTGGGGTGACCAGAGTATCCTGGAATCAGACAATGGTGACAGTTGTACCTTGCGCATGTAAGAAAATAATCATTGAACTCACACACTTTAAAGGGTGTATTATGCAAATTATATCTCAACTTTTCAAAAACCATTGTAACAACATATCACATTTATTTACAAAGTGAAAGGACACATGAAAAAACAGACATCACCTCAACAGACTACAGGAATTCAGGACAGGTTTTATTTTACAAGGTTTCTGGTTGTTGTTTTTTTTAATGTCTTGAGATAGTCTCATCATTAAATGACAGTCCTTCCTCACGATATTGTGAATGAAAAGACACAGATGAGAGAACATTCTAGGAGCGGAGGAGGCAGGGCAAAGTGCTGTCTTCTGCTTCTCCCACCTCCTGTCCCTCCGCCCCGGGCCATCACGCCATCAGCCCCACTTTCCCCAGGCCCTCTCGCCTCCTACACCCCGTCAGAACCTGCCACCGCCAAAGAGAGAAGATGGGACGACACCCAAGAAGATGACATCACACTGAGTCATCGCACAAACGCCCCCCTTTAAACACAGCCCCAAACACGCTGCTCTCCTCCAAGCGGGCCCTGGGCCCTCCAGCCTCAGAGACAAGGACAGAGTCGCCCACTGCAAGGACCACAGGGCCCAGGGAGGGGAGCCGTGACCCCAGAGCTTCAGGTGTGGCAGCCTCCCCCGCCCCAAAGAATTTAAACTAACCTTTCCTCCCCGTCTATACTAGAAAAAGTACCACCAGACAAGCAAAGCAGGCAGCCAGGAAAGGGTAGAGGTCCAGTCTGCACTTGGTGCAGTGACTACAAACACCCAGGGCATCTGAACAAGAACAAATTCCAAAACCTGCCTTATTTCCTTCACGCTGGTTCTAACCATTTTCCTCTGTAACAAGCCTAAGCAGCAGGAAGCCCGAGGAGGACACTCCCCTGCCCGCCCACTGGTTCTGGCTCTGGCTCAGCTCTGCGGGCACCAGTGCCCCCTGGCGGCAACGCACAGCATCACCAGTCCATCCCCTTCACCTGGGCAGAAAGCCCATCGCTAACAGCACAGGGCCAGCCCTGGGTCACAGGGCCCAGTGAAAGCAGCAGAGGAAAGAAAGATGTTGTCGGGATTCAACATCTCCTGTGTTCCAGCCACTTCACAATGAAACCAAGGTATTAAATAGGGCTTGTCCCTGCCGTTCCCACAACCCCAAGGACTGACTGCTGAAGCCCCACAGGGGCAGTTTCCATTTTACCAGGGCCTGCAGCGTCCCGTCCATGGCGATGACCCCCTCAATGGTCTGGAAGGAGGAGCGGGCCAAAGTGTACAGGCTCCAGTCCAGGAAACTCGCCATCTTCTTCTGCTTGACATCAGGCCGCGTGACAAACCTGCCGGAAGGGAACAGACAGGTAGTGACAGCTCAAACCTGGCCCTGGCTGACAATAGCCCACCCTTTCCTGACCCACCACCACTCTCCAATGAAGACCCTGGCCCTCGGGTGGCGATTCCCACCACCACCACCACCTCTCTGGGGTCTCACACAGACAATCCCTCCCAGCTCCCACGTCCCGAGCCCCCGCTCATCCCGAGGCCCCATGAACCATAGGCCCACCTTCACACCCAAGCCCAGCAACGCCCACTCCTTGGCCCGACTTGGCATCCCTTTCCCGTGGGACTCCGCGCTGCCACCTGCGATCTCCCGCTCCACACCTGCCTCAGGACTCCTTCCCCATCCTCTCCGCCTGCTGCACAGCCCCACGCGGAGCGCCGGCCGTGTCCACAGCCCCACTGTCCCCATCGCAGGCGCGTGCTCCCCACGTGCTGGCGCTCGCCCACCCTCTTGCACGCGGTCTGGGCCGGCAGCCACCCTTGGGCTCCCACACTGAAGCCTGGGCCCCCTTCACTCCTCTCCAGCCAGCGCACACGCCCGTCCCCCGGCTCTCGGGCTGAGGCTGAGCCCCATCCTCCATGGGAGCCTGCAGCCTGGGGGCAGAAACACAGGAAGCAGGCAAACAAGAAGGAAAGAGCTGAGGGGAGGATGGGAGGCCCAGGGGCAGCATCAGGGAGGTGACCTGTGAGGACTGCTCGCTCTGCCAGGGGCAGGCACTCACAGGGCGTGAGTCCCTGGGCCCAATACCACGGAAACACGCCAGGTCACACTCGCCCCGGGAGCAGCATTTGGCAAGCCCAGCACCGTCCTCTGCACCCTGCAGGAGCCTCTCATCCTGACCAGAAGCCCCCCACCGCCCCCCACAGGCCCCTCTTCACTCAGCCACTACCACCCAGCGCTAGAATTATGCTGCAGCCACATGGAAGGTCTCTGGGTCAAAAAAAACAAAGCTGCCATTACTGTCTTCCGCCACCCCTAACAGGGCGCACACCCAGAGACACGGTCACCAAGGATTTACCAAACTTTAGGATGCTGGTTACCAAGGAAAACTAACATGCCATACCCTCAAGACGTCTTGTTTTGGTGGGTCTGGGAAAAGGGGCCAAAAAGTTCACAAAATCTGCACTTCAGGGGGATCACCTAAAATGGATAACTGATGATATATACCCATCTCAATGTCCTTGGCCTTGTTTAAAGCCCTTTGATGGGGGGAGGGTGCAGATAGGATGAAGGCCACACCCACAGCGATTTGATCCTCAGCCTGACGTCTGATCAGCCCACAGGCTGAAGACAACAGCCAGCCGGCAAGCACCACACAACTCCAGCTGGCACGCATCACACCACGTGGGCAGGCACAGCATCCGCAGCGGGGCAGCCCTCGGGACAGGCAAGGGTGCAGGCACAGAGTGGCCCACAGGGCCGGGACCCAAAGCCCCACTCAGAGACACAAGTCACGGCGCCGGCCACTCGGGGTCACACGCCCTGCTTCCTCCACCCGCTCACCTGCGGAGTCAGCAGGAGCCCAAAGTTCTGTGTGCACCCTGCAGTGGCTGACTTCCATTCCTAAGCAAATCACACAAGGGGAGTTGCCAACTCACAGTAAAACACCCAGGGCTCCTTTAAAAGGTTTAAACAAGTAGATTTTTTTTTTTTCTTACTAAAAATGTAACGTTGGCAGCAGAGGTCCTAAAGTACAGATAAGCAAAAATGGAAAACTACACCACAGATGTAATGCCCAGAAAAAGACCTTTCTGCACACACTGAAATCTCTCTGAATCCTAGGCTTCCTTACTTTTTAGGAAAACTTACATCACAAATTAGGTCCACTGTCAATGTGGAGCCCAGAAAACACACGTGAGTGTTTTCAGGGATCCCCCTTGTCCTTCTCTCAGGAAGGTAAGCTCCACAGAGTGAGCAGCAAAACCTTCTAACAACAGGACCAGACCTACCAGGGGGACGAAGTGCAGAACACTGGTGGGACGGACACACCACTCATCGGCACTGTTACCACACGGCACCTGGCCCGAGAGTGAAACAGCACAGGTGAAGTGACAAACCCTATTCTGTGTAAGAACTTACTGTGTATTTTTAAATAAACAAAGGAAAAGTGAAATGTTCATAAAATGGTGAATTTAGTTACAAGAGGGAAAAAAATCTATTATATACCCTATGACAAAAGAAATTCCAAATGGATTAATAATTCTATATGAAACAATAAAAAGCTAGAAAAATATCAGTCAGTTCAGTCGCTCAGCCATGTCCTACTCTTTGTGACCCCGTGGACTGCAGCACGCCAGGCCTCCCTGTCCATCACCAACTCCCAGAGCTTGCTCAAACTCATCTCCATCGAGTCAGTGATGCCATCCAACCATCGCATCCTGTCGTCGCCTTCTCCTGCCTTCAACCTTTCCCAGCATAAGGGTCTTCACAAATGAGTCAGTTCTTCGCATCAGGTGGCCAAAATATTGGAACTTCACCATCAGTCCTTCCAATGAACATTCAGGACTGATTTCCTTTAGGATGGACTAGTTGGATCGGATCTCCTTGCAGTCCAAGGGACTCAAGAGTCTTCTCCAACACCACAGTTCAAAAACATCAATTCTTTTGCACTCAGCTTCCTTTATGGTCCAATTCTCACATCCACACATGACTACTGGAAGGAAAAACCGTAGCTTTGGCTAGACGGACCTTTGTCAGTAATGTCTCTATTTTTTAACCTGCTGTCTAGGTTTGTCATAGCTTTTCTTCCAAGGAGAAAGCGTCTTTTAATTTCATGGCTGCAGTCACCATCTGCAGTGATTTTGGAGCCCAAGAAAATAAAGTCTCTCACTGTTTCCACTATTTCCCCATCAGATGCCATGATGTTAGTTCTCTGAATGCTGAGTTTTAAGCCAGCTTTTTCACTCTCCTCTTTCACTTTTATCAAGAGGCTCTTCAGTTCCTCTTCGCTTTCTGCCATAAGGGTGGTGTCATCTGCATATTGATTATTGCAGGTTATTGATATTTCTCCTGGCAATCTTGATTTCAGCTTGAGCTTCATCCAGCCTGGCATTTCGCATGATGTACTCTGCATATAAGTTAAAGGAGCGTGACAATATACAGCCTTGACACTCCTTTCTCAATCTGGAACCAGTCTGTTGCTCCATGTCCGGTTCTAACTGTTGCTTCTTGACCCACAGACAGGTTTCTCAGGAGGCAGGTATGAGGATCTGGTATTCCCGTCTCTTTTAAGAATTTTCCACAGTTTGTTGTGATCCACACAGCCAGGCTTTAGCATAGTCAATGAAACAGAAGTAGATGTTTTTCTGGAATACTCTTGCTTTTTCTATGATCTAATGGATGTTGGCAATTTGATCTTCAGTTCCCCTGCCTTTTCTAAGTCCAGCTTGAACATCTGGAAGTTCTTGGTTCACATACTGTTGAAGCCTAGCTTGGAGAATTTTGAGCATTACTTTGCTAGCATGTGAGATGAGTGCAATTGTGCAGTAATTTGAGCATTCTTTGGCACTGGAATGAAAACTGCCCTTTTCCAGTCCTGTGGCCACGGCTGAGTTTTCCAAATTTGCTGGCATACTGAGTGCAGCACTTTCACAGCATCATCTTTTAGGATTTGAAATAGCTCAGCTGGGATTCCATCACCTTTGTTCATAGTAATGCTTCCTAAGGCCCACTTGACTTCGCATTCCAGGATGTCTGGCTCTAGGTGAGTGATCACACCACTGTGGTTATGTGGGTCATGAAGATCTTTTTTGTATCGTTCTTCTGTGTATTCTTGCCACCTCTTATATCTTTTTGCTTCTGTTAGGTCCATACCACTTCTGTCCTTTATTGTGCCCATCTCTGCATGAAATGCGTCTTTGGTACCTCTAATTTTCTTGAAAAGCTCTCTAGTCTTTCCCATTCTATTGTTTTTCTCTATTTCTTTGCATTGATCGCTGAGGAAGGCTTTCTAATCTCCCCTTGCTATTCTTTGGAACTCTGCATTCAGGTGGGAACATCTTCCTTTTCTCCTCTGCCTTTCACCTTGGAATGCAGAGTTCCAAAGAATAGCAAGGGGAAATAAGAAAAATATGATTCTTTGCAAAATCTCTTATGAGAGTAAGCCTTTAAGCATAAAAGTAAAAAATAAATAAAGGAAAACAGTTACCATGTTGACTTTAGAATTAAAAACTTCAGTCCAAAGAAGAAGTAAAAGGCTACCATCTGGGCTTCCCAGGGGGCTCAGTGGTAAAGAATCCGCCTGCCAATGCAGGAGTGGGTTCAATCCCTGGCGCAGCAAGACCCCACACGCCATGGAGCGACTAAGCCTGTGCTCCAGAGCCCGGGAGCCGCAGCTGCTGAGCCCGAGCGCCTGTGCTCCACAACAAGAGAAGCCAACACAGGGCAACCAGAGAGTAGTCCCCGCAGCAACACAGACCCAGCACAATCTTAAATAAATAAATTTAAAAAAAAAAGGTCACCAACCACCTGGAGAAAATATCACACCCTCCTTGAGCTAACATCCTTCACAGAGAAAGCGCACACTAGCAGAAAAAAAGCACCAAGAAACCCACAGATATTAGAAATCAGATTACAACACAGGACATAAAATGTCTGAAATAAGATTAATGTGTTGAAACTCACCAGCGATCAGTGAAATAAATCTAAACGTGAGTAATAAATAAAACAATGCACAATCCAGCTGGGGGAGCAGGGTTGTGCGTAAGGCTGCCTGTGGTGGAGGGGTTTTGAAAACTTGCTCCCAAGAGTCACTGGTGCACAGATTCAACAACGTCCTTGTGTCCTGTGGCCACCTCTAGGGCACTATCCTAAGAAAATAATCCCAAATATCAAAATAGGTTTACAACCAAAGCTAGTCATTACATCACTACTGATAAGAGGAAGATGTGAGGAAGCTGGTTAGAGTAAAAACAGTGGAATATAAAGGGGCCATTTAATCAGTCATAATGTGAAATTAAGTGAAAGAACAAATGTTAATTCATGAGACTGTGCTACGCAAATTCCATACAGTGACAGCACAGAAAGACAAAACAAAAAAATACAACACATGTATTGTGTATTATAATTATAAATGGGTAGGGTTTTCCTAATTTTCTATGTTCCAACTTTTCCACATGGAACATACATTGATTTCATAGCAAGATAAAAACATCTGCTTTTTAAAACTAATATAATCAGGAAGAATAAAGGCATATTTTTTCATTGATGAGTTTCTGTACAATCAGGAAGAATAAAGACATATTTTTCCATCCACAAGTTTCTGTAAAGTAACATTCATATTCAAATGTCTTGGCATATTTAACAAAGTTACAGAACGTGCAGCCCATATTTAAAGGTTCTGGTTAATAAAAGCAAACAGATGCAGCTGCAAATAAACTACACATGGTAAGAGGAAGCATTCAAAGCTGATAGGGTATGACAGGCAGCTCCCTCATGAGACACCAGAAAACAGACGCCAGCGGGGACAAAGGCCACATGTGACTACTCTTCATACCCAGGGTCTCACTGTTAACAGCTCACCAAAAAAAGACTGAGAAACAGGCGAGTCAGAACCCACCTAGAGCAGCTCTAGACCTGAGGTCATCTGCCCTCTCTAAGGCTAAAGGAAACTGGGTGCACCTACAACCTAGCAAAATCAGCTGGAGCTCTTTTAATGAGCTAACAACCTGGCCGCAACCTCACAAACGCCAGCTTGTCCAACCACTAGATGGCGCAGGAGCAGCCAGTCAGCACCGCACAAGCCACCAGGGGTCTCTGGCTATCAGCCTTCTGGAGGACACCCGCGACGGAGAGAAGGAGGGTTTAGGGTTTCACCCCACAGGTGCAGTACCCCACCAGGTCAAGCTCAGCACAACGCTACCAAATCAGCACTGCTGATGAAAAGACATGACGTCTCATCTAACAAAGAACGCTACCAAATCAGTACTGCTGATGAAAAGACATGATGTCTCATTTAACAGAGAACGCTACCAAATCAGTACTGCTGATAATAAAGACATGACGTCTCATTTAACAAATTTAGCAAACATTTGTAAGATCACATGCTATGTTGATAAATACTGGGAAAAAGGAGACTTTCAACTTGATCAACCTTTCCAGTAGCTGCATTTAAAACCCCTAGAATGTTCATTCCTCTTCTAGGAATTCATCCCCCAGAATCAATCAGAAATCAAACAATCTCACAGAAAAAGAGGTCAGACTTATGGTTACCAGAGAAAGGGGTCAGGAAGGGGAGCTGGAGAACGGCAGTCAAAAATTTCCAGCTATAAGATGAATAAGTACTGCAGACGTGACAGGCAACATGATAAATGTAATTAACACTGATAAGTGTCACATAATGAAAGTTGTTCAGAGTAAATCCTGGGGGGGGTGGGGGGGGGCGGTAGGGAAAAAAGGAGTTATGAGATTACATGAAATTACGTGCGTCAAACTTCTGAAAACTGGAAAGCACTACAGAATATGACGAGTCTTTCATTCAATTTTTAAAAAAAAAGTAAATCCAAAGTCATCACAAGGAAAGAGTCATCACAGGAAAAAAAAATTTTTTTCTGTATCTTTAATTTTGTATCTATGTGAGATGATACCTGTTCACTAAGCCTACTGCAATAATCATCTTATGATTTATGTAAGTCAAGTCTCCATGCCGTAAGCCTTAAACTTGTACAGTGCCATATGTCAATTATGTATATCTCAACAAACCTGGAAGGAAAAAATAGAGCCAATCAAAAGAGTATGAAGTTTCATGTTGAGTGTCTGAGGCGGTGCTAATTTTACTATCAAAAGGTCTACTCATGCAGCGGGACTGGAGAAAGAATACATCACACCTTCATCGCGTCTGGAGGACTGACCAAAGCTCCAGGCCGGCCTGCCGGCACCAGGATCAAACCTGCAAGTGCACCCACGTGCCAGGGATCGACACGCCCACCAGCAGGGGAGAACAAAGGCCCCAGCAGTTACGTCTCTGGGGATGACAGTACATGCGAGTCTTATTTTGCACTTTTATCTTCCAAAACACACGATTACTTTCACAGTTAGAAAGAAACGCATGCTTTTTCATTCCTTGTTAAAACCATGAGAAAGCTCTGGCGGTGACTTTCTCCTCACCCAGGAAAGGTGTATCAGACATGTTCAGGTGCTTCCTTCTTCACTCCTAAAATCAGCCTCTTGAATTCAGGCTCTGCCCAATGGTTTACTTACACAAATACATACTTACTTAAAGTACTTACACAAATACTTCCTTCAATGCCCCTAAATGCCCCATAAATCAAGCATGTCTCTTCCCACCTTGCACAAGATCATGGCTACATACATAAGACAGGGTGACCCTGAAGTGTTGCCACAATCAAGACACCCAAAAGCTCTTACAGCCAGTTTTCAACTTTCATAAACATGGAGGGGGGATAAAAGTCAAATTTTTTAACTCATTTACACTCTACACATACTTTAAATCACACCATACAAAAGATTTATAAAAACTGCTTTCTTCCATTCTCATATTCCATGAAACAAGTCTACGCAGTTTTCATACCCATCTTTGGCACCTTTTTTTTTTTTTGAGACTTCAGGCCCTGCTGCCTGGGTCGTCTTACTCAGCTCATCAGAAAAATCCATCTTAGCCTGCTTCAGGCAGACTGTTTTTAGTTAACATGCAATGTTTGGGGATTTTTATCCCCAGCCATAATGATGCAATCACAGCCCATGATCTCCACAAACCACAGTGTAGACTGCTAAGTGACTTCCAAAGGCTCTTTTAACTGACACCCCCCTAGAGGAGAGGTCTGGCCCCAAGAAAGTGCTACACCTGTTCAAAATCTGCACTCCCTTGATGGGCCCACGAGCCACTAACCTGGCATCGGATAACCCTGAGACCCTAACCAGCACTGACGGTGGTCACATCAGGTTCAGGTTCCCTTTCCCAGTGCTGGGTTTCCTCAGGGAAAGCAGCCAAGTCCTCAGGACCGCAAAGATTCCCCAGGCCTCTCAACCGAGTGTCCTCTCTGATGACAACAGAGACACAGGTCACAGACTGCAAAGAGTCTCAGAAAGCACTTACTTGGACACAAGGACAGCAGCTGCATCTCGGGCCTTGTCACTGACGACCAGGTAGGACTACAGGGAAGGGTAAAAGGACAGGCGTCGTTACCACACGATGCAAACATCAGGGACCCACTCAGCCACCTGCTCCCACACCCAGCGGATCCGCCTAAGTGCAGGCTCAGGGGCAGAGGCCAGACTCTGAAGCTGCACGGACCACTCATGAATGTGGGCTCAGGCCTGCAGCTGCCACACATACGCTCACCCTCAGGGGAGGGCCCAATCTGCACGCAGCATGTGGCCACACTCCTTGAAACGTACATTTGCAAATGTGGCTGAAAAATGAAGCATGTGTGTTGCTACCCAGAGTGCGCATGGACAGGCCTGGGGCCCGCCAGCACCACGGCATTCAGAAGAGCTGGGAAGCCCTGCTCAAACACAGGAAGGCTGCACTTTAACGCAGGGACTCAGACGTTCCTGAGGTTTCCAATTCTCAACTGCTTACCAAATGATATATTTAAACGACCTTTTTTTCTGAAGGAGAAATCTTTAGAAACTGGGCCTCTCCTCGGGCAATCCCACTTAGGAGACAAGCACCCAGAGGGTAACCAAACTCAGCTAGAAACAAACCACCCATCTAGAAAAGACTATTCATATTTCAGAAATAAGGATACAGTGGTGCACCTTTTCCCCTAACGACTCTGAGGGAGATGTCTACTTACTGACGTGAGACATTCAGACCAAACAGCTCCAGGGAAAAGCAGGTCCCAGAGCAGCAGGACATCAGGGGCCCCTGTATGCGTGGGCCACACGGAGCAGCATAAAGAAGGCTGGGAGCCAAACCCCTGTATTCAAATTTGGATCCACCATGTGTGAGAAAGAGAGCTGGCCAAGTCACTTATTTCTCACACATGTTGCCTCCTCAGTAAAATGAGGATAAAAACAGTGAACTGTCTCATTAAGCAGGATGAAAAGCCTCTTTGAAGAATGTCTGGTGCAGAGCAGGCACCCAGACCAGCTTAGTTTAAGTGTGGTGGGCAAGTTCTAAGATGGACCTTGGTCCTGCCCACCAGTGCCCACGCCCTGTGTAATCCCTCCCATGTGGGTTGGACACGATGACTTGCTTCTAACCAAGAGAATTTGGCAGGAGGTAGGATGTCACTTCTACGATGAGGTCACACTAATGTGTGACCTCTGCCTTGCTACAGACCCTGCCCCGTGCTGGTTTTCACAGAGTAAGTCGCCATTGTTTGGGGCGGGGGTGGGGGGTGGGGGGGTGGCTGGGGCTGCATGGCAAACAGCCAGCAAAGCACTGAAGCCCTCAACCAACACCCTCAAGATCTGACTCCTGCCAACAACCATGAGAGCTTGGAAGCAGACCTGTCCCAGGTGGGCTCAGCCCGCAGCCTGGGGAGACCTTGAGAGAGGGCCCAGCAAGGCCACGGCCAGATTTCCTGATTCACAGAAACTGTGAGATGAAGAACGTGGGCTGTGTTAAGTCATTTAAGTTTAGGGTAATATTTTCCACAGCAGAATATACAAAAACCTATATCTACACACATAATGCATGCATCAGGAGAACCTTGAAGAAAAAAAAAAAATACACGTGTTATCTCTCAACACTAGTAGTTGAGAGATTTCACTTTAATATTTTTCCTGCTTTACTTTCTGATTTTCCTATGATGATCATGTATTACTTACACAGTGCTAAAAATTAAATTTTAAATGGACCTTTAATTTCTCTTATCACTGCCCCCAAAACCCCTTTTTTGCTATCATCAGAGTATCTGTATTATCTACAGAGAAATGAGATTTGCTGAAATAATTCATCCTGATCCCTATGAGAATTATCAGTTTCATGTTAAGTCATGAAATGGAATTCCACCTCACTGAAAAAGAGTGACAACAGCTTTAGAAATATCCAAGCGTCACAAGTGTACCTAGTTAAGTCCCAGTGGCAGGATGGCACGAGAAAGACACTAGTCAGCGGCTCATTACCACAGGGCCACACTCACCTCTGCTACCTGGAGGATACGGTCCATGGTGGACGCTCGCTCTTGCCCGGGCTGAGAGAGGAGGTTTCCGTCGAGGCGGGAAAAATCGAACGGGATCAGGCAGGTCACAGAGAGCCAGAGAAGCAGCATGTAGCGGGTCTCCCAGGTCTATGGGGCCGAGACAAAGCGACAGGATTCCTGTGTGGAGGGCATCCACATGGTCCCACCGCCCCTCCTGCTCAGCGCCCACCCAGGACTCCACACACACAACGCTCTACCACACGACCTCTGGCATGCAGCCTGGCTGCTACCTTGGTAGGCAAGAAAAACAGCACAATGAACAAACAAAAATCATTAACATGTCAGTGTAACGGCTTCTTATCCCTGGCACCCTTCAGCATGCAATCAGCATTTCAAGAAAAATGGAAAACAGAGTAAAAGATAAAAAAACAGAAGACTTTAAGAGTAAAGAAAAAAATTCTCAACTTCTTGTCCCAGAGAAGTCAACAAAACAAGATTCCGCTTTGGCTCCAGACTCCCTATCAGAGGCAAGAGAAACAGAGGCGAGCAGGCCACATACACAGCAAGAGGATTTCCTGAGTCTGAAGTTACAACGCATGTGCCCTTCTGAGTGAGTCCTGCGCCCAAGAACTCTGCTGCGCACACAGCTGCAAGGCTGGCCATCGGCAGCCACCTGGGAGCCTGAACGGTGGGAACGCTCCCACTGCGTCCTAACTGATGAGGGCCACTGTGCTCAGACCGTTGGCACACACCATGTGGCTCATGCCAAACACCTGCTCGCCTTCTGTGGTTTAGTATGTGCCTGGCAGAGTACCCACATGACCAGCCTCATAGAAATCGTGGGTGCTGGCCCTGTGACCTTCCTGTTGGATACCTCATGTGTTCTCACAGCTTGGTGCTGTGGGAAATCACAAGTGCCTTGGGTGACCCAATGGAGAGAAGACTCTGGAAGCTCATGCCTGGTTTCCTCTGGACTTGACCCCATATGCCTTCTCCCTCTGCTGATTTTGTTGGAGTGAGTCATAGCCATGAGGATAACTAGATGCCAATTCTTGTAGTGGTCCTAGGGAATCACTAAACTTGGGGTGGTCTTGGGGACCCCCAACATAGTTCTATTTTAAGTTAAAAAAATTGTGGATAATAACATAGTTATCATCACACCATATTCAGGTACAATTTTCTTTATAAAGGGCATTTTGAAAAGAAAATAATTTAAAGCAACATACATAAAAAGAGAAAATCAAAGGAACAAATGAAAAAAGAGGGAATGACACAAAATAACACAAGATAAAATTGAAGGCAACAGGAAAGGAACCTACCAGTATAGAAGCAGGCAAACCAAGGAATCAGCTGGGGGGGGGGGGGGGGGGGGGGGGGAAGGGACACTTACTTCATGGTCTTTAGGATTCTGATTTGTAAACATGTCTAAAACAGGGTGCACATCAGCCACTTCATGTGGAAATAAACGAAGAAATGTTTTATATCCTCGAACCTGTCAAATAAAAAGATACTGAATTATATAATTAGCAAATACAGAAAGTAGCAAGATTACTTCTCTATTATCAAAAACCACCACCTATGCCACCCAATGACCAAAGAAAATTACATATTACAGTGATACAACTCAGTCAGACTAAACAATAAGAAAGCCACCTTTACTTCTTAAATCATTTAAATCACTTCAGAAAAAAAAATAAAAATAAAAAATAAATAAATCATTTCAGAAACATGTTCTGTCCCAATTTGACCAACCAATCTTGGCTCATCAGACATACAGGTATGTTACATACTAACAAGTTTTGCTTCTACCTTGATTATGAGGAATAAGTCCTCGAGAACCCAAAAGGTCCCAAATTCATTAAGGCTTCTGTGAAACTCGGCACTACACCTTCAGGAGACCCTGCATTCAACCAACCGAGGGCAAGGAGTATGCACGCAGGCCTCTCTCTACCACACGGCAGGCCCCACAGAGGCAAAACCCCAGCCGAGAGGGCCGAGTCTCTCCCATGATAGGTCTACAGGCCAGCACACACATCTCCTGGGAGCCTGCAAGAATGCAGAGTATCAGGCCTCATCCCAGACCCACTTAACTCGGAATCTGCATCCTACGAGATCCCCGGAAAGCCATCTGCACATTCACCGCTGAGAAGCATTTCTGCTTCCAACTTTGTTTGCTTTCTCCTCATAGGAAACTTTTCTCAGTTACTCACATATATATACATATATGTACGTGTACATACATCCTCTCCCTCCCTTTCTGGCTAGCTGATGCCTGATCCATTCAAGTGCAAGATGCTGACAACAATGCTGAAAAGTGCTGTTGCAGCCAAAGGATCCCCTGGGTCACTAACATCTGATCCCCAGCACATGGTAAAAAGAGAAACGATGAAACCCACAGCTTTTGTGTGAGAACCATCTTTCCTGATAACATTTTGGAAGGTACCTCTGGACCAAGTGTATCAAGAAAGTGTTTTGTCAGCTACAATGTGCTATCTAAATATTACCTTGGAGATGATGTAAAGAAATTTAAAAGCCAGATGTACAAGGTCTGCCGGAGATGTCTTGTCTTGCACAAATTCCAACAACAAGTTCAGCATCCATTCTAGGGAAAAACAAATGTAAAATATTTGCTATTAAATTAAATATTAACATGACGCTAAAATAAAATGCCCAAAGGAAAAAGAGCTACTTAGAAATATCAGAAAAGTTTAATATTAGTAAACCTCTATAATCCAAGTGTCAACAGAGCAAAAGAAAAAGTTTCACCTTCAGTTTCTAAAAGGGGAATAGAGTTAATATAACATTCATTCCTGCTTTTTAAATGCAGGGAAAATATTTTTTATTATTACTCTGTCTCAAATCAATATCCAATACCATGCTTTACAGAAGACACCTCTACAACTACTATGTTTAGAACAATTCGGTTCTAAACAACATAATAAGACAGAAGAAAAAGGATTAAAAGGATTTCCACTTCCAGTTATAAAGAATAATTGATATGGAACTACCTTACCACCACCACCAATTAGACAACCCAACAATTGTACTGGGTTGGCCAAAAAGTTCCTTTGGTTTTCAAGTAAAAATAAAAGACATATTTTTCACTGTCACCAAGGATTTTATTGAGTAACATATTCACCATTTTGTTCCACTACATTTTGCCATGTTTCAGGCAACTTCATAATTCCATCTTCCCAAAACTCTGTATCTTCTGGAGCAAAGAACTGCTCCAGGTGCCTTTTACAGCCTTCCAGGGAATTAAAATCTTTTCCATCAGGAGAATTTTGTAAAGACCTTTGAAATAAAGAGAAATCCAAAGGTGCAATGTTGAGGCTTCCCTGGAGGCTCAGCAGTAAAGAATCTGACTGCCAATGCAGGAGACACAGGTTTGATCTCTGATCCAGGAAGATCCCACAATCCACAAAGCAACTAAGCCTGTATGCCACAACTACTGAGCCTGTGATCTCAAGCCAAGATCCACAACTACTGAAGCCCATGCGCCCTAGAGCCCATGCTCCACAACAACAGAAGCCACTGCAATGAGAAGCCCACACACCACAACTAGAGAAAAGCCTGCACAGCAACAAAGACCCAGCACAAGTCAAAAATAATTTTTTTTTCAAGAAAAAGGTGCAGTGTCTCTTGAATATGGCGGCTGCATTAGAACATCCCAGCGAAGCTATAACAGTTTTTGCCAGATCATCAAAGAAACATGCAACCTTGCGTTATCCCGATGGAAGATTACGTTTTCTGTGGACTAATTCCAGATGCTTTTCATCCAATGCTGCTTTCAGTAGGTCTAACTGGGAGCAGTACTTGTTAGAATTAATTGTTTGGTTTTCCAGAAGAAGCTCGTTAAGGGAGGACTTCCTTCCAATTCCACCATAAACAAAGCATCACCTCCTTTGGATGAAGACTGGCCTTTGGTGTGGTTCACTCAAGTTCACTCACCCCATAATCTCTTTTGTTCCACATTACTGTACAGCATCCACTTCACTGCCTGTCACAATTTGTTTTTTAAAATAGAACAATTTCATTATGTTTCAGTAGAGTATCACATGCAGAAATATGGTCAAGAAAGTTTTTCCGCAACTTATGTGGAACCCAAACAAAGCAATTACATAACCAAGCTGGTGCAAATGATTTTTTTTCAACATTGTAGATTATTTAATGATATAAGAAAATAAATGCAAATGATTTTCAACACTTGATTTGGATATTTTGAGTATGTCAGCTATCTCCCACATGGTATAACGCTGATTGTTCTCAATGTCTCAGTTTGATTGCTCTCAACTTCAACCGGTCTACCTGACCAAGAGCACCGTCCAGTGAGAAATCTCCAGCATGAGACTTCACAAACCATTTCTGACAGATCAGTCACAGTCCCTTCTCCATACACTACCCAAACCTTTGTTTTTATTTCCACCATGTACCTTTCTTGAAATAATAAAGCATAACATGCCAAAAACGTTGCTTTTCTTCTTCCATCTTCATTATTAAAATGGCTACATAAAAACACCAATTTTGATAAAATTTTTTTAAAATGCATGCTGATATGACAGCTGTCACAATATAATCTAACAAAATTGTTTCAAATGAAGTTAAAGACAACTGAGCACTACTAGAGCCCACTTATGGAAAAAACCAAATGCACTTTTTGGCCAACTCAGTATTTTCAGGCAGTAGGATGACAACACCTTGTAACCAACCAACTGGACTCTACAGCTGCCCAGCCCGTCCACTAGAAAATAATTTTTAGAACCCACTGCAGAGAAGGGGGACTCAAGCACAGCAGAGGCTGCTTTAGCTGAAATTTGCAGGGCAACATGCTAGAAGAAGCTAAGCAGAAAAACGAGCTCTGGAAGTCTGAAAGGTCCCCTCAAACCTCTGGCTGAATCTTCACATGCACAGTGGTTAGAGTCCACGAGGCTAGGTAAGAAGTGCCAGGAAGCTCTAAGGCAGAGTGCCCATAGCCCAAACAGGGCTGACATTCAGACTCCATCAGGCCAGAGTGCAGAGTCCTTGCTGAACACCCAGAGAAACCAGCAGACATTCCAGAAAATTCTTTCCTTAGTAGTAAGACTAAATTAGAAAAAAACTAGAGAAAAAGCTATATCTGCCCTAACAAAACTTAAAAAGGATTGAAAGGATATACATGATATGCAATTAACTAAACTGTTGGCCAAACTTCACTCTTTAAAGACAAAAACCTTAAAACCAACCAACATAAAAATCACAATGTCAATCAGCCACTCAAAAGTTACTAGACATATCATAAAAAAGGACAAAATAATGCCATCTGCTGAAATATGGATGGACCTAGAGATTATCATACTGAGTGAAGTCAGAGAAACAGAAACATATGATATCCCTTATATGCAGAAGCTAAAAAGAAATGATACAAATGAAATTATTTACAAAACAGAAACAGACTCCCAGACTTAGAGAAGGAATTTACTGTTAACAGGGAGGGAAGGGTAGGGGGAAGGGATAGTTAGGGAGCTTGAGATATCCACATGTACACACTGCCATACTTAAGATGAACAACCAGGACTTTCCTGGTGGCCCAGTGGTTAAGAATCTGCCTTGCAATACAGGGGATGCAGGCTAAAACCTAAGGGTCTAAAACGAAGATGGATAACCAAAAAGAACCTACTGTAGGAACACAGGGAATGCTGTTCAGCGTTATGTGACAGCCTGGATGGGAGGGGAGTTTGGGGGAGAATTATACATTTTATATACATGGCTGCCTTGCTCTGCAGTGCACCTGGAACTATCACAAGTTGTTAACTGGCTATACCCCCAAAGTTTTAAAAATAGTGACCTTCTGTAGGTATTATGAAGTTATTGTGATGATTACGCTGAATCATTAAAAATCATTTAGAACAAGGTAAATACATTAAATGAGTATGAACGGACAGTTCACAAAGGGGAAAAGTATTGTGCAAATGTAATAATAAATGTTAAAAAAAATTCGTCCTCACTAGGAAACAAAATGCAAAATAAAAGCACATGATGCCTTTATCGCCTTTATAACTTGATGTTGGTAAAGATTTCAAATATTCAAATCTCATCTTGGCAATGACACATACTGTTGAAAATGTAAGGTGAATTTGAAGTTAAGTATCAAAAGCCCAAACTGACTGATCAAATCAGTTAATGCTAAAGGAAATCAACCCTGGATATTCATTAGAAGGACTGATGCTGAAGCTCCAATACTTTGGCCACTTGGTGCGAAGAGCTGACTCACCGGAAAAGACCCTGATGCTGGGAAAGACTGAGGGCAGGAGGAGCAGGGGGCAAAAGGGATGAGATGGCTGGATGGCATCACCGACTCGATGGACATGAGTCTGAGCAAACTCCAGGAGACAGTGAAGGACAGGGAAGCCTGGTGTGCCCCCATGCTTCAGTCCATGGGGGTCGCAAAGAGTTGGAGAGGACTGAACAACAACAACAAATCAAAAACGCTTCCACTTCCTGAAACTCTAAATTGTGCAGAGGTGAGTCAAGGATGTTTAGGCTACCTGGAAGAGTACAAAACTGGACAAAACAGGAGTCCACACACATCTGCTTCCCCTTTCTCCTAAGAGCGAGTAAAATAAAAGCACAGTTGCACAAAAGTCCTGACCAATGGCAAGAATGGAGACAGAGCAGATGTAAAGACTTCTGGGAAAAAGCCAGCTCCAAATTAAACAGGCAGAGAAGCCCACTTTATAGATGCCCACATGCAGAACCAAGGAGAGCCCAAACTCAGGAGGCACGGTGCAGCCCAAGGTGGGGAAGGGTCTACAATAACTGCAGCCCCAGACTCTCTCCACTGGGACCAAGTTCCAAGCCAACCCTTAGGTAAACGAAGGGCTCTCCAGAGGAGACAGGAGTGCCCTAGATAAAGGCCTTCATTCTGGCATCTGGAACATCCTCAATGTGATAGAGAATTCTCTACCAACTCAAAGTCAGATGACAGATTTTAAGAGAAAATCTGTCCACCAACTCATCATACTGCCCCACAAGGAGCTGCCTATCAGAATCCCATTTAGGAAAAGCCCAGACAAAAATGCTCCAACTTACAACAGAAGCAGAGGAGCCCTTGTCTGCATCCATTTGGTCTGAAACACGGGCAAAACCAGCAAGACAAAAAGATCAAATTACAAGGAAAAGCTGACCCTAGAGGAAAAGGGAGAACCTAGGGACCAGTTAGAGAGCAGCCAGGGCTTGGCTCAGAGACTCAGACAGCACAGCCCTCACCATGAACAAAGGATGGTGAAAGCCGATGACTCCAGTGGTCCCCTGAGCAACGCCCCCTCCAAACTCCAGTAAATCAACAAAGAGAAACAAATTCACAAGGAAAAGGAGAAGAGGAGAAGAAACAGTAGCCAGGAGACTTCAGAGAGCACGCTGTAACTGAGCCACCCAGGGCAAGAAAGTACAACAGCAGCTCCTGTGCCACAGCTTGAGGCCAGCGGCCTGAGGTGCCAGGGACGGCCCAGGAGAGAACGGAGGTGGGGCTGAAAACAGGAGGAGTGGTCCAAGGTCTCCAGACCACAGCCCTGTGCCAATCCAGGCAGAAGACTAAAGGCTTGCTGAAGAGTGGAAAATACAATCGCCACTGGCCACATCTGGGGTTTTTTATTAAACTTAAATTTTAAAATTCAAAGAAGAAAACAAAAAAATAAGATGAAATAAGACAAAATTCAGTTCCTCAGACATATGAGCCATATTTCAAGTGCTCAATAGCCACATGTACCTAGTGGCGACCTTACCAGACAGACAGCACAGATCTAGAACATTCCATCATCACACAAAGCTCTCCTGGACAGAGGTATCCCAAAGACAGTAGGTTGAAGGGCTTAGAGTTGGAAGCCAGCCTCGGTGCCTGACTCAAAAGGGAATTCTGGGTTAGGAAGACCACTACAGGACCCTCCCCGTGGGGCCACGGGACACAGCAGCCGGGCATGTGCTCCCCAGGGAGGAAAACCTGACCAGTAAGACAACTGTGAAATACACCCAACCAAGGACAAGCACTCTTAGAAAGTAAAAATGACTGTCAAAATAATTTCAAGAACATCTTCTTTGTGAAAAAACAAAGATCTGAAAGTAGAACTATAAAGGAAAAGGCTTAGGGACCCACAGGATCACTCCTGGAAATTCAATACCCAGTTCACAGGCACACCAGGAGGAGGCAGAGCAGAGATGCGATCAAAAACACACCAGAAGCAAAGTCCCCTGTACCAAAAGATGCAAGTCTTTAGCGTAAAATTGTCCAGCTAATGCCTAACACAAGAAGAGAATGGAACTGTAGACACAGAGGGGGAAGGGGAGGGTGGGGCAAATTTACACAGGAGCACTGACATATATATACTATCACGCGTAAAACAGACAGCTAGTGGCATGCTGCTGTGTAATACAGGGACTCCAGCCTGGCGCTCTGTGATGACCTAGAGAGGTGGGATGGGGGGAGGCAAGCTGAGACGGAGGCTCAAGAGGAAAGGGATATATGCATATACTTATGGCTAATTCATGTTGGTGTACAGCAGAAACTAACACAACTTTACAAAGCAATTATCCTCCAATTTTAAAAAAATTTTAATAAAAACACTTAAGAAAACAAAAAAAAAGGCCAAGAGTGAGTCATATCCTACTAAAATATCAAGCTCTAAAAACTTTCCAAGGCAAAAAAGGCTCCTGAGAAAGAAACTCAGACAAGGACTTGGCATAACTGGATGAGAGACTATGGACCCATGCCCTCCATCCCCACCCAGCCAAACAGGCATGAAATGTATGTATTCTGCCCAAGATAGCGGAGAGTTCAGAATGCTTACCTTCCACAAAATCTGCTGGTTACTTAAAAAAGAAAAATCAACACACAGAGCACCAGCCCACTTTTTCAAAGGCACCTGTGTGCACACTGAGGCTAACTGTTGGTGCCTCTCTGGTGATCTGAGATCTCCACAGCCCCGCAGGCAGGCAGCACTGATGACCGCACATCACAGGTGAGGAGACTCAGGCATAGAGCAGCTCAGCCGCAGAGCTGGGATATAAATCCAGGCGGTCCAGCCCCAGGGCTGGTGACCCTAACCACCACCCCATGTTTCCCTCAATGTAAGTTACTATCACTACCTTCCTCCTTCCCAAATTCACTTCCAGGAGGAGGTGTTACTACTGCTGGCCGCACTAACAAGAACAACCTGGGCAGTTTATCCTGATAGTCTCAGCTGGTGCGCAACCACGTGCGTGCCCACGCACACACACCTGTTCCAAGGCCTCTGTAATGTATCTGTCAATGATCAAAGCCTCAGCTTCTGTTCTTACCTAGGTGTGGGTCCAACAGGTGAGGCTGCTCCTGATATTTGTCCATTATTACTAAAAAGAAAAACGTGAGACTTAACATGAGCCCTGGAAACCCTCAAGTTTTCCCATACGGGCTTTCCCAAGCAGCTCCCAAGAGCACAGACCAGCTGGAGTGAGCCCCCCACCTCCAACCGCCTCCTCAGGGCCACACCACCCCGGCCTCTGCTGTGTGCTCAACGCACCTTCCTCTCAGGTCCTCACTCCTTCCTTCCCTCACTGCGTGCTGAGAGCCAAGCTGAGTTCTCCCCTCCATTAGGACACACACCTTCCATTCTCCCTGTCACACAGATCAAGCCACGTGCCCTCCGAGACCCCTCATACTGTGGCCTTCTTAATCCCAGGCAGCCTGGTTTCTACTCCCTCCTCCCAGCAGCTAGCACCGTTCCTATCAGATCCCACGCCCACCTGACCTATGGCAGTTCTCATGAGCCTCACACACCTCCACATCTGACCACTCCCCGTGAATGGGAAAGGCGGCTTTCACTGCTCCCTGGATTTTCACCTCACCCTCAGGACAGTTCTGTGCCCAAAGTATTTTCAGTGCTAACCCAAGCAGACAGCCAGAGAAACGGGCACAATCAAGCAACCAGCCCAAGTAGCAGAGCGGGATTCGAACCCAGGGAGGAGTTGCTCAAGGGAATGCTCCTACTCAGCCGGCCACACTGCCCTTCCTGAAGTTAAAAATTGTTATCACGAATCCACCAAGGCAAAATCATGTGGAAATTCCTATAGCTAGAAAGGTCCCCAAGGATGGTTTTACTGAATCACAAAACCCTACACAGTTATCTAACCACGGGATCTTAAGGAATCGTTTGTAAGTTATCCATTATAGACAACGGCAAGGGTCTGTCTAAACCTGGAGAACCTAGTCTGACTAAGCATCTTGCGCTGCCCGTAGCCCCGCTACTGAGCTGGGCTGCACGCACGGTCTTGGCAGAGCCACGGGCGCTGAGGGGAAGGCTCTGGGTGGGGGCCCCCGCCCGTTTCTGCTTGTTGGGCCTCTCCTGCTCCCACTGCCCCGTTCACACAGCTGTCTCGGAGGAACTGCGCTTTGCGGTGGTCCCAGGACAGGATGGGGACAAGGTCTGGGAAATTGCCCATCCAGGGGAGCTCCACCATCCCTACTCGTGACGGTGGAGGCCCACTGCCCTCCACCACTTAGGCACGCCCGTGTCTGGGGCCGCAAGAAAGGAGACTTGCACACCCTGCACGCTGTTCCCCTCCTCCGACCCGTGCGCACCCCGAAATCGCTCCAGGGCGCCCTCCCGGGCCGAGCGGTCACCGAGCACCGCCGGCAGACGGCCGAGCAGCTCCCGCGTCTCCGCGCTCTCGCCAAACGACTCGAGGGCGGCGCCGCAGGCCAGAGCCGCGTCCTCCGCCGCATCCTCCACCGGGTCCTCCACCGGGTCCTCCGCAGGGTCCTCAGAGGCGCCCGCGACCGGCTCCTCGCTCAGGGCCATCTTCGGCAGCCGGACTACGCCCGCGCGCGGGGTGCAGGCCGTGGGACTCGGGGCGTGGGACACTGGGCACGCGGCGCTGGGCACGGGACGCTCAAGACGCCTGAGGCTGAGAAGGCGGCAATAACGCCAGCCCCACCCCCACGAACTCCGACCTTGCACGCCGGCCCCCGCTACGGAACGCGCCGGCCACCAAAAGAGTGCGCGCGGAGGCCGTGCCGAGCCCAGGTGGGGTAGGGCCCAGGGGACAGGGGCGGGGCGGGGGCGGAGCACAAGACTCCGGGCCAGCCGCGCCTCCTTCCCCGCGCACGCGCGCTGAGCTTCCCCGTGATCGCTGACAGGTGTCGGGAATCTTTCTACAATACAAAGCAGCCCACAGGTGCGCAAGCTGCAGTGGGAGATAGGCACTTAACAGAGAAGGGTTGGCTGGGCGCTCGTAACGCCCCGAAATAATTGGTGATGTGAGCGGTTCCGTCTTCACTTGGGTGGCCGCGGGGCCCGGTAGCCCCGCCCTTCCACGGTGACACCCCGCTCACCCTGGATACCCCACGCACCCACCAGGGCACACCCGCTACCCAAGGCTCCCGCCCCCCCCCCCCCCCCCCCCCCCCGCCCCTTATGGAGCAAAACTACCAACTGCAAAATGGAGCACGGAAGAGGGACAGTGGCTCCAGCACTTGAGGGGTAAGGGGGCTTTCTCCCACCCGTCCACCTAAGTAAGGGTGGACTTGGACACAGCCCCAGAGCCACTGCTCAAGAGTTGGGCCCATTTCATGGTCCCCAACTCTACCTAAGCCAGAAACAGGAGCCCTGAGTCCACGGCGGGAACTGTGACACCAACTTCTGCCTAAGCAAACCCCAGATCTGTGTGAATTTCTGTACAATTGTCATGAAAGTATCCAAACTCCATGTTCCCCCTAGATTGGACTAGGTGATGAGCCTGTCAGAGAACTTTCAGGTGATCTGGGCCCCCAGTAAACTAACCCAGCTGCATGGAGGACAGAGACGCAGGTGAAACTAAGACACACACAGTTCCATCCCTGAAACCCCCATGGGCTTTATTTGTCCCTGAAACCGCCTTGGTGCGGCCGCCCTGGTCCCTTGGCAAGCAGCTGGGCAGGGGACACAGACGGGCTTCTATTTGAGAAGCTTCCTCATGGTGCCCAGCGATGGGCTCCTGTACTGCCTGCCGAAGTGGTTCCAGTGGTTCAAGTAGTTAAAGAGCTGATAGAGCAGCAGCCTCCTGTCAAACCCTGGAGCCTTGGGGACCTTCTGGTGGTAGGCGGTGAAGAAGGGCCTGGGAAACCCCCCGAACATCAAGGCAATTGCCAGTTCAAACTCAGAATGGCCGTAGAAGGAGGCTGGGTCATAAATAATGGGCCCGCTGTCATCCTCTGCCACATTGCCCGACCAGAGATCCCCGTGAAGAAGGGCAGGGACAATCTCCAGGCCACAAAACAAATCTGGAATCTTCACCTAAGAAAATAATTATGGTACATAGAATTATCACAGGCCTGGGAGCCACAGTCTCCTCATCCAATACTTGGAAATAAGGTAAAGAGGACCTTGTGTTTACTCAGAGTCCAACCACCACTGCCTACTAAGCCCAGAGATAAAGATCCTCTGACTCCAGGGGAATGTAATTTTGTTTTGGTATTTACTGCTAATTTAGGTCTAAAAGCTCTACAACATTAGTGATTGTCATACAGTAGAGAACCTCGGAGGTTATGGTTTTACCGTTGTGTAGAATATGAACCTGAGTGAAGTTTTTTGTATGTAACTTAGCAAACTTTCTCTGCTATTCTTTCATTTCATAGGGCATATATATCTGCACCTCTTTTGAAGCCTGATTATTTCAGTAAGAAGTTCAATAAAATTTCTTTTATGCGTGCTCGTGAGGGACTGATATGCAAGTTCTGTTTTTAACATCTTGAGAGTTCTGTTTTGAAGGCAGTCATTCTGGGGCACCTGCTGTTCACACCTGCTCTAAAAGGTAAGACATTTGTACCTTGGTGGAAAGAACAGCATAAGAGTGGACAAGAAAATAGTAGTAAATGCCACCATTCACAAGTCAAACACCTACATTTCTCCTGAGCAAAGTTTGAGGTTAAGTATCTGGTGATCCAGGAAGTGAGAGATGCTCTCAGGGGCCACCCCCTTCTCAGTTTCCCCATTGAACCAAAAGTCAGGGCACTTATGTGTCCATGATTTGACCAGCCCTGCTCCAGGCTCAGTGGTCCCCTCTCTGGCTCTGCTCTAGCAGAGGGCCCCACACAAATGTTGGTAAGGCGCGTAAGAGGACAATCCTTCTCCCAGAGGATAGCTGCTGTGCCCACCTGTAGCTGTGACCAGAGTTCTCGTGCCTCTCGGTCAGCATAATCCTTCTCAATGAGGTCCAGCTGTGATTGGAGCCGGTGCCGGGTGAAGAAGGTTGGCCAGTCATCCTGCCACTCGTTCACCTGAGCGACAAGGGAAAGGAAGGGGCTGGTGCTGCAGCTGATGGTCACAGGACAGAGTTATGCATGGAAACTGCCTAAACCCTACAGCAAACACTAAAAGAACACAGCAAATGTTATCATTGGCCAACAAGGGAGACAAGATGAAGGCATTAAAAAATACTTAGTTAATTCAGAAGAGCATAAAGGGGGAACAGATAAGACAAATTAAAAAGAAGAAATGACATGACAACAGATCCAAACCTAACCATATCAATAAGTACATTAAACATGAATGGTCTGTAGACCCCAGTTAAATGACAGATCAACGGGTTGAAAAAATAAAGCAAGACCCAATTATAAGCTGTGAATAAGACATGCACTTTATACATAAAAGCAGAAACAGGTTAAAAGGATAGAAAAGATGAATCATGCTAACATGAGTCAAAAGAAAGCTGGAGTGGCTATATTAATATCAAAGTAGATTTCAGAGCAAAGACACTGACTATAAAGTCATTTCCCAATGGAAAGAGAGTCAACTAATGAGGAAGACATAATAATCCTAAACATTTATGTCCCTAATATATAGCAAATAAGCACCTGAATAGATGCTCCACATCCTTAGTCATCAGAGAAAATAGAACTTCACTGAGATACCAGTTCACAATCACTAGGATGGCTACAGTTTTAGGAAAAGCAATATACCAAGTGCGTGAGGGCACAGAAGACCTGGAACTTTCTGCACTAGTGGTGTGACTGTAAAATGATATAACCACTTTGGAATATATTTTGCCAGTTTCTTCAAAAAGTAAAATATGGTGCTTCTCAGGTGGCTCAGTGGTAAAAAAAGAAAATCCGCCAGCCAGTGCAGGAGACATGGGTTTGATCCCCGATCCAGAAAGATCCCACATGCTGTGGAGCAACTAAGCCCATGTGCCAGCACACTGCAACTAGAGTAGCCTCTACAGCAATGAAGACCCAGCACAGCTCAAAATAAGAGACAAATGTTTCTAAAAAGTTAAAAATGAACCTACATATGACCCAGTCATTGGCTCCTAGGTATGAACCCAAAATAAATGGAAGCATTTGTTCACACAAATTCTTGTACACAAAAGTGCATAGCAGCTTTATTTGTAAAAGGAAAACTTGGAAACAACTCAGATACCCATCAACCAGTGAATGGATAAACAGACTGTGGTTTATTGTACAATGGAATGGACTTTTGGCATGTGTAACAACATGGATGAATACTGAAATGATTGTGCTGAGTAAAAGAATCCAGATGAAAAGGAGCGCACACCATATGATTTCATTTACGTTAAATTATGCAAAATGCAAACCCGTCTATGGTGACAGAAAACAGATCAGTGGCTGCCGGGGCAGGGAAGGGCAGGAGGAAGACATTACAAAAGGGCAGAAGGACACTTTTGGGGGGACACTTTTCGACACACTGACCTAACTGTGGTTAGTGGTTCACAGGTGTGTACACATGTCAAAACTTACCAATCTGTACACTTTAAATACGCGCAGTTTATTTCATGTCAACTATATACCTTAATAGAGTTGTTTTTTTTTAAGATGTAAAGCTTATTTTATACAAAGGGTTACTTAATGAAATTCCTTAAGGGAAGAACTTTCCAGACAACATGCACTCCCAGTCAGCATCCTGTGCTGAGGATTTTGGTCACTGAACCCCTGGGTTCATCCCCTTGGTGCACCTCAAGAGAAAATGGGAATTCCCCTCCCCAAACAGCCTAAGGCATATGGGATGGCATGCCCTCCTGCCCCATCTCCTGCCTAGGCCCATGGTGTCCCAGCCTTGGTCTTCCTCCTAGATGACCAGGTCATAAAAGACACAGACTGTGTTTGAAGCTGGAGACCGGCATGGCTAGCCCTCCACCTGGACAGAGGGGCCCCTCTGCTTACCAGCTGCACGACTAGACACCACCTGGCTTCTCTGCACACATCATTTTCCCCATCTATAAAATGAGTCAGTGAAAACCTGCTTCCTGAGGTTGCTATGGAAACTAGGGAGCTGAATCAGACATGGCAGCGAACAAACCATGTCAGTATTCTCACCAAGCCAGTGGTCCCAAGGGGGCTCAGCTCAGGGTACCATCATTCAGGGTTGCCACATCAATGGCTGAAGCCCCTTAGGGCCCACTCAGTAGTCCCAAGGAGCAGGAAGCTTCCTGAAACTTCAGGCTGGACTATCCAGGCTGTGTCCATCAGATGCTACGTCCAGGACTGTCTTGTCACAGCACAAGGAGGTGGACAAGGGGTCCTCCCAGGTCTCCCACCCCTTCCTAGCCAGGCTGCAGCTAAACTGCTGCTGCTGCTGCTAAGTCACTTCAGTCGTGTCCGACTCTGTGCGACCCCATAGACGGCAGCCCATTAGGCTCCTCTGTCCCTGGGATTCTCCAGGCAAGAATACTGGAGTGGGTTGCCATTTCCTTCTCCAGTGCATGAAAATAAAAAATGAAAGTGAAGTCGCTCAGTCGTTCCCGACTCTTAGCGACCCCATGGACTGCAGCCGGTATACCAGGCTCCTCCGTCCATGGGATTTTCCAGGCAAAAGTACTGGAGTGGGGTGCCATTGCCTTCTCTGCAGCTAAACTAAGTTGGTTCATTGATCCTAGACTCTTATGGGGGTGCTCAGTGGCTGCCTGTGTCCCTAACAGGCCAGTTCCATTCTCACCAGCTTCACAGATTGGGGTTCTGTGTACAAGTTCATTCCTCAGTTCTTGAAAAGTCAATATATGAGGTCAACCGAGCCTTTATAGACTTGCATTCTTAAACTCAACATCTGAAGCAGGACAACAAGCCACATTTGGCCACACTGGCCTGGGACCACTATTGTGCTGGTCACTAGCTCCAGATGGGTATGTAACCCCAGGGGAGCTGGCTTCAGCAGAGATTCATAGGGTCTTAATAAGCCTGGTAAACCACTGGGTACAGTTCTAGGTACCCCAGATCTGAGGGCTGCCCCTTGACTGAGATCCCTAAATCTGCCTCCAGCTTCATAAGGATTTTGCTCCTAGTGACTCTGCCTGGGAGAACAGCCCTCTGCCCACACTGGGGAGACACAAAAGGCTATCTACTGTGTGATTCTATTTATACAAAATGTCCAAATAGGCAAATCCTAGAGAAAGAGATTGAGGCAGTCAGGGAAATAGGGAGTGACTACTAACAGGTATATGGTTTCTCTGGGGTGATGAAAACATTTCAGAGTTAAGTAGTGGTGATGGTTGCATAATATTGTGAATATAATAAAAATCACTGAACTGTACAGTTTAAAATACTGACATTTATGTCATTGAATTACACCTCAATAGTATTAATAATTTTTAAAAGCCCCAGGAGAGGGGATGAGTGACCAGGGCTTAGTCCCTGACCTCAAATGCTGCCCCCCGGGCTTCCGTCCCTCACACTTAGCACATGCCCTCCTGTGACATGGCCTTTGCACCTGCTGTTTCCCCTGCTTAGAATGTTCTTCCACCTGCCCCACAGCTCCTTGCTTCCTCTAAGCTCAGTTCAGTGAACCTGACTATCAACTCTCCCAGCTCACACTCTGCTTTCAGGAATCAGGTAGTCAGACTTCCTTATGCCCAGGTGACTGGCACTCTGTTAGGCACAAGGGGTGGGATGAGCAGCCCTGGAGTGTCAGGAACTAAGTAGGTGCACCCTCTCCCAGGCACTCACCTGTGGGATGAAACCACAGCAGGTCACTGTGTGGAAGCCGAACTTGGTCACATACTGGGGCCCAGCACCCTCGGCCCTCTGGCCTGTTAACAGAAAGAGCTGCTTGTCATTCTCTTAAATGTCAGACCTCTGCAGAGCGTCAGGACCACACTGTTAGGATATGGGTGGCTGAGGAAGTACTCAAGAACATTGTGGGGGCACACTGCCTGCCACATCCTCCCAGGTCCCTGAGCCCCAAAACAACCCAGCCTTGGGACCCAAGCCTGCCCAGTTTCCAGGGATGTAATACCAGCCAAGGTCACCACGGGATGATGTGGGAACAATTGGTCCACACACAGACCAGCCAGAACATGCCTCTCCCTAGCACACTGGACAATAGGGCTGGGTATAAAGGGGTCATGAGCCAATTCTACTAGCTTATCATCAAAACTCTTTTTTAACAATCTCATTTTTCACACTGCAGTCTATGAGCAGGTGGCATGAAACCCAACCCATTACTAAAATGTCCCCCCACGCACCTACCCAGGGTAGACGCACCCAGGTCAAGGGTTCACAACAGCATTCTGAACGTACCCACTCTGTTCTCCTCCTCCCTCAGCTTCTCCCCGAGCTTCTGGTTATAAAGGTGCAAATCTGCCATCTGGTCTCCAAGTTTTGATGCCTGACTGAGAATAGAAGAAAATGAAGCCAATTAAAATAAGAAACAACAACCAGGGAACATGTTCCATTTTGAGAAATGTTTTAAATACCTTAAAAAACAACTCTCTGTTCTTTAAAAAGTGAAAAATGAACTGCAGGCAATGATCTTCTCCAAAACATCAAAATAGTGTAAAATCACCCAAGAAGGGTAGGTTTCTGGTAAAGCCCAAAGAGATATTAGCATTTAAGGGTCAAATACCAAAAAAGTAATGTCAAGGGAAAAAAAAAAAGCTCACAATTTTTTGTAAAAACAAATGTAAATCACAAAAAAGAAAACAACAATCACACATTCACACATCATAGCTGTGACTGCTCCCTGCCGCTGGGATGACATGTGCCTTTAGTCTTTTCATGAGTTTGCCTCTTACACCATTTTTTAAACAATAAACATACATAACTTTGGAGCTCCCCAGGCAGCACTACTGGTAAAGAACATGCCTGTCAGTGCAGGAGACATAAGAGACTCAGGTTCCATCCCTGGGTGCGGAAGATCCCCTGGAGGAGGGCATGGCAACCCACTCCAGTCTTCTTGCCTGGAGAATCCCATGGACAGAGGAGCTTGGCAGGCTCTATAGTCCATAGGGTCGCACAGAGTCAGACATGACTGAAGCGCCTTAGCATGGCATAACTTTCATAATTAGATTTTAGATAATTACTAGATCAGACCTCACTGCCCATACTGAACAGGCCCCGGTGTCCACTAAACACAGAGTAACAGATGGTTCAAACGTGCTCATTTGGTGCAGCTTTGTGAAGCCAAACTAGCCTCAGACTGGCACTGCGTGGAAAGCAAGGGCTCCTGTCTCCATCAGGGAGGCAGGTGTGGCTCTTGGCCCTGCCTCTGCTCCGGTACTGAGTGATGTAGGCAGCTCAGCAAGAGGCTGTTCCCTCCGCCTCTCTCTTGTCTCCCTCTCCCTGTCCTGTCCTCCTCTCTCCTTCTCTCTTTCTCTCTCACACACACACTCTCTCTGTCTCTCACCTGCTCAGGCCCCTCATCTTCAGATGCTCCATCACAAAGGCAGCCCCACCTCCAGGCAGGTCAATCACCTTGATGGGCCGAGGCACCCTCACCAGGCCAGTGCTCCGAAGAGCCTCCAGGCTCGCCATCTCCCCCTCAAACATCTGCCGGGCCTGCGTCCAGAACACGGCCGTGAGCTCCGAAGCCAGCAGCGGCTCTGCAGCCAGACTGAAGCCACCACAAGGAATCACAAGTGCCAAGACCTCCGGATGCTGAAAACTGACTGGAGAGCAAGGCATCCGCCCTGCAGAGAGCGGGATGCAGGTGGTCCCCTTCGGATAGGAAGGGGCTACAAAGACGAGGTTGTGCGGGGAGCTTGGGGTGGACAGGATGCTGATGTCTGCAGCAAGCACCTGCCCTGAGAGGTGAGGAAGCACAGGCCATGGTGGGGGGGGGGGCAGGTTCTGGGGGTGCTGGGGGAACCCTGGTAGGCTGGGAGCACCATGGAGATACCATGGGGGCTGTTGGGGTACTGGGAGTATCATGGGAATACTGTGAGGTGCTGGGAGGCCATGGGGTGTCGTGGTAGACCATGGGGGTGCTGGGGTGCCACAGGGTGCCACGGGGTAGGGCCTGGGTCCCCTTCCAGGTTACCTGCCCCCACGATGTCTGGGGCACTTACAGCAAATGAGGGGCAGCATGGGGCAGGATGGGAACGTGACTGGGGCACACACTTGGGGCACGGGAAGCCAGGGGCTGGGGGGGTCAGCTGGGCCTGGACTTGGGTCCAGGACCAGTCCCCAGAGGCAAGCACCCAGCAGGGCCTAGGGGCTTGGAAGGAGCCATCCACCCCACCCAGGAAGAAGACAGTCATGCCCCAGGGCAGCAGAACAGCCTCCACCGGGACCAGGGGTCTTCCTACTTCTAAAACATTTTGCACAAATATCCCAATTTTAAATTAGGTGAACTCTCACTTCAGGTACACTACACCTGGGTTAAAAATGTGTTTGTTATAAATATGATTTGTGACTATCTCTGGCTATAGAATTAACCCTTGTGAACAAGACCGAAACATCTATGTCCACATAAGAAAAGAATTCCATCTTTTAATTCAAGTACCTGAGGGGAGAACCTGCAAGACATCCTAACTGCCAACCCACACCTAGAATCATGGTGTGGGGTGTCCAGCGACCCTCAGTCACGCTCCAGGATGAGCTCCTAAACATACAGGGGCAGCCAACACCTGGGCTTCAGGTTGCCTACGTCCTGAGGGCTTCACCTGTCCCCTGTTCCCGTGTATTGATTGAGCACCTACTGTGTGCCAGCACTGAAGGTTTCAAGGGTAAATAGTGGGATCCCAGCCTGGAAGAGCTTTCAGGAGCCAGTGTGAACCTTGAACCCAATAACGCTTCCTGGTAGGTAGCACTGAGTTATTTGGACTCTGAAACCAGACCCTAACAGATCCCAGCGCCAATGGAGCACGGACAGCAGACCAACACCAACCTACTGTCCATCCTCGACATGGGTGGTGCTGCAGGGAGACTGGAGGGGTCCACCCACTGCTGCATCTCAAAGGGGTTTGGCTTTCAGGGCCTCCCTGGAGTCCCCCACCAGAGTCAAAGAAATGCCATCCTTGGCATCCTCAGCAATTTCTGTGGGTGCACACACAGAAAGTCAGCCATACTGACTTTCTCAACCTGTGAATATATCTATGGAAATATACATGGAAAGTATATGTAACAGCAATATTTTAGGCTGACAATGGAAATCAGGTCCAAACACAAGCAAGGCCTGTGAGTAGAAGAGCAGGGACCTGGCCCTCAAGGTCGGGCAAGGGTCCCTCCTGCCTTTTTCCATCTGCCGAGGAGGACCCAGCCGCTAAGGGAAATGCAGCCTAGAGCTGGGCCCCAGGGGAGCTGCAGAAGCAGCTCAGGACCCCAAGCCTCACCTCCTCCATGTTTGATGAGTAGGGAAATTAAAACAGACACCGAAAAAGCCTGGGCATCCAGGCAAAAGGGAGTAAATTAACCCCGCGGCAGATAGAACCCTGGAATCCTGCAGAAAACGCTTGAGCCCTCCTCCCCCGGCTGGTGACAGCCCAGCAAGTCCGCAAGCTGACCCCGCGGCTGAGACGCCAGGGTTGGAGCGGACCAGACCACAGCGCCCCCTTCCCCTGAGCCCCGGGCCCCCTCGCCCCGCTCCTCCCCTCTCCCACTTCCCCCAGCCCTCCCCTCCCCGCAGCCCCTTCTGCTTCTAGCTCCGGAGGCGGGCTCAGGCCGCTGGGGAAGAGTGCGGTGGGATGGGATGGGTGAGGGGCACGCACCAGCGTCCTGTGGTTGATCTTGACAAACACCGGGCCGGCATCTGTGTCATAGGCGCGCCCCTCGCTGATGCAGCCGGCCCCGGGGCTCCCGAAGGCGCGCAGGGTCGCGGTGCGCAGCTCCGCGCGCAGCAGCTGCTCCATGGAGGCGGGGGCAGGATAGGGGACGGAGGACACGGGGACACAGGGGGCCGGGGACCGCGCAGAAAGCGGGCCGAGCTCAAGCTCACCGCTGACGCTGCCGAGGCAGCCGTCCGCCGCCGGGGAGGCTCACGCTCTGCGCGGCCTACGGGCTCCCAGCGGCTCCCAGCACCCAGATGTCCTGCCTCCGGGTCCGCCTCCGGCGGGGGCGGGAGGGGGTGTGAGGGCGGGGTGCAACCAGGCTGGGCAAGCGTTCCTTGTCTCGCACCCGAGGGCCAAGCGGGGTGGTCCCAGCCCTGGGGGAGAAGGGCGGAGCTCTCTGGCAGGGGACAGACTTGGAGGCGGTGCCCTCCCGTGTGTCCACAGTTCCTGCGCCTGGACCCGCTGGGGATTTGCCCAGGCTCTGTAGGGCCTGACCTCCCCGCACTGAGGTTCTCTGAATCTTGCCAGGGCTTTGGCCCAGGCTCCTCCCACCCAGCCATACCCAGGACTGTCCAGGGGAGATTGCGGTCCCTGGGATGCAGGTCACAGGCCTAGCTCGGTCTCACAGCCTCTGTAGAAGGCTGGGGGTCTCCACCATGTCATGCCAGGCCCCAGGCATGCCTGGTGACACCAGTTGCTGGCACTGAACTTTCTCATCAGGGCACCTGGTGCCCATCAGAGATAGAGTGTGCCCTTGTGGTTCTGATACCCCACCAGAACCACAGGCAACTGACCCCACCCTGAGTGGGACTCCTGATTACAGAAACCAGCTGCCCGGGGAAGGGAGCTTCAAAACACACATGTGCCCTGTGCTCACAGGCATGCATAAATGCATACACATGCCCTGGCACACACAGGCCCAAGAGCAGGTGGGCAGGAGACTGTGTGGCATCTGCAGGAAGGGCCTGACCTCCCCCTTGGCAGTCTCCCTCCTCCCAGCTCTTCCTCTCATCCTGGTTAAGTCCAGTCTCTTATTGCATATTGAGAAGGAATCTGTGGCAGTAGAGCTGAGCTCTGGCACTTCTGCAGATGTCTTTATTCTTGATGAGCAGTCCTGCTGGGTATGGAATTCCGGGCTGTTCTTGCATCATCAAGATGGCTGTGCAACCTCACTTTCCAGCTCTTGTGCCGTTGAGAAGCTGGAAGCCATTTGGATTCTTATTTTCTGTGTGGAGATTGTTCTGTCTCTCTGGAGGTCCCTCGGTCCTCTGTCACCAGTACCTGACAACTCCTCAGGGAGGTGGCCGGGGTGACTCTCCTTTGGGCAGGGCAGGTAAGCCCGTTCAGGATGGAAACAGGTCCTACACCCCTACGAGGTTGCCTTCAGCTTTTTCTGCTCTCTTTATGATTTCCATTGTTTTCTCTGTTCTTTTGGAATTCCAAATCTTTGGTCTAAACCCAGTCCCAAAGTTGCTGGGGTCAATTGCCTGTAAGCTCTGCCCTCCAACCTCCTCCTGCCCCCTTTTGGGGGAGACACTGGACTTTACTGAGCCCCATTCTGGGCTGTGGCCACAGTTTGCCCAAGCAGGGTCTGAACATGCCGGGTGGGAGCCAGGCATGGCACACCATCTTACTGGTCCCCAACCGAGACACTGGGGCTACCCCCTAGGCCTCCCAGCTCCCATCTGAGCAGCCCTGGGTCTGAAAGCAGACTCCTCAGCATGAAGACAGGTGTTCAGGAGAGCACTCTGACACTGCAAACCAGCCCAGCCTCCTCCCACACCTTTGGTTTATGGTCGGAAACTCAACTGGGAGATGTGACTTAGGCACATCCAAGCAGCCCCTGACCCACTGTGGCCAGTCTCCTGGTTCTACTGGTTCCCCGAAAACCAGAATGATGGCTGCAAAGGTGCAGAAGGCACCTCTCAGCCCCAGGTGTACCCCAAACTTAGAGAGCTGTTGCAAGAGTTCTCAGGAAAGGTATCTGGGGGTGTGGATCAGGGTGGTGGGCCGGGCCAAGGTACTGGGGTCACTAGGCAGAGGAGCGCCTGTCCTGCTCATTCAGACCCTTACCATGAACACCAAGTCCAGTGGCACTGAGAAGGAAAACGGAGCCCACAACCAAATGTGTCCTGTCACTCCATGTGGGGGAAGGCTCAGAAGGGTGAGGGGGCGTCATGCTATTTAGAAAGGCAGCACCAAGGAGGCAGCTGACAGCACGGCCCAAGGGCCATTATAATAGTCCATTCTGAAGTCGGGCAGCTGGGACAGGGGTTGGGGTTCTGAGGCCTGGCTTGCAGCAGGGCCGGTGGACGCCGTCCAGGTATCAAGGCCAGACCACCATCCTGGCCTCCAACAGAAGTGTTCTGGGTTCATGCCTCTCACCCAGACTCTGGGAAAGGGAGAGGAATCCTAATGTCACTTCAGAATTCAGAGATGGCTGTGATGGGGTGGCTGTTCCATGCCCTCCACAGTTCCCTACCACTCTGATCCCCGATCACTGTTTAGTGTGTCCACATACTTCTGCCTAAGAGGAAACCCCAGCCAGGAGACAAGTTCTCACAAAAGGGACTCTTGGAAGCAATTTTACTAGAAGACCAGGAATTCCCTGGCAGCCCAGTGGTTAGGACTCCGTGCTTCCATTGCAGGGGGCAGGGTTCGATCCCTCTTCAGGGAACTAAAATCCCACAAGCAGCATGGCATGGCCAAAAAAAAAAAAAAAAAATTTACTAGGAGACCATGAGGAGGAGGACAGAGGAAACTGCCCACTCACCCCACCCTGGGAAACAGACTCTAGACATGCTGAGCAGTGCTTACAGGCAAGGTACCCACCAAGGAGGTATTGCTACCTGGGCCCACCTTATTTTTAAAAAAAATGTTTATTTATATATTTAATTTGACTGTACCAGGTCTTGGTTGCAGCACGGGGTATCTTTGGCCTTCACTGCAACATTTGGGATCTAGTTCCCTGGCCAGGGCTTGAACCCGGGTCCCCTGTGTTGGGAACAGAGTCTTAGCCACTGGACCACCAAGGGAGTCCCTTTGCTGTTTAATTTCTTTATATCACTTTTATATTCTATTGGAATATAGTTAGTTAATGTCTGCTGTACAGCATAGTGATTCAGTTGTGCATTTATATATATATTTTCATATTCTTTTCCATTATGGCTTATTATAGGATATTAAGATAGTTTCCTGTGCTATACAATAGGACCTTGTTGTTTACCTGTTTTACAGATAGTTGCTTGAATCTGCTAATCCCAAACTCCTAATTTATCCCCTCCTATCCTTTTTCCTCTTTGGTAACCATAAATTTGTTTTTTTAATGTCTGTTTCACAAGTAAGTTAATTTGTCCTATTTTCAATTTCACATACAAATGATATCACACAGTATTTTGTCTTTGTCTGATTTACTTAGGTATGATAATCTCTAGGCCCATCCATCTTGTTGCAAGGTCATTATTTCATTCTTTTTTTATGGCTGAGTAGTACTCCATTGTATATAGGTACATCTTTATTCATTCATCTGTTGTTTGACATTTAGGTTTCCAGGTCTTGGCTATTGTAAAGAGTGCTGCCATAAACATTGGGGTACATGTATCTTTTCAAATTAGTTTTCACCTTTTCCAGATTTTTGCCCAGGCATGGGACTACTAGATCCCGTGGTAATTCTATTTTTAGTTTTTAAGGAACCTCCATACAGTTCTCCACAGTGACTGCACCAATTTACATCCCTACCAACAGTATAGGAGGGTTCCTTTTTCTCCACATTCTCTTTAGCATTTGTTATTTGTAGATTTAACAATGGCCATTCTGTCTGGTGTGAGGTGGTACCTCACTGTAGTTTTGATTTGCATTTCTCTAATAATTAGCAATAGCGAGCATCTTTCCATGTGCCTGTTGGCCATCTGTATATCTTCTTTGGAGATATGTCTACTTAGGTCTTCTGCTGAACCCATTTTAGAAATGAAGGAGTCAAAGTTCAGGTAAAACTTAAAGAGTCCCCTCTCAAATTGGTCTCCTGGCCCCAAGCGCCACTTGGTTTCCATTATACCAGAAGTGGAGGGTCTCCAGGCTTCTAAGACTGTCCACTAGGTTGGTTCCTAACTCTTCCAATAGGATGTCATAGACATATAGTCCTGTGTGATGCAGGTTAAGTGTTTGCTAGATTCACGTTTGTTTGAAGCAAAGTGGCACCTTCTTCTGGAAGTTGGGTGCACTGTTCTCTGGAACAAACTGAACTTCTTTCCAAATGAGCATTTTCCTCCCTGATTTTGGCTGTAATATCCCAGATTCCCTCTGAATCCCAGACAGAATACATCCCACGTGAAAGTGAAAGTTGCTCAGTCATGTCTGACTCTTTGTAAACCCATGGACTATACAGTCCATGAAGTTCTCCAGGCCAGAATACTGGGGTGGGTAGCCTTTCCCTTCTCCAGGGAATTTTCCCAACCCAGGGACTGAACCCAAGTCTCCCACGTTGCAGGCTCATTCTTTACCAGTTGAGCCACAAGGGAAGCCCAATACATCCCATAACATCATCCTATAACAGAATCCCAACCATTTACAAGTGTCTTTCTGACACCCTGCAGACGTGAGGCTCAAGACAGCAACAGACGGGGCCCTCCATGGCCACCAACTTATCCAAGCTGTGGCTTTGCACAGCAAGACAGGACCTGTCAGAATCCCAGCTTTTTACAGTAGGGATCCCACCTGGGTCAAACTCCCTCCTACAAGCATTCTCTTTCCGTTATCTCAGCTCATGCTCTGAGCAACAAACTGAGAAGGAGCCCAAGAATAATCTCAAAATCAAAGCCCTGAAAACACACACTTCACTCCCAAGAGACTTCAGGCCTTGCCTAGAGTCTGTTCTGGATGCCACCAGTTACATGATTTTCTGATGTTTCAGAAGCAGCAAGTTAGAATTGAAGGAGGGGAAGGTGAGAGGATATGGGGACAAAGGGAAATGGTAAATGAGACAAAGGGAAAAGCTGTATGTGAAACCTTAATGACGTTGATGATATGCCATAAACTGGGGAGGGGGTCTCTCAGCACCCCTGCACCCAAGATGCTGTCAAGGGCATAAACTGAGCACACAGCTGGCTAAGGCCCCTTAACATAAACAAATGACCTAAAACACTTTTAGACACACAGGGGGATGGTTTGGACAATGAAGACTGATTACAAAGGCAGTAAAGGTCAAGGGCATCCTCTGTTTAAGGTAGAAAAGTCCATGTTTCAGGTCCACTTTCATCAAAAGGATACAAAGTAAGCAGCTTTGGGTGGAAAGCTAAACTTCGGTTATCTGAAGACTTTCTTCTGGAAGACTGATGCCCTGACAGCAGCAGCAGATAACCAGATGTTTTGATATAATATTCTTATTTTCAGTAAGAAATAAGTGCCACTGTCCCAGAGCCGAGACCTGAGGCTCCTGCATGGGCGCCTGGGGCAGCTCCCACCTCCCTGGGCCTCCTAGGATGCTCGACCACCTCAAAGGGCACAGGTCTCTCCTCTCGTCTGTGACCAAGGAGTCCAGGAGCTCCAGAGCTAGCCCCTGAAGGTCTAGTCATATTTCCCCCTTACTTAAGGGGTCAGCAGGCCACCCTGCAGGGACACCAGCCACATACCTGCCCCTTGAAATCGTGCCTATCAAAACCTCCCCACCCCAATCCATTTGTGCTAGCCTATCCTCAGATGCACAGAGGTGCCTTCAAGAAACAACACTCCACAAACAGTAACTCTGGAGAGTCCAGTAGCCTTTGGCCTGAGGTCTATACAATTTTGGCAACCCTTTATATACGAATATTTACATACTTATGAATACAAAATGAGACGCCAAAGTAGTTATTTTAGAATAAACTACTGCAGCAAAGTGCAGTCTAAAAAGCTGACAGAAGGGACTTCCCTGGCAGTCCTGTGGTTAAGACTCTGTGCTTCCACTGCAGGGGGGAGCAGGTCTGATCCCTGGTCAGGGAACCAAGATACTGCATGCTGCACAGTGCAACCAAAAAACACCTGACAGATACTGCACCATCACAAAAGCTGGGAAACACCACAGTATTGTCACCTGAGTGCCTGCCACAGCTCTGAGATATGCCCCAACATCCGTGTCTTGACCACACTGACTGGCTGCCCCCCTAAGACACGGTGACCCAGGAAAGCTCTGGCCTTGGCTCTCCTCCCTGGTCATGTTGGGCTGACATGGCGGGGGAGCCACTGTGGGGCAGAAGCGCCACTCCCTGAACCTGGCACAACCCCTCTTGGAAGGGGTCCACCGTCCTCCTTGTCGGGAAGCCCCAGTGTCCTGTCCCTTCTCCAGACTGCCTCCCCGTTTTAGAACCTGTAGGGTGGAGTGTGGCCTGCCGGCAAGTCCACTGGAGCGGAAGTTGTGTCCAACTCTTTGCAACTTCATGGACTGTAGCCCACCAGGCTCCTCTGTCCATGGACTTCTCCAGGCAAGAATAAGAATACTGGTAGCCATTCCCTTCTCCAGATCTTCCCAACCCAAGGACTGAAGCCGGGTCTCCTGCAATGCAAGCAGATCCTATACCATCTGAGTCACCAGGGAAGCCACACCAAGGTCACAGTAAAGATGCTAAAATTCTGGCAAACAAGTCTAGGAATTACTAGGTTTGAAACTTTTGACAACCACAAGCTCTTAGAAGTCACAGTCCAGACAACTAGCACTCAAGTGAGAGGGACACGTGGGGACTGCAAGGTGGTGAGAACTCACTGCTGGACCCCCAGGCATCTCACCCTATCTACCTGGTGAGATTTCTCAGCTCAGGGCCGGGGCCCCAGGAGGAGAAGGGGAGCCAGGGATGCCTGCTAAGGGGTTGGAGGGGACAGGTTTCTCCCCAACATGCCTCCTGGCCCAGGCTGGGCCTGATCTGGGGCACTCGATTTTGCTTGGAAATTTCACTGCAGGTGCCCTGCTGGGCCAACCTCAGCCCCCAAGCACAGTGAGGAATTTCCTCTGACCAAAACACATTCTTCCTGTGTCATCTTCGGTCAATCAGACACCTTTTGTGCATGGAGAAATTTTATTTTTGTATTTTCTCATGCCACTGCTGCCAATACAGTGAAGAAACATCAATAAATGACAGTAATTTTAAAAAGAGTAACAATTAAAGTGATTTTTAAAAAAAGGTCACTGGGACTTCCCTGGTGGTCCAATAGGTAAGAATCCTCCTTCCAGTGCAGGCGAGGCAGGTTTGACCCCTGGTTGGGGAACCAAGATCCCACTTGCCAAGGGGCCACCAAGCCAGCACGCACAATGAAAAGATCCTGAGTGCCGCAACTGAGACTCAATGCAGTAAAAAAAAAAAAGTCACAATCCTCTCCCAAAAACAAATTCTGAAGCCATTAGTTCCACTTCTGAATTCCACTGAGGAGCCCTGACCCAGAAACAAAAAACAGACAAGGGGCAAACATGGATGTATTCTCTTGGACCTTCGTCATGAGAAACTGTCCCCTCTAACACCAGTGTCCTCCAAGGCCTGAGCCAGAACTAGTAGGGGCCACCCATCGGCTTCTTCCTTGAAATGCAATTTGAGAGTTACTTTCAACCTCCCGTTACCATTAAGCAAATCTCATAAGATGATGACAACAGCAGTTAAACTGGTAGCAGCAAGTCCTCAGGCCACACCTGCCCTTATCTGGAAGTTCTGAGCTTTTCTCTTACTGAGCAAAGTCAAGGGGAAAAAAAAAGTTATTTTAAGAAAAAACAGTTGTACCTATTTATTGTCACATTACGAGAGTTTCCTGGCAAATGGCTCCAATAAACAGAATTTTTTTTTTTTTTTAATTTTTTTAATTTTTTTTTTTTTTTTAATTTTTTTATTAGTTGGAGGAAACAGAAGAGAATTTAAACGAGGAAAATACAGTCTCACGCATCACTGAAGCCACTCAAAGTTTATTCACATTTTTATGCAAAAGGTTTGTTGGCATCAATGGCATTCATGAGCATTTCTCACCACTGCAAGACTAGAGGAGGGGAACCACTGCTGTAGTACTGGTTTCTACAGTCGATGAATGACAGCTCACAAGCTATAAAGATGAGCAGGTCCAGCGGCAGCAGAGGAAAGGGAGTGTATTGGGTTTGGAACTGGTCATCGGGAGGTGCTCCCAGGACAATGCCTTCACGTCCACAATCAAGTCTGACCCACCAAGAAGCATCACCCTGGATACCAGTCGCTCCTGCAGAGACGGGGAGCTGGTGGGAAGATGCCCTTGGTGGTAGCGCCTGGCACTCTGGCCACCTCCCTTCTCTACCTTTGGGGCAGCTGTGGGTTAAATGCAGCCCACCCTCCATTGGTCCCTTGGTTCACACCAATTTCTAGTGCAGTTGCATCCAGCTATGAAGTCTAACTTTAGGGTGATAAAAGCTTTCTTCTGAGATGTCACATACTTTATTTATGAGGCTGGGAAAATTGGTCTGAAGCTATTCCAGGGTAGGAGGGGCTGGCCACAGGGGTCCAGTTAGGATCTGGCGACCAGGCTTCGGGCCTCTCTCCCGAGCTCAAGTGATGAGATTCCTCATGATGCTGAGGGAGGATCCTCTGTACCCAGATCCAAAGTGATTCCAGTGGTTCAAGTAGTGGAAGAGCTGATACAGTTTCAGGCGCTTCTCGAAGCCTGGGGCCTTGGGGATTTTGCTGTGGTAGGCAGAGTAGAAGGCGCTACTGAAGCCCCCGAACATGCCGGCTATTGCCAGCTCATACTCCGAGTGGCCATAGAAGGAAGCGGGGTCAAAGATGATGGGCCCAGAGGAATCCTCCGCTACGTTTCCTCCCCAAAGGTCTCCGTGGAGCAGGGCTGGGACGATGTCCAGATCACGGAACAGGTCGGGGATCTTTAACTGCCGGGATAAATGCAGCCTCAGCAAAGTGATGGATGCGTGCGGGAGGGACACATGGGCTTTTGTGAGTGTGGCTCCCAGTGCCTGGTTGGTGCACAGACACACCCGCCTCCCGTCCTGACCCAGACCAAGGTGGCTGTGTCAGCCACAGCACCTGCAGGACATGATGGGCACAGGTCGGGGGGAGGGCGCGGGGAGACGGACACTCACCTGCAGAGCAGCCCAGAGCTCACGGGCCTCCCTGTCCCCAGACCTCTGCTCTACCAGATCCATCTGGGGCTGAATGCGCTGCCGGGCGTAGAAAGTGACCCAGTCCCGCTGCCAGTCGTTCACCTGTGTGGGCGACAGCAGGCTGGGGAGGGCTGACCCCCAGAGGCGCCACCACAAGGGCAGGTGTGAAGCAGGGGAGCTGACCCAGCAGCCTGGGGTCTGGAGAACGTGGAGGGACAGCAAGCTCCTGGACAACCTCCCACAACATCTCAAGATCTAAGCCGAGTGGACAGTGCCCTGTGGCTTACTCAGTGCTGCCCTCCCAGGAAGCCGCTTGCTTTTCCTCAGAGGGCGCGGCTGCCGTCCTACCCGCTCGGCCTGAGTGTGGCTCCCCGGGCTGAATCCCCCAGGGCGGCCAACCTCAAAATCATAGAACCCAAAGTTACAGTCCCTTTCTATTATGCTACCTTTGAAAGTCTCCTATTTAAGATCAAACACTGTTTAACCTTCTAATTTTCAGCCCCCTTGGTATCCAGCATCCTAACCTAACCTGCTAGTCGTTCCTGGCTCCTCTGAGCTGACCTAGCATGAGGTGGACACTCTCCATGCCGACCTCTTTACATTAGCAAAGAAAAAAAAAGGAGCAAAGACCTTTTACCAAATTTCACCAAAAGAGAGGGTGCTTCTAAATGGCTGACACAACTGGGAAATGCAGGCAAAGTGCTGGTGTCACTCACCTGGGGGAGGTATCCGCAGCACGTCACCACGTCAAACCCGAACTGGGCCACGAAGGGCCGCGCCACCTGCTCATCTCTTCTCCCTTGCAAGCAAAAGGAAACCAGAGAGATGACAATCCCCCTGCTCCCTTGGGGCCTGCTCTGGGAGCCCAGAGCAGCTCTGAGGCCTGACCTCAGCGTGCCCTTCTCCATCTTGGGGCCTCTTCCAGAAACAGACAAGGGTCCTGGCCTCCACACACTATCAAGGCCCAGAATAGAGCTTGCCCCGTCAGAGTCAATGATCCTGGACACCCACTGCTTCCCAGGAGAGGCATCAGAGGAGCGACAACAACCCTGTGTCCCAACAAGGAGGGAATCCACCCCATGACCCAAAAGGAGAGAATGGCTTCCAGTGACCGCTTTAGCATCTGTCACTTATGGGAAATAAGCCGCTGTGCCTGTAAATGGTCATCCTCTGCGGCTTCCCAAACTCAAAGCAAATCCTGAAGGCCTGAACTACATGTGGGTGGAGGCGACGAGGCTGTCTTTTCTAACTTATTTTTTATTTTTTGGCCACATGCCGTGAGGGATCTTAGTTCCATCCAAGGATTGAATCTGTGCCCCCTGTAGTGGAAGAGTCTTAACAGCTGGATCTCCAGGGAATTCCCCTAAGATAGTAAGTTCTTGGTCGTCTGTTCCTGCTGTATCTGCTACTTTGCCAGGCGGAGAAACCATCTGGGCTACAGGTGAATTCTCCAATGTCAAAGGATGAAAATCCTGGAAGACACCCTCAGCCCTAAAAAGGTCAGTTGTGAGGGCTCTCATTCTGAGCCTCGTGTGTGACTGTTCCTAGAAGAAAAGGCACGGTATGGTAAGACAGAGAAACTTCGATAGGCTTTCTTCTGGGGAGTGCGAGATCAAAGGAACTATAATATGATGGAGTTTCGAGTTCCAGAAATACTTCCTGTCTTTCAAATGCATTTTTGAAACAACACACTAGTCGCATTCACTGTTTACTGCACACCAAATATGCAGCCTTGGGTTTACATTCCTTTCCTGTGGCAGCAACACAGGTCTGACCACACACAGCAGCAGCACAACTCTGCCCACACACCCATACTGGCCAGGTGTCTTCCTCTGCCTGGTGGGGGGGGTGTCCCCTTGGGCCCACAGCCGTACCTACTATACCAGCCTCCTTCTGGAGAGTCTCTCCAAGCCTCTTGTTGTCTAGGTGTAGATCTGCCAGCTGGGTGCCAAGCTTTGCAGCATGACTGTGAAACCAAAAGGGAACCACTAAACACGTGGCACAAATGGGGGCCCACCTGTAATTGAAAGATCTCAAGCGACATGAAGCAGGTGAGGCAGTGAGAAAAGAGCCTGTTCTGGTGAAGCAAGGGGGAATGGAGGACCTCACTGGAGCCTGCAGTCAGGTCCTCTGTCAGCATCTCAGCACAAGACTCCTCTCCTGTTTGCCTTTGGCCCTCCGAATACATGCTGCTCATTCTGCAGGACCCAGGGATTTGTGGGGTCACGGGTTTCTTCTATCACATCCTGCAGAATTGTACCCCCAAATGCAAGCTTCCCACTCAGAGGAAGGACAAAGCCCCCCAGAGGTGAAGCTGCCAGGACGCACCTGCTCAGATGCCGCATATCCAAATGCTCCATCACCAGCATGCTGCCGCCTCCTGGGGCGTCAAGGACCTTGATGGGTTTGGGCACCTTCACTGTGCCTGTCCTTAGGATGGCAATTAAACTTGCCACCTCACCTTCAAACATCCTTCTGGCCTGTCAGAGAAACAACAAGGGAGGGGAGCAGGAGGGATGGCAAGGTTCTGTGTGAACGTGTTTTCTCCAGCACCACAACCAAGGCTCTCTGACTGCAGACTCAATAGAACGGACAGCTTTTCCACTTTTTAGTAGAGCAGATTATACTTTCTGAAGCTTCATGGGAATTAAAGAAAGGGATTGTGCTTGCCAGTTTTGTGTATGTTTATGTTGTCATTGGGCTTCCCAGGTGGCACAGTAGTAAAGAATCCACCTGCCAATGCAGGAGACAGATTTGATTCCTGGGTCATGAAGATCTCCAGGAGAAAGGTGTGGCAACCCATTCCAGCATTCTTGCCTGGAGAATTCCGTGGACAGAGGAGACTAGCAGGCTATGGTTGCAAAAGGGTTGGACACAACTGAGCACATATGCTGTCATTGATCCCAATCTCTCCAGAGGGAGGAACCTATGCCTGGTGCACAACTGGACTGTGTACATGGGTCATCCTCACACAGCACCTCAATCATAATCCTGTCCCACTGGGCCCTCAGGCACAGGTGGCCCTCAACTGCATGTGCCACCAAGCTGGTGACACTTCTCACCTGAATGGACCACCAAATCCTATGGCATCTCCTAGCATGGGACACTACTTCATCTCCATTGCCTTTCCCATTTCTAGTTCAAAAGTCCTTGCTCCTGCTTTTGGAAGGCAAATCTCACCCTGGAACACACCCCAAGCTGTCACCCCACTTCCTGAGTGACAGCCCCACAGGGTCTGGCTCTGCCCACTCCCCTGCACCCTCATCTGGGCTCCTACCCAGGCTCCACCTCCACACTTATATGCCGGTGCACACACCCCTTTTGCTCCTGTATACGCCGGTGCATACACCCCTTTTGCTCCTGGATTACAGCCTCTCTCAGTTCTTCAGAGATCCCCAGCCACCTCCAGCCTGGAGACCTCCACATGCCATGTCACCTCTGCGTGGAATACCCCTCCCCATTCTTTCACTAAGTCAGCCCCTTCCTTGTCATGCTTCACATTTCAACTTAATAAAAATTTTTATTTCTCAGAGAAATCTTCCCTAACTTACCTGGCTAGGTAATTCCTCCTCTTTAAAGTATCTTTTTTTTTTTTTTTTAAAGTAAAATTTCTACAGACATATATGAAGAAAAATGCAAACTCAAAAGCATCCAACTCTAATTCTCCCAAAGTCAGCACATCCACATGATGGCTGCCTGGCACTCCTCTCTGCCCAGACACTCCCACCCCACCAGAGCATCTGTCCGTCTGTTTTGTCATCTACACAGAGGCAGAAGATCAGGCCTCTTCATTTCACGCTGCATTTGTAATGCTGGCGCATCAATAGAGTTTATTGTCCTTGTTCTGTAGAGCAAAGGTTCTAAAATGTGTTTGTCCAATGAAGAACGCTGGGCTTCCAGTTTGGGTCCACTAAAAACAGTGACCCAGGATATTCTTCTACTTCTATCCCTCATAGTTACTAATTCTGTGACCTTGGTTTCCTCACCTGTAAAATGGAGTTAATAACGATACCAATTTCATAGGTTTGCTGCTGTAATTAACTGAGTTAGCAGCTAACAGTTAACACAGTCCATTCTAAACACTTTACAAATTATTAGTATACTACCTTGGAGAGCTAAGGTTGCTGAGAAGTAAGATAAGAACTGTGTCTTACGGAGAATTTTCATAGCATTCTCTGAAGATGAAGGAACACACCTGGGCCCAGGATGTACTTGGTAAAAAAGCACTGCTGTGCAGCATACAGCAAGGAATAGAATTTTAAAAATTTTTTAATAAAAAAAAAAAATGCAGGGAGAGGTGAAGAAGGGTCTGTGAACCCAGCTAGAGGCAAGGCTCCCTCACAGAAGTGTCTACTACCACAGTCCTAAGTGTCTAACCCTAAGACCACTCCTTCAGAGTGGGACCAGGGCAAAGTAAGCATCAGTTGGGGTGCAGAGTTACAAAAGATCCAGGACTTAGGAGAGGAACATGAGAGAAAACCAAATATATAAGCATGCAAAGGACAGATAAGCATAACGAAGAGGAAAAACTTAGACCAGGTCATTCGAGCAGAGAGTGAGAAGGAAAACAGAAGAGCAGCCATGTAGTCTTCTCTTAGAAGTCCAGAAGACATTTTCACCTCCTAAAAAACAAAGCATAAAGACAGTCCTATTTTCCATACAATCAGCAAATGTTTCTGCTACAGCCGGTACATCTGCATAACTCACACAAGTATCTATCCAAGCAAACTAGAAAAAGACCTGTTTGAAACTATCTACCAAAGGATTAGAAAGAATTTATGTGAAGACTAGCAAAAATAAAATAGACCCTGATGACAAAATAAAAAACAAGAACTGGAAGAAATAGTAGTAGAAGGACAACGTTTAAAAAGCACTGCTGAGCGGTTCCATTTTAATAGCTGGAAAGCATTTGCTTCCCTGTAATCCATACCAAGTTTTGAATGATTACAAATGCTAATGACAGTGAAAATATAGACATGAAAAGGACAGAACCACATAATAGAAAAAGAACCCTGAGAAGGCCTGTGATAGAAAGTAAGGAAGGACACCTCCACTACATTAGTACTGCCTGGGGGAAACCAATGTGAAAGAGCAACTTCAAGGGCCGTTATTTGCCAAATTCCTATAGAAGGGATGTACAGAATGACATGCAGCCAATCCCTGTGCAACAGAGTTGAGGGCTGGTCTTGAGATATCAGCATCAATCCAGAAAGGAGATCATCCCACACTATGTAGGGTGGGATTCAGCAAGTGTGATTTCCAAGGAAAGGATAGAAGCGCTGAGGGTGTGCGACACACAGGACCTAGTACTGGGGTCACGGCCTTCAGTCCTATTTGAAACAAGGCATTGCCAGTCCTGCTCCCTGCCTACTAGAGGCATCTGGGACCTCCCAGCTAACACTACGGGCACGACCCACCCAAAGTGTGCAAAGAAGGGACATCCCGGAGTAAGTCAACTTCAGCAGGGAGGCCCACCTATTTTATACGGGAACCCTTGAGAAAATGTTCAGGTACCAACAGAATGGAGGGATGGCCCTACGGGCAGAATGTGGTCCCGGAAAATTCATAGGTTGAAACCTAACCCCCAATATAATGGTGTTAGGAGGCGGTGCCTCGGGAAGTGACCAGGCCACAGGGGTGGAGCCGTCATGGGAAGATTAGAGCTCCTCTAAGAGATCCCAGAGAGCTCTCCCGGGCCTTCTGCACGGGGAGAAGTGGCCTTCACACCAGGAAAGGAGGCCTCACCACGTTCTTGGACGTCCAGCCTCCAGACCAGACCCTGAAAAACACAGGTTAGGGTTTAAAATCGCCTAGAGTGTGGTAGTGTTACAGGAAGAAGGCCAGGGCTACATTACTGCCAATACTCAGAAAGGGTTTTGATCTCTCCAAGTTCAAATAAATAGCAAGACAAGGGGTTTCTGTTATCTGTCCTCTTTCAAAACTCGCCAAACAATGGACTTTCAATGCAGCGGCCACCTGGGTCGCGCGGGAAAACCATCCACAGCGTCCAAGTGGCGACAGAGGCCCGCGCCAGACCGGCCCGGACCCGCACCGACCTCCCGAGGGTTCGAGGGGCCGCAGAGTTGAGCCGCGGAGGCCGAAAAACTCCAAGCCAGCCCGACGACGACACTGGTCACCCAGGGCCTCCTCAGCCAACGGCCCAGGCTCGGACCGGCTCCCGACACCGAGCCCGGCCACGGACCCCAACTCCAGACCGGCCCCCACCCGCGAGCCCGGACCAGGGCCTGGGAACACAGACCCTCGGCCCGGCCCGGCCCCCCAACCCAAACCCGCGGCGACCCTGACCTCCGGCTTGGGGTTCACTTTCACAAACACTCGCCCTTTGTCCGTGTCGTAGCTCTGGCCCTGGCTAATGCATCCGCCACCCGAGTGACCCGTGGCCTTGACGGAGTCGCAGCCCAGCTCCCGCTTCAGTAGCTCCTCCATGTTCCCCGCCCCACGGCCGCGGACCCTACTCAAGCCTCGGGCCCACCTCTGGGCCGCAGACCCGCCTCAAGGCTCACGCAGGCGCCGCGACGCCACGGCGGCGCACGGGGATTGGTTGAGGGGCGGGACTGGGCCGGAGCGCGCGAGGATGAGGGGGCGGAGCGACGTGAGGTCGGGGCGGGGTCGTGTCGTGCTCCCGCAGTCCCGAGACCCCGGTGACTCTCCCTGCCAGGGGGCTCGCCCAAGCCTTTCCTCTGACCTGCCCGTGACAGTGCGTCCTGCTCCCTCCCCTCATCACCTCCACCGGCTCCAGGTCTGAGCATCACCCCTCCCAGGGACTTTCTCGACCTGGACGCTCCTGTAACACCCTACGGGATGCTGTCATTTCTGTTTGTTTGTTTGCAGGTGATTATCCAATTGGGCTTCCCAGGTGGCGCTAGTGGTAAAGAACCCCTCTGCCAATGCAGGAGACCTCAGAGACTCTAGGTTGGGAAGATCCCCTGGAAAAGGGCATAGCAACCCAATCCAGTATTCTTGCCTGGAGAATCCCATGGACAGAGGAGCCTGGCGGGTTACAGTCCATGGGGTCACAAAGAGTCTGACGTGACTGAAGCGACATAGCACCCACGCATCCAATTATCTTCAATCTCCCAAGTAGATTTTAATGGTTTGAGGGTTGAATAAAGTCTTTATTCCGTCGACTGAAAAAAACAAACAGCCTAAAAGTTGAGACTCATTATTGTTATGCCCGATGTCCGAATCCCCGAGCGGGAAGAGAGAAGGCCTCCAAGACAATGCAACTCGCAGGAAGGAAAGTTGATTACTGACTCGAGCCAGGACTCTCCGCCCGCAACCAACGCAGTGGTGCGAGTCAGAGAACCCCAAGCCCAAGCTGTTACACAAATTTATAGGGTGAGAAGCGGATTGGTTACACGTTTGCAAAGCAATTTCATTGGTCAATACTTTTGCATGCGCGGGACTTTCCTGGGGGTTTCCGCCCCGTTCCTAATTTCCTAATTGGCAACCAGCAGTCAGTATTAAGTGAAAGCTAATTGGTCCTAATTGGCTAATTGGTTGTATCCAGGTGGCCTGATAATCTTACCAAGTAGGAAGGCCTACTCCTAATCTAAGCTGCGTTACTTCTGCTCACCTCACATTCTCCCGTCTGTTGTTCAAGTAGAGGAATCTTCCTCTTTTCCAGCCTGGGCCACTGACACTGTAAGTGGACCCAGGAGGGTGGAAATTAAGGTAGTCAGCCAGGGGGAGTGTTGAAAACAAGACACAAACCATCTCTGCTGGGCTTCCCGTTCTCTCTTTCTAATCAAGACCACCTCAGACAAGGAAGTCAAAGACTTCTGTAAATGACTGAGTGATTCTCTTCATCTACAGCAGCTCGTAGGGAGGAAAGCCCTTGGCCTTGCAGAGATAGTAAAGCTTGGTTCACCCATATCTGAGGTACTTGGCCCTGCGGGTTGCGCCACACTTGGGGCTACCAAATCTCTGTTTCCTACGTCCCATTCCTGGGGCCCATCACAAGAGGTTACACAGCTTCAGCTCCTGCCATAATCAGCAGAAGAATTAGGAGACCTCCCAGCGGACGAGTTTCAGTTTCAAAGGATTTGACGGGTGAGGACTGGCCTTCCATTCTTCTCGCGCTTTTTCCTGTTCTTCCGGTGTGGCTTGCCGCACGTGATTGCAGTGAACCCAGGGTCCAATCCCATCGACTTTGACAGCAGTAGGAGTGGTAAGGAGAACAACATAAGGGCCTTTCCATCTAGGTTCTAATACTTTCATGTGAGGGGACGGCCCCCTTATTTTGACCCTCGTGTATCTCTCGAATCAATTTCCAAACATGGTTATGTACTTTACTTAATGCCATCAGAGTTTGCTGGAATTGTCCCAAAGTAGGGGGTGGCAGGCATTTTCCTTTAAAAATAGGACACACAGGAGGGGGTCTTCCATACAGAATCTCAAAAGGGGTAAGATTCAGCTTATAAGGGGTGTTACGCGCCCAAAAGAGTGTAAAGGGAAGGAGGGTCACCCAGTCCCCGCCAGTCTCTATTGCCAACTTCGTCAAAGTTTTTTATATTCGTCCCCAGAGCTCGGGCCAGCCCTTGTACAATCTGGTTCACAAAGGCAGGTCCGTTATCAGAGCCCATAGTCACCGGCAGCCCGTACCTAGGCACTATCTCCTCTAAGATCTCCTTTAGCGGGGAAGGCTTCCACTCACCCCAAGAAGGTATCTACCAGAACCAACATATAGCGATACCCGTACTTGCCTGGCCTTACCTCAGTGAAATCTATCTCCCAGTGTTGCCCTGGCTCTTCCCCTCGGTACCTCGTTCCCGTGTGCTGCTTTTTCCCTGTCCTCATCAGCTGGCATGCTTTGCAAGCCTGGATTATCTCTCGTCCAGTTGCATTTTCCTCAAACACTGATCAACACGCAGATTCAGTCCATATTTGCTTTTATTTATCTACTGAGTGTACCCAAGCTTCTTCAGAGACTCTGGCATCTCAGGGGGAGGAGGGCGAGGGAGCCTGAAGTAGACCTTCACAAAATCATAGATAAACCACTGTAGTGCAGTCAGAGTGCCGATCATGATGATACGGGCAGAGTCCCTTCCATACACCTCTAAATCCAAGTCTCTTGAGGACCTGAGAGGCACTGCTACCCTTCTCTTTATGCAAAGAAACTTCATCATGGTGTATGGTATCTGTCTCATCCAAAGAGGAGCAACCCCCTTGTAGAACGCCTTTAAGCCTTCTTCCTTAAACATTTTGGGAGCTGCATCCCTCAGAGTGTTAACTTGGTTGGGTTTGAATTCGAACCTTAGCAGCTTCCATAGGAGCCAGAGCAAGGTCAGCAAAGAATTCAGCACTGGCAGAGGCAGCCAAATACAGTGATGTGTGCCACAGATAGGCAGTCTCCTCTACTTCTGTGGGTCCACCTGCATACGGCATTTCACTAAATCCAGAGGAACAGCAGTGTGTGTCAGACCACAACTTAAGACCTCACCAAAGCCACACAGTGCATAAAACTTCGCGGAGCCATATTCACAACTGTACTCTTCTACCGCGGCGGCTCCCGCTTTCCTTTGCCCATCTTTAGGCAGGGCAAGGGCTGGGGAGCAGAAGGACCTCTGGGTGGCAAGTCCGATATTTGTAGAGGTCCTCACTCAGAGCCTCTTGAACCTCTGTGGGATTACTGGTTGGCCTTCCCCCTCGGTCCACTCAAAGGCAAATATCTCCTGGCTCTGGGCCGCCAGGGGTAGGCTGAAAAAGGCATCTTTCAAGTCCAACACAGTGTACCAAGTGTACTCAGGCAGCAAACTGCTCAGGAGGGTATATGGGTTAGAGACAGTGGGGTGTATGTCACTCACCGTTTGTTGACTTCTCGCAGGTAATCTGTCCCCCCTGGCTTCTTCACCGGCAGTAAGGGGGTGTTCCAAGGGGATTGACACCGCTTGAGAATTCCGGCATCCATGAGACGTTGAATGTGGGGAGTGATCCTCCACCGAGCTTCCTGGCTCATGGGGTACTATCTCACCCTCACAGGAGTTGCCTAGGCCTTTAGCTCGATGATGACCGGATGTCTGTTTGGCCAGTCCCATCCCTGCCGTTTCAGCCCAGGCCAACGGGTATTTATTCATCTCTTAAGGCTAGGGATAAGACATGTATCGGCTGTCCAAGTCCATCCATGACTGTCATTCTCCCAGCTCTGTAAGCTTAACTGAATAAAACCCAATGGCCTCTCCTTTCTTCCACAGAATCTTAGCATAATCAGTACTGCTATGACACAGGAATGGGATCTCATTTCTCTCCATTTCCTGCTTTAACCACTCTCTCCCCAAGAGTTCTCACCTGCTTAAGCCCCTCTCTAGAAGGGACAGATGTTTTCACAATATCATCAATAGCCCACCACTGATCAGCAAGGTAAAGTACCACAGCTGTGAGTAATCTTCAGCAGAATTTTCCAGTTCCTCATGACTGCAATTCTGCTTTTCATTACCCAGGACTTGGGGAGGGGTGCCGAGTCTTGACTCCCCAAGTCACTGTCTTCCCCCGCATATAGAACTCGAGTTCCAGGGGAGATTTTCTCTCTCTCTGGGTCGTACCTCTCCTCAGGTCCCTCTTAGGGCACTCATTTTTCCAGTGCCCCTGTTCTCTTTAGGGCCTGCCTTTTTGGTTTCTGTTTTTCTCCCGTCCAGGTGTCTCGAGGTTCCCTCAATTCTGTTCTGGCTTTTATTCCCACAAAAAGAATCTGGGCTAGCTCCCTCTGGTTCTTCCGCTTTCCCCTTGTTCTACTTTCTCTATCTTCCTTCCTGATCTTCTCAGTTAATTCCCTTTCCTCCCGTCAAATTCGTTTTTCCCTTTCTTCTGGGGTCTCCCTATTATTAAATACCCTTTCAGCTACTTTCAATAAATCCTGTATCGTCTGTTCTCCCAATCCCTCTATCTTTTGTAATTTCTTCCTAATATCTGGGGCTGCCTGATTTACAAACGCTAACAGGACTGCAGCGCGTGACTCCTCAGCCTGGGGGTCCATAGGTGTATATTGCCTGAAAGCTTCCATCAGCCTCTCTAGGAAGGCTGCTGGGCTCTCAGTGGGCTCTTGCCTTACTAAATTTACCTTTGCCAAATTTGTCGGCTTTCTTGCTGCAGCCCGCAGGCCAGCCATCAGAGTCTGGCGGTACACTCGGAGACCCTCCCTACCTTCCACTCGCTCAAAATCCCAGTTAGGCCGCAACAGAGGAAACCCCTCGTCCACGAGATGAGGCTGGGCGGTTGGCCTCCCATCGACTCCCGGGACCCGTTTCCGTGCCTCTGCCAGAATTCGCTCCCATTCTTCTGTGGTGAAGAGCACCTGCAACAGCTGCTGACAATCGTCCCAGGTGGGGTTGTGAGTGAACAAAATGGAATCTAAGAGGTCAATGAGGCCTTGGGGTTTCTCTGAGAAAGGAGGGTTTTGGGTCTTCCAATTGTACAGGTCACTCGTGGAAAAGGGCCAGTACTGATAGGTTCGCTCTCCGTCCGGGTTAGCTGGTCCCACTCGGACGGGGAGCGCCTGAACAGTGGATGAAGGTAACTCTGGGTCCCCAGGATCTTGCCCACCCCTATCTCCCCTAGTTCTCCCCCGGATCTCCAATGCCAGTCCCCCCTCACGGTCGGTTCCTGTTGGCCCTCTTAATCCTCTCGGTTCACCCGTAGGAGCTTCTCTCCTCAGAGGGATTTGCAAGGAGGGCGCATATGGCAGAGGCCTCATCTCTGTTTCTAGGTCTATCAGGTTTGGACAAGATGATTCCTGAAAGACTAGTTTTTGGTCCTCTTTCTTTTTTGTTTTCTCCGGGGGGGTCTTCATCACCAGGACCTGTGACTTAGAAGAGCTAGGAGGTTGAACGAAAGGTTTTAACCACCTAGGTGGATCTTCCACTAGATCCTGCCAAACCATGACATAGGGGACCTGATCCAGATGGCCCCAGGGATCTGGAGCCATAACCTTCTCCTTCACAGCCTGCATGATGGATGGTTGAAAGGTGCCTTCTGGAGGCCATCCAACCTTGAAGGCGGGCCACTCTGCAGAGTAAAAGGTTATTAATTTACTTTTCTTGACTAGAAAAGACAAGTCATGGGCCCTGGCCCTGACATCCGAAAAATGGTCAGTCATGAGGGAAAGTGGGGTAGATTCCCCCGACCCATGGTAAATGGTAACTGTTTATCTTGCTAGGGGCGGGCACCCTAGGGGTTTCTAGCTTCTTCTGTAACCCCCTTATCCTCTCACGGGAGTCTTCAAGTGGCAGGCGCCCTAATGGCCTTTAAGCGCCTGACCCGTGCCCACACAAAGAATTTTAAAGGTGAGTTTCACCCGGTCGGGCTCTAGTTACTGAGGCTCACTTATTGTAGGGCCTTCAGAGTCCGCCAGAGTGTAGCCCTGGCCGGGACTCATCAATTGCCCCCACAACTGCTCGCCTGTTCACTGAAACTCCTGAAAAGAGTAGGAACGAGACCAGAGACAATGCCGGCACACACACAAACACGGACAAACACGGAGAGCAGAAGACAAACACACGGACAGACAAACGTCGGCCGACAACACAGCGCTGGGTTTTCGGGCCCCCTGACCAGACTCAGGATCAGGAGAGGAACTCTCCTTCCCACAGAGCCAGCTGCCTTCCAGCGCGCTCGCTGGCCTCGGCCTTACGCCGGCTGGAGAAAGCTTTCTCCTGTGCCAGATACCTTCCTGCTTCACAGCAGGGCCCCGGAATTACTCTGGACTTCCTGTGCCAGATAGTTTCCTGCTTTACAGCAGGGCCCCAGAATTACTCTGGATTTCCTGTGCCAGATACCTTCCTGCTTCACAGCAGGGCCCCAGAATTACTCTGGACTTCCTGTCCTGCCTGAGACAATGCCGGCACACACACAAACACGGAGAGCCAAAGACAAACACACAGACAGCTGACAACACAGCGCTGGGTTTTCGGGCCCCCTGAGTTTTCCTGAGCACCGGTGCTATTATCTATCCTTCCCCTCTGTCCTGGAAGTGTTCTCTTCCCCCGGTAAAGGGATCCTGGACGAGCCCCCAAATGTTATGCCCGATGTCCGAATCCCCAAGCAGGAAGAGAGAAGGCCTCCAAGACAATGCAACTCACAGGAAGGAAAGTTGATTACTGACTCGAGCCAGGACTCTCCGCCCGCAACCAACGCAGTGATGCGAGTCAGAGAGCCCCAAGCCCAAGCTGTTACACAAATTTATAAGGTGAGAAGCGGATTGGTTACACGTTTGCAAAGCAATTTCATTGGTCAATACTTTCGCGTGCGCGGGACTTTCCTGGGGGTTTCCGCCCCGTTCCTAATTTCCTAATTGGCAACCAGCGGTCAGTATTAAGTGAAAGCTAATTGGTCCTAATTGGCTAATTGGTTGTATCCAGGTGGCCTGATAATCTTACCAAGTAGGAAGGCCTACTCCTAATCTAAGCTGCACTACTTCTGCTTGCCTCACAATTATGTTTTATTGGAGACACTGCTGCTGCTACTGCTACTAAGTTGCTTCAGTCATGTCTGACTCTGTGCGACCCCATAGAAGGCAGCCCACCAGGCTCCCCCGTCCCTGGGGTTCTCCAGGCAAGAACACTGGGGTGGGTTGCCATTTCCTTCTCCAGTGCATGAAAGTGAAAAGTGAAAGTGAAGTCGCTCAGTCGTGTCTGACTCTTAGTGACCCCATGGACTGCAGCCCATCAGGCTCCTCTGTCCATGGGATTTTCCAGGCAAGAGTACTGGAGTGTAGTGCCATTGCCTTCTCCGATTGGAGACATTACTGAGGACTTAAGCTGGGAAGATAGCCTCTCAGGTGGTTCTGAGGGACTAATCAGAAGAGGGAAGGTAAGGGCAAGGATGTATAGACGTTTTTGCAAAAAACAAAACAAACAACCCACACCAAAACAACAACAACAAAAACAAGTAGTCAAACATCAAAAGACTTCTGCTAATTAAAGAAAACCAGACATCTCAAATAAATGAAGCTGGTGCTATTCTGTGTATGTTTGTATGCTTAATGGCTCAGTCGTGTCTGACTCTTTTCGACCCTTTGGACTGCAGCCTGTCAGACTCCTCTGTCCATGGGATTTTTCAGGCAAGGAATACTGGAGTTGGTTGCCGTTCCCTTCTCCGGGGGATCTTTCGGACCCAGGGATTGAACCTGTGCGTTGCAGGCAGATTCTTGACCTGCTGAGCCATCAGGGAAGTCCTGTTCTATGTATAGGAAGATGCAACAGTCTGAGCTTAGTGAAACCATTCCTTTGATACATACACCCTAACTATCTAGGGCCAGTATTCTGTGTTCTCCATCGTGAATCTCCTCAGAGTACACAGTCGTGGGGAGGTGGGTGGCTTTAGTAGCTAAGGGCTTGATGGCCTCAACATCTTTTGTTCACTGGTACAGCAGGTGGCATTCTTTGTCTACAGATCCATGTGTCAATCAGCAATCTCCAGAGAAATCGAATCAACAGGGTGTGTGTGTATATATAGAGGGAGGTTTATGTTAAGGAATGGCTGTGAGGATTAATAAAGGGAAACCTGTTTAAAATGGAGTGGGAAGGCCAAAAGGGAGAGCTCTCACACCGTCCGCCCAGACCCAGCCTGAAGGTAAAGATGAGTCAGCAAGTGCCATTGCCTTGGGGCCACTCAGGGTCAAGAACAGGAAAAACTGTCAATTACAGACCCCAACAAGAAGAATCATCAACAGGAAAGAATCCTCAATTAAATGTGCCTCATCAGGAAAGGTGTTCTTTGCATCTCCTACAAGAAATCAATTACCCAGTCTACTCAGCCAATGAAAACCAGTGATTACCCTCAACTCTCACTTTCTTCAGTGGTGAAGTTGCTCAGTCATGTCCAACTCTTTGTGACCCCATGGACTGTAGCCTGCCAGGCTCCTTCGTCCATGGAATTTTCCAGGCAAGGATATTGGAGTGGGTTGACTTTTGTTCAAAACAACCCCTCCAGCTTCCTCCTTTCCGTCTGTAAAATAACGTTCCTCTCCTTTGTTGGCTTTGTCTGCAGCTTTTTCCTCTCCCGAATTGCAATGCTTTGCTGTTCTGAATAAACCCATTTTGCCCGTATGCCAACAAGATGTTTTCTGTCTTAGGTTAACAGGACTCACACGACTGTGGAGGTAGCTATAGTGTAGTAGTTTAGTGCTAGTTGCTTAGTCGTGTCCAACTCTGCGACCCCACAGGCTCCAGGCTCCTCCCTCCATGGGATTCTCCAGGCAAGAATACTGGAGTGGGTAACCATTCCTTCCTCCAGAGGGTCTTCCTGACCCAGGGATCAAACCTGCATCTCCTGCACTGCAGGCAGATTCTTTACCGTCTGAGCTACAGGGAAGTCCTTACTTGTGGAGAGACAGGTCAAAATCTGCACAGTAGACCAGCAGGCTGGAGGCCCAGGACAGAGTCCTGTTGGCAGACTTCCTTCTCCTTCATGGGAGGTCAGTATTCTCAGCAGGCCTTCAGCAGAGTGGATGTGGTCCACCCACCCTGGAGTGGGTAACTGGCGTCACTCAAAGTCCACTGGTTTAAATGTTAATCTCACCCAAAAAACACCCTCACAGAAGCATCCAGAATAATGTTTGACATCAAATATCTGAGCACTGTGCCCCAGCCGAACTGACACCTAAAATTGACCATCACATTCCCCATTGTTTCCCAGTGCTTACGTAGCATGATGCACAATGCCAGTTATGTTGTGGGCATTTACTGAGAATGTGCTAAAACAATGGAAGAATGAATAATAATTGAGGTTCTGAAGTTTGAAGAATTAAGGAAAAAGCAGATAGTTCAGACCAACATTCCTGCTAAAAATAACCAGAATGCTGATTCAGACAGCTTCAATACATATACAAAGCACTGGAGAGATGACAAGATAGCAAGGACCAATAGCCCCTAATCTCTCTTCATACATACACCGGGGAGTTCTACCCGGAACCAGTGCTGCTGCCACCCTGACATCCAGCCTCCAGAACTATTCGAAAATACACTTCTGGACTTCTCTGGTGGTACAGTGGTTAAAAATCCACCTGCCAATGCAGGGGACACGGGTTCAATCCCTGGCCCGGGAAGATTTCACGTGCTGCAGGCAACTAAAGCCGAGTACCTGAACTTCTGAGCCTGTACTCCACAGCCTGTGAGTCACAGCTACTGAGCCCCGAGTCAGAAGTACTGAGTTTGCATGCTGCAACCACTGAAGCCCGAGTGCCTAGAGCCTGTGCTCTGAAATAAGAGAAGCTTCCACAACGAGAAGCCTGTGCACCGCAACAAAGAGTAGTCCCTGTTTACTGCAACTAGAGAAAGCCCACTCGCAGCAACGAAGAGCAGGCACAACCAAAAATAAAATAAATGAATTTTTAAAATTTAAATAAATAATTTTTTAAAATGCGTTTCTCTTAAGTGCCCAATCTCAGATTCTATAAAGAACCCAAGGAAATAAAATTTATGTTTTAAGGCAAAACAAGAAAATTTAGGCATAACATACTTCCTGCCCATAATGGGTCCTCTGTAATGTACATCTGCATTATATTAATACACTAACTGTGCATGCTCAGTCGTTTCCGACTCTTTGCGACCCCATGGACTGTAGCCTGCCAGGCTCCTCTGTTCATGGGATTTCCCAGGCAAAAATGCTGGAGTGGGTTACAATGCCCTCCTCCAGGGGATCTTCCCAACCCAGGGGTCAAACCCACATCTCCTGCAGCTCCTGCATTGGCAGGTGGATACTATACCTCTGAGCCACCTGGGAAGTCCATACGTTAACCAGACCTCCTCAAAGCTGGGAATGCTGGCCTGACTGTAAATATCATTTTTTTTTCTACTTCTGATACCAGTAATGTAACTCTTTGGAAGATTAATTTTTTCCTTTCTTAATTCTGTAAGGGATCATGGATCTAATCTGTTGAACCTGTTCATTAGGCTTTAAATTTTTAATATTATGTTTTTATCTCTAAAAGCTCTTTTCGGTTTGTCAACAGCAACAAAAAATGAATCAATAGTCAATTTAAAGAGGAAATAGAGAATTCTAATCAAGCTGACCTGAGGACTATAATCTGGGACACAGTCTTTCACAAAGCTTTGAGTCCTATTAGAAGTTGAAGGCATAGTCACATACACAAGACCTAGTGCTTGCCTGTACATGCAGATCTGGACTGTACATATTTGGTGAAGTTTATGTCTCCTACACTCTTGGCAGATTCTTTACCATCTGAGCCATCAGGGAAGTCCCCAATAACACCATAGTCTTTCACAAAAGTCAGGAGAGTGGTTGGAACAGATGTTGTTGGTACCCCATGCATGCACCTTCGACATTCACTGATATTCACCAGCCCAGGGATTCCAGGATCTGGCTCCTGGGACTGTGCAAGAGTTTTCTCTACCCCTGGTGCTGGCCCAGTCCAGTGGCCCCAGGAGCAGCTCTCTCTGAGGCTGCCCCACTGCTAAATTTCCCCAGAGGGATGCATTCCAGTCAACATTCTTTTCTGACCTCCTGGTTCACTTCCCACCCCCACAAAGGTTTCCCAGGGTCACCCTCATGTAAGCTATTTGTACTTGTACCTTGTCTATTCCTGAGGGAGCCCACCTCTGAGACAGTGGTTGCAGTCACGCAGGAGGGAGGGTGTTGTATTGGGGAGGTATGTGCACAATTTCTGGTGCACCAGCCATGCTGTGTTTCTTGACCTGTGGGGGTGATTTACAATTCAAGTATTTATCATTATTTAATAAGTACACACGTGTGTTTTCCTGCACTTTTCCATATATATATATAGTATTTCACAATTGAAAAAATATTTATTTATATTTAGTTAACATTTGGGGCTTCCTAGTGGTAAAGAACACAACTGCCCACGCAGGAGACATAAAGAGGCAGAATAGGTTTGATCCCTGGTTCAGGAAGATCCCCTGGAGGAGGGCATGCAACCCACTCCAGTATTCTTGATTGGAGAATCCCTTGGACAGAGGAGTCTGGTAGGCTACAGCCCATAAGGTTTTGAAGAGTCAGACACAACTGAAGTGACTTAGCACACCCACATGCATTAATATTTGACTGCAGTGAGTCTTAGTTACAGCATGCAAACACTTAGCTGCAGCATACAGACTTCTAGTTGCAGCATGTGGGATCCAGTTCTCTGACCAAGGATTGAACCCAGGCCCCCAGCACTGGGAGCTCAGGATCTTAGCCACTGGACCACCAGGGAAGTCCTGAATTTCACAATTTTAAAAAGCAAAAGTGAGCAGATGAAAATCTACAAATGGTAGAAGGTGAACTGACACTTCAGAGGATAGTAAGGAGAATTTCAAAAATTTTGTAAAGGTCATGGAGTACCTGAGTCACATCTGTCCAAGGTAGCACAGCAGTGTGCAGGGTCAAGGCCTGTTAAAACCCGCCTTTATCTGTGGTCTCAGTCACTTTAACGTCATGCCATGAACAGGAAAGTTTTCATCAGAATTATGCCACCACTAATTGAGATTTTGCTGAGAAATTACTTTCATGAGTGAGTTTTACGAGTCCATTTAATTTCTGACCTCATTGAAATGGTTTATTTTTATAACCGTTTTATTTTTCAATTTTAATTTGAATGAGATTATTGTCTTCACATCAATTTAACCCTTTAGTCCATTTTTTTTGGTCCATATAAGATTTTGCTGACTATGCATCTACTGTTACAAAGGCTCTCCCAGGGCCATTGTACCTACCGAGTCTAATTTTCCTGAATCAAATATAAAGATGTAAATTCACTGTGTGCTTTTTAAGGCTATGTTATTTTTAAAATTTGTGTTGTTATTTGAAGCAGAAATATTCGTTACATATTAGATACAAGACTAATCATTTGTATGTGCTTATTCATCCATGAGAAAATGTCCCATGATTGCTCTGTGGTGGAAGATGGGACCATGGCCTTGCTAATCCAACCCTTCCATACATTTCCAGATACTCTTGCCTTTGAGTCAAACATCCTGCCCTTGCAATTTCTCTGTGTTCCTTTCCTCCAGCTTCTCCCTCTTCTCATCTCAGCACAGTCCTACCTGAAAAAGCAGAGTTGGTGAGACTCCTCTGCAAATGGCACTCTCTTCTCTGTGTCCTGAGGTTGTCCTCCAGAGGAGGGCTCCAACCTCCCTCTCTCTGGGACCCTGTCTGCTCCTCTGTGCTTGTGTACATGGGCATGTGTGTACCCAGTCCAACTGTCCCGTCTCAATGGCAAGCCCCAACCTCACTCCTCCCATCCCAGGCACCTGTTGCGGAGCCAGGGGCAGCTGGCATTCGTGTGGCAGAGGTGGCTGGCATGGTGGGGGTGACTGGTGGCAACATATTTCTACCTCACCTCTCCCTGAGATGCCTGTGATGCACTGACACAGAATGAGTTGGGTGAGCTGCTGCAGTATCAAAAGTTAAAACCACAGTGGACCAGAGTGGGCAGGAGCATGATGGGTATCCAATGGAGGCTCCATCAACACTCCACAGGGAGTCAGCTGATGACACTTGCTGTGTACCAGTCACTTGCCCCAAACACTTGCCAAGTGTGAGGATCGCAGACTTCTCACAAGCAGGGAAGGGGAATTCCCTGGCAGTCCAGTGGTTAAAACTCTGCACTTTCACTGCTGAGGGCCTGGGTTCAATCCCTGGTGGAGGAACTAAGATCCCACAAGCCAACCGACAAGGCCAAAAAAAAAAAAAAAGAGAGAGAGAAGCAGCAGCAGGGAAATTGAAGCCCAAGAAAGTGATCATTCACCCAACTTCACACAGCTGGGAAAATGGAGGCAGGATTTCACCGCAGGCAAGTCTTTGACTCCTTCTGACCTCAAAATCCACAATCCCACTCCCCAGAAGGGTCTCTGAATTGGAGACAATACGGGGACCAGACACCCCTGATCCTTCTGCACCACCCACTTTCAAAGAGGGTGGTCAGTCCTCAGAGGGGCTTCAGGGGTCTGCATTAGCAGGAGCCCTCCCTGTCCTCCAGCGTGCACCTGCTCTGCGGGGGCCTGCCATCCACCTCAAGGCTTCCACAGCCCACAGGGCCTTGGTGCAGAGACTGGGGGGTCCTCTCCTCTGAGGGCATCCCACTTTGTCTGTCTCAGCACAGTCCTAACTGAAAGAACAGAGTCGGGGAGAGCGCCCTCAGATGACTCCTTTCCAGCCGGGGAATGAGCGAGTCCCTGCTCTCACACCCACAGCCCACTCCTTCCTGGTATCCAGCTCCCTTCCTGCAGCCCCCACGTGCCCTTGTCAGCCTCCACACAGAAGCCTCCACCAGAGAGCCACAGAGACCTTCACTCTGGGGCTCAGCTGAGGACCTGGGGGCAGGGGCAGGCAGGACAGGGATGGGGGCTGTTGTCCAGGGAAGGTGGATGCCAGGAGCTTCCCCTCCTCCCCAGGCAGGGCTTACTTGCCACAGAAGAACCTGCACTGCTCCAACTGGCATAACTTCAGAATTACTGTAAAGGACAACCTGGCTTATATTTTAAGAGCTTCTACCCTGACCCCAAATTTCTTTCTTTCTTTTTTTTATAATGTATTTTTATTTTTGGTTGCAGTGGGTCTTCCTTGCTGCATACCAGTTTTCTCTAGTTGTGGCGAGCAGGCATTCCTCTTCAGTGTGATGCTTAGACTTCTCATTTCAGTGACTTCTCTTGTTGCAGAGCACAGGCTCTAGGCACAGTAGTTACAGCACGTGGGCTCAGTAGTTGAGGTGTGCAGCTCTAGCGCATGTGGACATCAGTAATTGCAGCACACAGACTCAGTAGTTGCAGCTCACGGGCCCTAGGACACTTGGGCTTCAGCAGTTGTGGCAAGAGGGCTCAGAAGCTGCCAGGCATAGGCTTAGTCGCTCGGCAGCATGTGGACTCTTTCTGGACCAGGGACCAAATTTGTGTCCCCTGCACTGGCAAGGCTGATTCTTATCCACTGCACCACCAGGGAAGTGCCCCAATTTATTTCTTATCTGAATCTTCTCTCCTTGACAACGGAGGAGAGGTTTCCACATCCTCCAAACACCAAGCTAGAGTGTAGGAGCTGGGGGCAGCTCTGGGCCAGAGAGCCAGGACTGGCTGCCTGGAAGGGGGCAGAGGGGAGCCAGGTGTCCCCTCCAAGCCTCCACCAGATAGGCCTGACGTTAACAGTCCTAAGAATGATGACGACGGGCTACTGTCTTGTGGAAGACGAGAGGGGCAGTGCAGAAGAAGCCTGGCTCAGAGGCGGCCAGAAAGGGACACAAGCCTTGGGGGGCCCTGACCACAGCTGGCCCTGGAGGTCTGGCAGGCGGTGGAAAGGCTACTCGCGCCGGGGAGGGGCGAGGTTGGAGTGTGGGAGGAGCACTGAGTGGGCGGGATAGGATATCAACGAGTGGGCGGGGTATGGCAGTGGGCGGGGCTTCGAACACGCCGTGCGTGGGTGGAGCTCGCTCTGACATGAAACCTACATTGAGTGGATTTTGTCTCTACAGCTCTGGTGCTTTCTGGGAGCATCCGTGAGGTTACAGTTTTGTCTAAAATAGGTTTTCTTTCCATGGCGTAAGAACAACTGGCACCTTGGCTGCGAATTCTTGGTGAGTCATCACCAAATATACACCCAGTGTGAATCTGTGCTCAGCTGTTAGTTTCTATTTACTTCTCGACAGCAGGAGGAAGAAATACGAGTTAATTGGTGTGTGCAAGTGCCTGGCTTTGGGGAAAATATGGTTAGTCCTTTTTTAGTTCCTCGGTCTATTTTTATTTGAGCATCAGAGAAAGAAACTTGAGAAATGCTTTTCCATAGTCAAATGGCATAAGGTGGCATAAAAAGATCCCTTGCTTTATCACCTGACAATAGCAGACATGCCTTCTCTCCTCGGCTGTCCGCTTCTAGGCCAGAGGCCACTGCACAATGCCACACAGATGCAGTGCAAACTTCATAATGATTTCAGTGCTCCAGAAATGATACCCTTGTCTGGCAGTTCCTCAAGCACTCACAGTAGTTACTACATGGCCCAGCAATTCCACTCCTATGTATGCACCTAAAAGAAATAAAAACACATTTTCCTGGAAAAGGAAATGGCAACCCATTCCAGTATTCTTGCCAAGAAGTCCCATGGACAGAGGAGCCTGGTGGGCTACAGTCCATGGGTTCTGTAAGAGTCGGAGATGACTGAACAACTAAACAGCAAAAACAACAACGCAGAGACACAAAGAAAATTGGTAGTTACCAGGACTTGAGGGGGAAGGGGAATACAGACTGAACGATTAATGGATATGGAGTTCTCTTTCGAATGATGAAAATGTTTTGGAACTAGGCAGAAGTGGTGGTTGCATAACACTGTCAATGTAGTAAACAGTCACTGAATGGTATACTTTGAAATGGCTAAATTTATATTTTGTGAATTTTTACATGAATAAAAGTATATTTGTAAAGGAGAAAAACAGACATCTGCACAGAAATTTGTACAGAACTGTTCACAGAGGCATTATTTACAACAGCCAAAAGGTGGAAGCAACCCAAATATCCATCAGCTGAGGAATGGGTGAACAAAATGTGGTCTATCCGCACAATGAAATATTATTCAGCTTTAAAGAGGAAGGAAATTCTAACTTGCTACAACATGTATGAACATTGAAGACATTGAACATTGAAGACACCCTAAGTGAAATAATTTAGTCACAAAAGGATAAAGGATAAATACTGTATGATTCCATATGCAATCCCTAGAGTGGTCAAATTCATAGAGGCAGAAAATAGATTGGTGGGTGCCTGGGGCTGGGGAGAACAGAATGGGGAGATATTGCTTAATGATGACAGAGCTTCTGTTTTACAAGATGACAAAATTCTGGAGATGGATGGTGGTGATGGTTGCATAACAATTTCTCTTTTTTTTTTTTGCATAACAATTTCAATGTGCTTAATGCCACTGGATTACAACACTGAAAAATGGGTAAGATGGTATAATAAATTGCATGTTATGTATATTTTAGCACACTTTAAAAAGGAAAACGAGACGAAACCAGGTCTCTGCTGCCACACTGATCAGCTTCAGCCATGGAAGACCCAGGCAGGACCTCGGGCCTTGAAGGCTTCTCTGAGCCCTTGTTTCCCTGATGTCAGCAGGAATGACACCCCCACTTCTCAAGGTTGCCGTGAGATTAATGTGGGCTAATCACAGACACTCTAAGACCCCTTTGCTGTCTAGCAGCCACAGGCCTGGACACTCTGGATTTTTTTTAACTCTTTATCAAATTTGTTACAATATTGCTTTTGTTTTACAGTTTTGGTTTTTTGGCCCCAAGGCATGCAAGATCTTAATTCCTAGACCAGGGATCAAGCCCATGACCTCAGCAGTGAGAACAATGAGTCCTAATCACTAGCCCAGGGAATTTTCAAGATCTTTAAAAATGTTTAACTTTTCTTGCAACTATTTCATCATCTTGAGTACCATAAAAAGGCAAGTTTGCTTGTAAAACCAGACATGTCCTACCAAACACTTCTGAAGTTTAGGGTCTTCCATCTGCTGAGTTTTTGAAACAATCTCTCTGTCTCTGACATCTCTAAATATATTTTTCCTAAATGCCTTTGTGTGACGTGCAGAGATTTTAATGCAAAAATTAGACATGGCATGTTGAAACCTTAGGAAGCACAAATGTGTGGGAGCTTTCACTTAAAAGCACAAGGTTGAGGGTGAAGTTTCACACAAAAGAAGCTGCTTGTTTTCTTCCTCTGGCATTCTGAATCAAATAGATTTTCTCTGAAAAGAAATGTTCTTCAGGCTCTGGGGTTGAGAAGGGATATTTTCTGTAACTCAAGAGGGGAAGAAATGGTGGGTTTGGCACAGGATGAAAATGTTCTCTTTCAATAAACAGCATACTTTTTCCTGGAGAAAAGCACTTTGGGGGCCTTTCTGCAGAGCACTGGGCTGGCCTGCCTCTTGTAGGATCTGGGCTACAGCATGTCCATGCTGCCCCCCCCACCCTCACCCCCTACCCTCCTACCCCTTCCCCACACCCCGCTCCCTGGTGCCCAGAACAGGAACTGGAGGCTGGGTCTTCTAACTGCAGCCAAGGGTGCACGCTAACTCCCAGCTCCAGTTCCTTTGGATTTAGTGCTCAGAGTAACACAGGGGAGATGAGGGCGCGGGTGGGGTGGGGGGCGGTGCAGGCTGCAGGTCGCTTGTGCATTCACTGCCTTGGGTCCTAGGTCTGACTTTCCCATCTCTGCTCTGGATCTCATGACCCTGATGACCCAGAGCAGTCAGAGTGTAGGGACCACTTCTTTCAGGGTCTAATTGGTGTGAGACCAACTCCAGCCTTTCTGTAGCCAAGGCACACACTCCTGTCCCCAGCATCCTGGCCTGGCTCAGGGAGCTTCTCACTGAGATGATGGCACGTGAGCAAGAGCTGGGCACGGGGGCCCTGGGAGAGCCCACCATGGCCTTAAGTCCAAGTCCTCATGCAGCCCCTAGTGTTTGTGAGATGTGGAGTGGCTCCTTGGAGGGGGACACAAGGCTCTGCCCCTACACATAGTCCACAACACAGTGACGGGTGCCATAGATGGGACCCCAGGAAAGGGTGAGAGCATCCCCTGACCTGGGTTTGGAGCAGCCAGCTTCTGAAAGACCCCACTCCTATGGATGGTGAGACAGGAAAGATGCTGTTTTCAACTCACTCACTGAGCACTTTGGGCCTCACGTTGTGTCAGGAAGCTGCCCACTCCCCTAGTTATAATCATGTTTTCAAATCCCCAACTTACGCAGTTGGTGGGAGAAGGAATGCCCAAACAGGAACATTCAGTTAGATACAAAGCTGATGAATGCCCTACAGAATGGTGGAAACTTAGCAGCCAGGCAGGAAAATAAGACTGCAAGTTCATCTCTCACTTCTCTGTGTTGTGCCGAGTCAGTGTGGATAGTGAGTCAAAGTTCATTCCCAGGAGAATCGGCGACTCTTAAGCAGTTCTCTGGAAATTGCTTGGCCTTTTCCCTGGGCTGTGGATAGTTGGTGCTGTTTGTGGAGATGATGGACATGCAAACGGATGTTTTAGTTAGACACAGGATGAGGCCCAGCGCAGGTCAGGACGGTGGAGGGAGGGTTCCTGGGAGGAGGTGTCGCTGTGGACACTGATCTAGTGGGAAGGAGCAAGTGGGCATGAAGCAAAGGGCTGAAGTGGCATCAAGCGCTCCGGAAATACACTGGTGTCCCCAGCAAAGCATTGGAGATGAGCAGGACACAGAGCTGAGCCTACAGAGCCCCCTGCGCACTGTGGCCAGGGCAGGCCAGGGAGCACTGCTCTTCAGGGGGGGAAGATGTCAGATGTGTGAGTGGCACCACCAACCGAATCAGGTGAGGGCCAGATCAAGGTCAGGTCAGGACTGGGTGAAAGTCAGGGAGGGATCAGGCAAGGGCCGGGGGCAGACAATTATTTCATGAGGGTCAGGTGATGCAATTAAGCAAAATATGATAAGAGTGCATGGATGGACAGGGTGGACCCTCACTTGCCCCGGAAGAAGATAAAGAACAATGATGCTCTGCCCCAAAGAAAAATGCTAGAACTAGATATTGGGCATGTTACTGAGGCTTATTTTAACTTCCAGCAATGGAACATCCATCTGGAGATGGCTAGGGCCATGGAACTGTTCCAGTCACATGACAAGAAGTCCGCAGCTGGTGGACCACAGAAAAGGTTTCACGATGCCCTCGTGGTCACTAGCTTCATCTGGAAGTTGGCTCCCTGGTGTCCCTTTTTTGAAGCCCGCAGCAGACACCCCTCATGTTCCTTCGCTAAAGTCACATGCTAGGCCACACCTCCACTGGCTAGAGCCAGGAGACAGACAGGCTCAGATCAGCAGTTTTCAAGTGTGATCTGAGTGGGCTCTTTCATGGTCATATAGGTAGGATTAGGGCCCACCTTGATGACTTCATCTTAACTTGATTATGTCTGCAAAGACTCTATTTCCAAATAACGTCACATTCACAGGTACTAGGGATAGGACTTCAATAGATCTTTTGGGGATAACCCTCATCATATAGTATACGGTGAACACGTGTCTCCAGTTTTCCACTACAGTATTACAGTCAAGGCTGAGCAATATAGCTTTTAGCATTGATAAACAAGGCATGTTATTTAGAAACACAGAAAGAAGCTTGAAGCAGTTCATAAAATTGGGATGGCATGTCATGATGCCATCCTGGCCCCACTATGCCACCAGTGGGTCTTTGACACCTTGCGGTTACAGTATTGGTTCTATCTCCACTTGAGAGAGATCAAGTATTTGAAGGGGGCTTTTTCTGATTTTTGGAGAAGGAAGACTCTGGCCTTTAAAAACTGTTTTTCTTAAGAACAGTTGGAGGCCTGATGCTATCTTAACAAAAATCAGCTGTAGGAGTTTTGTGGTGTTTTTTAAATTTTATTTCATTTTTATTGAAGTATAGTTGATCTACAGTGTTGCTTAATCTCTAACTGTAGTTTTATGTCAATGAATTCTTCAGAATTTCCGGAGCCCTGACCAGGGTGGTGTGTTGTAGAAAATCATAAATGACAGTCAAGGATTCAGTAAAGGACCAGTTGGCCCTCCAGCCTCCTTGACCATCAGCACAGTGGCCTCCCCCCTATCTTCCTAAGTATGTCTTTACCGCTTCATCTTCTAATTACATCTTATCCATGGAGAAGCATCTGTAAATAATCCTGTCTGCCCTTCTGTTTTACTTGCATTGTTCCCAGTCAGTGTCTGTGCTAGCAGGAGCCGGGAAGAGGTGTTGGGGGCTTTACTTTAGCCTGACCTCTGGAGCAGCTCCAGGAGATGTTCAGGGAGCCAATTTCAGCTTGGCCACAGGAAGGAATTTTCCAATGGTCAAAGGTAGATGGGACTGGAAGCCTGGCTTTGAGTTATCAGATGGGCAAGTGGCATAGAGATTCCTCTACTTTCTGCCAGGACTTTGATTGAAATTTGCTGGGGTGGGGGTGGGCAGAAGTCAGCGTCTAGCTGTGGAATCATCCCCCAGGAGGCTGGGGGGCTCTAGTGGTGGGAACCCTTCTCCCTTTGTGAAATAAACACCTCTGGTGAAGACATTCCTGGCACTGTTCAGTGGGCCTTATTTTATCCTAGGGCAGAAATATGGAAATCCATATGTGGATATAAGCCTTTTCTTAGGTGGTTACTTTTATTTGGGAAGTCCAGCAGAAGGAGGGATCCTCTTTAACTAGATAATTGTCAAGTGGCTCTCAGCCATTAGGGACCGTGGAACAGAGAGTTGGAGATGGGAAGAAATTCCCCTGAGTTTTTTGGTTTGGTTTTTGCAAGAATAGGAGTGGGGATAGAATTCCACCTCCTGCATATTTTTCCAATGTCCACTTTCCATCTTTCAATCTTACTGTATTTCCTTTTTAATTAAACAGTGGCTTCACCAGTACATAAACTAACCAATCAATCAATAAGCAGTAAGTTGTAAAGTAGTGTTCCAAAGGAAACCTGTTTTTAGGTCCAAATGACAACGATAAAAATCTTAAACAATTGGTTTTTAAATTCGTCTTCTCTCTCTCCTCTGCCCCCTCTTCCCAAGTGGGGGGCTACAGCAGTTCCCTGCACATGCGCAGAGGCGCAGAGGGTTTTTTCCAACATTGGCTGGAAGGATGGAGCGGGAGAGGTTGGGGCCTAGGGCCTCCCAGCCGTTGGAGTTCTTCAGCGAACCTCAGGATGAAGCCCTAGTGTGGCGTCTCCAGAGGTTGAGCGCCACCACGCCGGCGCGCGCCGCTTAGCGCTGTCTGGATTCCGCGCGTAAAGGAACGCACACCTAGCGGGACGCCCAGCGCAGAAGACAGGCCCTCCACCCGGCGCCCACTGCTCCCTAGATGCGGAAAGGAGCCCAGGAACTGGAGGGTCCTCACCTGGTCCTCTCTCCCAGCATCTGCACAGACACTTGCACGGACTCACACACAAGCACCTGAAGACATACCCAGGCACAGGTGCGCAGACGCGTGCACACACGCGCGCAGAGGCACGCGGATGCACACAAACACGCGCACCGGCACTCACAAGCACGCGCACCCAGCACTCCGCGTGGTGCGGTGGGAGGACCCGTGGGAGCGACCGGGCTCGCCTGGGGCACGGCCCTTGACATCGGGCTACCTCCCGCGTGTCTGCGACCGGAACCGGCCCTTGCGCCGACCCCATCCGGCCCAGTGAGGACTCCGGGTGGGTGGGAGGCGAGCCCTGGCACCCAGCCCGTGGGCCCAGGCAGGAGCGTGATCACCCAGCCTCGCCCCCTGATCGCCCCGCCCCGCCCCACCCTTGGCCCCGCCCCACCCCGCCTCCCGTCTACCATAGGCGGCTGAGACCGTAGGTTCCCGGGAGGGGCGGGTGGGGAGCGGCCTGGAGGCGGAGACGAAAGCGAGATGGATGGGCAGCCAGCCAATGAGAGCGTATAGCCGCCCTAGCAACTGCGGCCGGCCAATGGCTGGGCGGAGCCCGAGTGCGCGCTGTCAGGCTGCGGGGACCGCGGGGCTAGCAGTGCTCCAGGGACCTCTGGACCCGCGCGGCGCTGGACTGCCAGGCCACCGCCTCTGCGCTGTCCCGTGGGCTGGGCATGGGCGCGGGCGCTGGCGCGGCACGATGAGCACCGGGGGCAGCCCGGTCCGCGCCTACGACTTTCTGCTCAAATTCCTGCTGGTGGGCGACAGCGACGTGGGCAAAGGCGAGATCCTGGCGAGCCTGCAGGACGGTGCGGCCGAGTCCCCGTACGGCCACCCCGCGGGTGAGCGCCGGGCCGGGAAGGAGTGGGGGTGGAGCGCGCGGGGACTGGGGAGGAGAGGGGCGCAGGCCCGAGAGCTAGGCGGGGGAGGGTTGCAGGGGAGGAGAGGAGAAGGGGTGGAGAGCGCGGGGGCTGCGAAGAGCGGTAGCTGGCCCGGGGAGGGGCGCCAAAGAGCCGAGCAAAAGAGGCCGGGGAGGTACGGGGTCCCGAAGGGGAGCGCTCCGCGGGCGGAGGGAGCAGGGAGATCAAGGAGGGGAGCAGAGGGCGCGGAGCCTGGGAGGGAGAGCGAGGCCGCCGAGGCGCGGAGAGGAGGGGTGGAGCGCGCCGGGACTGTGAAAGAGAGGGGACGCGGGACCCGGAAGGGGAGGGCCGGGCTTAGGGCCGTCGAGTCTCTGCCGGAATCCCGCTCGCACGACGCGGGCAGCCCCGGCTGCACACCCCGAACCCTGGACATGGGGGACCCAGGGGACTAGTCGGGGTGCGGCTGGGACGCGCGCACTCCGAGCGTGAGGCGGGAGCGAGCGGCTGAATGGGGCGCTGGGGTACTCCTGACCTGGGGGTGACTGCCAGACGACCACACAGTCCGGGTTTGGGGAGGAAGGTTGGCGGGGCTGCTCCAGGGTGTCCTGCCGGGAGGTCGCATTTGGCACACGACGAGTCTGGAAAGGACGCGTGGGGATGCGACGCCGGCGAGGGGCTGGGAGCGTGGGATCGGAGCACAGCGGGGGCAGGCTCGCAGGTGGTGGCTCTGCGCTTGGGTCGGATGGGAAGGGAGGGAGGGAAAGCACAGCGGACACATCTCGAGGCTTCTCCAGGGTTCCCTGTGTGTGGAGGGGCTCCTCCTCCTGGTGGATAGGCCTGAGAGGGCAAGGTACCCTAGTAACTCTAGGGAGCATGGTCTGGGGTGCAAGAAGGGAAGGACCGACAGAGAGTGAGGGTCCCAGGGTGACGGGAGACCAGAGGACCCAATGGCAGCCTACAGGGGGTCCGGGAAGTTTCTGGTTTGAGAGCAGCAGCCCCTGAAAGAGGGTGGGCATTAGGAGGAAAAGAAGGGCAGCAGGGAGGAAAGTGGGCGGAACTTGGGCCAAGAGGTGGGAGGACCAGGTGTTCCCGCAGTGCCCAGGTCTTTACCCACTACAGGCTGCTTGGCCGGTGCAGACTGAGTGGCTGTGGAAGGAGACCTGTGGATGTTCACCCTTGAGCTAACATCTCAGGGGCAGGAGCCACATTTCCAATACAGAGGCTGCTGCTTGCTGTCTGGTTCCTGGGTAGCTGAGGAAGGCAGCCTAGGGAATGGAATCTTAATGTTCAAGCCTGCCTGGGGCTGCTTCTTGTCCTGGTCAGCCAGGGTAGGACTGAGAAGACAATGGGCAGCACAGTGAGTTGGGGAAGGCTTGAGATGGGGGCATGAGCTGACGGTGAAAACCTGGATCCATTCTCACACTGCAGTGCATGTAACAGTCACCTCCTGGTCCTATGAAAATGCAGATTCTGATTCTAGAACAGACTGTCCAAGATGATGTCATCAGCTACACGTAGTTTTTTACGCTTAAAGCATGTTAGAAGGAAATACAACTAAAAGTGTGCGTGCTCAGTCACTTCTGTCGCATCCAATTCTTTGTAACCCTATGGACAATAGCCTCCATCCATGGGATTCTCCAGGCAAGAATACTGGAGTCGGTTGCCATGCTCTGCTCCAGGGGATCTTCCCAACCCAGGGATGGAACCCAGGTCTCCTGCATTACAAGTGGATTCTTTACCGCTGAGCCACTGGAGAAGCCCTAAAAGTGTGCATTAGCCACATTTATAGTGCTGGACAGCCACTTGCGAAGCAGCAGAAGTGCTGGACAGCGCAGTGCTGGGTTTAAGCTCTAAGAGGCTGGGGAGCTGTGACTGTTTCCTCCTCAGCTGGGTCCTCTTGGTGTGGGGCTCAGTGAATGGATGGGCCAGAGGTGAAGTAACAAAACTTTCAGCAAACACAGTGCTGTGTATGTTTGGGGGGAATAGGCTGTGGAACGTTTTCTGTTCTGTAGTAGATGAACAATGTGGGGGCAAAAAGGAACGTGGACCAGCGTTTGCACAAAGGTCCTTCTGGCTGGTGTGAATGGAGGCTTGGTGCTTCTGCTCTGTTACTTTCATTCTATGTGCTGAACCGAGACTTCCAACAACTAGTTAGTGATTTCTCCTGAAGTTTTTTCCTTGACACAGAGGGAGGATTTAGGCTAAAAAGACACGTTCCACAAAAGGTCTTGTCAGCTTGGCTTGAGACGCTGCAGATAGATGCGCCCTCTGTGGGTCTTTGATTTACTAAAAGATTTTTCTTGGATTAAGAAAAGAGACTATGGGGCTTCCCTGGTGGCTCAGTGGTACAGAATCTGCCTGCCAATGCAGGAGACAGGGGTTCAATCCCTGATCCGGGAAGATCCCACATGATGCGGAGCAACTAAGCCTGTGTGCCACAACTATTGAGCCTGTGCTGCAGAACCCAGAAGCTGCAACCCTTGGGCCCAGGGGCTGCAACTTCTGAAACCTGCGTGCCCCAGAGTCCATGCTGTGCAGCGAGGGAAGCCACCACAGTGAGAAGCCTGCCCACCAAAACTAGAGAGTAGCCCCCACTTGCCACAACTAGAGAAAGCCCGCATAACAACAAAGACCCAGGCAGCCAAAAATAAATAAATAAAACTATTCACAACTGAAAAAGATTATGAAAAATTGTAAGAAATTGGAATCATCATAATTATTATTTTAAAGATACATTTCACTCTGAAACAGCGTGGGTGCTTCTGACAGAAAAGGTGAGGGCCTTTCAGCCTCACAACCCATCTCCCTCCACCCTATGCCTGAGTTCAGAGGCTGTTTATTATGTTCAGGTTGCCCAGGTTCCAAACACCCAATTCTGCATAGTAGCTACAGTGCCCACAATTGCTCAGTGTTAATTCAATATTTCAGAGTCCTCTGTGCTCACCTGTAATCTTTTATTTTGCCGTCCCTCTGATTAGCTAATTTCATTTCAATCATGTTTTGAGGACGGGCTCATGAGTGTTTCCTAAGCATTTTCATGTCTGACACTGTCCTTTGCCTCTATCTTTGAACACTGTCTTGGCTGGGTGTAATAGTCTCAACTGCTGTTTTCTTTCCCTCAACCTTTGTAAGTACTGCTCCCTCCTCTGCCATTGGATGTGGGGAAGCCTGAAGTCAGCTGATTTTTTTTCCCCATACAGGTGATTTGCATTTCCTTCACGAATTTCTGAAGGGTTCCTTCCTTTTGCTTCATTTCTTGAGCTTAACCAGACCATGTCTCAGAGCTGAAAGCTTCATTTTGAATTCCCGACACACTGAGTATTCTTTCAATTTGCAGATTTTTTTCTCAATTTTAGGGAAATTTATCTTATGTCCTCAAAACATCTTCTGGTGCATTTATTGGTGTTTCTACTTCAGCGACACCAGTTGTATTTCCTGTGGCTGCTGGGCAAATTGCCACAAATGTAGTGGCTTGAAATGATACAAAGTCTCTTACAGTTCTGAGGGGTGGTAGTCAGCACAACCTCATAGGCTAAAATAAAGATCAGCAGGCCTGCATTCCTTTCTGGAGGTTCTAGTAGTGAGTCTGTTTTCCTGCCTTTTCCACATTCTAGAATCTGCCTTTGTCTCTTGGCCTGTAGGTCCTTCCCCACCTTCAGGGCCAGCAGTGGGGGTTGGGGGGGTCTTTCTTTGAATCTCATCATTCTGAGCTGGACTCTGCCTCCTGCCTCACTTTTAAGAAAGGTTGTGATCACACTGGGCTTCCCAGGTGGTGCTAGTGGTAAAGAACCCACCTGCCGATGCAGGAGATGTAAGATATATGGGCTCGATCCCTGGGTTGGGAAGATCCCCTGAAGGGGGGCACGGCAACCCAACCTAGTATTCTTGCCTAGAGAATCCCATGGACAGAGGAGCCTGCAGGGCTACAGTCTATAGGGTCACAAAGAGTCGGACATGACCAAAGAGACTTAGCACGCACGGATGTGATCACACTGGGGCCACTAGATGATCCAGAATAATCTCTGTATCGTAAGATCACCTCACTAGCAAAACTTAATTCCCCTTTGCCATGTAACCTAACATATCCACAAATTCTGTGAATTAGGACATGGATCTCTTTGATGGGCCATTATTCTGCCTGTTAGTAGCTCAGTTGTGTCCATCTCTTTACAACCCCATGGACTGTAGCCTGCCAGGCTCCTCTGTCCATGGAATTCTTCAGGCAAGAATACTGGAGTATCTTAGTTTCCCAACCAAGGATCAAACCCATGCCCTCTACAGTGAAAGCACAGAGTCCTAACCACAGGACCACCAGAGAATTCTCTAATTTTTCCTTACTTTTAAAATTCTCCTCTTTTTCAATTTTTAAAAACTTCTTTACAAGTTCATTAAAAAACTTTCCTTTGAACTATTTTACCAACTTCATGTTTTTATTAGATTGTTTCATTGCATGAAGTAACTGGAATGAATTTCCATCTGCTCCTGGGCTCACATTTCCTCACAAGTTGAATTCTGTTTCCCATTCCTTTTTAAACTTTTGTTGAAGTATGAATCATACATATAGGAAAATGTACCTATTATAACTGCATAGCTCAGTGAATTTTCACAAAGCTAACAAACCCATGCAACCAGCACCCCGGAAGCACAACACCAACAGGTTCCTAGGCCCCCAATCCTTCCGCCAGCCACCACACCCCAAAACATGACCACTGGCCGGGCTTCTGACAGCATGGGTCATTATTTTTTCGTTCATTCTGTGTAAAAATTAGAGCTGTACTGTGACTGCTTCTCTTGCTCTCATTGTGTAAGACTCTCCTGGGTCATATATGGCTGTGGATGGTTTATGATATCCCTGGTGTGAATGCACCCTGATCTATTTATTTACCCATCCTGCTGGGGTTGGCATTTCTGTGATTTCCAGTTTCTGGCTGTTGTGATTAGTCCTGCTGTGAATGTTTCCACTGTGCGTCTTTGGAATACCAAAGACCTATTTCTGTCAGAATATACCTGGGATGGCTGAGTATTGTGGCACACATATGTTTAATTTAAGAAGATATCCTGAAAATGTTTTCAGTTTAGACTCTTGCTGCCAAGTTTGGGAGTTCTGTTTGCTCACATCCGTACCAACACTTGGTTCTTGTTCTTTTGCATTCTAGCCCTTCTGGAAAGTATAGTATAGTTTGAATTTGTATCTCTCTAATGACTGATGAGATTGAACACCTTTGTCCATTTTTCATTAGGTTGAATTTACTGGGCAGTGCGGGTGTTTGAAAAAATACATTCTGGCTGTGAGTTCTTTGTCAGAAATACGTATCGTGAGTACCTACTCATGTGTTGATGTTTTGCCTTTAATCCCTTTAATAGTATTTCTAAGAACAGAAACCCTTCATTTTTACATAATCCAAATGATGGGTATTCATGGTGGGGCCTCTGGGTGCTGAACAAGTCTCTGCCTGTTCCAGGCTGGGGATGTCCTCTGAGGCTCCACTGTCTTATCTCTGACTTTGGAGGCTGCTGTCCCCCTGGACTGAGGGATGGTGGGGGGTGGAGGTCAAGACACATTCTTTTCCAGCTGGATACCCAGTAGAGACCCCCTTCCCCGGCATTGCTTTGTCATTCTTGTCGCAGCCGGGGCACCAGACAACCCCCCACCTGCATGCTTTCTGCTCTGCAGGTGGGTCTGCTCCGTGCTCTCAGGAGGAGCTGCTGTGGATCCCTGTGTCTGTCTCATACCCGGGCAGCTCCACCTGCACGTAGTCTGTGCTCTGACACAGTCTGGTGAGGCCTGGCTTCTCCACCAAGGACCTTCTGTTTTCCTCCTAGCCTGCAGTTGGAGGACGGGGTCTTGGGTTCCTGATCCTGTCCTGCAACCCAAGCTCTGGGAGGAGCAGGAGGGTGCATGTGAGCTGTGGAGACCTCTCACTGGGTGGCCCATTGCCCAAGGAGCTGTCCTTCCATCCCATGAGTGACATGTACACTCACGGTCCTGCCAGGCCTTTACTGGCCCTGGAGCCTCACTGCTGTCCAGTGGGTTGGTGCTCAGTCCTGCCTCTTCACCCCTTGGAAGTCCTGCTCCAGGCAGAAGTGGAAAGAAGGCCTCAACAGCCAGGATCCAGAAGGAGGCGAATCAAGGCTGCGGCTCATCTTGGGTCCCCGCTGGGCTCGGGCTGGAGTGTTCCTGATGCCACGTTCATACCCTTTCCTTCCCTGACTGCTGAGTTTCTACATTTTGTTCATTTCATGAGTGATGGGAGTGGATCACACTGACATTAAAAGCTACAATCTCTCGCCTTCCAGTTTTTTTCCTTCCCAACAGGAGACTCACTGTTTCTCTGACTACTTTCTTTTGACTGTTTCTCCAGCTTCCTTTGCCCAGCAGGAAGCTCCTATCTTTCTTTCTCCATTTCATGTTTGCCAAGAGCTAAAAATAACAGTTCCCACTTATTGAGAGTATAGAAGAACCATGGTGTGAAATAGGTTATTTGTCTTTTCTCTTTGCCTTTGACAGTCTTTCTGCCAGGAGATGCCCACTCTCTCCTGCTACCTTCTAGATGCTGCAGACAGCTTACAGGGACTCTGCCCATCTCCCTGGGCAACCACTTTAAGATTCAAAGCACGATTTATAAAGTCATCACTTTCCAGTTTGAACTGAGAGTTGAGTCATGTTTTATCCTCCTTCTTCATGGTCAAACTCCTTCATCTCCCTCAGTACCACTTGTGACCACTCAGTAAACTTAATGCATTGGGTTTTTTAAATTATGTCATAAATACTTCCATGTATTTGAAAATTATTTTTAAAAAAGTGCATTTGTATCAGATTTTCTTGTTAAAAGTCCTTGAGTAAGTCCTACCTCTCCTGTGTCTTTGTGGGATCTTCTCCCTGCAGTGGTGACAGCCCCTTTAGTCTGACCTCTAAGTCCTGCAAACCCCCAGTCCAGGGTGAACCTGACTTTAGGCGATGGACAGGGAAGGGCTCAGAACTAGCCAGTCCAGGTTCCTTCCAATCAGAGACTCAGCTACCAGAGCCAGAGGCCCACCCACCACCCCTTGTGTCCTTTGCTACTGTCATGGGATGCCTGGTGACTGGAGGGTGAGCTCAGCCAGGTAATCACAGCCTCCAGGGCCTGCCCAGGTCCTGCCGGCCACACCTGCTTATTCGTCACTGGCCCAGGAGCTCAGATTCTACATGTCCACTGTTAGGGGTGAAGAGAGGCAGCGAGGTGTGTGGAAATGGCTGGCATATTGCTGAGCACTTGCAGGCTGTGGTAGGCTCACTTCACCTTAAGAGATTGCTTTGAACCTATGTTTCAAACTTTCCAGGCTTCTTTAGCTTAATTGGGGGCAAAGGGTGAATTGTGTATAAACAAAAACAGAAGAGCTGCAATGCCCGAGGGGCTTGGACCTAAAAATATCAGTTATGTAGATTTTGTCAGATCCACAAAGAAGACAATTTAAAAGGGGCTGTGATGTAAGACAGCAGCTTCAGTGACGTCTTCAGGGTTTACCTTCTTCAGAAGTGAGCTTGCCTCCTTGGAGGCCTCAACCAAATTCCTCACTTGGCTTGAGTCACCCTCCCCTCTCCTCCTCTCCAGGAGCAAGGGTGCCGGCCCACCCAACCATTTGCAGGGGCTCCAGGGGCTCCTAAAGCTGGTCTAACTGCAGCATGCTGGCTTAAGATGCTACCAGCATTTCATCAGTTTGCTAACGCAGATGACTTCTCTCTTTAGGTGATCTTCTTTTTGTTTTTAAGTTTAGTTTTGGCTGCACTGGGTCTTCCTTGCTGCGTGAGAGCTATTCTAATTCCTTTCGTTTTCCATATAAAATTTAGCTTTGTCAATCTACCCACCCCCAAAACATCCAACCAGGATTTTTGACTGAAACTGAATCTATGAATCAATTTGGGGAGAACTGCCAACCTAACTATACTGGGTCTATCAATCCAATCCATGAACACATTATTTCTCTCCACTTATTTATGCCATCTTCTCAGTCAACCGGCTTTCATCGTATTCCTTGCCCCAACATCTTGTCTCTTGGATTCATTGACCTGTTGTGTGGCAAGCAGAGGGAACTTGGACCTGATCACTGAGCCCTGCTGGTGGCCTGAGTCCAGGTCTAAGCAGTGCCCACATTAAGGGGTGACCTTGAGACCTGGCAGGGGCAGCTTTGCAATTTGAAGGGGCTGGGACCCTCTGAGGTGTCGGGGCTCTGGAAAGAAGGGGTAGTCGTTGGGCCATATCAAGTGATAGTTAGGGGAAACTCTGGGTTACCCCTAATTTCATTCTTGGTGGGTGATGTACTGGGTCCCATCAGTATCTGGTTGGTGGAGCTTGTTCTTGCTGTGGGATTTCACAAGGCCTGAATACAGTAGCTTAGCACATAGATTGTTAGGGGAAAAGGCGGGCATGACAGTGGTCCTGTCCCTGCCAGGGAAGGCATGGGAGTTTAGCCCCCAAATGGGGAGTGAGCAGCTGGGGCAGCTAAGAGCTGGGAGCTGTGTAGATGAGCTGGGGTAGCCAGGGTCAAACCACTTTGCTATATTTTTTTTCTTTTTGTCCATACTACGTGTAGCATCTTAGTTCCCTGACCAAGGATTGAACCCTTGCCCCCTGCATTGGAAGTTCGGACTCTTAACCACTAGAGTGCCAGGGAAGTCCCCACTTTGCTATCTCAAAGAGAAAAACCAGGAAGGAGAAATGTACAGCGAATACACTTTCCTCTCTGCTGATTCAGACAGTAAAGAATCCGCCTGAAATGGGGGAGACCTGGGTTCAATCCCAGGGTTGGGAAGATCCCCTGGAGGAGGGCAGGGCAACCCACTCCAGTATTCTTGCCTGGAGAATCCGCATGGGCAAAAGGATCCTGGTGGGCTACAGTCCATGGGGTCACAAAGAGTTGGACATGACTGAGCGACTAAGCACAGACTCTGAAAAAGAGCCGGACTTGGGGTGGGGAGGGAGGTGGGAGGGGGGATCGGGATGGGGGATACATGTAAATCCATGTCTGATTCATGTCAATGTATGGCAAAACCACTACAATATTGTAAAGTAATTAGCCTCCAACTAATAAAAATAAATGGAAAAAAAAAAAAAAAAGAGCGGGACTAGTGTGGACTTCAGTAGCTGCTCTCTGCGAGGTATTCTCATATGATGAACACACTTCAAATCCCCATTTAAAACATGACACTTTTAGAACCACTTAGAAACGTGAGGCAGGCTCTGAGCCGTGGGTGAAGCTTGGGCCTGTACCTCAGCCCTGGGGTCTTCATGCTTCTCCCATGCTGAGCCCCCTCAGTCCTATGAGGTGCCCCAACATTTCCCAACAAAGTGCCCTTCTGATCTGAAAAGCCGGGCAGGGTACATCTTGGGATAGGACTTACGTATAGATTTTTTTAAAGGTGAAATTCACATAATATAAAACTAGTCATGTTAAAGGACTTTTCCTGGTGGCTCGGCAGTAAAAAATCCGCTTGCCCTGGAGAAGGAAATGGCATCCCATTCCAGTATTCTTGCCTGGAGAATCCCATGGACAGAGGAGCCTGGCGGGGTACAGTCCACGGGGTCTCAAGAGTTGGACATGACTGAGCAACTAACACTTTCACTACTATATATAAAATAGATAAGTAATAAGAACCTGCTGTATCACACAGGAAACTCTACCCAATACTCTGTAATGGCTGATACGGGAAAAGAATCTGAAAAAGAATGGATATATGTATATGTATAACTGATTCATCTTACGGCACACCTGAAACTAACTCAACATTGTAAATCAACTATATCCAATAAAAAGTTGTTTAAAAGAAGAAAAAAGAAAAAGAATCCTCCTGCAGTTCAGGAGCTGCAGGAGACACGGGTTCCATCCCTAGGTCAAGAAGTTCCTCTGGAGGAGGGCATGACAACCCACTCCAGTATTCTTGCCTGGAGAATCCCATGGACAGAGGAGCCTGGTGGGCTATAGGCTACAAGGTCACAAAGAGTTGGACATGACTGAAGCGACTTAGCACGCACATATGCAACCGTGTTAAAGTGAATTCATTCAGTGGCATTTGAGACATTCACAACCCTGTAACTTTCTAATTTTAGAACATTTTCCTCATCCCTGCAAGTGGAAACCTGGACCCTCCCTCACCCCTGGCAGCCAGCACTCTGCTTTCAGATATTTTAATTCAACATAAGACACGTTCTGAAAAGTCAGGTTCTCATGATGAATACGTTCGTCAATGATACTTAGCCGGTATTTACATGTCTGGATCCTCCCAGTCATAGAGATAGAATTCAGCAGGTGCAGGAGGAGCTGAAATAGATTATTTACACATCCGGTGGCCTCAAAGTGTAAGGAGTGGCTTAGCAGTTGACATTTGCTTTTTCTTTTAGGCTAAAATTATCTCTCTTCTTGTCTCTGTTGTTCTGATTCACTCAGTGAACATTCCGACAGGTTTTGTTCTAGGAGCTTTGGTGTATTTTTATTTTATTTTGGTGAATTGGCTGAGTGCACCGAATGTGTGTTACACCTTCTGAGCCTAACATGGACACTACTGCTGTCAAAACTAGGAACCAAAAAGTAACAGTCAGAGAAGAGGAAGTACAATAAATAGGCACATAGCAAACACATAAATGGAGGAACATTAAAAAGAAAAACAAAAAACGATTCAATAAATAAGTGGATGAAAAAAGAGACCCTTCTCACAATGAGGCTTTGAACCTGGCATGACTAGGTGGGACTTGGGGGCTTCTTCGTGGTGGGCACAGCCTTGATGGAGGGTTTATCTTCTGGGACACAGAGGCCTGGGGAAGAATGAAGCTTGTGCTGATCTGAGGCCACTGCTGGTGGCAGGTCTCAGACATGAGCCATCTGGGAAACTGAGGCACAGGAAGAGGGAGGGAGAAAGAGAAAGATAAATACCGTATTCTAACACATATATACAGAATCTAGAAAAATGGTACTGAAGAATTAATTTACAGGGCAACAATGGAGAAACAGACATAGAGAATAGACTTATGGACATGGGGAGAGGGGAGGAGAGGGTGAGATGTATGGAAAGAGTAACATGGAAACTTACATTACCGTATATAAAATAAATAGCCAATGGGTATTTGCTGTATGGAAACTCAAACAGGGGATCTGTATCAACCTAGAGGGGTGGGATGGGGAGGGAGATGGGAGGGAATTTCAAAAGGGAGGGGAATATATGTATACCTATGGCTGATTCATGTTGAGGTTTGACAGAAAACAGCAAAATTCTGTAAAGCAACTATCCTTCAATAAAAAATAAGTTAATTAAAAAAAGAAAAGAAAAGGGAGGGAACTGCTGGTCATCAGGAACGGGATTTTCTCAGGTGCCACAGAGCTTCTCCTTGCAGGGTCTTCACAGTCCTATATGGGAAACCTGTGGGGTCCCCGGTGGGCTAGCCCATCTTTGCTCCCACTTTCCACCCTACAGATCAAAGGGGAGGAATGTTTTCTCAAGCTTTATTTCCCATCCCCCCCAACCCTCCCCCTCAACCTTCCCTGTCCCAAATTCTCAGCTACGGGGATGAAGGAGGTGCCTGCCATGGGAGTGGGTCACTCAGCTGCACAGATGGGTCTGTGCAGGAAGAAGGATGGGTCTCAGCTCTAAAGGACATTAATACTGATGGAGACCATGTGGGCCTGGGTCTCCAGAGCACACATGGCTCGGGGAAGGTGCCCGACGGTCCCAGGCATCACGGTTGGTGTGCCGAGCACGGGGGAGCCGGCAGGGGTTGGCCCTGATGAGAACTACCACCAGAGTCAGGGTTCAGTTTGGGTCCCAACATTAATAGTTACATCATTATAGCTGAGTTAGATTTTTAAAATTTATTTATTTTTATTTATTTATTGGGCTGTACCACGTCTTAGTTGCGGCATGTGAGCTCTTAGTTGTGACATGTGGGATCTAGTTCTGCAACTAGGATTCGAAGCTGGGCCCCCTGCTTTGGGAGTGTGGAGTCTTAGCCACTGGACCACCAGTGAAGTCCCTAGATTTTCTTTTAAATACATGTTTGGTGGTCAGTTGCTAAGTCATGTCCGACTCTTTGTGACCCCACGAACTGTAGCCTTCCAGGCTCCTCTGTCCATGGAATTTTCCAGGCAAGAAAGCTGGAGTGGGTTGCCATTTCCTATTCCAGAGTATCTTCCTGATCCAGGGATCGAACCCATGTCTCTTGGGTCTCCTGCACTGGCAGGCGGGTTCTTTACCACTAGCACTGCCTGGGAAGCCCAAATACATTTTTACTGTTAGTGAAACTCCGGGGTGTGGAGGGCATTGTGCTCTGCTTTGGGAAGATGTTAAAAGGTACTTCTGTAGCTTTTCCAAGATTTGTGTGTCAAGTTTTCTCTGTCTTTCTCTCCAGTCACTGTGCTTCATGGGTTTTCTGTCAGACAGAGCATTTTCTGGTGCAGTGTCCACTCAAAGAAGCTTAAGCAAAGAGAAGTGTGTGGCCTCCTGTAACTGACAGGTTGAGGGGTGTGCCTGACTTCAGCCATTCTGGACTCTCCACTATTCCTTCTCCTCAAAGCTGCTCCCTGCCCATGCCCCATCCCTGCTTCTTCTGTGTTAGGTTAATTTCCACCTGGGGAGGAAGCTGGCCCCAGACAATTCCAAGCTATACGATTGTTGCAAGCTATGATGCCAATGTGGAGAAAACAATGAAGACACTCTCTCTCCCACTTGCTTAGTCAGTCACTCTCCAGGGTTGTCAGCTCACTGGTTTTTATATCATGTCCACCATTGAGAGTTGTTATCTGCAGGAGGGCTGGTCCAGTAGGAGCTTTGCGGCTGTGACCAGAGGCAGAATGTCAAAAGGGAGAAATCAAAAATTAACAAAGATCTTGGAAATTGCAAATGTGATGGCAGAAATAAAATTTCCAAAGAAAGGCAACATCTTATTAATAACACCCCAGAGGAAGAAAGCATCATTCAAGAAAGTTTCCCCAGGGACTTCCCTGGTGGTCCAGTGGTTAAGAAATTGCCTTCTAATGCAAGGGATGAATGTTTGATCCCTAGTCTGGGAACTAAGATCTCATATACTGCGGAGAAGCTTGGCCCGTGTACCACAGCTAGAGAGGTCGGGTGCCTCAACTAAGACACGATGCAGCCAAATAGCTAAATATGAAAAAAAAAGTTTCCCCAAATTGAAAGATTTGCATCTCCAGATTGAAAGAGCCCGTTGAGCAGTCAGCAAAACAATGAAGATTAAAGATGCCCCATAATAAGGCTTGGAACTGCAAAACACCAGTGTCAAGGAGAAAATCCCCTCATACCTTGCCAGAGGAAAGGTCAGATTGCATTTCTGAAGGAAAATTATTTCCTACCTCAGCTGTGGGCCTATCTAAACTCAATGAGGAGTAAGGGCAGCCTAGACATTTATTTATGTTGTGTCTAGGGCAGTCACTCTTCATTGAGTTTAGATAGGCCCACATCTAGAGATTTAGATGACTAGGGAGATTATAGGGAGGAGTTAGTGATAATTTCGAGAAAACTAAGCAAGTAAACCAAAAGGCAATCTTTAACTCTGGAAGAAACAAACAAACAAACAAACTCAGGGACTTCCCTGGCAATCCAACTAAGACTCTGTCTTGCAAGGTAGGGGACACAGGTTGGATCCCTGGTTGGTGAACTAAGATCCCACATGTCACACAGTGTACCCAAAACAAAAACAAATTGTACATGAAGAACAGATAAACACAGTACACCACATGGGTCAGTTCTGGACAGTGTTCACTTGGTCATATTGATGTAAAATTGAATATTGATTTAGCTAAAACAGCAACATAACTAGACTCTGTTAGTGTGTGCATGTATAAATGAGAGAGAGAATGTGTGTTAGAGATAGAGGCAGGGGGTAGGGCAGTGAAACAGAACTATATTTTCACCTTCTGTAATGGAAAATTGGTTAGGATTGATGCTTTCACTGGCATGGGCCCATGGTTCAATCCCTGGTCAGGGAACTAATATCCTATGAGCTGTGCAGTGAATCTAAATAAATAAATAAAATGGAGAGTGGAACACAGGTGTGGTACATTTTCCACACTAAGCCCTAGACAATGATGTGACCCCTGAAACCATGTGTGTCCACAACTCATGAAAACAAAAACCAAATATAGTTTTAAAAACTCATTTTAAAAGTATGCTTAAGAAGACCGTCAGGAATGAATTCTTTTACATTTACGGAAACTTTTTTTATTGTGGACCTAAAATATAAGTACACTAGGAGACTTTCTCGGAGAAGGCAATGGCACCCCACTCCAGTACTCTTGCATGGAAAATCCCACGGATGGAGGAGCCTGGTGGGCTGCAGCCCATGGGGTCGGGAAGAGTCAGACATGACTGAGCAATTTCACTTCCAATTTTCACTTTCATGCATCAGAGAAGGAAATGGCAACCCACTCCAGTGTTCTTGCCTGGAGAATCCCAGGGACAGGGGAGCCTGGTGGGCTGCCGTCTATGGGGTCGCACAGAGTCAGACACGACTGAAGCGACTTAGCAGCAGCAGCAGCAGCAGGAGACTTTCTAAATCAAAGGAGCCAGCCCAGCTCATGCGGTAGATTAACTTCCTTTAGGATAAAAGTGAAACAGCCCTCTAGCCTGTGAGTAGCAAGCGTCTTCTCTCATTGTCTGGAAACAGATGTGCCAAAGCCCACGTTATCTCCAGATGCAAAAATAGATACCCAAGTGTACTTATGTATTGCTTCAGGCAGACAGTGAAAAACCTTTAAGCATTCCAAGGGAAAAACTAAATATTTGTATCTCTGTGTGTGTGTGTGTGTGTGTGTGTGTATGCAAAAAAAAAAGCATTAGTCCCTCAGTCATGTCCAACTCTTTGTGACCCCAAGGACTGTAATCTCTGTCCATGGAATTCTCCGGGCAAGAATACTGTAGTGGGTAGGCATTCTCTTCTCCATGGGATCTTCCCAACCCAGGAATCAAACCCAGGTCTCTTGCATTGTGGGCAGATGCTTTACCGTCTGAGCAACTTCAAAGTTAACTTTTATGTATGATGGTGGTGGTTTAGTTGCTAAGTCATGTCCCACTCTTGTGACCCCATGGACTGTAGCCCACCAGACTACTCTGTCCATGGGATTCCCCAGTCAAGAATACTGGAGTGGGTTGCCATTTCCTGCTCCAGGGGATCTACTCCATCAGGGATCAAATCCATGTCTCCTGTATTGAAAGTGGAGTCTTTACCACTGAACCATAAATATATACTTCTCTATTCTCTCTATATAAATATGTATCAGTTCAGTTCAGTTGCTCAGTTGTGTCCGACTCTTTGCAACCCCATAGACTGCAGCACGCCAGGCCTCCCTGTCCATCACCAACTCCTGGAGTTTACTCAAACTCATGTTCACTGAGCCCCCATCCAATCATCGAATCCTCTGTCATCCCCTTCTCCTCCTGCCTTCTATCTTTTCCAACATCAGGGTCTTTTCAAATGAGTCAGTTCTTTGCATCAGGTGGCCAAAGTATTGAACTTTCACCTTGAACATCAGTCCTTCCAATAAACACTCAGGAATGATCTCCTTTAGGATGGACTGGTTGGATCTCCTTGCAGTCCAAGGGACTTTCAAGAGTCTTCTCCAACACCACAGTTCAAAGGCATCAATTCTTCAGCACTCAGCTTTCTTTATGACCCAACTCTCACATTCATACATCACTACTGGAAAAAACATAGCCTTGACTAGACGGACATTTGTTGGCAAAGTAATGAATGTTTCTGCTTTTTAATATGCTGTCTAGGTTGGTCACAACTTTTCTTCCAAGGAGTAAACGTCTTTTAATTTCATGGCTGCAGTCACCATCTGCAGTGATTTGGGAGCCCAAAAAAATAAAGTCTGTCACTGTTTCCACTGTTTCCCCATCTATTTGCCATGAAGTGATGGGACTGGATGCCATGATCTTAGTTTCCTGAATGTTGTGCTTTAAGTCAACTTTTTCACTCTCCTCTTTCACTTTCATCAAGAGGCTCTTTAGTTCTTCTTCACTTTCTGCCATAAGGGTGGTGTCATCTGCATATCTGAAGTTACTGATATTTCTCCTGGCAATCTTGATTCCAGCTTGTGCTTCATCCAGCCCAGCGTTTATCATGATGTACTCTGCATATAAGTTAAATAAGCAGGGTGACAGTATACAGCCTTGACTTACTCCTTTTCCTATTTGGAACCAGTCTGTTGTTCCATGTCCAGTTCTATCTGTTGCTTCCTGACCTGCATACACATTTCTCAAGAGGCAGGTCAGGTGGTCTGGTATTCCCATCTCTTTCAGAATTTTCCACAGTTTATTGTGATCCACACAGTCAAAGGCTTTGGCATAGTCAATAAAGCAGAAATAGATGTTTTTCTGGAACTCTCTTGCTTTTTTGATGATACAGTGGATGTTGGCAATTTGATCTCTGGTTCCTCTGCCTTTTCTAAAACCAGCTTGAACATCTGGAATTTCACAGTTCACGTATTGTTAAAGCCTGGCTTGGAGAATTTTGAGCATTACTTTGCTAACATGTGAGATGAGTGCAATTATGTGGTAGTTTGAGCATTCTTTGACATTGCCTTTCTTTGGGATTGGAATGAAAACTGACCTTTTCCAGTTCTGTGGCCACTGCTGAGTTTTCCAAATTTTCTGGCATATTGAGTGTAGCACTTTCACAGTATCATCTTTTAGGATTTGAAATAGCTCAACTGGAGTTCCATCACCTCCACTAGCTTTGTTCCTAGTGATGCTTCCTAAGGCCTACTTGACTTCACACCCCAGGATGTCTGACTCTAGGTGAGTGATCACACCATCGTGATTATCTGGGTTGTGAAGATCTTTTTTGTACAGTTCTTCTGTGTATTCTTGCCACCTCTTCTCAATATCTTCTGTTTCTGTTAGGTCCATACCATTTCTGTCCTTTATGGTGCCCATCTTTGCATGAAATGTTCCCTTGATATCTCTAAATTATGTACAGTTTATATGAAATATATAATGTAATTATCATTGTATTTATTATGTGTATATATTATATGCATTCATACCTATTTATTATGCATATATACACTCTACTTATTAAATGTGTATATATTCTATTTATTTATTGTGTATGTGTGTGGGTGTGTCATGCTACATTTGCCCCAGTGCTGACTATTGCTAAAGGAAGGATATAAGCATTTGAAGGGATTTAAAGGACTGTAAAGAGGTCCTTGGTAGTTGCTATAAGATATAATTTCAGGACTTCCCTGGTAGTCTAGTGTTTAAGAATTCTCCCGCCAATTCATGGAACACAGGTTTGATCCCTGGTCTGGGAAGATTCCACATTGCTGCTGAGCAACTAAGCCTACACACCGCAACTACTGAGCCTTCTAACTCTAGAACCTGTGCTCTGCAACAAGAGAAGCCACCACAGTAAGCTCACTTGTCACAAATAGAGAAAGCCTGAGTGCAGCAGTGAAGAGTCAGTACAGCCAAAAATAAATAAAATTAAATAAATAAAAAATTATTTTTAAAAGATGCAATTACCCAGATCTGAAACTACTGACCTAAACACTCTCTGGCATCTATACTGTGTCCTAAACACTTGGATGATGTGTCCTCAGAACGTGAGGCTGAATATTCTGCCATCCCCACCAGACACGTGGCATTGCCCTTAACCTACTTTAAGACAGGAGACTTATGAAGAAGACTTTTTTTTTTGGTTGTGTCGGGTCTTCATTGCAGCAGGAAGGCAGGCGGGATTTTCGTTGTGGGTTCAGTTGTTGCACATGGGCTTAGTTGCTCGGCAACATGTGGGATCTATCCTGACCAGGAGTAGAACTCGCATCCCCTCTATTGCAATCTGCATTCTTAACCACTAGACATCCAGGGAAGTCCCCCGCCTTGGGGCTTTTGCATACATATTAAAACAGGTAAAATAGTTTAAGATGAGTTTTTTGAAATTTTAACAATTAGGAGCCTTTCCAATTCAAAAGATCCAAGAAACTAGCCCCACAAATATTTTCTGCTGCTAACCCAATTTTAAGGCTTCCCAGGTAGCACTAGTGGTAAAGAACCTGCCTGCCAGTGCAGGAGATATAGAGATGCACGTTCGATCCCTGGGTCGGGAAGATCCCCTAGAGGAGGGCATGGCAACCCACTCCAGTATTCTTGCCTAGAGAATCCCATGGATGGAGGAGCCTGGCGGGCTTCGGTCCATAGGATTGCAGAGTCAGACACGACTGAAGCAACTTAGTATGCATGCACACAATCCAACTTTAGAAAAAAGAAAAGCTTTTTATTACTCTAGTTTCCAGGAGACCCTGCCAGCAGGGTCAGTCAGAGACTGACTGACATAGTAAGCAATTATCCTCTGCTGGCTTCCTCTGAGTGTTCACACAAAAATCAGTTCTGGAATGCCAAAAAAAGAATCCCAACTTGGTCATTTCAAGGCAGGGTTTCTTTTAATTCCCAATTAAGTAAGCACTTGCAAACATCAGTTCTATATAAACCCAGCTTGTGTCCCCATAGGTGGCTGTCCATCCGTGAGCTGTTTGGCCTCTGAAGCACAGTTTCCCATTATCGATTTGGTTGCCTAATTCAGAGGTGAGATATGATCTGAACAACTTCCTGAGGACAGTGTGGCTGATGAGCTTTGTGCTGCTTCTGAGTCTAGCTCTCCAGGGAGTTACCCCCAGGATTGGCTCGACTTTTTTACGTATCTTAGTTTCACCCTCTGACAGTCTAAAACCACTATGGGTGCTCGGAGTACTGGGTGATCAGCTTTTATCTCGTGTGTCCCCAGAAGAACAGTGGGACCTGCTGTTAGCACTGCTGCTCATCTGCAGGATTGATCCCCGGACACCTCCCTTAGGTTCTCAGTCACCTGGGGACACCTTGTGGCGGGAAGGAGCTGATGTCCCTTGTTCTTGGGGCTGAGCAGGCTGGCTTGTGTCATTGGCAAACTGGTCAGACCATGTATCGACTTGTTTTTCTTTTTTTTCTTTCTTTCTTCTTAATTGAAGCCAAATTTAACAAAACCCCAGCTGCCTATGTTTCTTTGAGCGTCCTGCCCAGACTTCCCTACGACTCTACCAAGGAAATTCACCAGTGCCCCTTAAGACTCCAAGTCAAGTACAGAAGACCTTAAATAAAAGTTGTAGGATCATCACTTAAACAGTGAGATCTGGATATCAGGAGAGCTCACCAAAACACCTGAGGAGTACAGAGAAGCCGGAGGGGCTCAAAAGGCTGATACTGAGCACCCATTCAGGGTAGACCCCTGGTGTCCTCCGGTCGGTGTCTCTGATATCCTGTCAACTACACCATGAGTGTCAATGAAAAATTAATCAATTAGTCTAAGAAAGAAAATGAAGGGTTTCCCTGGTGGCTCGGATGGTAAAGAATCTGCCTGCAATGCAGGAGGCCCAGTTTCAACCCCTGGGTTTGGAAAATCCCCTAGGGTAGGAGATGACAACCCACTCCGTTATTCTTGCCTGGAGAATTCCATGAACAGAGAAGCCTGGTGGGCCCTAGTCCGTGGGGTTGCAAAGAGTTGGACATGACTGAGAGACTAACATTTTTCAAGAAAGAAATGGAAAATTTTATTTGTACCAACCTGTGAATTATAACCTGGGAGACTGTCTTTTGGAAAGCTCTGAGGACTGCTCTGCCTGTCACAGGTCAAAGCAGAGTTATAAACGTTTTTGAGACAAAGGGATATACATCAAAAGGCATGTTGACGGTTTACATAATCTAGGTCTGCTCATCCAAAGCAAATCCAGGTCATCATGATCCCTCACAACATTAGGAAAGAAGGTTATCTCCTGAGGAGTTATCAAGTGCTGACCAGGCCATCCTGATGGTTTACAAAATTAAGAAGGAATGTTCTCTCCTATGGGCTTCCCTGGTGGCTCAGTGATAAAGAACCTGCCTGCAATGCAGGAGATGCAGGTTGGATCCCTCGGTCGGGATGATCCCCTGGAGGGGGGCATGGCAACCCACTCCAGTATTCTGGCCTGGAGAATCCCATGGACAGAGGAGCCTGGTGGGCTACAGTCCATAGGGTCACAAGGAGTTGGACACAACTGAAGCGACTTAGCAGGCACGCACGTTGTCTCCTAGGGAGGTGTGGTCAATGCAGATGTCCGATACACAAAGCAGAGGAGGGAGGCAGTCCATGTGGGCAGAAAAATGATCTATGTCATTTTTCTTGTCTTGCCATAGTACAGGAACTTTACTTTATCACCCTTGTGCACGTAGGTACATGTTTCATCTTTGCATAGGTGAGATAATACTTCATTACTAATTTCATTTGCTACACACTTTTACCTTACATTCTCAGTGGGATAACTTGGGAGGAGAGGAGCGCCATGTTCTAGCCCTGAGTCCAGCAGAGACAAGGGTGTGTGACTGGGCTGCCCACAGTCTCTCAGCAAACCTGGGGCCAGCAGGCCGTGTGTAGAGCCAGTGGCAGAATGGTTCTGGGGGCTCCTGCTGCCCACCTCTCAGGTCATGGCAAGGGCCTGGGCACTGAGCTGGAGGCGGTGGAGGTAAGGGAGGAGTAGAGGTTGGAGACTGCTTCACATAGAAGGTAGGTGAGGCTGGGGGGCCAGGGTCCAAGTGGGGCCCAGTTCAGCTGCCCTGTGAGCGCTGGATCCCACCAGTGGGAAGTCCTTTCTCCCCCAGCATGAGATTGTCTCTCTGACCTGCACCTTTTACCAGAACAAGACTTTGTGGAAGTGCTTGGCACTTAAGCTGCCTCGACCCTCTTTCACAGGCATCGACTACAAGACCACCACCATCCTGCTGGACGGCCGGCGGGTGAAGTTGCAGCTCTGGTGAGTCAGAGGTCCCTCCTGACCCCTGAACATGGGGTGGGGGGAGCTCTCCTGCCCCTTGGGGACTCTGATGCCATCTGAGGGAAGATCCACTGCTTCGACCCCAGCCTGACCCAATGGCTCCCGAGGGAGTTGAGATCTGCATGGGCCTCGGAGTCAGTCCAGAGCATGTGGCCTTCTTCTGCCTCGCTGGTGCCCAGAGGGGCCATATGCTGTGACCAAGCTCAACAGGGCGGGGGGTGGACGGGGATGGGAGTGTAAGAGCCCAGGGTGTCGCCCAGCTTTGGATTGGGTCTCTTTCTTGGTCCCCACTCCCGGCAGCCTTCGTTCTGATGCTCTGGTGTGATACCCCTGGCCCTCCAGCTCCAGGGGTGGGTGACTAGGGTTTTCCTGCTGTGACTAATCCCTGGGTTGCCCCCACGCCATGTGGCTTTCCTGACCACCATCACTAGCTCCTGTGTCATCCCCTCTCCTGGGCCACCTGCATGGTTCCGTTCTCCCACCTGACCATGCCAAATCTCCCTCAAGGCCACAAGTGTCTCCAGTGGGCCCAGAGCCCCTTCTCCCACCCCCACCCACCCCTAACCAGCAGCAGTAAGCCCCCAAGGCTGACCCGGGAAGCCTCTCTCCATGATGTCCCCTCGATGTCCCTGTCCCTGCTGACTCTCAAATCTCTTTTCCCTTCCTTCCTCCCCAGAGACCTCCTGAGGGCTCCCCTCTCAATCCAAACTTTTCCTGGACTCAGAAGTCTTTTGTAACAGCTGCTCCTGTTTCTTTGGCATCTGAAATGGAGCCAATGTGCCTGGTTGGGGTGGTCAGTCCACCTCAGTGAATGCCCTGAGACAGGGTGGAGTCTGTCCCAAAGTGCTATTCTTCTTTATCCTGATGAATGCATCCCAGGATCATTTCCTCTTATTGAGGAACAGAGGGGTGTATTCACAGGGCTGGCTTCTTGTGATCTTTTCTTGCCAGATCTTAGTTCCCCGACCAGGGATTGAACCTACGCCATTGGCAGTGAAAGCAAGGAATGCTGAGCACTGGATATCAGGGAATTCCCATGATGTTTTTTGAGTTAATTGAAGTGGAGTGACCCCACCAAATCCTTTGGCCTCTTTTTCCCTCAGTGTAGACTCACATTCCTTACTACATAGCTTTATCTCCAAATTAAACAACTTTTAAAAAACCTAAATTAGATTTATTGAAATGTCAGAATTATTATGTGGAAACCCATTACTCTGGAGAAGGGAAATGGCAACCCACTCCAGTATTCTTGCCTGGGAAATCCCATGGACAGCAGAGTCTGGCGGGCTGTAGTCCATGGGGTCGCAAAGAGTCGGACACGACTGAGCAGCTAACACATCACATTTCAACCCATTACTACTTTCTCTAGTTGACTTTTCAAATAATTAGAAAAGAGAAAGGGCCCAGAAGGACATCTCAAGGTCTGGATCTCTCCAGGGAAAATGTGTCCAGCGTTCTCTTGGGAGCTTGGACTTTCCTTTGGGATGGCCACTGACTGATAATTATAAAATGTACTTGCTCTGGCTCCCAAGTTCAAAAACCTTGTTGTCAAGAAGCAGTGATTTCTTCTTACAGGCCTCTAATATCTTTTCCAGGGACACATCGGGTCAGGGAAGATTTTGTACCATATTCCGCTCTTACTCTCGTGGCGCACAGGTAACATCCCTTGAACTGGGAGGTCAAACTGACTTTAATAATGACTTTCAGAATGCTCTTTAATGGATACTTGGAGGACAAGGCAATTAGCTTACATATAAGTTGATGCCAGAATCTAAAGTTGTGCTGTGGACTGTTTGGTGACTCCCAAGCCTTCAGCATCAGGGGGGTGTGGTTGCATGTGTTGCATTTGTACATACGTGTGCATGAGTGGTGTGTATTCACGTGCATTTATGCATGTGCATACATAAATATGCAGGCATGTGGGTTGTGTGTGCACCACATTCACATGTGTGTGTGTCTGCACATGTGTGGGAACTCTCTGTCCAGGTGGGTGGGCTCTGCAGTTCCCCCACATTCCATGTCCCTGGACCAGCTCATGAATGTGGGGAACTGAGCTCCAGTACCCAACCCACCTTCACATTTGAGGGTTTCTCCATGAGCTTATGAAATTATCATTGGAAATGATCATATAGCTGCTACATTTGGCACATATATTTTAAAAAATGTGTTTTGCGTTAAAATAAGTAGAATGACTGTTTAGCTCATTGTGAGTGTGTGCCTGAGTGGCCTGCGTGCTGGCCACTGAGAGGCCTGTTGCCTCCCTAGGGTGTGATCCTGGTGTACGACATCGCAAACCGCTGGTCCTTTGATGGCATCGACCGGTGGATTAAGGAGATCAATGAGGTACAACAGGGGCAGGGCTCCCTCCCTGTGGGCCCACGGAGGGGTGGGCAGGGGAGCCAGGGCACGAGGCTCCAGCCACAGCAAGGAGGACATGTTGCCTCCTAGCACAGGATGAGGCCCTGCACACAGTCAGGTGGGTTGACCAGTGGTGACTAGGCTGCTACCTGCTGGCACCCTGAGCAGCCCAGCTGCCAATGGGGACTTCGAGTGGTCAGTCCCACCCACTGTTGTGAGTGTCCTGGGGTGGCTGTAACAGCTCACCACAGACTGTACGGCTGAACACAAAGGAAACTCATTCTCTGAGTTCTGGGGTCAAAGTCCAAAATCAAGGTGTTGGCTCCCTCTGTTTGAGAGGAGGATCCTTCCTGCCTCCTCCAGCTTCTGGTGTTACTGACTGTCCCTGGTCCTTGACCTGTGGACGCCTCAATCCATCTCTGCTCTGGCGTCCTGTGTCCTCTCCCCTTCTTAAAAGGACACAGTAATGGGATATCGGGTCCACCCCAAGACCTCATCTTAACTAATTCCATCTGCAAAGCCCCTACTTTCAAAAAAGGACATACTCTGAAGTTCTAGGTGGATATCACCCCAGGACACCTGTCATACCAACAACAAAGCTTGCACCTGACCCACTTTCCTTGCCTCTTTGTCACCCTTTAGCATGCCCCGGGGGTCCCTAAGATCCTGGTGGGGAACCGCCTGCACCTGGCCTTCAAGCGGCAGGTCCCCACAGAGCAGGCCCAGGCCTACGCGGAGCGCCTGGGTGTGACGTTCTTCGAGGTCAGCCCGCTGTGCAATTTCAACATCACTGAGTCCTTCATGGAGCTGGCCAGGATCGTGCTGCTGCGGCACGGGATGGACCGGCTCTGGAGGCCGAGCAAGGGTAGGTGCTCCTCCAGGCTGCCCGGCAGCCCCCCAGCGCTCAGCCTCCCAGGACCTGCCCCCAGGTCGCTGTCTCCATTCTCATAAATCGGAGCTTCTGCCCCTTGGCATTAGAGCCTCTTGGGATGGAGTGTCCTCTGGTGGGGGCATCTCCTATGCTGTGGGTGAGCTGCATCCTTGGTCTCCCTGCCCCCATTTGTGAAAACCGTCAATGTCTCTAGACTTTGCTGAATGACCTAGGGAGTCAAAATCGCCCCTAGTTGAGCAGCACTGTTCTGAAAATTATTAGGACCTTGATTCTAAAAGGAGCCAAAGCCCTGGGTTGTGTTTCTTCTGTCTGATCCTCCAGGGGTTGAGGAGTGCCCTGACCGCACCAAGGGTGAGACACAGTCTCTGTTCCCAGCAGGCCCCTTGGAAGCCCTGCTTTATCTGAGCAGGGACTCTGACTCCGTTATAAAACGAATGATGTAGGTGAAATATAAGTGACAGCATTTGCTTTTCTGGTGTATTCTCCAGTATGTCTTTATAAAGCTGATAACACACACTTTTTGGGTCAGCTACTCAGTTGGGAAGCACATTTCCTGAAGCCCTTGGCCTCAAGCCCCAAAAGCTGGTTGCATTAATCCTGAGACCTCATTGGCCATCACCGGGCAGGACTCATCTCTCAGACCCAGTGGGAGAGACAGTGGTGGTCTCAAGTTTGGAGGCAAACTGGGTTTAAGGAGACGGAAGCAGGACCACCCATTTCTAATCGCCACATGTAGGCACAGGGTGGGAGACTGGGACTTGACACCTTGCCCCAGAGCCCCAGAGAGAAGGGTGGACAGGCGTCCTGCTGCCCCGGTGTTGCCCCCATGCCCAGGACAACACAAATGGACCAGGTTTTCTTTTCTCTCCCAAGTACTGAGCTTGCAGGACCTGTGCTGCAGGGCGGTAGTGTCCTGCACGCCTGTGCACTTGGTGGACAGGCTGCCGCTGCCCACGGCCCTCAGGAGCCACCTCAAGTCCTTCTCGATGGCCACCGGCCTGAACGCCAGGATGCTGCATGGCCGCCCCTGCTCCCTTGCCACCAGCTCTGGCCACAAGAGGACCAGCCTCCGAAAAGCAAAGGGCACCCACCTCCCCCAGAGCCCCCCCAGACGCTGCTCCAGAAACAACTGCAAAGTCTCTTGAGGAGGGTACAAGGCAGAGGAGGGGCACAGACGGGAGGGGGAGGCCGCTCTGGATCCAGACGCCCGCCAGTGTCATGGTGACCACGTGGCCCCGAGCAATGAAACTGAGGCTGGTACCCTGCTTACCAGATACTTCTGCATGGATGGGCATGGGCTCTTATTTCAGACATGTGTTTATAAAGGGAAGAACTCTGGATAACATGGAATTTTGAATGTAACGTATCATGATTGCAGTGCAACTTTTTTCTTAAAGTAACTACTTTTTATAAGAATGGTGATATGTTTGTGATGAGTGTAAATTCTAGGGACTACAAAAAGTGGGAATGGAGAGAGAAATTAAGAATTTTCGACACTATGAGGGGTCTTTTTATAAACCTCCTTTTTAATGTCAAAGCACTAATTTATAAAACACCATAGATAAGTTAGAGATTATGCACAGCCAATCTGTCCAGCTTGTGTATGAAACGGATTTGATCAAGTTTTTGCTACGTTATTTACTACGTTTTAGGATAAGTGATTTATATGCATATTTTCTGTAAATCTACATTTTTTTGTACAAATGTTTTACGAGTTACGACGCTAAGGGAAGAAAATGCCAAAGATATTTCTAGTTACAGTGAATACACTGCAGCATGGTTACACCACGTCCAGACTGGCAAGAGAATGTCACTCAGAGCCGTTTTCAGCTAACAGTGAAGCGAACACTGTTGTTTAAGAATCGATGTTTCTTGACAATAAAAAGTATACTTGTTTCTCGGTAGACTCGTTGGCTGCTTCTTTCTGGTTTTGTGTACTTCCATCGTCCTTGATCCCATTTGCTTTATTGCCTGTTTCAGTCACCAGAGTCAGTGCTAGTACCTGGCATTGGCAACAGGGCTGTGTCCCTGACCTGAACCACGGAGTGAAAGGATGCCTTTTCCTGAAAAGAACGCAGAGGCAGACAGTGGGGCCTGAAGGGGCAGCTGTCTGGCCTGTGTCTGTACAGGACGAATGGGAGGTACTCTGGCCCCAATGCATGGGGCATCACTGCCCAGCACGAGTGACGTCAAGATTGGAGCTGACTCTGCCAACGCTCCCGGCAGGGCCTCCTTCCTGGTTCTGTGACTTGGCTCTCTGTGGCAGACGGAAGATGCAACAATAGATTTTAAAAAATAACTTTCAGAGAAGAGAAAACACCCAGATGTCCTTGGTTTCTGTTAGTAATTTATAGTTTTTGATTGCTCTTTGGGCTGTACCACCTGGCATGTGGGATCTTCATTCTCCAGCCAAGGATTGAACCCACACCCCTGGCAGTGGAAGTGTGGAGTCTTAACCACTGGACCACCAGGGAAGTCCCTGATTTATAGGTTTTTAGAAATTTAAAGAAAGCGACACCTTCAGAGATGGTGGAGCTGTGGCCTGGAGAGGAGGAATGAGCTTAGCTGCTGCTGGTCACCCAGCCCCCTGGGCATGAAGGGGACAAATGTCCACAGGGGAGCAGGTGAGGACATAGCAGGTAAAGCCTGGAGGGGACGGTCTCTCTGCAAGGGGCTTCGGGCCTGGGAGGACTTGCTGGCGGACTGTCGCATCCTTCTCTCTGTTGGGCAGTGGATGAAGAAAGGAGAGTGAAGAGCTGACCTGCTGACCACGAAGCCAGACAGCTGAGGTGGGGTGTCACTTCCCTGACCGCGACCAGCAGAAAAGAGGAGGAGTCCATCCTGAACGCAAGCCCCTCTCCCCACCCTTGAAGGGTACAAAGAAGTACAAGGTGCAGGTTCCCCAGGTAGAGGGGAGGAGGCTGGGGAGAGATGCCTGGTCGCAAGGCTAAACCAGGCCCCTTCTTTCCCTTTTCATTGTTTAACTGAAGGACCCCTGGGGCCACCAGAAGCTAGGAAGAGGCAGAAGAGAGCTCTGCCCACACCTGGATTCAGACTCTGGTCTCCAGAACTGTGAGAGGCAGATTTCTATTGTTTTAAGCCCCCTAGTTTGTGGCGATCTGTTATAGCAGCCCCAGGGCTCACATGAGAAAATAAGTTATGCTTCATAGTAGAAAGTGCTATCAAAGTAGCACTCCTGTGAAATAAAAATAAACCCTAATACAGTGGTGTTAGTGGTAAAGAACCTGTCTACCAATGATCCCTGGGCCGGGAAAAGTGCCTGGAGGAGGGCATGGCAACCCACTCCAGTATTCTTGCCTAGAGAATCCCAATAGACAGAGGAGCCTGGTGGGTATAGTCCACAGGATCACAAAGAGTTGGAGATGATTGAAGTGACAGCTCATGTGATATAAAATGTATTACATACAAGTATGCATGTTCTGGTGGTGAGAACCCAGAAATCATAACTGAAATGTAAATTGAACCCTGGAGAAACTGTTCTCAAACTTCACCATTTTCTCCTGTGGCTTCTCTGCTGGCAAAATCCACCCCCCAGTATAAACAAGAACACCAAATTGTGTCCCAGCTGTTTGTAATTGTCTTTTCAAGCGTCTAGATTCAAAATGCATTATGTACAATTATGTCTTCAATTGCCCTGTGAAAATTACTGCAATGCAGAATAATTTCCTAGACAGTTTACAACTTTGATGAGGAATGATCCAGGCAAATATTGAATCTGCAAAAAATGTCAATTACGGGCTTGATAATATTTGTTTTGCCAAAGAGAGGAAGATAGAGACGTTTCCCTTTGCGGAGAAGTGTGTCATCAAAGTAAATGTGAATTTGAAAAGCAAGCATGAAGCTGCATGTATCAGGGAACTGGAGGGAAGTAGCCAAGCTGTCATGGGGGGCAGGGGATGTGTCCTAACACACTGGGAGGGTGGAACCCCGTGTTCACTCCCTACTCCCTATGTGCTCTCAGACCTCTCTTCCCTTGGGGCCCCAACCTTCACCAGGGGTGTTGTCAATATGCTGACCTAGTGGTTGAGGCTGACAAAGCCTCAGAACAGGGTGGTTGTTGTTGCAGATGCTCCTGCTGGCAGCAGGCAGATGGGTTGATGGTAGCAATGGGAGCCACCTCCCACATAGGCAGTGGGTGCCCAATAGGGATCCCTGCCCTGGCGAGGGTCAGGCTGGCCCTGTCCCTCCTCACCTCTGACCATTGATCCCCAACCTTTGCTCCTCAACCAGCCTAAACTCAACAGTCAGGGTCTGGCTCCATCTGTTCCAGCTTTGATGGAATATTTAGGTCTGCACCCTCCTTCTTCAGATCTCTGAAATCTCACATATTGTTCTCAAAAAAGGCTGGTTCCTGCCCATCAAGTTTTGGCTTTAAATCCTACCATCCCTTTCCTGCCTCAGTCTAAAAATCAATTGTGGAATATTGCTTCTTTCACTCTACTTTCCCATGAGAACAGTGGAGCCAGCCTAGGCACAGAGGCCTCTGAGTCACTGCGGAGAGGAAGACAGAGACAAGGAAGAGTTCCAAAGTCCACTTCGGTCCAAAGGCTGTTGCTCCAGCCTTTATCCGTCCTAGGCAAGGCAGCCCAGAGGTGCTCTCACTGCTGTCAATCACAGGTCATCAGGAACTCAGCTGACTCATCACAGTGAGAGAGACTGCGCAAGGTCGAGAAACATGGGCATTTGCAGAGGCTGCTGGAAAGGATTCAGACTAATTTGTGCTAGAACACTTTGCTGTGTTCAACACTCTCAGGGAGCAGGGGTGATTCTGGGATCACTGTTTTAGTAACTCTTACCTAGAAGGTGTGAAGACTGAGCCAGGTTAAAGCTGTCTCTGCCAAGAGCAGCAGCAGCTCCGACTCCATGATGGGGTCTGGTCTTTGCTGGCTCAGACACTGCTCCATTCCGGACTGTGTTCATGCAAGGTCTTGCTTTTATGCTGTGCCTATAAGCCAGAGTGGCCTTGTCCAGGCAGGTGTCATATCCTACAGAGCCCGCTATGGCCAGACTGGGTATATCAGAATCTCCGGTGCTCTTTCTGTGCCTGATGAGATGACAGGAAGGTGACTCTCTCGGCCAGGAGTGGACTTGGTACTCAGGTCTAGAAAACGCCTGTCTGCCCTGGTAGAAGCTGACTTCCTACTTCTACTGGAGGACAGTGCCTTGTGTAGCTGAAAGCCAGCCAGCATTGTCTGCTGGTTTCTTGATACCTTGCCCCCACCCCAATTTTATCTTTGCTCCTTGGTCCACTTCAGAAATCAGGGGTAATGATGGTAGCTTTTTGAAGTTTCTCTAGATTGTTTTACTAGTGAAACACTGTATCATATGAAACAACTTTATTTCCAAAGCCCTCTGCATATTGTAATAGTTTCCTACTGCTCTTATATTCTAAGTTTTCTGTGGCTGCTGTAACAAATTTACCAACAGTAGAAATGTATTCTTCCACAGTTCTAGAGGCCACAAGTCCAAAATGGGTACCACTGGGCTGACGTGAAGGTGTGGGCAGGGCTGTGACCTCTCTGAAGGCTCCAGAAGGATCTTTCCTGCCTCTTCCAGCTTCCGTGACCTCGGGTGTCCTTTGGCTTGTGGCTGCATCATTCTGACCTCTGTGTCCGTGTTCACATGGCCTTCTTCCTAAGTGTATCAAACCTCTCTCTGCTTTCCTCTTCTAAGGACACATGTGATGGCACTCAGGGCATATCTGGATAACCCAGGGTCATCTCCCCATCTCAGGTCCTTAATTTAATCACAGCTGCCAAGATTCTTTTTCCAAAACAAGGTAATATTTGCAGGTTCCAGGGATGAGGACCTGATATCTTTGAGGGCCAGTCTTCAGGCTGCTACATGAGGTACTGAATCATTGGCTGTGGTGATTTACAACAATATATATTTATTCTCTCACGGCTCTAGAGGTCAGAAGCCTGTAGTCTTGAGATCAAGGTGTGGGCAGGGCTGGGGCAGGGCTGGTTCTTCCTTCTGGAGACTCCAGAAGAAAATCAGTTCCAGGCCTCTTCCAGCTTCTAGAAGCTGCCATTGTTCCCTGGCTCATGGCCGCACCACTCTAATCTCTGCCTCCAGGGTCACATTGACACCCTGTCTTCCTCTTACCAAGGGATGGCATTTAGAGCCCAATCTCCCCCGCCCCTCCCCATCTCAAGGTCAATAATCACATCTGCAAAGTTGCTTCAGCCATACAAGGGGACACATTTACAAGCTTGTGGGTAGTTTTTCAGCTGACCACACAGACCCCTCCCCTCTTGCAGATGACAACCCTGCTCCAGGAGAAACCACCATCTCCAGTTCTGATGGTTCAGCAGGTAAAGAATCCGCCTGCAATGCAGAAGACATGGGAGATGCAGATTTGATCCCTGAGTGGGGAAGATCCCCTGGAAGAGTGCATGGCAACCCTCTCCAGTATTCTTGACTGGGAAACCCCCCGGATGGAGGAGCCTGGTGGGCTACAGTCTATGGGGTCACAGAGTCAGACTGACTGAGCGACTAAGCACAACAGCATAGCCAATTCTGTGTTGTTTTCTTTACTTGTCTGCATCCACCTCAGTATGCATCCCTGAACAGCGGGTTCCTGAGTCTGCCTGCTTTGAGCTTTGTGCAGAGTGAACTGCACGTGGGTCTGCTTTGCAACTTGCTTTCTTTGCTCAACATGTTGATAGCTTACAGTGAATGATGTGGGATTTGTGATCTCGGAAGATTTAGCCTCCCTGGACCAGGGACCAGGCTTGATCACTCAAGAGCTTTTGTGTAGCAGAAAAGAGCTTTTGTGTCCTTTTATTAAATGGACAGAAAGCTTCTGCCCAGGGGCTCCGCATGCTAAGTGGCCCGGAGCTAGCGGGCGGGCGTCAGGGAAGGGCCTGACTTGGCCCCAGCGGCTGCCATGGCTGACAGCGGCCCCATGGGGAGCGCAGCATTGGAGGCCCCGGCCAACGGACCGGGGAATGGCGGCCCAGGGCCCGGGGTGTCTACTTTCAGAGCCCCCCTGGGGCTGCAGACAAGGGCTGCGACGAGGGCCCAGTGAGGCGCCAAGGTAAGGTCACGGTCAAGTACGACCGCAAGGAGCTACAGAAGTGCCTCAACCTGGAGGAGTGGATCCTAGAGCAGCTCACTCGCCTCTACGACTGCCAGGAGAGGAGATCCTGGAGCTGGAAATCGATGTGGATGAACTCCTGGACACAGAAGGCGATGATACCCGGGCTGCCAGGATCAAGGAGCAACTGGTTGACTGTTACAAACCCACTGAGGCCTTCATCTGTGGCCTGCTGGACAAGATCCGGGGCATGCAGAAGCTGAGCACACCCCAGAAGAAGTAAGGGTCCTCGACCCAGCTGAACGGTGGCTCCACAGGATAATCGCTGCCCCCGGACTTCATAGCAACAGCAATACCAGGGGTCCCCGCGGCCAGGCCTGGTGCCACGAGCAGGGCTCCCCGTGGCCCTGGCCCAGGGTCCTCTTCCCTGCGCCCTCAGTTTTCCATTTTTGGGGTTTTTTATTATTATTAAACTGATGAGACTTTTTGTGTTTTTATATTGACTGCAGCGTGGGCCCTTTAATAAAGCTAGGATGTGCCTTTGGTGCCAAAAAAAAAAGAGAAAGCTTCTGACAGAGACTTCAGAAGGGGGCCCCCACCCACATCTTATCAAGGCCTTATATACTTTAACCAGACCCACTCCCACAACATACACCTTAAATTAACAAGATTAGAATTAACAATAGAAAGGTCTTACCAGACCCACTCCCACAACATACTTCTTAAGATAACAAGATTAGTTAGAAGGTTCTTGTTAAGGAGAAACATGCCCACAAGCAAGACACTTTGTTATATTGACTGATACAAAGCAATATAGGGAAAAAAAAAAAGGTGGTCCTCTCCTCCTCCTTGAGAGCCCCAGACCCCTTCCTCTTTCTCAAGGGCTCCAGACCCCTTTCTCCTCCTCGGGGACTTCAGACTTCTTATCAACCTGCCTAGGAATTGACTCTCTTCATTTGATGTTCATCCATGTGGACATAAGGGGCTCTAGTGTTCCCTTCTTGCCTCTCTGGTGCTGCGTATCTGTCCATTGAAGGGTAGATGGAGATGGAGTGCAACTCTTTTCCATGGGTAGCTAAATTCCCTGGCCTTGCTCAGTACTTTTTATCTTTTAAAAGAAACTCTTTAATAACCCCACAGTAGACAGACAGCTCACTGGATGCCCAGCCCCCAGTGGAGACACACTTGGTCACAGGGACACTGACAGCATTCCAAACGCATTCTGAGAAGTGGGGCCTACGCTGTAAAATGTTAGAGGGTGTTTTCCCTCTTACAAATAGAAAGCTGGGTTTTAATACAGAACAGATTAGTGCCTCTTGGGGGGGCTTTGTGTCCTGGGGGGCCCTGTGTCCCTGCAGGAGCTTCTGCGTGTCCTGAAGGGGGCTCTGTGCCTTGGGGCATCTGTGTCAGCTGTGTGTCTGTGGGTAGCTCTGGGTCCTGGGCTGGGGGGCAGTCTGTGTCCCTGTGGCGGGGGTCTCTCAATGGGGAGGTGGAGGGTGGGGTGAGAGAGTCTAGACATTCATTTACACTTGACTCTTGAACAACCAGGGGTTAGGGACGGCCGCCTTTCACACAGTAAAAACATCTGCGTCTAATTTATAGTCTTCCCTCTTATCCATGATATCTACGGTTCTGCAGCTGTGGATCTAACCAACCAGGGTCGTGTAGGTAGGTAGGCCCGAGACGTATACTCTTGAAAAAAAAAAAAAATCTGCGTGTTAAGTGGCCCCGCATTGTTCAAGGGTCATTTGTGCTTCCATTTCCTCACTTCCACCCATTTTGCTCTTTTCGCGAACATTTTACTAGCATACCTGTTAAAAACTCCACAAAGCATTGTTATTTATACTGAGATACTTATCCTTTTATCAATTAAAAATAAGAAAATCTCTTAGCTTGAGTTAGTGTGAGAGTCTGGGTCCTGCCTGCTCCTGAGGTTTGAGGTGAAAGGCTAGGGTACCCAGTCAGGTGGTTCCCGCCCTCAGCCCCGCGCTCCAGAGATGCGACCCCGCCTCTCAGGTCAGGCCCCGCCCCCAAGCCGAGTCGACCCTCCCTCTTCGGACGCGGCCCCGCCCCCCCGTAGACGTGATGCTCTCGGCGTTCCCTCCCCGCCCGGCAGGCCGCGGGTGGATTGCTCGGCGCTCCGCGGTTCCCTGGCTGCGCGCGCAGGCGGTGGGCCTTTCGCTTCCGGCCGCGGTAGCGTCGGCGCTGGCCGGACGGATCCCAGCGGTCGACCTCCCGGAGCGGCATGCGGCGCTGAGGCGCGGTGGATCCCGCGGCGCCATGAACCTCCTGCCCTGCAACCCGCACGGCAACGGGCTGCTCTACGCCGGCTTCAACCAGGACCATGGTGAGGAGAGCCCGTCAGTGGCCCCGGCCCCCCCCTGCCGCCGTTTCCCCTCCGAGCGGGGTCCCGCCCTCAGCCCTGCGGTGGCGTCCTCACCGGGTTCAGGCCTCTTCCCCTGCCCCCAGCGTTCTCTCCCCTGCCCCTGAAGCCGCCCTCCTCCCCCAGGCCTCCCCTCTCCCCCGGCCCAGGCCGCTTCCCCGCCGCCCTGACCCCCCACCCCCATCCAGGTCGGACAGTGATGGGATTTTCCGGGGTGGCGTCGGTTCTTTCTTGCCGGTTTAGGGTCCCCAGCGGCCAGGATGGGGTCGCATCGAGGTGGGAATGCCCCTGCAGGCTCAGGACCTCGTCCGCGAAGGTCCTCACCGTTTCTGCTGATTGTCGTAGAATATGCCGCCGGACTCACACGTTTTTTCTTTTGTTGGGTGGCAACCGGACTCTTCAGCCCGGCTTTTGGGGAGATGGCCTTTTTCGCCTTTCTGAAATCTTGCGTGATGCGGGACTGCGCCCCACTCCAACCCAGGGAGGGGGACCCGCGTCGGTTCTGAGGGTTCGCTTTGGAAGCCAGTTTGGAGAGGATCCAGAAGCAGGAACTGCAGGATCTGTGTCTCTGGAGCCAGTTTGGGGTAGAGTTACGTAGGCCGGGCAGGGGTCGCCCAGCTGTGTCAGCGCGTGGGCGCGTGGGGTGGTGGCTCCAAGGTTCTGACTGTAGGGCCCCGGGAGAGTAAAGTGTGTTCTGGGAACCGAGGCTAGGCCGGGATTTCCTTCAGGGAGGAGCCCTTAAGGGCGGGAAGAGTTCTTGGAGGGGTGGAGTTGGACGAGGGGGAAAATGTGGGATGCGGGCGGCTGAGCTGGGGACCGCAGGGGTTGTGGGGTCCGCTTTGGGGGCCAGAAGTTGGGGATCAAGCAGTGTGTGGCTGAACGCTTTGGATTTGTATTTCCAGAGGAGGGCCAGTAGTAGGTTTCTTAAAAGGTTCTGATAGTTGAAAACTCATTAAGGAGTTTAGCAACTTCTTAAGAAATGTGCTTTCAATGGAAAGAAGTGACTGATTAATATTAAGGGCAGGGAGAGGCAGTCCTAAAAAACAAACACGGAAACACAAAGCTTACTGACTCTGTGGCCTTTAAATCCAAGATCTATACCCACACGACTGAGCGACTAAGCACACGTACGTCTTAGGGCCAGATGAGGAATCCTTGTAGTAGGTTTTGGTGTAATAATTGAGGCTCACAATAAAGTTAATTATTTTAGAAACCAGTGAAGTTTATAATGTTTTTATAAAGGTTTCATCAAAGATTATTTAGAAAATACAGCTCTGGCTTTTAAGTGGATATATTTCAGTTTTCTGAAAAATACACTCTCACTTTTGTAAAACCACCTCATTTGGTTGTAATAGTTAAAAGGAAAACTTACAGTGTTGCTGAAAAAAAAATGCATTTATACTTAACCTTCTGCTTACCCTTAGCTTAATTCCCTATAATGTAAATGTATGCCAGGTTGTGGAGTTCATTACATTTTGTTTTTATATTGACTTTTAATTTTTACTCAGCATTTTTAGTACTCTCATTGAAACTTTAGCTTTAGAAACCTTTGCTCATAACTTTAAATTGTTCAAACTTTTGACTTATCTTCTCCCAAAGATAAATTGTATTACAGTTTCGAGATTCTGAAGTGTTGATGTGTGTGCGTTTTCTATAATCTGGCTGCTGTTTTTCTTTCTCTTCCTGTGGGAAACAGAAGGTTTGAGTGGATACACTTCTGTAGACTAGATTGTCTTGCTGGGACCTAGTCTGAGGCCACAGACTGACTTGCCTCAGTGAGCAAGCTGGCTCACTTGGCTGTGGATCTGGAGTGTAGGTGAAGAACACTTGTGTATGGCGTGCACGTGGTTTGTGTGTAGAAGAAGGCCCTTCAGTGACTCTGATGCCCTGTTGCCAGTCGGCTTTCTCTGCACTGTGCTTGATCACTCGCTGTTGGCTTGAGGACTTCTCTGTGGGGAAAAGTTTCATTAAGATAGCAAGGACGGGAAGGTTCATGCCAACTGTTGTGTGATAACCAACTAAAATCAGCTAATTTATTTCTCCCACCCTGCAAAATAGCAAGGATAATGCCTAGCCTTCTTAGAGAGTGGTTTCCAGTCTTGTGTTTGTAGGACTTTTTTTCTAGCTTTTTACTGATGTGCATTCCTCTTACAGAAAAGTGCATGTATCCTAAGTATTCAGCTTGGTGAATTTTCCAAACTGAACACACCTTCCACAGCACCCAGGTTAAGAAACCAAATACCTTGGCACCCTGTGCTCCTTCCGGCCACTCGCCCAGTCTGACTTCTAGCGACATAGATTAGTTTTGCCTGTCTGTACTGTATTTTGTTTCTGGCTTTTTTATTCAGTATCGTGCTTGCAAGAGCTTTTTTCCCGTACTGTTGAGTATAATTGTAGGTCATCCTCATTGGTGCACTATTTCTTTGTGTGACTACATCACAGTTGGTTTGTCCGTTCAACCTTTGGTAGGCATTTGGGTAGGTTCCCAGTTTGGGGCCATTTCGAGCATGCGGATGCTGCTGGGACCATTCTGTTACCTGTCTTAGTGAATGTGTGTTGTCATTTTTACAAGGCTTGTACACCTAGGAGTAGAATCGACAGTGGCTGTCATGCAGACAGTTTTCCGCAGTGGTTGTCCTGGCTTGCCGTCCTTCCCATGCCTCTCTGCACACTCATTTTGGCCTTTTTGGCCATTTTGGTGGATGTTTAGTAGATCTCATTGTGGTGTATGTGTGAGATTGTATTTGCATTTCCCTGATTCTGCAGGTTTATTAAGCATTTGGATATTCTCTTTTGTGAAGTGTCCAGATCTTTTGCTCATTTTTCTGTTGGGTTGTTTGCCTTTTTCTTAATGGATTTATAGGGATTGTTTGTGTATTTTATACAAGTCTTGTCAGAAATATGTGTGTTCTGGCGAAGACAAGTAAGATTGGTGTAGGCTTAAAACTTGTGGAAGGTGTAATAGTTGAGAAACAAAAGGAAAACTTTCGACTTTGGTATTATTTCCATATTTTCCAGAAAGCCAAGCTCTGATTCTTCTGTCCAGATTACATGATTCCAGTAACACAAAGAGGGAGTTACAGCCCAGAATAAGAGATAATAAGTAACATTGCACTTTCAAGTGAGTGTCAGACTCCAGGCCCAGATAAAGTTCATTTCAGAGCCTGAGAGTTAATTACAGAACAGATTCCAACTTCTGGGAAAGCTGTTAAGGTCCTTGTAGTTTTCTGCCTCACTTGGACAAAAAATAGAAGCATGCTTTTCACATTGTGGGGATGGAGTGGTTGATAGAATAGAATAATGTCATTCCAGTGCTGGAACACGGATCAAAACCAGAAGAGACTCTGAGGATGGCTTTGGCTTTCAGGTCAGTGATGTGTTGAGCTGAGGGTCCAGCCACTGCAGCTTGTCTTGGGAAAAGAAATGGAAAGTTTGGTGTTTCTTTCTGGTCACAAGTTTCATATGAGCCAGCAGTCGAACTTGGTGGTGTTGACAGAGATTAATGTGGTCTTGATTACACTTAGGCAAGTGAAGTCCAGATCACAGGGTCATCTTAAAACTTGAGTGCTTCTTTCACTTCCTCACAGCATTTTCAGCTGGACCGTTAACAGTCTGGTGTGTGACTTGGGGATGGTGACTGAGATGGATTTAGGGAGTTAGGATTAGTTCCAGGTGGGAATGAGGTCATGGAGACCTCAAGCTGCCTTCTAACTAAAAGACCGTCCATGCTAGCACTTCCACCCCTTCTCCAACTGGATGTGTCCCTGCCTGCTGAGGTGGCCTGCTTTGTGGCTGTCCTCTTGGACTCTCTTGGGCTTAGGGCCTGATACAGCCCTGGAGAGGTGTGTTGGGAACGGGGAGGCCAGTGGTGGGCATTAGAGGCTGGAGTTGAGGGACATGTGGGGTGGCAGAGTGGCTGGTTCGGTAGCTGGTGAGCCCCTCTTGCAGGAGTTAAGTGTTGGAGCAGAGAGCCTGGTCCATGGGATGCCAGAAGGGCCCTGCGGAGGTAAGTGGAGTAACGTGCAAACCCTCTGATAGCAGTCCATGAGGCAAGTCATCGTGACACATGCAGACCACATCCGTGTGGCCTGAGCATCCACGAGAGTTCCTCAGAGAGGCCACTGTCTCTGGACCCCTTGCATGTGCTGCTCCAGGCCTGGGGTCTTCAGCTGAGACCCCAGTGAGGTGATTAATTTGTCTCTCTCACACTTTAGGATGCTTTGCGTGTGGGATGGAAAATGGATTCCGAGTCTATAACACCGATCCACTGAAGGAGAAAGAGAAGCAAGGTGAGAGTGACACATTTCTTGGTTTCTGCCCGTCTCCAGTCCTCAGGATCTAGGTACTGTCTCTCAGACTGGAGCGGAGTGGGCTGTGAGAGGTGGTTGTTCATGGCCCTGTCAGCCTGGATGCAGCTCTGCTCTTCCTCGTGCTGAGCTTCTGTGAGTGCTGGGCTCTGTGGACTGGGCGCAGTATGATTCAGTGGGTACTGGTGACTAGTGAACCCAGCACCTGCTGGCCCTGCTGAGAGAGTCAGGTGTGGTTGTGCTGGCCTCTTCGTGCTTCCTGTCCAACGTGAAGCTGTAGGGAGCTGAAGTGAGGGCTTTAGATATAGCAGGTAGGACTTTGACTCTTAAAATAACTCTTTCTTCAAAAATACTATTGTGGCAATAAATTATAGTTGCTTTTGTTTTCTTATTTCAGTGTCTTTTTTTTTTTTTTTTAATTTCAGTGTCTTAAATTATGTTTTCATGGAATACAAGTTTTCACAAGCTGAAATCAGGAATTCTTTTGGTAAAATAAAATAATGGTGGTCCTTTTCCCATTTGTCAGGAAAAATGTGTAATTTAACGGGTAGAATTTTCCCATTTGCTTCTTTCCTACATATTTTCCTTAAGTGACTCCTGGTCCTTACCTGCCAACAGATGAACAAATCTCAGATAAACCATAAACAGCGAGAAACCTCCTTTTTCTTCCTGCAGTTATGGTTTTGATATTTATTCAGTGTGCAAGTTATATTTTCTGATGCAAGAACCGTTTCTCACCTGTAGGAGGAAGTCACTGCATTCTTATGCTCCCCTATCAGCCCCCTTCTGTTTTGACAACTAATAGTCACATCAGGGATTTTCAGAAATTTTTTTTTTTTCAGCAGTGAAACCTCTTTGTCAAGTAAAATCTTCTATACAACCCTGGTATGTAAAACAGCAAGTGATACTTTATTTCTAGAAGTTTATTTTGTAAGCTGAAGTCTGTTCAGTTCAGTCCCTCAGTCATCCCGACTGCAGCACGCCAGGCTTCTGTGTCCATTACCAATCCCGGAGCTTACTCAGACTCAATGTCTGATGCTGAAGTCTGTAATTTTTATTTATTAGAGAAAGACCAGGGTAGCCAGGTGGTAAAAGGCTCAGACTCTGGACCCACACTGTTTAGATCCCAGTCCTGCTCTTCTCCATATCAGGTGGCTGCGTGATATGGGGCAAGAGTACCCTTGGGCAGGTTACTCACCTTCTCTTGGCCTCAGTTTCTTTTTGTGTAAAAGTGAAAATGTTAACTGCCTACCTCCTAAGTTTATTGTAAAGATGGATGAATTAGGATGAGGGAGACACACGGGCTAGTGGCAGCACACACACTGAAAGTGCTTTGTAAGCTTATTTGCTCGTCATTGGTCCAGCAGTGTGACCTTTAAAGAGTGGGTCTTTGGAATTAATGAGGGTTATAGGCGATGGTGGGAGTTTCCTCTCGGTCTTCTGTGCTTCTGACTTCTATTTAATTTGGTTAGGTTGCATCGTAAATTAAGACAGCTCTGTTTTATACAGAAAAATAGTTCCAAAGTATTTTGAAACAGCTTGCCTTGCGAATTTCCAGATGCTTTTTACCTAAATTGACCTAGAAGCTTAGGAACTAGACTCCAGTGTCAAAGTTGAATCATTAGCGGCATATTAAAAGTTGCTTCCTAAGTAATGAAATGTTTACAGTGACTCTAGGATTTCTTATAACAGTAAGTTAAAACAAGAAGTATCTCAGCCCTCAGGAAGGCTTGCTATGGTCATGTCGCAGTGCTGTGTCTGTTCCCCGTCCCTGCTCAGCTGCACTGTGTCTGGGTCATACTGTCTCTGAGCTTCGCTTGTGGTGAATTTTGCACTTGCCAGGGATCCAGCAGGGCCATGTGGTGCTTACTGATGGCGTCTTTAAGGACTCCACCTACATATGCCTGCAGGCTGGTCCGCTGCTTTATTTCTGGCAGCGAACTCAAAACAGGCAGAAGACTTGACCTTGTTCCTATTTTATCGTCGAGATTTGCTTTCCTGTATGAGAAAGGAAGTGTGCCTGCATTGGAGGGTCATTCCCAGATCTGGGCTTTCAGGTTTGTCTGCGCTGTGACCATGGCTCTGCGTAGGGGGACTGCACGACAGGCTGTGATCCGCCAGCATCTTGCAGTCACACCCACTGCTGGATGGAGCTGGCAGTGCCAGGAAGCTGTCTTGGGCATCCTGGGTCCCCTGCACAGAGCCGAGTGGCTCCCTCAGGAGGAGTGGGCGCCCTGGGAGCACAGCCTGTGTGGCGTTCTCACTAGGGTGCTGCAGGGCCAGAGTGTAGGACTCTGATTCACGTACATCACACACACATCCAAGCATATCCTGGCAAGAAGGTTCAAGTCATAATTTGAATAAAGATGTGTCAGGAGTAATACATTTGGATAAAATTATATCTAAGTGGTTATAAAAATAAAAGGAGTACTGAAAAAGTTAACTCCAGTCTACATTTAGAAACACAACCCTCCCACATTCCAAAGGTGACTAGAACTTCTGTAACCCACGCTCAATGAACTTGCAAGGTCCTTAAGACCCTTGTCTTCGGCGCTGCCTGACTCCTCTTACACACCGCCAGCGCTCACACGTGTAACGTGGGCAGCCGTGTGTGGGGAGCAGAGGGCACACGGAGGCGTGGATGGGATGACTCGTGACAGACGGGACAGCAGCTGAGGCCACTTGTTTCTGAGCCCACTAAGCTGGGCTGGAGGATGCAGTGATGAGTAATGTGGGCAGGGTCCTTGGTGAGACCACCCAGTGACTGGAAATAACAGGTGACCTGTCTGCACACGGTCCATGATGCTGCCCAGTTCAGCACCTGCCTGACCTGCCTGTCTTTCAGGGTCTTACCCATGGCCCGTCATCCTCCAATTTCAGAGCAGGTTGTGTGGGCTCCATGCCCTGTGTGGTCAGTCAGTCCAGCACGTGGTGAGTGACGGAACGAGAAAGAAGGGGGAAGCATGTGAGGTGGAGGGGGCTGAGCTGATTGGGGGTGTAGGGGGAATGGGGTTGTGTCCAAGTTTGCGATGGCTCTGGGGAGGGTGTGGAAAGGCACATTCCTAGCCTTGATGGTACAAGTTTAAATTGGTAGAACCTTTTTGTAGAATAAAGATGTTTCATTTTTTATATTTGCGCACATACACGCATACTCTGATCCAACAATCACACTTAAAGGATTTTATCTGAAGGAAAAAATTGGGAAAAAGACAGTAGATGCTGTGGTACATGTGACGTGAGGGTACAGCTGTGACGCACTGTAAGAGCGGATGAGTTGGAAAATAGTATATGGTGCCATTGGTTTGAGTTCAGTAGTACACACATGATCTCCTTCACAGCTGTTCCTACATTATGCTTTTCTGTGTTGTTTTATTTTTATAGTGATAATATGTGATTTGTAGGATGTGAAATAATTAAGCTATTTCTATTAAAAGAAAACGCCTGGGAAATAGGAAAGAAGCACGTGAGGGTTGCAGGGCAGATGCCGTGTGAAGAGGCTGGAGGCTAGTGTCATGCTGGAGGGCTGAGTTCTGCCCCATCATCAGTGGAGTGGAGGTTAAGCCAACACTCAGGATGTCCCTCTCCCCCATTTTCTTTCAGTTTCTGTGTGTGTGTGTGTGTGTTTATTTTGGCCAAGCTGCTTGTGGGATCTTAGGTCCCAGCCAGGGATTGAACCCAAGGCCTTGGCAGTTGAGAGCTCGGAGTCCTAACCACTGAACCACCAGGGAATCCCTCCAGTTTATCATTTTTTGAGGCAGATCCTCTTGGAAGAGTGGGACATGTCAGGTATTGATTTGTGCCTGAAACTTTCATTGGTCAAAGTTTCCTGGGAGCCTGTCTTGTGTTCTCCATCTCTCCATAATTTTAGTCTGCTGCACAGCCAGCCACTGGGCCTGGCTGCTTTTAGAGACATGGGTGCGTCTCTGCTTTTTCCGCCAATTGGTGACCCCTGTGGATCTTTCAGGACCAGCCCTTGGGGCCTGGGGTTCGGGGGCTCTAGTGGCAACCTTGGGCTTCCTTTCAGGAGGACCCCCTCCTCTCCAACTACTTGTGGGCTGTGGCCCTTGGTTTGGGGGAGCTAAAAGTCCTCTGATTCTCCTCGAGTTAGGAGTCTTGCCCTTGATTGCTTCTGCTCTTCCCAGGAAAGCCTCTCGTTTCTCTTTCCCCACCTCACTGGTTGATGCTGAAGAATCTGCTCTTCTCTCTTTCCAAAGTTAAACCCCAGATACCATGACTGTTTCCAGTTGTTAAAACTGCTTCTCTGTCTTAATCCTTAACCCTTAACATCTTTGTAATCTTGACATTAATTTAAAAAAAAAATCAAAATATAAGCCATAAATTAGGCATCCAGGTAATACAAAATAATTCTGATTTCATGTAACACTGTTTTTGTTGTTGTTAGAAAGAGGCTTAGAGAAAAGTCACAACCTCTATCATTTAAATTAAAATTTAAAAAAAAAAACACCTTTGAAACAGAATGTAATTTCCTTTTAACAGAAATTTTTGGTGATTTCTTCGTGTGAAGTACATCAGTTTTTGTTTTCTTCCAATTGGTTCACTGTGCCCAGGTCACATTTCTGAGGCTGTTGTGCCTCCTGGCATTTCTTTATTCTCCCGTTAGCTTGGTCAGATCTTGAAAGTGCCTCACTGGTTTTAGAGCTTGAGAAGACTTAGGACTGACAAATCCAACATTAATAAGTTTGAAGTCTCAGTGCTCATGTAGTGTTGTTGATATTAGTCTTAAAACATTCTCCCTTGGTTGGATAATATTTTAAAAATGTATTAGTTACCCCTTGGCAGCATTTACAGGTTTCTCCTGATATATTTGATTCTAGAACTTAGAAACTGCACTGAGGAAATAATTGCATTCCTAACAGACCCCCAGAACTCTTCATCTTGCAGAACTCTGTCCCCATTAGATACTGACTGCCCACCCCCAGCCACCATCATCCTACTTCCTATCTTCATGAATTTGTCTAGTCTAGGGACCTCATATAAGTAGACTCATGGAGTATTTGTCCTTTTGTGACTGGCTTATTTCATGTAACATAATATTACATAAACATAGAGGTTGCTTCTACCTCTTGGCTGTTGTGAATAATGCTTCTGTAAACATGCATGTGAAAATGTTTCTTTGCAACCTTGATTTCGTTCTTTTGAATATATACCACCAAGAGGGATTGCTGGGGCGTGTGGTAGTCTGCTTTTAGTTTTTTGAGGAATGACCATACAGTCTCCTGTAGCACCTGCACCAGCAGTGAGTCAGAGTTCCTGTTTCTTCACATCCTTGCCAACATTTGTTATTTTCTGTTTTGTTTTGTTTTGATGGTGGCCTAATTAATGATTGTGGTGACATACGAGTGATATTGTATGATACTTGTCTTTGACTTCCTTCCCTTGGTATGATAATCTCTGGGTTCATCCATGTTGCTACAAATGACATTATTTTGTTCTTTTTAATGGCAGAGTAATATTCCATTGTGTGTGTCTATCATGTCTTCTTTATCCATCTGTATGTTGGTGAACAGTTAGGTTGCTTCCGTGTCTTAGCTATTATTGTAAATAGTGCTGCTGTGAGCATTGGGGTGCGTGTATCTTTTCAAATTAGAATTTTCTCTGGTTATATGCCCAGGAGTGGGATTGCAGGTTAATGTGGTGACTCTCTCTTTAGTTTTTAAAGGAACCTTCATACTGTTCTCCATAGTGGCTATACCGGTTGGTATTCCCACTCACAGTGTAGGAGAGTTCCCTTTTCTCCACACCCTCTCTAGCATGTAAAAAAAATAATCCTTATTTGGTCTTAGTTGCAGCACCCAGGATCTTGCATATTGGCACAGGCTGTTTGTTGCGGCATGCAGGCTTCTGAAGTTGCGGAGCTTAGTTGCTCCACAGCATATGGGATTTTAGTTCCCCGTCAGGGATTAAACCCACCTCCTCTGCCTTGGGAGGTGGGTTCTTAACCACTGGACCACCAGGGAAGTCCCTCCAGCATTTAGCATTTGTGGACTCTTTGATGATGGCCATTCTGACTGGTGTGAGGTGGTGCCTCAGTGTAGTTTTTGATTTGCATTTCTCTAATAACTAGCAGTATTGAACATCTTTTCATGTGCTTGTTGGCCATTAGTATGTCTTCTTTGGAGAAATATCTCTTTAGGTCTTCTGCCCATCTTTTGTTTGGGTTGTTTGTTTTTGTCATTATTGAGTTTTATGAGTTGTTTGTATATTTTGGAAATTAATCCCTTCTTGGTAGCATTGTTTGCAAATGTTTTCTTCCAGAATGTAAGTTGTCTTTTTGTTTTGTTTATATGGTTTCCTTTGCTGTACAAAAGCTTTTAAATTTAATTAGGTCCCATTTGTTTAGTTTTGTTTTTATTTCCATTACTTCAGGAGATGGATCCAAAAAAGTATGGTTGTGATTTATGTCAGAAAGTGTTCTGCCTATGTTTTCTTCTAGGAGTTTTATAGTATCTCGTCTTACATTTGGGTGTTTGTTTGTTTCTTCTTTTGGTTTGGTTTTTACTGGGTTTTTTGGCCATGCCATACAGCAAGTGGGGTCTTGGTTCCTCAATCAGGGATTGAGCCCGTGCCCCCTGCAGTGGAAGTGTGGCGTCTTAACCACTGGGCCACCAGCAAAGTCCTACATTGAGATTTTTAATCCATTTTGAGGTTTCTTCTTTTTTTTTTTTTTTGAGTTTTATTTTTGTATATGGTTTTAGAGAGTGTTCTGATTTCCTCCTTTTACTTGTTGTTGTTCAGTCATGTAGTCGTATCTAACTCTTTGTAACCCCATGGACTGTAGCCCACCAGGCTCCTCATCCATGTGATTTTCCAGGCAGAAATACTGAGTGAGTTGCCATTTCCTTTTCCAGGAGATCTCCCTGACCCAGGGATTGAACCCGAGTCTCCTGCATTGGCAGGTGGATTCTTTACTGCTGAGCCACCAGGGAAGCCCCTCTTTATGTAGTGGTCCAGTTTTCCCAGCACTGTTTATTGAAGAGACTGTCTTTTCTCCATTGTATTTTCTTGCCCGCTTTGTCATCTGCCTGCCAGTGCAGGAGATGTAGGAGAGCTGGGTTCGATCCATGGGTCAGGAAGATCCCCTGGAGTGGGAAATGGCAACCCACTCCAGTATTCTTGCCTAGAAAATTCCGTAAGGTTGCAAAGAGTCAAACATGACTGAGCAGCTGGGCACACCGCACATCTTCCCGTACCTGGTGAGCGCCGGGGAACCAGGTGAGGCCCCTGGTGGTGGAGGCGTGTCCTGGCCTGGGGGGTGGAGGATCCCTGGGCTGTCACGGGTCTGAGGCCACGTACCAGCAGGGAGCGGTTTAAGGACTGAAGCGTCGTCGTCCTTTGAGTTTGGGCTGTGGCCACATTCTCTTAGAGCCAGAATTGCTTGAGGTGGCTGTGTGTCACAGGACAGTACATTATTTGTAAGGAGAGCTGTGTTCCTTGTGGATAGTATCAAGTACAGAGTCCTTTCTAGGGTTTCTACTAGGCCTTGAGTTTGAAACTTCTCAAGTGAGCCTGTGGACTTTGGGTCCATCTGGTGTGCCTCCCACTAGACAGGTAGGAGTCAGTTCTTAGGTTAACTGCTGATTCTCTAAGGTTTGGGCTCCGTGCTTGCCCTCTGCTGTGCCCTCACTGTCCCGGGAGCCTGGGACAGACCAGAGTGGGACTGAGGGGCCGGGGGGGCGCCCAGCTGTGACGTGAACCGTTCAGAGAGCAGTGTGCTCCTCTGACTCCCCACACTCCTCGTGGGGGTTCTGTTGTTCCCCTGAGTACTGGGCTTCCTTCTGTCATGGAGCACACCTGAAAATCTGCTGACATACTCCCCTTCACATAATTTGTGAACATTGGTGAACATTTTGGACTTCCAGAGGAAGAAGTGTTTAAAAGTGGTGAAAAGGAATTCCAGCTTTTGCATCAGACCATTTGAGATGCTTTCTCAGATCTTACGTACTTTGCTGCACTTTAAATTATGAATTCAGATATTTCATACATTTTGCTATATTGGCTTCTTAGGTGATCAGTGTTTATACATGAAAATACAGTTCTTGATGCTGAGAGGTTTGAAGCTAATTATTTTCCTAGCTGGTCACTATTTTCATTTCTGACCATAGATACAGATTGCTGATTAAAAATCAAATGCTGACTGTTTTTACCTTTTTTTTTAAAATGTAAAATATACATACTGACTTCTTTTTATCATTTCAGAATTTCTAGAAGGAGGAGTTGGCCATATTGAAATGTTGTTTCGCTGCAACTATTTAGCTTTAGTTGGTGGTGGGAAAAAGCCAAAATACCCTCCGAACAAAGGTAGGTAAAATAATCCTGCATTTGATAATGCATCTCACGTGTAGTCCCATCTTGAACTTTATAGAGTATCTTTGTTTCTCTGGCCACACTGGATCTCCCCTGGTGGCCCTGTGACTCCTGAAGGGACAGAAGCATGCAGAAAGAGTGCTGTGCCCTCTGCTGTTCCCAGAAGACACATGTGACCAGAGTCACTTTTCCCCGTGGAGAGAGAACACCTGCTTTTCACTCGGGTTGACTGGATGGGGGCCTCCACCCACATTTTGTCCTGGGTGTTCTTCTGCGGTGGGTGTTCTGTGCTGTGAGTTTCGTTGAAAGCCAGGTGTGGGGAGGCGACTTCTGCAGAGAGCCATGGACTCATGGAAACGCATAGAACCGAGAACAGCTGGGCTCTGGGTTGAAGAGTGTTGTTCCTGGTATGCATGTGTGAGCCTGTGTTCAAAGAGACGGCAGTGTCAAGGGTGTGGCTCTTTGAAAGTAAGGGAGAAACACAAACTTTACTAGTTCAGCTGACTGTCACGTGTCAATAAAGGTAGGTGTCGTTCGGGGCACAAGGAAGAAACCCAGTGAAGGAGGGTAGAGCAGGGGAAGAGGGGCAGGTGGACGGGGAGAAGGTGGGGGCAGACCCCGGGGCTTCAGGTGCCAGGTGAGGGTGTGGTTGGGAAAGCAACGCCCGCAGTTCTCAGGAACAGTCTCAGGACGCAGTTAAGAATAAGCTCAGCAGACGCGGCAGTTGGCAGAAAAGAAAGGGGAGCTGTGTTCACAGAAGAGGCAAGAGAGGAAAGTGAGTGTGGGCATCAAGCAGATGCTAGAGGTGGCAGGAGGCCTGGGTGACCACTGCCGCCCTAGGGGACTGTTGAGTTGGAGCCCACTGGTGACAAGCTCCACCATGTCAGGGGCCACGAGACCACTCTCTTTCAAAGCTTGGTGGGAAAGGAAAGGAGTATAGCAAGGGAGGTCTCCCTACAGAGAATAAAGGTTGGGGGTGAGCTGAAGATCTGCCTGAGACCATAAAGTAAAGAAAGGGCGGGCACGGAAATGCACAGAGTTCTGTTTGGGCCTGACTGGCAGTTTCTCAGTGCAGCCTGGCGGGTTGTGTGGATGTGATGTGGGGAAGGGAGCCCACTCTCAGGTGAGGGTTCGCCCTGATAACATGGGCTGAAGGGCAGGAAGCCTGGCTGCTGTCCAGGTCATTGCCAGCGTGGCGTGGATGGGCAGGACTGTGGCTGTGCGTCCTGGAAGAGGCCCCCCAGAAGTGGCAGTCCTGCAGCTGTGCTGGGGCCAAGGTCAGGTCTCGCAGTAGAACAGGAATTACCTGACCTGGGCTCCGTGGGAATAGGCACAGATCCTGCTGCTGGATCAGCCTTTTTCATATGAAGAATTTCATCGATCACTGGTGAGGAGTCAGGAGCCTGGCCCCACCTGTGGCACTGTTGGGGGAGGGGGGGTCACTGCTTCCCACCCCCAAGGAAGCAGTGAGTTGGATAATCTGGGATCTCTCACCTGTAGCATCTTAGTCTCAGTAAAAAAAAAAATTCTGAAGTAAGAGAGTCTCAGGAATTTTACAGATTTAGAAGAAAGCAATTTTCTAACTGAACATTTTGAGTAAAATGTAAGCTTTTTGTAGTGTGCTAAAGGTGATTTTTAAGAAAAGAACTTGGTCTTTATTAAACTTACGTAAGGTTAAAAGTAGGTGTTTTCAGTAATGGCAAAATTACTTGTAAATGTTTTCATAATTGCCAGTTAGGATACGTGGTGTTACAGTGTAAAGAATATACTTCTTTGGTTTGTGAGCACAGAATAAAACAGGACTGGAGGAGACTGGTTGTCACGGTGACCAGCTGGGTCCAGACGGGGTGCTGTTCCGGGAGCAGAGAGGCCCTTTCCTTTTTAGAAGGGAGTCCAGAATTTTGAAATACTGATTTTGATATTAACAACTGTATTATTAAAAGACAGAATCCCGCCCAGTACATTTTAAATTTCCAGTTCCCTGCAGCAAAGCAGCTCACAACTTTCAGAGGCCACAGGGAGTTGGCATTAACTGGAGTCCTTGGATTTTTCTCACTACCCAAGTCATCGTGTCCAGTCACTTTTGTTTTGTGAGTGAAAATTCATGCTGCTGCATCTGGCGTTTAATCATACTGTTTCCAAATGTTTCTGAAAATGGGGTTCACCTGTTTTTATGACACCCTTCACATCCTTCTGTCTGGGCTTCTGTCTGGTTTGAGCCGGTTCATGTTGAATTACAGACTTTCTGGTGTTAGGTTGCAGGGCCAGAGGAAGTTCATTGAATTGCCTTTTGTGTTCATGAGTAGAGTGTCCTTTGCCCAGAAAAGTTGTGGCCATTTGGTTTTGGAATGATGTTATTTTCAATAAGGTAACCGTTTACTCACTGACATGTTGGTGCCCTATAAGGAGAAGCTGACGGGAGAAGTTTATCATAGATGGTGTTTCAAGGAGCAAGAGGATAATTCTCTGCTTCATTTTTGAGTGGTTATGAATTATAACTAACCTCTTCAATAGTAAATATGTTCTATGTTAATAATTTTGGCAGTTCTGGTAGGCTGGTATTCAGTTCTTTCTTGATTTGAAACTTAGATGGCACTTACCCATTCTAACAAAACTGACCCTGAATCCCACCCCCTGGACTGTTGTTGGTCACGTGTTGAGACCTTGAGGGAAACATTCTTTCCCTTCCATGCTCAGTCATCTGTGACCTGACTGCGGAGGGAGCTTATTTCCCTCACCACACGTGCCTCACACCCAGCTTTTCAAGTGGAGGAAAGAAGAGGTCTGGACACACACTCCTGATCCTCCAGGGTTGTCTGAAGTCGTCTCAGCCCTTGGGACGTAAACTGCTGATCCATCCTGATGGAAGCTTGTGGTGTGAGCAGAAGGCATTCTCCAGCTTGAAGCAGAGTGAGAACAGTCAGGGCCGAAGAACCCTGACCTGGGTTTTTATGTGTCTGATTTCCTCATGAAACAACCCTTTCAAAAAAAGAAAAAGAAACAGACCTTTCTTTTCTTGGTCTAGGTTTATCTCCAGCACCTGGTACCTGTGATTGGGCTTGCTTTTCGGCTCAGTCTAACGGAACCAAGGAGAGAGAGGTGGAGAGAAGTTTGCCTGAAAACTAGGGAGGAGGTTCGAGTGTGTGTATGTGTTGAGAGGCAGAGGTTGGGTACCTGAGGTGTGAGCAGGCATGCTGCAGAGTGAAGTGGGAGGGCGGGAGGGAGCAGCAGGACCTGGGAGAGCTTTATATCTAGGAGTTAATTTTGTAAGATGGTCTGTAATTTTTATTTCTTAGAGAAAGACCGTGTGGCTGGTGGTAAAAGACTCTGGGCCCACACTGTTTAGATCCCAGTCCTCCTCTGCCCTTTGTCAGCTTGCTGTGTGACCTTGGGCAGGTTACCTTCTCTCGGCCTCAGTTTCTTTATATACAGATGAAGAGGATAACTGCCCCTCACCCCTATCAGATGTTCCTGATGTGAAGACTCCCTCAGGAGTGCCTCTAGCTAGCCAGCCTCTGGCCTGTTCGTTGTCGTGTTCATAAATTCTTTCTTGTTTCAGTGATGATCTGGGATGACCTGAAGAAGAAAACTGTGATTGAAATAGAATTTTCTACCGAAGTCAAGGCTGCCAAATTACGGCGAGATAGGTAGGTTTGGTGTCTTATTTTTCAAGGTAGAGTAGTCACCTTCTCTGAAGTTGGCTGAAATAATTTTATATTGAAGGAAGAGATGTGTTTGGGAAAATGATGGATAAAAAATAAGGCTCTAGTTTTTGACTCAAGAACATAAGGAAGGCAGTGGGTTTCATCTGCCTCCTGGGGTCATTTCACAGTGAGCAGTCAGTGGGTGTGGGTGCGCTTCCGTGCACTTGCCCTGGGCTGGCCCTGCCCTCCAGCTGTCAGTCCTTCAGGGCAACCGTCCTTCCCGTCAGGTGCAGACAGAGGACATGAGTTTTGACCCCTGAATTGCCTCCCTTTTAGCCCACGCTTGTCCACATCATGCCGCATAAATGTTTCAGTTTGAAGGTAAAGGAGAACTCAGGAACTGCTCACAGAGAGTGTTATTGAATCTCACCTGTTGAAAGTAGCCAGTCTCTCGCAGACATTGCCCCTCGTGTTTAGTAGAACACAGGAGTTTTTCCTAATATTTTGATCGCAGTGGGGCAAAGCTTGGGTTTGTTTTGTGGCATGGGGTGTGAATGGAGTCTGTCATCCTGCACTTGTAGGTAGACTTGTATCTTCCAGGAATGTCAACATTTAGGGCTTGTAATAATGCAAATCCTGGAGCCAAATGAAGGATCTACTTTCTCACATTTCTGAATTGTCAAGACATGTCTAAAAGTGTGTTAAGATAGAATTTCTGACTTTGTGTCCTACTTGGTTCTTATGCTATAGATAGAATGGTTGATGAGAATGCCGCCCCCCCCACACCCCACACCCCACCACACCTTGGGCTGTACCTGCCTCTTCCCGGGTGGGAAGGGCTCAGGCCTAGGGTCAGCCTCTGCCCTCCGGCTCCCTGCCAACCTGCTCTGCAGACCTTGCTGCCCCGCTCCTGGGGTCAGGAATGGGAATGATCCTCTTGTATGTGGTTGTTGGAGTGTTTCTGTTTCCAAATAATAAAAACAAAAGCCACAAAATGTTTGAGTTTCACTTTGGGGGAGAGAACATTCTGATGGTGTTTTCTTCTTTCCAGAATTGTGGTGGTTTTGGACTCTATGATCAAAGTGTTTACATTCACACATAATCCCCATCAGTTACACGTCTTTGAAACCTGCTATAACCCTAAAGGTAAGAATCCAGAGGAGGATGGATGGTGGAAATGGGCTTCATAAGTCCAGACCAGGTGGAATGCAGACCCTTGCTGGGCGCCTCTCCTGCAGGTGGTCTTGGAGTGACGTCACCCTCGTGGTGGGTCCTGGAGCATCTGGGGTGCTGGGGAAAGGTCTGAGAGGTGTGAGCTCCCCCTACCCCGCTGTGAACTTGCCCTGGGTCTCCTCACTGTGGAACTGAGACCCCGTCTCTTACCATAAGCTTCTGGGTCTCTCTTGGGACTTTTCACAGTGACTGTCAGCCATTCAGAAGCTCCGTGGTGAGCCTGGAATCCTTGGTTTTATTAAGTTCTGAGATTTCCTTCTTGTTTTCGTCTTCACATGTGGCTTTCTTATTCATTGTGTCATCTTTACTTTGCTTTTAAAGTTTTTGGTTTTTTCTTCTAGCTTTATTGAGGTATACTTTACATAAAACTCACTCGTTTTAAGTGTCTCGTGTGGTAAACTTCAGCCACTGCCACAGTAAGAGCAGAACAGCCCATCACCCCAGAGGCTTCCCAGTCTGCACGTTTCCCACCTGACCCTCAGGTTTTGCCTTTTCAGATAGCTTTGCTATCTTTCTCTTAGCTTAATATGTTTTAGATTCCTTTATTTTTGTGTGTGTGTTTGTTATTATTTTGTTCATTTTTATTGCTGAGTAACATACTATCATATGGATGACCACAGCTGTTGATCCACACCAGATTTTTTGGCTGTTAGGGATAGAAGCTGCTATGTATGTTTACATGCAGGTCTTTATGTGGATTTTTTTTTTTCATTTCTCTTGCATATATACTGAGGAGTACAATTGCTGGGTCATATTATAATTATTCTTTAGATTCCACATTGTGTTAACATACAGTATCTGTCTTTCTCTGACTTAGCAAAACACCCTCCATGTCATCCATGCTGTTGCAGATGGCAGGATTTCATCCTTTTTTTATGGCTGTGTTGCATTCCATCAGGTGTCTATCCACTCTTTGTGTTTGATTGGAGCATCTAGTCCACGTACATTTAAAGTAATTATTGATAGCTGTGTACTTATTGCCACACGTTGTTTGAGGTTGTTTTGGTAGGTCTTTTTCATTCCTTCTGTTGTTTTCTTCTTTAGTGTTCCGTTTGGATTCCTTTCTCTTCTTTGTGTATCTATTGTAGATTATTGGTTTGTGGTTACTATGAAGTTTATATATAGCAGTCAGTGTGTATGTGTGTGATTATTTTAAATGGCTGACCTCTTAATTTCAAATGTGTTTTAATGGCCCTACGTTTTACTTCCCTCTCTGCACGATTTCTGGTTTTGGCATTGTGTTTTACCTCTTTCTGTGCATCCTTTACTCCTTGCGGATGTAGATGATTTTACTGCTTTTGTCTTTTAACCGGCTTCGTGGGTACTACTGCTCTATATTTGCCTTAACCAGTGAGCTTTATCCTTTAACCGTTCTCATGTTTCTGCTTGTGACCTTTTCTTTTTTGCTTAGAGAAGTGCCTTTACCATTTTTAAAAGCTATTTTTTCTGCATTGGATTACTTTGATACCTTTTTTTTTTTTTTTAAAGTAAGTGTAAGATTTTTCTGGACTCTATTCTGCTCCAGTGGTCTGTGTTTCTGTTCTTATGCCAGTATCAGGCCACCTTGATTTCTGGAACTTTAAGATAATTCTTGATATTGGGTAGAATAAGTCCTCTGATCTTGTTCCTGTGGTATAAGAATTGAAGGAGCTATTCTAGGACCTTTTACTTTCCTTGTAACTTGGTGACAGCTTGTCTCTTTCTTCAGAAAAGCCTGCAGAGATTTTTACTGTGATTGCACTTACTCAGTAGATGGATGAAGGTAGGTTCCAGCCTGAGGTCATAGGACAGCTTTCCACTCACCAGGTCTTTGGTTTTCCTTTGCAGTGTGTTACAGTGTTTTCCATCTATCGTTAAATTTATTGTCGAGTTTCGGGATTTTTTAATGTGTTTGTTAACGGATTCATTTTTAGATTTTACAATTTTGCATTCTCCCAAAAGACAGACATTTGATAAAGTATATTTAATAATTTCAGCAAATGTTTCCAATTATGAAGCCATCTCGAGGGAGCAAACTCTGCTTGGTTCCCTGCTTCCCTTTACTGGGAAAGGATTTTGTGACTAAATCTTACTTTTCTGTGAGACCTGGAAGGCAGAGAGTAGGTGTGGTTGTGTAAAAGCAGAAACATCGAGACGGTCCTGAGTCCTTGACAAGTTTCTTGTCTCTCTTTAGGTCTCTGTGTCCTGTGCCCCAACAGTAACAACTCGCTCCTGGCCTTCCCGGGCACGCACACGGGCCACGTGCAGCTCGTGGACCTGGCCAGCACCGAGAAGCCACCGGTGGACATTCCTGCCCACGAGGGCGTCCTGAGCTGCATTGCTCTCAACCTGCAGGGAACAAGAATTGCAACCGCCTCTGAGAAAGTAAGTAGGTGTGCCTGTCCCACCGGAGGTCGTGCCTCTAGAGTGACCTCGCCTGCTACAGGATGTGGGCTCCTGGCAAACTAGCCCTTCCCTGGAGATCCCAGCTCCCTGAGATTCTTAGCCACCTTTGCTCAGAAAGCAAGTCATAGCTGACAAAGAGGGTCCAAAAGTCATTTTGTTCAGTTGTGCTCCATCTGTTTGGCAGTGGAATTAGTGTTTCTCTTTCTGACTGGCTGTGGGAGCTAGAATTAAGATGCCATTTCCCTGGGTGGTGAGTGAACTGACAGCTCTCGGGGCCTCGGACAGCCTAGGGTGTCTGCCAGTGGAGCGTGTTCATGGGACTCCGAGAGGGCCGTGTGTGGGCTTGGGCCCTGGGCTCCCTGACCCTCTCTCAGCACCTGCTGGCTGCTGTCAGACCAAAGAGATTTTGGTTTGTTCTCAGTGACAACAGGGGGAAAGTTGAGTTTTAGGTTATGTGGGCGAGTTTGGGAAAGACTCCGATGGGTTCATGGGTTTGTGAATAAAAATCATTTCAAAAAAAATTAAAAAGTTGTGAATCTTTGATAATGAAACACTTCACTGTTTTTCAAAGGGGACCCTTATACGAATATTTGATACTTCATCAGGGCATTTAATCCAGGAACTACGAAGAGGATCTCAAGCAGCTAATATTTATTGGTAAGAAAGCACGTTGTTTCACCCTAGAGAAGGGGCCCTATGTGATCTGGCGGGAGAGGCAGGACCACCCACATGAGGCAGGCGGGGGCTGCTGTACTGGAAGGGGCTGGGTTTTTAGTTCACTTTATTATTGCTGACTTAACTCTTTATCTTGGGAATATACACAGAAGTAGAATGTTACAGTTAACCATGGACCTGTCATCCTGCATTTGTCAGAATTTGCCTGTTTTATTTCATCTCTCCACTGTCCCTCCAGCTTATTTTTTTGGTAGTGTCTTCAGGCAGACACTGGAGGCCTTGTTAGCCTGTCTCTAGTCACTTCAGCAAGTGTGTGGAGCTGCACTTGGGCTTAAGTGATAAAAATGTAGGCAGTATCTGCATGTAGCGTCAGCGGGGCCTGTCATGCAACTGACTCTCCCATCTGTCTGCTCTGGGGCCCATCCAGCCAGTCCAAGTGACGCCCCCCATCTCGGGGGCCAGATCATTGGAGGGGAGTTTTTCTTTCCCGGGCAGCTTGTTGGGGTGGCCTCAGGGCCCCTGGGGTAGCAAGGTGGTCTGCTGTTGGCACCTGAGGAGGGGCTGTGCCCTGGTTTTGACTGTGGTAAAATGACTGTCCTGACCATGGGGGTGTTGGAGCAGGGGAGCTGAGGTCAGGACTCGCTCCTGTGTCCACACAAGACCGAGACCTGAGCTTCAACTGCTTTATCTGCAGCATTAACTTCAATCAGGACGCTTCCCTCATCTGTGTGTCCAGTGACCACGGCACGGTGCACATTTTTGCAGCCGAAGATCCAAAAAGGAATAAACAATCAAGGTAGGTTTCCCAGTTGCCTGAGTGCTGGCCCACTGGGTCTGAATCACAGGCAGGATGCTTCTCGTTGGTCATTCATTTGATTTTCTAAAAACCAGTGCAGATTACTTGATGCTAAGACTGGCATCACGACTCACCCTGCCATTAGCTCCTTAGGAAATCTGATGAGGTTCCAGGCACCTTCTAGGGAGGCAGAGCTTGGTCCTGAGCTCCAACAGTCATCCTCGTGTTTGCCGTTCAGACTGTCGATTTGGTGGCAGTAGAACCCTGTGTCCTGTCTGGTGGTGATGGTTTCTGGGTTTCTAATAGAGCCATTTGTAACAGTTTATTTTTGTGTGAAAAATAATAATTAAAAGCAAAAATAGAATTTAAATCATTAAGGCTAAGCCGACAGTAAGGAGAGCTGTGTCTCTAACTTTGTCATGTGACCATAACCTCCTTTCTTTGCTTCCTTGTCCTCACAGTTTGGCATCGGCCAGTTTCCTTCCAAAATACTTCAGTTCCAAGTGGAGTTTCTCCAAGTTTCAGGTCCCCTCAGGCTCTCCATGCATTTGTGCCTTTGGAACAGAGCCAAACGCTGTCATTGGTAAGTGGTCCTTCTGGGGGGGAGAGTGGCCCCGGGTGTGATCAGTGCCACGCCAGCCTCGCTGGTGTTCCTTCCTCTCTCCTGGGGGTCCCGTATATCCCTCTCGGGGTTCACGCAGCTCCCTGCCGTCTGGGGGTTCCTGGGAAGTTGGTAGGGCAGATCATTTGGTCTTGGAACCAACGACCTGAGAGGGTTCTCCCGTTGCTGCACTAGCTGAGTGGATGCAGCGCTTCCCCCCAGAACGGTGGGTTCTCGGCCGAGCGTGCCCCCACCACGTGCAGATCCCGAGGGCGGCTCAGCCTCCGCTCAGGCTGGGCGGTGCGCTCAGTGCGGGCTGCTTGCTTTTCACGCTGAGTGACACGGTCTCCTCTGCCCAGCGATCTGTGCGGATGGCAGCTACTACAAGTTCCTGTTCAACCCCAAGGGAGAGTGCGTCCGGGACGTGTATGCGCAGTTCCTGGAGATGACGGACGACAAGCTTTGACCCTTCACCGGGAGCACGAGCACCGCGGCCCCTCGAGCTCCTGGGGCTGGTGACGATGGGCCGGAGGGACGGCCCGGGACCTTGTCATGAAGCCACTCATGGCTGTTTTCCGAAGCCAGGCCTCCTGAGTCCAATGTTAAAGGAAGAATCAATGGGGCACGGGGACACTCCCACCTGACCGCCGGCTTCACCATTCGCTTCAGTGGTTCTGCCGCATCCGCCACCTGCAGCCAGGGCTCCGGACAAACTGGGGGCACGTTGAGAAAAGGAGGGACAACGTGAAATTCATTTGTGGCGCCAGATTCCATCCTTTTTGCTGAGTTTGTGATGGAGAGGTGAACACACGTGCAATCTTGGTTCTTTCTCACCAGATATAAGTGGGATTATCACACCGGCAGCCTTAGGAGGAGGAGGGAGGAAGCCCTTCTCCCGTCTAAACTGAAGAAAGTTTAGAGTTCACAGGCTTGGTGTCTCCCTCAGGAGCCACATGTCACATGTCCCCCTCTTGTTGGCGCCATTGGAGTTGAGGCAGCGCCAGGCCTACCCCGTGAACCACACCTGTGGCCTCCTGGCAACACTCTGGGTCAAAGGGAGTTCCCCTTTACTCGTAGGGAACAGAGTAACGCGTAGACTTTAAAACTGAGTCATAGAAGAACGCATCGCTTAATTCGGAGGATACGAAGGGAAACCGGCGTCTCAACAAAGCAGCGCCCGGTCCTGTGGGCTTCGGCCGGCCGCTTCCACTTCCCTCTCTCACCGTCTTCTCTCCCTGTTTTTAAGAATAGCTGCACACTAACATTCTGGGAATGAGAGGCACATACTTTTTTTTAACATTTGATAACTAAAATAGGTTATGGGCTCTATATTGTTAGTACTACTTGAGGTATATATTTAATTTTCTTAAATTCCCTTTAAACTTAATTTTGTTTTGATTTCAGGTTGCAAACATTAAATCTGCAGCTGCAAGCTCTCAGTTTGCCAGTTCTTTTACTGTCATGTAATCAACTAACTTTGTCTGTGGATTTCAATGTAAAGTATGCATGTTACTTTTATGTGTATTTAATCATGAAATTTAATTTTGCACACTTATTTGTAACGTTTCTTTTAAATAAACGTGGCTAATTTTGTTGTATTCTGTACCCATCAAGGGAAGAGAATTGTATGTTATAAAACCACAGCCCGTTTTGTTGGACTGTGGACTGCAGGCTGCAGGAACGGCCCGGTGTGCTTCATGGCCTGAACTATCCGCGGCCGTGTGGGGGCCGGGGGCCTGTGGCAGCCCAGCTCCGGGAGCAGAGAGGAGGAGAGTGGTGTTCCCTAGCAGTGTCCGTCGTCTCTGGTCAGGAGGCTCTGCCTGAGGTCTCTCTGGGGGAAAGCGTGGTGTTGGGCCGCCCATCGGTGTCTCTAACAACAGCCTTAACTTTGGGCCCAGGAGTGAGAGGGGGTATTTCACATCTGTATGATCACTAGTTTATATTTTCCCCAGTACGATGCCTTTAGTGTATCCAAATACACATTCAAGTAGGAAAAGAGTTTTGCAAAGGTTGGTGTCATGGTGAGTGGAGATGCTGCAAGCTGGTGAGGTAAGCTGGGCTGAGTGAGGAACCAGCTCACTGGCCCTGGGAGAGGCCATGCCCAGGAACATTCCATATCCAGGATGTTCTGGCACGTCATTAAGACTCCACAGTGTGGGAGCAGGTGCAGGCTTTGCCACCCCAGGCACAGCCTTGCATGCTTTGTAAAGTGACAGGACAGGGACACCTGGGTGGTGTGTGAGTGACCCCCATCGAGAGGCTCTGTTTGTCTCCTCGGGGGTTTCCCCTCGGGGTGGTGACAACACCGAGTCTTACCTGGGAAGTGCCCTGGATGAGGCTCCTGGAGGGCAGGCTGAGGTCTGGAAGGCCGAGGTGGCGGGAAGAGCTGTCCCTGGCCCGTGGGCTGTTGGGTGAACCTTCCTCGGTTCATTTAAGGACAGCAGCAGACTTGGTTTCTCAAACTGATAACCACTGATTTGTTGCCTAATGTAGGGAAAGCATGTTGTTCTCAGCCAGGGCCACCTCTACTTCCCCTCTTGGCTGAATCCTGCCAGCCCCTGAACGTGGGTGCGGAGGGGTTGGCGTGAGAGTCTCGTGTCCATGGCTCCCCCAAGCCCCACTTAGTGGCTGGGCTGGATCAGCCTGATTCGTGTGTCCCCCAAGTGTCCGTGTGAACATTTGGGAGCCATCTCTTGGGGCCCCACGCACTGGGCTCTCCTGCCTGCTCTCCAGGCTGTGGTCGGGCGGTGGGGGCTGGAGGGAGGGCTCCAGTGTGTCCGGTGGGGACAGAGCCCTCCGTGCCCTGCAGCCTCGCCCCCGCCCACGCCCCCGTCTGTCCCGTTAGTCTTCAGTCCTCACCATGGCCTGGGAGGGTGTGGCCCACTCCCCTCCTTACTTTGCAGCTTGTGAGACCAAAGCTTCTCATGTTTGCATTTCCTTTCTGCAACCAAACCAAACTTGTAGGTGATTTCACACAACTTGGTCCCTGGCCTCTTTTCTGTCTGTAAAAGGTATTTCATCAATTTTAGTACTTTTGGAACTTGTGCTAAAATTTTGGTCTTCAAAATGGATCATAAAATACTAATCACAATACAACATGTTCACTGTAAGGTGAACATATAGAAGAATATGAAGTGGGAATCAACATCACCCTGAGTTGCCTCCAGAGACAATGACCTTTAGAACCCCCATGCCTTTGGGGGTGAAGTCTGTGATTTTCAATCGCATTATTGGGACCATTCTTTTAATGTTTCACAATTCAAGAACATTTCAGGACATACTATAATTGCCCAAAGATGCCTACTTGTAGTTTTTGCCTTTATAAACATTTGGAAATGGAAATCCTTGTGCATACATGTTTACACACTTGTCCATCTATTTCTTTGGATAATAGAACTGGAATTGCCAGGCCAGAGGATCTGTATGTGTAAGATTTATCATGCCTGCCATGATTGTGTCAACTTCAATAACCGACATCTCATCCTCACCAGAAGGTTCTGAGCACAAGCTTTTTAATCTTTGATGGAGAAAAAAGATTTCCAATTTTTAGCCAGGTTGAGCATTTTGGAATACATTTACTGGCCATGTGAAATTATTTTGTATATTGCTTACTCGTGCCTTTGCTTATTTTTCTGTTGGTGTATTTTGTTTATAAGGACTTTAAAAATAATCACCCCATGTCATTTTTTTCACTTTGTGTTTGCTTCAGTTTGAGGGGTTTTACTTTGCTGTGTATCTTGAATTTTTACCTAGTCTGATTGATCAGCCTTTTTCCTTTATGGTTTCTAGTATTGGCTCATGATTAAAACAAAACGCTTTTCACTGGGTTCGACGTACGGGTCTTATTTTCATCATTCGGTCTGGGCCTGATTTCCCAGCATGTAATGAATGAGGACAGGGCCTCATCTTTCTGCACCAGATGGTCAGGCAGTGCTCAAGCCAATTGTGACTCAATCCCATTCCGCCTCCTGCCCCAGGTTGTAGGGTCTCATCCACCTTAACCTTCTTTTCTACTTTGGATGAAAATTACGCGGTTGCCCTACTAGAGTTCCATCTATCAACTGATTCATTTATTACCCAGGGACTTACTGTACTGCTTCAGGAAGAACTATGTTCTGATTACAGGGCTCTGCTGATCTTAAGCATTTTTTTTCCCAGATGAAAGCAAATGGAATAATAGCTAAAAATAAAATTTTAGTGGAATTCCAAAAACTCAGAAATGATTGTTTCTGAAGAGCTGAGGGACAGAATGTATCAGGATGTGATAAGTATTTTCTCCCCATCAGTAATTAATATCACAGAGGACACCATAAGTGCACTGTCATTCATGTTTGCTTGTTTTAATGGCAAAGCTATTCAACTTGTGTGGAAAGAAGCTGTGAGTCTTCCTTTTGTCCTTCCCATGTCCTCTGTTTCAAGAGGATAAGAATTATTTTATGGAATTACAACTTGGAAACTATGATATGTTTACATTTGGTTTTCTTTGTGTTTATCATGCATGGGGCTTGCTAAGCTTCTTGAATCTAGATATATGTCTTTCATCAAATTTGTGGAATTTCCTAGCCATTCCCTCAAATCTGCTGCTGTTGTCTCTTTCCTGTTCGGATTCAAGTACACATATATAAGACCTTATATTATCTCACTCACTGATTATTAAGGCTGTTCATAACAGTTTTTAAAGTATTTTTTCCTGTTTAAAAAAATAGGATCATGTCATTGAATACCACTAAATGACCTACTACTGCCCACTCTTCTTTAAAGACTTTACAATATAAACTTTAGATGAATCTGTCAGTTCTAAAATTAGTTTCTAATTCTTAACTAAGTTTTTTCATTTGTTCATGTACGTGAACAATCTTTACATCCTTGTGCATATGTATAGTACAGGAGTTAAAATCTTTGGTCATTCTCACATTTGGATCTTCTCAGAGCAAGTCTTCATTGATTTTCTTTTATTCTGTGTACGAGTCATATTAACCTGCGTGTCCTAGTACTGTGGGGTTGTATCTTGGATGTTGGAAATGGCATGTATGTTGTGGATTCTGTTACGTTTCTCTGCAGAATGCAGGGTTTTTTCACTTTAAGCATTGAAGGGCTCTGGACCCACCTGAACAGTCTGCCCTGGGGTGCAGTTGGGTGGGTCAAGACGAGGCGGGCAGATGAGCTGCTGAGAGCACCAAGGTGGAGGAGGTGTGAGCACTTAGCTTCATGCCGCTGCAAATGGGTACGTGGTTTTGTAAGATGGTTTCCTCCTCTGTTCCTGTGGTGAATCACATTGATTTCTGAGTGTTCAACCAACTCTGCAATCCTGAGATAAACCCCACTTGGTCGTGGTGTGTTGTCCTTCTCTTCTTATTCAGTTATTATTAGTTATTGCCAAATCTGACTTGCTGTATATTTAAGGATTTGTGTGTGTATATGTGTGTTAGAAATACTCATCTGTAATTTTCTTACAAAGTCCTTGCCACATTTTGGCATGGATTTCGGGTTAGTAATTTTATAGTTTTGGCATCCATTTAAAAATTATTTATACCACAGCCACCAAAATAGAAACATACCGTGGATTTTTACAAAAAAGATCTGCAGCAACACCTAGTGAAATTTATATATGTATGTGTATATATATATAGTTTTATCTATGAGAAATGTCACCATGCATAAAGGCTGTTTTCACCTAGGCATCTGTTCTGACTGTGCTGCCCACAGATGCTGGCGGAATATCATAGACTCTGTATAGAGTCCTCATCCTGGCCACCAGTCAGAGCTCTGTCATCAAGTACAACCTGCATGACAGTGAGTTTGTCTTCTGGGGTGTGTGAACTGATGAGGGCTAGTTACCTCAAAGGACCAGTTACTTTCCTGGGCAGGTACCATGGAAGAAGACGTCTTGATCTCCAGAGCAGACGTGTGACTCCGGGAAATCACAGTGACTCCTGCTGTTCTGACACATACTAGAGGGGCTGGACTTGGGACTCTCATGTCCAGGGGACAGCGTCTCTGCTGACAGTGCCTGCCTTCCCAGTGCCTGCTGCACCTGGCCTTGAGGTTGCAGATGGACACCCGCTACCAGTCCAGCCCAGAACAGTCAGACCATCTTAACACTATGAGCATGAATAAGACCCACCAATCAAATTGCTTTTCTAATTCCAAGAAGAGTTGTCTCCTGTTGCTCCATTGAAGAGTTCTTCATGTTAAAATCATTGTAACATCTCCTCTTTTGAAGGTCAGCCTGTGTCTTGAAAGACACCATTCAAAGCCTTCGGAAAATGGTCCACAAGGGAGGATGGAACGGCTGTCAGGCACCTGAGGGCTGAGTCCGCCCCAAGCAACCTCACAGCTTCAGGGAGATTAATTCCATCGCAGCCCAGTCGGCATCAAGGCTAGGGGCAGGGGCAGGACGTCTGTAAGAGGCCAGGCAGTCTCCCGAATCTGCTCTGTACACAATGGCCAGCGTCTAGTCTGTTTTGATTGAGGCTCCAAAGAAGATCCAGCTGGAGACCTTTTCTGTGAAATTCCGCTTCAAGGCGCTTTCAGCTGTGATGTGGTGCAGGGCAGACACACACAGCCTCTGCAGCCCGGCTTCTGCAGTCATTTCACGGTGTGGGTGTGCCTGACTCGGTCAGATGCAGCAGCCACCTCCGGGGCCGGCGCTGAGCGGATGAATTTGCTTCTTCCCTTAGCAAATCCTCCAGGGATCCTGGGCAGACCAGGGGTTAAGCTCTACTCTACACTCCAGCCCCTGAACCCTTCAACCCCTTGTTTTGCTCGGCGGCTGTGTTGGGTCAGATTTGTAAGCTCATCATGTAAATCATATTTTTCACCCCCACTTTCTACAGTATGCATAAAATAGACCATTTAAATCATTTTACAGAGTACAGTTCATGGCACTGAGGACATACGTTCACAGTGTTGTGCAGTCTCCCTAGTTCCAGAACCTTCCATCATCCAGTACTGAAGCCCCATTCCCAATGGCAGTCACTGCCCATTCTCCCAACCTCCAGCCTCTGGCAAACACAAACATCCTTCCTGTCTCCACTGATTTGTCTCAACCAGGGTTAGGCCTTGAGCATATTTAGTGGGGAAGAGGGTACAGTTCAACCCCCAGCATGCAGTCTGCATCTTGAGTCTGGAGTCTTCATTCCATGGGAAATACCTGTTGTTTCAGTAGCTTCTTCCTTGATCTCCAAGTGGGGCTCCACTTAGCATAGCTTGTTTATTCCTTCACCTCCTGAAGGATGTTTGCAGTGTTTCCAGATCTGGGCGATCACCAGTAATGCTGCTATCACTGGGCTCTTCACAACGGCCCTTCTCTCCTTCCTCAGTGGTCATTTGTGTCCTTTTTCCTTGGTCATTCCAGATGGAGTTAATCTAATTTTTTTTCTTTTCAAAGAATCAGTTTTTATTTCATTGATATTTTTCTTATCTCCTTTTTCAATTATATTGACTGTTTGCTGGGGGTTTAGTTCATTCTTTTCTAGTTTAAGGTAGAATTGTAGATGACTGAATTTTAGGTTTTCTCTTCTATAAGGATTTCGTGCTATAAAATTCCCTATGAACTCTTTTAGCTGTTTTCACAAAGTTGATATATTTTCATGTTCATTCTGCGACAGTTTTCTAATTTCTAAAACTTTTTGTAATTTCTAATTCCTCTTTGAATCATGGATTATCTCAAAATCTGTTGTCTATGGGACTTCCCTGGTGGTCCAGTGGTTAAGACTACACGGGTTTAATCCCTGGTCTGGGGACCTAAGATCCCACATGCTGTGTGCCGTGCAGATCAAAAATAAAAAAAGTTTTTTCCAGTATCCAAACATTTGAGAACTTTAAAAATACCTTTATTATTGATTTCTACTTTGATTTCCCTAATTGTCAAAAAGCATACATACTATGTACAGTTTTATTTCTTTAAGGCTTATAAAGATTTATTACCCAAGATTTGGTATATATTGGTGAAATGTTCCATGTGCATGTGAAAAGAATGTGTATTCTGTTGAGCAGAACGCTCCATAAATCACAATTACATTGACTTGGGTTGCTCAGGGCTTATAGACTTGCTTTCTACTTATTTTTTATCAGTCACCTAGAGTTGAGTGTTGAAGCGTCAAAATGTAATGTGGATTTATCTGTTTTAGTTCTGTCAGCTTTTGCTTCATTTAGTTAACGTTGTTTTGAAGAATTGCTCCTTTTATCATGATGCATGCAGTGCCCTTCTTTATTGGTGATAACTTTCCTTGGTTTGAAGTCTGCTCTGTCTGAAAATAAAATAACGACTCCTGGGAATTCCCTGGCAGTCCAGTGGTTAGGACTCTGTGCTTTGCTGAGAGTTCAATCCCTCTTTGGGGAACTAAGACCTCATAAGCCACGTGGTGTAGCCAAAACAGAAAAATTACTCTTGCTTTCTTTTGATTAGTGTTAGCATGGTTATCTTTTCCTGTTTATTTACTTTTAATCTATATGAAATGTCTTCATATTTAGTTTCTTGTAGACAACATACAGTCGTGTTTTTTGATCCACTCTGACAGTTTTTTTTTTTTTACAAAATCTGTGTTTTTTATTGGTGTATTTAGGCCATTGATGTTCAAAGTGATTACTGATATAGTTGGATTAGTATCTACTACATCTATTACTGTCTTGCACTGTTGTCCTTGTTCTTTGAAAATGTTACGCCTAAGGTAGTTGGTTGTGGCTTTTTTTGTTTTTGTTTTTGCATTTATCTTGATTGGCATTCTCTGAGCTTCCTGGAACTGGGGGAAATTCTTACTCATTCTTGTTTCAAATACTTCTTCTGTTCCTTTCCATTTTCTCTGGCACTCCTGTTACACATAGGTTATATACCTTATGTAGCTGCCCCATGGTCCCTGGATATTCAGTGTTTTTTTCCCCTCCTAGTTTTTCTTCTGTTACCTTTTTAGTTGTGAACGTTTCTACTGATACCTCTTGAAGTGCAGATTCTCTCCTCAGTCGTGTCCAGTCTACTAGCAAGCCCATCAAAGACATTTATTTCTGTTACAGTGTTCTTCATAGTTCTTAAGGATTTCCATCTTTGTGCTTACATCACCTATCTGTCCTTGCATGCTGTCTACTTTCCCCATTAGTCCTCAGCATATTAATCCTTGTTTTCAATCCCATCGGCTAACACCACACCCTGTCATGTCTGGTTCTGATGCTTGCTCCATCTGTATGAATTGTTTTCCTTTTAGTTAATGCTTGTAATTTTAAAAAATTTTACTTACTTATCTGGGTACTTTGGGTCTCTCGTGTCATGCTGGTTCTTTTGTTGCAGCACGCGGACTCTCAGTCCCCACTCTTGTATTTTCCCTTCTGTCTTCCCAGTCTTGGGGGTAGTGGTTTGCCCTGCATCCTCACCTCCATTAGATCCAAGATTAGTTGTTGATTCTCAGGCTGTTGTGCTATTTACGTGGTAGGATGGATGGAGTGACGACTTCCCAGTTCCATGGATCCAGAAACCAAAGTCCCTGCTTCATTTGAGATAGTTGTAGGGTGCCTGGAACCTTAGGGCTGTTGGACATCTTGGCAAGGTGACCTTGTACCATTATGCAGTGTCCTTTAGGTGTGGTAATTTTCCTAAGGTCTACTTTGACATTAATATAGTCCAACTTTCTTTTGAATGTTTCCAGGATTTATTTCTTATATCCTTTTAACCCATCCATATTATTTAAAGTAAGTTGGGTCTTTTTGATCCAACTGACACTCTATTAATTGGTATGCTTAGACTGTTTATATTCAATGTAATTATTGATAAGATCCTACCATATTGTTTTTTTTTGCTTGTCCCCTCTGCCTTGGTTTCCTGTTCTCTGCCTTCTTTTGTGTTATTTCAAGAAAAATTTAGCATTCCGTTTTAATTTGCCTATTGGATTTTTCCTTTATCTTTGTTCCGCACAAAGCCAGCTTTTCGGTCTACTTCAGAATGTTTTACCATTTCAATATAGAAATGTAGAGACCTACAGACCTTTGCCTTCCTCCTTTATACTGTACTTTTGTCAATACATATTATGTATATACACTGAAAACCCTGACAATATTAAAACTTTTACATTGGAAAGTTAGGATATTTTAAAGAATTTAAAAGGAAAAACTAGTTATTGTATTTCCCCAAATATTTACCATTTCTGTTGATCTCTTCCTTCATTCCAAAGTTTCTCTCTGCTATTACTCACTTTTTGCCTGAAGAATGTCCTTTAGCATTTCTTTTTGAGCATCTCTACTGGTTAGGAATTCTCTCAATTTTTTTCCATCTAAGAACCCTTTAATCTGCACTCCTGATATGTTCTATGGATATAATATTCTAGATTGACAGTTACTTTCAGCCCTTTGAAAATTTTCTAGGCATATGGCCTCGATGGTTTCTAATGAGAAATTTGTATTCAGATTATCGTTACTCTGTATGCAATGAGTTACTTTTCTTTGGCTGCTTTCCAGATAAAATGTCTTGTTTCATAGCCAGTGGTAATGCCTTGACATGGTTTTTCTTTGGGTTTATCCTATTTGAAACTGTGAATCTTTACAATTAAATCTGGGACATTTTCAGGCATCAATTTAAAAAATATTTGTTTTAAACACTGATGTCTTCCTCCTCTTACTCACTAAGCCAGTGTATATTAGATCTTTTTATATTATCTCACAGGTCCCTGAGCCTAAGGTTTGTTTCCAATTATCTGTTGATCCACTTGTTTTTTCATTCGTTATTATTATTTTGTTATTTTTAAGTTCTATAGCTCTTGATTCATTTCAAGAGCATCTGCCTTTACTTCATGGAGTTTGGTTACAATAATGAAAGTCATAGAAAGGTAATGTCCTTTTTCAATTATTCCAACATACTTCAACTGACATGTTAACTTTCTTTCCCCTTAAGAGATTTTCCTGGCACGAAGAGATTTTGTGCATTCTGGACATTGTTCATTTTATGAACCTGAGTCCTGTTTAAATCCTCTAGTGAATGTAGAATCTTTTTTTTTTTAAGCAGGCAAATAACCTAGCTAGATTTAGACTAAATATGCTGACCTGCCCTCTGTAGGCTGTAGTCTGGGGTTTGTTGTTTGCCAAGCTCTGCAGTGCTATCTGGGGCCAGTCTTTATGGGAGTTTGTTCAATTAATAAAGCCTTTGCCTTCCTTCAAGATCAATTCCAGGCATGTGCGGCTGAGGGTGAGCCCAGAATACCATACCTAGCCCTAGGGAGTTTTTCTCTAATGTCCTGTCTCCCTGGTACCCCCTTTTCTGGCCTTTGGCTAAAAAGTTCAGGCTTTAGCCTCTGCGTGATGTTGTACACTTCTTGGGGCCAAAGAAAAGTATTTCTGCCCTCTGCGCTCCCTGACCTTCTTTGGACTAGAAAGAAGTCCCCTTGCCTAGTTCCTCTTTTGAGTCCTGTCTCCAGGACTACTGCTGAGAAGTATAGGTTTTGTGACTCCCCTCCCCATGTCTCACAGGGGTCCCCCCTTTCCTCATGGGGAGAGGGCTTCTCTTGGGTATTCTGTTCATTCCTAAGATGCAGCTCCTACATTCAGGCTGTCCTGGAGTCTACACTAGGAGACACAAGAGGGAAGAAAAATTCAAGAAAATGGTCACCACACTGGTTGTTCTTACAGTTTTAATACTCCTGCTCCTATTTCTTTTTTCAGAGAACTGTGATAGATGCTTTATTTATTCAGCCAATGGTTGAGACATAGGGCAGAGTGTGGGACCTCAGGACATTTCTAGAATCAGAAATTTTGTGCCCGCAGCTTCAGTCATCTCATCAGAGGTCACCTGAGACCCATGTTAAAATCTAATTTTGTACTGCTGTGCACGTAAACGTGGAGGGAGAGGTCACAAGGGACAAGTCAGCACAGTTTTCCACAAAGGCCTGCAGTGAGTGCTGGCCCGCAGGCCACCATTCACACCGCTCCATACTACGGATTCCTTCACCTCCCATGTTTAGGCCTCAACTTACTATGTGGTGACTACACAGAGATTCATGACATGCCCCAATACCTTCCTTTCTTCTCCTGCCTTGGCTGTACCACACTGCATGCGGGATCTCGGTTCAGTGACCAGAGATTGAACCTGTGCCCCTGGCAGTGGAAGCGTGGAGCCCTAAACACTGGATGCCAGGGAATGCCCCCCAAATGTCTTCCTTACACACAAAATATGGCCTAAATGTGGGCCTTCTCACAATAGCTTGGCTTTTGCTACATGAAGAAACTCTTTATCAGTTAACTGAATTGTTTCCTATACCTAAAGGCTTCCTTCAACATCTTTCTTAAAAAGTATTTAATTTGGCTGCGCCGGGTCTTAGTTGTGGCATGCGAACTTAGTTATGCCATGTGGGACCAAACCAGAAATAGAAGCCAGGCCCCCTGCATTGGGAGTCTTAGCCAGTTGACTACCAGGTAAGTCCCTTACAACTTTTCCTTGGGTAAAGGTAGGTTATTCTCTAAGATACCTGTCCCTTCTTATTTGACTCAGTTTAACTTCAACAAGGTGATCCTAGTAACTACCGTAGTTTTTCCTGAGTGACAAGGGGGAGGTAAGACCTAACACATCCTAAAGCATCTATTAATACAGCATGGACAACAGATTTGAAAAAATATTTAGGGATGCTTCTGTTAGGAAAGACAGTCTCAGTACACGAGGAGCAGTTCTTTTATGCTAAGATGAACTGTTTTTACATTAGGACATGAATGTCAAGAACAAAACTCCCTGTGAACTCTGTCCTTGAGCTTCAATTATCTCCCAAAGAGGCCTCTGTGGCGTCATTTCAGTATTCCTCCTTTCTCCTACTACCCCTTAGGACATCAGCAATCTGTGCCACAGACTTTTCAGTAGCTGGACAATCTAAGTGTTAACAGTGACTTGGGGACTGGAGTACCTATGTGCCTCTACATTTAGACACAATTTTCATCTCACGGGAGAATGTATCTCAGGCTCAGGAACAAATCAGAAGAAATGGCAGCTACGACCATAGCCTCAAAGTTCGTTTTAAAACTCCAACAGGATGGATAACAGCCAGCAAGACTTTGTCATCACGGCCTGTGACCCAACTCCCTCTTCCCACACAGACACTCAGTGCCCCCGTTCTCCTGGTGGGTCAAGGAGCCTGTACTGATGCTGTCACAGCAGTGTCCTGGACACGCGCTCCAGTGCTACCTAGGCTTTGGTGTGCTCGGAAAAGAGCACATAAAAAAGCAGTGCCTGCTTAAGCTTATCAAAACGACAATGATACTCTGTATTCAATTAAAATTAATAAAAATATTTTATTGAATTTCAGGAACTTGGTACTTTTAAAATTTCAAACCTTTGCACACAAATCACCACTATACTTTCTAGAATAGTGGAGGTTAGGACTTGAAGATTGTCACTTGTCTCCTTGTAGTCGCATAGCACAGAAATCCCAAGTCCTGACACGCCCCACCCACTTCCGACCGTGGCCTCGCCTACTCTGTTGTTCTAGGAGAGGACGATGTGAGGGGTGATGCATTTAAGGAGCTCAACTGTCTGAGTGGAGACTCTACTAGACACGAGAGGAAGATCAACCCTAAATCATGCACGGACACCTTGGGATACGCCACATCACTTGGATCACATGTGAGTTTCCCTTTTGTATTTTTGTCTGGTTCAGGGTGAAGCTGCTGAAATGAAGTTTCTAGTCCCTGAGGGAGCTCAGAAGTTTGGCAAAGGTCAAAGCAGAGACTTTCTGAAATGACATTTAGGAACCACCAGTGGACTGCTGGGCAGGAGTTAAGTGCAATGTGACTGTTGATGTAGCACCAGGCATCAAGTGGAGCCACAAGGACACAAGCTCAGTGACTCCCAGGTGTTGAACGGAATTCACAGCTAAATTCAAACATTTTAAAAACTGCCCAGGACGTGGCAGTTTGTTAATCTATGTTTTATCCCCCTGCCTTCTCCTTGATATTCTTAAATATCTATGTGCCAATGAATGAGCCAAGACAGCAGGAAAAAGGAAAGAGAACGCCTCGCCTTTGAAAAAGACATGCTCTAGCTCCCGGCAGCAAAACTATCCTTCTCCCTTTAGATTTGAGAACAGGGTACTTTTCTTGCCTATAAACCCAGCAGAAATCCCTCCAAACCCCAAAAGTCTACATCTTAGGCTCAGAAATAATCAACTGATAGACTGGGCCTACACAGGGAAAGTCTACCAGGGTCTTTCGGGATGGTGGTGGATACGCGTCGCCTGAGTCGTCTCCCTACCAAGGTGGTCTTGTCCACTCACCTCCCCAGAGCTCACGGTCAGGGGGCTGCAGTGGCCCATGACTGACAGGTCTGGAGCACTCAGCAGAGTGACCCAACCCCACAAACAGGACACAGCACATCTGAATTACTTTTCAAATTGCAAACCTTCTGTGTAAAAAGACAAATAAAAATATACATTCCAAGGTATCTGTAAAGTGCCTGGGAGATGTAGATTGCTGCCCTGAGGTGCTCTGATCCGTCCGTGCTTCAGTCTGCAAGTTAGATTTTGCTACTGTCACACACGTGGTCTCATTCACATGATGGTTTTGTTTTTATTTTTTAAATGGCTGAGTTATAAATCCAGCTAGTGTGCAGTAATTTCATAATTTTAATATGCATTATCTGTAATAACATTGTGACAGCTCCATACCGTGGATTGACACACAATACTTAGAACAGATTTATCATATTTGGTCTTTAGGTAAATACTAAATGTTTTAAAATTGCCTAAATATACCATTCTGAGCCGTTTCATTCCACCAGGAAAATACAGGGTTTTTTTTTTTTTTTCCCTCTCTTTAAAAAAAATTAAATACCAAAATAACTACATTTAAATAAATAACGTTATGATGATGACATTTAAAAATGCACAATAAGGCCAGAGCCCTCTTTCTGTTTGCATGCTGCTCAGCTCTGACCCCAGAAACCTCTGGAAAGGTGAGTGGCTTTCTTCCAGAGGAACGCGGGCTGAGGCCGAGTGGGCCTCCGAGTTTTCATTCTCTCACCTTTGTTTCCTTTTCTCTCACTTTTATTTTTTATAGGAGAGAAGTCAGCCTTAGTATTAGATTCAGTTCTAAAAGGTTGAGGGGAATTTCCTATTACAAATCAGAAAGTAACCTAGGTATTTCCAACGCTTACCGGATGGAGGGCGCCTGCTTCCAAGACCCTCGTGTTAACAGGCAGCTTCTGCCCCACCCCAGCAGCCGCTCCTGCCGTGTGGGGGCAAACCACAACATCACGGGGCGGCCGGCTGGCTGGACGATGCCGAGAGCTGGTGACGGCACCTAAAATAGCGAACGTGTCACGGAGAAATCTGTGACCTTTGTTTGAAAAAGGTGTGTGATAAAAGATTGAATCTTTTTTTTCCAAATGAAGAAGTAACAGTTCTGTTGTTTTTAAACATACACAATACGTAGGAGACTTGTTTTACTTAGAGTGGAAAATTATGCCAGGGACAAAGTCAACACAAAGAAACAAACAACAAAAAGTAGCAAGAAAGAGAAATGGGTAAGTGCAGCTCCAGGAGCCTGGCAGCTCTTTCCGTCAGGGTTACAAGTGGCCCGCGGGTGTCCGTCTGTATGTCCGTCCTACACATGGAAATGGAGGAGGATTAAATTCATCAGGTAACTGCTCTAACATGGGAAATTTGCAGATGTCAAGTAGCTCCATCTGACTTAAACAGGACAGACAAAAGTAAATCATTCCATAGGCTGAAAACAAACAACAAAAACAAACAAAACTACATTGTTTCTTCTCCCCAAATGAAATCCACACAAAACGTCCTGTGTGATTCCAAAATTTCCAGAGTAGAAATGGAGTGATCTGAAATGTCAAAGACCCCATTATTTTGTAAAGAAAGAAAGTACACCTCAAAATATTCTAATTCCACATGTGAACAACAAAATACTGTCTTGTCTACTGGCAGCGGGCGGTGGGGTGGCTCCAGCCCAGGCCCAGCAGGTCTGCTCGCACCGGGCGTGTCCTCCCTGGGAAGGACCGTGAGCCTCTACTGGGAGCTGAGCTGAGCACTGGGCGGGGAGACACTGCCGGAGCCCGGCTTTGCTGTTTGTGGTTCTGGTGTTCAGGGGCGACTTCAGTCTTTTAACTTAAGGAGTTTTAAGGCCACCTGGGTTTGTGTTTCCAGTGCTGAGGTGAAGTCCAACCGCAGGGCCCTCTACCCACCGAGGGAACACGCTCCGAGCGTCGGTGAGAGGCAGTGTCTCCTTTTGGCACCACAGAGTTGACATTAAAGTGAGAAATGCTCTCCCGGCCGCTAGTTCTGGACGCCCTTCTCCCGCATGGCAGCCGGCGGCGCGTCCACGCTCAGGGCGATGACGAGACCCTCGCCGTCTTCCGTCTTGACTCGCTTCAGCTCCGGCTGCTCCGCGGGGTCGCCGTTCTGGCGCTTGGTGGGCAGGGAGGCGGAGGCCGAGGCATGTGTCGCCAGCATGTGCAGGGGACTCGCTGCTGCTGCAGAGAGACAGGGAGTCAGAGCAGTGCGTCTGGGTGGACGCTTGTCCCTGCCAGAGGCCCCTGGGGATCAGAAACCCCACCACATGTTAACAGTGTGAACAGTGAGTCTATGAATGCACAGCATCTGTTTATTGCTTCCAATGGTGGGTTGCCTTGCTGAAGGGGGGAGGGTGGAGGGCAGAGGACTGAGGCAGAGGTAGGACACAGGGCAGATAGCTTTACTGTTTTGGCCAAGGGGCCGCTACTGGCTTCTCCTCGACGCAGGGCCCCCAAGCCCAGGAGGGGACTGGGGTGTAGCAAGCTAAGCCTGCATCTGAGCCACATACCTGCTCCAAGCCTGTCAGGGGAGGGAGCTCCAGCGAGCCCTAGGCTGGCTTCCCCACACCCCTCCACCCAAGCCCGTCCTCTCTCTGGTCTTCATCATGGAGAGGCCCTTCCTCCTCCCGGACTCCCACTGGCACAAGGGCCTCCATCACCTCTGATCACACCTGCCTCACGCTCTGCATAACCAGGCAAACTGCAACAGATGAACCGAAGAAGGTCGTCCCACACCTAGAAGTGCTCTTCCTTCAAGTGGAAAGGCAGACTGGGCCTGGGCTATTTACCACAGCGGGGGTGGGGGTAGGGCAGGGTGTGTGCTGGAGGAGCGACCTGGAGAGGCAGCATCCTGTCCAGGAAGACCCCTGCCCCCCTACCCAGTCCCTTCGGGCCCCAAGGGAGGTTCAGGACCATGGCAGCAGGCGGCCAGATGGAGAAAGATGTGCATCCAAAGACCCTGGAACAGCGACCTCATCTCACGAGCATGCCTGAGTCCCGGCAGTGACGTGTGTGCTGTCTTGCTTCCCTGATGTTAGTAACTTGAGGTTAATGCTGCAGTAGCTCATGACAGTTTGCTTTACATGCTGCATAAGAGCTATAAGCATAAGGGCTTTACACCAAGCTTTACAACTCTAGATATTCTAATGTATCACTTTAGCTAGCACAGGGGGACTACAGAATTTCCTTCCAAGAAATGGAACTTGAAGCTAAGTGAAGAGATGGGGTAGCGGGCAGTTTGCAAACTGAAACAGATGGGAAGCCACAGAACACACACTGAGGTCAAAGAAAGGGGAGTTCCAAGACTGCCCCACCCTCATCTCCAGATTCAACACCATTCCAATTAAATTCCCAGTAGGCTTTTGTATAGGAAAATTCATATGATCATGTCTTTAGGGAACAAGGGGACTGGCAGCTGGACCCTGGTTACCATGGGGCCTCTGCCATCTCCACCGTCATCTCTTGAGAATGACTGCTGTGTCACCTTCATGGATAAGGACCTGTGTGATGCGGGGGCAGCACTGCAATGAAGCCTGGGTTCTTCCAGCAGGACACACAGTTCACTGCTGTAGTCCATGGTGGAGACACAGAGAGAGCCCTGGCGAGTTTGGAAGACGTCCCACAAAATTCTGGCTTGAATAAAAATGCTATTTCAGGAGGATGTAGCAATGAATCAGAGCAGAATGGAGTTAACGGTAGATCAGGACAAATGGTCAAAGCCTGGAAAATCATGTGGCTGGAAAAACAGGCTGGTGTGGTGGGGCAGGGCAGCAGGGCCTGCTCTATGGGAGGCAAGGCTGTAGGTGGGGCCTGGGTCCCGGATTCTCAAGCAGGCATGGTGTGGTTCCTAGGCCATGCTGAGCAGGGTCTTCCACTAACTGATCTGTAAACCCTTAGGAAAGGTGAAAGGAAAGGACCTGGGCAGTGAGGGAGCCTGAGAGGGGCACAGAAGTCTCAGAAGAAAGACGGCAAAGGGGCACTTAGGCCACAGTGAGCAGGTGGGATGTCACCTAAATACGCAGTGTTGCCCCAGGACTCCACATCCAACCCAAGTGAGTCGCTGAAGAAATAGCACAACCATAACCACACTAGTAAACGGCAGGTGTGGGCCTGGGGCTGAGGTCTGGGTGGAAAGCCTGCCTCACAGGCAGGCTCATCCCACCTCTCCAGCCCTCCATGAGCACCGAGCATCAAAATGTGCCCTCCCTGCGCCCATGGCAATAACCAGAGCTCAAGGCACCCGCCTGGAAAGACAGGCTTCCTTTTCTAAGGGTTGGAAGGGTGGCTGTGATGATACGCTACACTGGGACTCTCCCCTGTGAGGTCTCACAGGCGCCCACCAAGCAGGAGGAGCACTGTGTTCCTGTTGGGGTGCCTGGCCCTCAGTCACGTGGTGCCTCAGCAGGATGGGGACTCAACTCCAGGGCCACCTTTCAAGGGGACGCCAGGACCGTCCTGAGCCCCCATACTCCCCACCCATCCATGAGCATAGTCCACATACAGGCAGAGGCCAGCAGCTACAACCTGGGTGGTGGCACAGCGTCCAGACCGATCCTCTGCAGCCTTGTTGTGGCTGTGAATGCTCCCAAAACACCCATCTTCGTCACTGGCCCCCCAGCTTGCCTGCTTCCCGCACCAGCAGGCCCTGGCCCTGCAGGTCTCCCGGTCAGTGTCCTGGGATGCCCTCCCCGCTCAGGCAGAGACCCCACTCCTGTCTGAGTGTAACTCAGGGACATGCTTCCTGCTACAGCACAGCACCACTGCCCCTCAGAGGTGCCTGACACAGCTGTGACTCAGTCAGAGCCCCGAGCTGAGCCAGACCAGACGGGACATCAGGCTGGCGGCTACTGAGCCACTGTCTTAGGGGAACACAGGGTAGGGCTTACCAGCTGATCAACACATACCCTGTCTTATGTGTTTTTTGATTAAAGGCAACTTAACCTATACTGTTTATTCATTAACATGGAACTCATGCCTGTATTTTCCCCATAAGGCACATCACAACCTTCGTGCCTAGAACACTCCAGGCCTTCTCAGAACCAGGCTCAGAGCCCACTTTAAATAGCAAAACCATCACAAAGAAGCAAAAAACATGAAACACATGGCCCTCAGCAACAGTGGGAGGCTTCCCTGATGGTCCAGTTAGTTAAGAACCTGCCTGGCAATGCAGAGGACACCAGTTCAATCCCTGCTTCGGGAAGATCCCACATGCTGTGAGGCAGCTAAGCCTGTGCACCACTATTACTGAAACCCAGGCCCTGGAGCCCGTGCTCTGCAACAAGACACCACAGCAAAGAGAAGCCAGCACACCATAACTAGAGAGCGGTCGCCATTCATAGTAACTAGAGAGAAGCCTATGCAGCAACAAAGACCCAACACAGCCAAAGATAAAATAATTAAAAAAAAGAAAGAAACAGTGAGAAAGACACATGTTCACAGTGGGAGCTGAAACAGGAGATGGGTGTTACCACATCCTGCTCTGCTGGGAGCCAGCATGCTGAACTCAAAACACCTTGCTGCTCTGCACAAGCCCGCAAAGGACTGTGAAAGCACACAGTGTTGACTTGGGAGTTATAAGTAAATTTCAGTGATCTGCAAGAAATCTGCAAATATGGCATCCAAGTACGGAGGCTCAAGTGTGTGTGTGGAACCGCCTCCCAGGAGTCCCGCCAAGCAACAGCTTCACCCAGGGCGGGTGCCGCAGGTGCAGAGGCAGAATATTGCCCTGGAGGCAATGCTGCCTCAGTGCTAACCTGGCTGCGCCCCCAAGTCCAAGCAGTTCTTGCCCACACGCCAGCAGAAGGCCATGCTGGTCCAGTGGGCGCCCTGCCTGCTGCATCCACAACCTAACACGTGGTTCCCGGAGAAGGCCGGGGGGAGTTAAAAGAGCACACCACTGGGCAGACAGCCCAGGTTTCCATAAAACCCTTTTGCCTCCTCAGCACCAGGACCTGGACCCAGCGCAGCACAGGCTGGAGGCCGGCCAGGGCCAGTTTTTGTGAGACGGGGAGATGGGAACAGTACCTGTGAGCATAGCAGAGGCTCTTCAGGTTGACAAGTGAAATGCTGGTCACAGGGGAACACTGTCAGCAGGGTAAAGACTCCTTTCTTCCCAAAACCACACCCCATAAGTTGGAGGTCAAGGGCAGCAGAATCTCCACAAAGATGGACTAAATATCTATGACCAGAATTGTGGTCCAGTGCAGAAGAGGCTGAGAAGTGACCAGAGCATGTTGGGTTTCTTGGGGAGCAGTATGAGCAGCCCCAGAAAGTGCCAAGAAGAGATTCCAATACACAATGGCCTGAGCCTGACTTCCAAATTCATCTACGAGGCCAGCACTACCCAGATACCAAAGCCAGCCAAAGACCATATGAGAAAACTCAAACCAATATCTCTGATGAATACTGATGTAAATATCCTCAAACTAAATACTAGCAAACTGAATTCAACAGCATATTAAAATGATCACACACCATCACCAAGTGAGATTTACTCCAGAAATGAAAGGGTGGTTCAACATATAAAATCAACTAACAGAATACACCGTTTTGATAGACTAAAGGACAATATAACACATATGATAACCCACAGTTAGTCAGTGTCAATGCTGAGACTGGATGCTTCTCTCAAAATCAAGGATGCTCGTTTGCCAACACTAATCCACACTTTACTGGAAGTCCTATGGGCAGCTGGGCAGGAAAGGGAAATAAAAGGCATCCAAATGGGAAAGGAAGTAAAACTACCTCTACTGGCAGATGATGTAATCTTTATATATAGAAAACCCTAACAAGTCCACATAAAGAAACCCCCAAATAAAAAACTCATATAAGGCAAATGTGCAAGGTACAAGATCAACATGCAAAAAAGTCAGTTGTATTTCTATACAGTAGCAATGAACAATCTCAAAATAAAATTATGAAGACAATTCCATTTAGAAAAACATTCAAAAGAAATAGGAAGAATTTTAACCAAGACTTAAATGCTGTAGGACTTCTATAGTGAAAACTATAAAACACTGTTGAAGAAATTAAAAAAGACCTAAATAAATGGACAGATATTTCATGCTCAAGGATGAGGGAACTTAATACTGTTAAGGTGGCAATACTACCCAAAGCAATCTACAGATTTAATGCAATCCTATCAAAATTCCAATATTTCCCCCCAGAACTGGAAAAGCTGATCTTAAAATTCATAATTCCTGACTCCAAAACTTTCTACCAAGCTAGACTAGTCAAAGCAGTGTGATTATGGCATAAGGACAGACACGAGAATCAATGAAACAGAACCGAGAGAAACTCACACAGCTGAGGTCAACTGATTTTCAGCAGCGGAGACAAGACCATTTAATGGGGAAACAACAGTCTCTACAACAAGTGGTCCTGGGAAAACTGGATCTCCACATGCAAAATATGAAGAAAGGCGCTTGCATGAGATACAAGAATTAACTCAAGATAGATCAAAGATCTGAATGCAAGAGCTAAACTATAAAACCCTTAGAAGAAAACACAGGGGAAGGTGTAAGTCTTCATGACCTAAGGTCTGGCAATGAATTCTTCTCACCAAATGCACAAGTAACAAAAGGGAAAATAAACTGGACTTAATCAAACTTAAAAACTTTTGTGCATTAAAGATACTATCAGGAAAGTGAAAAGATAAACTCACTGAATGGAAGGAAATATTTGCAAATCATATACAAGTATCTCCCTACGCCCTTTTGTAAAAGTTTCCTTTATGCCACTTTGCTTTTATGAAATAACTACATCACTACCCATTTTCGCTAATGGAAAGAAATCTAAAGAGGATTTTCACTTCTATGGAGAAAGGGGGAAAGCAAAAATAATGCTTACCACTCGTTTTGCAGCAAGCCCTTAAAGGCAGCAGCACCCCAAGCAGTGAGTGGCACCGCCAAACTCCTCCCCAGGAACCACACTCCATCTCAGCATCAAGACAGCAGAACTTTGAACTGTGTCTGTGAGCATTTGTGCTCTATCTTGACTCATTTTGTACATCCAACAGCTAGACATGTTCTCAGGTTTCATGGGAACTCTCTACTTTTAAATAGCAGGGGATACCTGTATCTGATCAGGACCTAGTATCTAGAATATATAGAGTTCCTATAACTCAACAACAAAGACAAATAACCCACTTTAGAAAAAAATAGTGTTAAGGATTTAGACATTTCTTCAAAGATGCTGTAAAATAACCAACAAGCACATGAAAAGATGCTCAACATCATTAGTCACAAGGGAAATGCAAATCAAAACCACAATTAAGATGACCATGATCAAAAATAAAAGGAGAAAATATCAAGTCAGGATGAAAAATAGAACCCTTATACATCATTGAGGATGGAATGTTACATTGCTGTGCCTGTTGCGGAAATCATTTTGATGGCTACTCAATACATTAAACATAGATTTACCATACAACTCAGCAATTTCACTCCTAGGTATACACCCAAAAGAAATGAGAACAAGGATTCAAACCAATACGCTACACGAGTGTCACAGCATTATTCCAAACAGCCAGAAGGTGGAAATAATCCAAACGCCCACGAACTGATGAGCAAATGAAAAGGGAACACACTCAGCTAAGAAGTGATGTGCTGATGCCCACTGTAACGTGGGTGAACCGCAAAACATTAAGGAGGCCAGTTAACAGCAGCCACAATTCATATGATCCCATTTATAGGAAATATCCAGCACAGGTAAATCCACAAAGTAGATTAGTGGTTACCAGGGACTAAGGTGAGTGGGGAATGAGGAGTAACTGCTTAACAGGTATGAAGTTTCCTTTTGGGGTGATGAAAATGCTTTTCAGCTAGTTAGAGGTGATGTCTTCAAAATACTGTCAATGTACTTAATGTCACTGAACTGCATACTTTAAAATGGTAAATTTTGCATGTATATTTTACCACAATTTTTAAAAAGTATATATGATTTGAATCCTAAGGAGACACTGGGTATAAAAGAACTTGTTTATTTTTAAAACTATAATACTGGTATTGTGCTTACGTATTAAAAGAGTTCTTATCTTTTAGAGATGCATGCTCAAACAGGGAATGACATACGTGGGTGGGAGCAGACAGGGCAGGTGGGGAACATGAACAAGGTTGGCTATGACCTGATTTCCAGAAAGTCTGTCATTTTCCACAATAAAAAGCTGAAATATCAAATCTTCTGATCTTCAAAATTCATTAGTAACAGGCACTACTTCCCTTTCTCAAGAGTGATTTTCAAGGGTAAAAGAGGCCACAGCTGGGTCATACAGCATCCACCCAACACCAGTTTTCAGGAAAAACACCATCTCCACTTGCCCACACAATCTTCCTAAAGCTGATCTGCCACCTCCACCCTCCTCCCCTTTCTAAACAGCCCCTCTCTAAAGCCACCCAACTGTGCTGGTTCTGGGAATGAAAATGTCAAGATGGAGCCTGAAACAAAGGAAGAGTGACAACGCTGGCACTGGGAACCTGAATTACTACTGACTAGGTAGCAAATCCTCTTCTGGACCAAGTGATTTCTAAGTAAAAGACTGAAACTAAACTGAAGGAGAACCAATAAAATTTCCCACTAACAGATAACTTAAAATAGTTTTTGCTAAAAGATGACTAAAACTGGAAGGAGTTTCAGCATTTCTTCTATCCTTCCTTCTTCTAAGTAGGAACAAGGACTCTGAGGGCTGACCCAGCACTTTGCTTACTGTTGCCAGCAGTGACCATCAGTATAATAATTGTGTGGTTTTCTTTAAAGCCCAGATGTATTGAGAAATGCATCTTTTTACTAAAAGTGAATGAATGAATACATTGATTTATTTGACCATGCTGTGCGGCTTACAGAATCTTAGTTCCCTGACCAGGGACTGGGCCTGCTCCCTCAGCACTGAAAGCTTGGAGTCCTAGCCACTAAACTGCAAGGGAATTCCCAAACATAATTTTTAAAAGAATTAAAATTTTGGTTTTGGAAGGACTGATGCTGAAGCTGAAACTCCAGTATTTTGGCAACCTGATGCAAAGAACTGACATTTGAAAAGACCCTGATGCTGGGAAAGATTGAAGGCGGGAGGAGAAGGACATGAGTCTGAGTAAACTCCGGGAGTCGGTGATGGACATGGAGGCTTGGCATGCTGCAGTCCATGGGGTCACCAAGAATTGAACACAACTGAGCAACTGAACTGAACTGAATTTTGGTTTTGATCAATTCCTCAGTTACAACAATTGATAAGTGAATCCTTATAGTCACAGATAATTAAATCTTTAATATTTCTACATTTTGCTGTTGCAGAGAAAAGACGTACTCAGTAAATGACATTCAATCATAAAGTATATGGCATTAGCACAAAATCTGTGGAGGGCATGGGACTTAGCCATGAGGATGGGTGAGCCTGCCTATCTGTGTACTGATATATGGGTGAAGTGAAAAGTGAAAGTCGTTCAGTCGTGTCCAATTCTTTGCGACCCCATGGGCTATACAGTCCATGGAATTCTCCTGGCCAGAATACTGGAGTGGGTAGCCTTTCCCTTCTCCAGGGGATCTTCTCAACCCAGGGATTGAATTCAGGTCTCCCACATTGCAGGTGGATTCTTTACCAGCTGAGCCACATGGGAAAGTGGGTATCAAATCAGGACAGTATTCAGAGGAGCAAATTTAAAAGAATGATGTGTTATTTTAAAACATCAGTAATGGGAATTCCCTGGTGGTCCAGTGGTTACAACTTTGTGCTTTCACTGCTAAGGGAGAGGGTTCAATCTCTGATCAGGGAACTAAGCTCCTGCAAGCTGCAATGTGCAGCAAAAAATAGTAGTAATAAAAATTAAACATCAATATTCTTAATAGTGGAAAATTTAATTCCTTGCTTATTAAATTTATGAAGAAAAATTTTAGATACCAATTTAAGTATGTGAAAGGGACACTCAGTTTTTTAAACTCCTTAGACAGGTAGACATAAAAGGTTCCTGACATGCACAGTGCTTCTTAGAAGGTCTGGAACACGTGAGAAGTGTACATTCTTGAGCCCCAGGCCAGACCTGCTCAATTATTTATGGACTCTGGGACAGAGCCCTTGAGTGATTCTAAGTCACATGATTCACATGATATCTGGGAATCACTGGCCAACACCATGTCTTCATGACTTAAGACAGACAGGAACAGCTCAGACCAGAAATGGACCATCCACCTCAACACCATCTGCTTCCAGCCACGCCAAGGATCACCAGGTTTGCCACATCTGGACCACTTGTGACAACGAAGTTACTCATAGAGAAAAGAAATGAGGCCTGACTAATTCTTACTTAGGAGACACATGGCTTGAGGAAAAAAGCATTTTAAATGGGCAACTGGTTGCAAATTTCCCAATTTATCCACAGGTGGCATGTTACCTATTATTTAAAAACAAAAAACTCTCTGGTTAATCTTCCCTAGAAAACATTACAGATCTTGTCCCTCTATTAAATTCGGGGAGGAGTGGGGGAAAGTGGAATCACACAAGGTGTCCCAGGTCTCCACCCCTTAATAGCTCAGTAAGGATTCAGAAGTCAACACAATCAAGCCTTCTGTTCCCCAACCTCTTTCAAAGAAACTATCTCTGGGCACAGAGAGCTAGTTTGAGCCAAAAGCTTCTGATTCTACTGCTTGAGGTCCTGCAGCTGAATCACAACAGCCCACACTGTGGACAGCATGCATTTCACATACCTGAGTGAAAACCCACAGCTAAGAAGTCTGAACACAAGCTCCAAGGACCCAAAAATCTTGAGTTGACTCAACAGCCTGCCGGACTCCTACTCTTCACACTGCTCCGTGGAAATGGATGGAAGGAGGGTCTCTGTTTTCTGATTTAAAAGCCAAGCTCCCTTAGGCTCATCTATGTCAGAACATCCATGGGGAGCCATGTCAACAGGCTCCCGAGGGCCTTCAGAGCAAAGAGCACAGCAGACCATCTTCCACCATCAGATACTCTCAAGCAGCCCCCTGCCCCAGGGGAGGGCACTGCCTCTGGACAGATCAGCTGGGACAGCCCCCAGGGGACATTACAGAAGTCAGGTTCCACCATCCAGCTGCCAGGCTGTTTCTAGGCCACACCTAGATGTCTGCAAAAGGTGGGAGTATTTTCATCTCTCAAGGTACTTAGAAATGCTTTCCTCTTCAGATAGCTCCTCCAATGGGAATTACATGGGAGCCAATTCCCACAGCTACTTCCCAGCTACTTCCTATTCTGTTTTCAATAGTTTAGAAATGCAAACATTTCTTCAGAAAAAATAAAAATGAGAATTGTAATAGAACAAAAACCTTGAACACCATGCTTCATAAAAGGAAAGTAGAGGACCTTCACTCATGTTATCAGCACCCAGTTACCCATGGAGACAGTGCTTACCATTGTTCACCTGGCCGTGGACAGCGGCGGGGATTGGCACCACGTGAGTCCCATTTTGTGTTACAGTTTTTATTGGAAGCTGGTGCTGACCTAGAGGTGCCTGCTGCACTATGGTGACCGTCTGGACAGGGGTGGTCTGTGACGTCTGAATGATCCGGCCAGCAGCACCTAATGTGGCATGGCTAATCGCAGGAATAGGTTCTACTTTCACTAAATTCAAAGAAGAGAAAAAAATGACACCAACTAACATTACTGGGTAGCTTACAGAACTCTCACTAATTTAAAGTAAAACAAACCATGTGGCAAACAGCCCTGCTCCAGCACAATGTTACATAACATGTTAGCAAAGGGTCAGGTGAACAAGGCTGGAAGGTTTTTAAAAGCTTGAAAAACTGCCCAAAGTGACTGCTTCTGCTGCTTACCTTTTACTTCTCTGTGGTCTCCATTCTCTTGTGGCTCCGCCTTCGGGGGGGCCAGCACAGCTGCCTGAGTGACCACGGCCTGCCCTGCGACGGTGTATGTGTTTGCTGGGGCCAGTCCAGCCACGCTGGTGACGGACACCGCTGGGATCTGGTGGACGACATGAACCGTCTGCACCACGGGCTGCTGAGAAGTCGAGGTGGTCACAGGGGCGGTGACAGTGTAGGTGACAGGCTTGATCGTCGGTGGCAGTGGTCGCTGCACGGCGATTAAGACGGGTTGACTAGACAGAGGTGAGCCTGCCGAGGACGGGAGCAGAGGTGAGGCTCAGGTATCTCAAACCAACTAACTGACCCCTCAGTTGCAACCTACAGGCTGATTTAAGAAAATAGGAGGTGGCCCCTTTCATCTGGTAATAATGAAGTTGTTCACAATGAAAGAAATGACATATTTAATGCGGACAGTTAATGTATATCTAACTGCTAAAAATGCAATCTCTGCTTTGTTCAGATTTTTTTTTTTGGCCACACCTTATGGCATGAGGGATCTTAAGCTCTCCAATCAGTGATCAAACCCATGCTCCCTGCAGTGGAAGTGTGGAATCTTAACCCCTGGACCGCCACGGATGTTCCTGTTCAGATTTCTTACAACACCTCTTCCCACAGTTCTCTCCTCATGATAGAGAAAACATCAACACAGAATATGGGAAGGAGCTGCCCAATGAGGCCTGAAGGAGGGGGCCATGCTCCCTGGTATTGAAGTCTCCATCTTATGACAGGTGTGGAGAAGCAGGAAGCATGGAGACAGAGCTGTCTGCCAGCCTCTGCTCTTTCTGGTTTGGACATTTGGGCTTCAGCAACAGGAACTACAGATGGGGGCTGGCAAGGGTTATTGTCAGCATGGCCAGGAACTCTAAAATATCAAAATGCACATTTTGCCAACCAAGTAGGAACCATAACAGAATTACTTTGGACACATTTTCACACTACTTTTTAAAAAAAAATTTCCCAGGGCACACATTTTTATTCCACATTACGACTTTGTATGTACACTAGGAAATATTCACCTATCTACTAAATAGACATTTATTTCCTGACAGTGTCTACTTTGTCTAATTTATGTTCTTTTTGAGGGAATTCTTTTTCATAGACTTATGAATGATGACGCAATTGAGAGACAGGTTAATTCTAAAATTTTTCAGGCACCTACACGTAAGAGTCATAAAAGAATGTTAACTGATTAGAAAGAAAAATAGAACACAGTACAGTTAGCTTTTCAGAACCTATCAGGCACAAGGTTCAAAGGCTCCAAGGCCTCTGGCTCACACGTTCATCTGACCCATCCCTCTCCCACCACACCTGCCCTCTGCACATCTTACCTGGTGCACTCTGGGCAAACCGCGCCTCCTGGATGACAGCAAGTTTGGGCTGTGGGGCACCAGGCTCAGGCTCCAGAGGGGCTGGTGAACCTTCCCGGGACAGGCTCTCAGGGGTCTGGGCACCACTGGAGTGAGCAGACAGCACTCCAGCATGATTGGGAGAGGCTGGAGCACTTCTGTATGACCAAAAAGAAGACAGTGGATTTTTACGATAAAGCATTCATAAAGCTGCCCTGTTGTTTTTAGTAAGCGTATATTGCAAAAAGGGGTGTCATTTGTCTTCTGCCAACCGACTAAAGTTCTTAAGTCTTACTTTCTGTGTGACGCCTGTGACCCGAGACAGACACTCAAAAAGGCTGGCACGGCTGGAACAGAGCCACCGTGTGTAGGACGCTGCTGCTCCACACCCAGCATGGGCCACACAGTGTGGGGCGGGACTGGCTGCCTCCCTAAGCAGCTCCCTCCCACAGCCAGGCAGCAGGAGCCGGCAGCCTGCAAGTGGAGCTGGCTGGGTCTCAAGACTTACATTATAGTCATGTCTTTTTTCATTTAAAAACGCAGAGTAACTATTAATGAAGCTAAAAATGAAACAGCAAAGATGTAGCTTTCAAGAGCTTCTCACATGCCAAGGAAAAGGAAGAAACTATCAACATGGCATCGTCATACTGCCGACTCATCATACTGACAATATGCATTCAATGAAGCAACAATGCTACATAGGAATACAATTTAAATAAAACTTAATAATCTGAATTGTTTTAGCACTAGAAACAAAAATACATGAGAGGTATCCAACACTTCTTTTTTTCCCAAATCCCCAGCCCAACATTTAATCATAATGCATTTGGTAATTCCTTCATTTTCAAAAGGAAAATTTACCAATACATCAAAGGTAAATTCACTGACCATTAAGTGAGGTCTTTTTGTTTGTCTTTTTTCCTTACCTAGACGAGAGCGGTCCCAGAGGGGTTCTAAAGCAAGGCACGCCCCTAGGCCGTCTTTTCCTAAAAGCCTGCTCTATTAATTTGCTTTCAGAGGCAGGATCTATCCTCCAGAATGAGCCTTTGCCTGGTTCTTCCTGGGAACGTGGTACTTTGATGAAATAACGATTCAGAGAGAGATTGTGGCGAATTGAATTCTATGAAACATAAAAAAATACGTAGAATTCATATATTTCTTTGCTGAGAAATAAAAATGTGCCCCAGTTTTAGTGCCCTGAAAAGGCCCTGTAGCTCTGTGCTGGAAGAAACCGGCCCTCCCCAAAGTGCAGGAGGAACTGCGGGGCATGACCACTCAGAGGCTGCCAGGTGGCTTCTACAGAGGAACGGACAAGGACATGGGGCACTGTGAACGGCACGGCAGGGTGGGCACCGGGAGGCAAGGAAGGGAACTGGGGCATGGAGAAGGGGTGAGAAATCTATACCACACGAAAAGAGGTTACTTCCAATGGGAAAAGCATCAACTTCTACCTTTTTACCAGGTAGGAAATCAAGGGCTATCACTGTGACCTCTCTCCTTTTGGAAACGAACAGTGTTGAGAACAGCTACCCCTTTAAAATATTTTTTTATCAGTATAAAATTAATTTATAGAATCCATCAGAGCTTTTAAAATGAATTAATCCGCTATAAGATATTTGGCAAACCAGCAAAGGAGAAAAAAAATAAGCCAAAGTTTGAGAAATATTATTGACACCATCTTCCAGTCAAAGAACTTCCATATATTTGATCCTCAAAATAATCTTGTGAAGCACATGGAGAAACTTTCTCAATTCCTAAGTCCATTCTTCTTTCTATTACAAAAACTCAGCTCACAGTTTATGCATGACTTGAGGAGACCTCCCTGCTGCACCCAAATTGGAGACCTCCAAAAGCTCAGGAAAAGCTGGATGGAAGTCATGCATTCAGATCATTTTGTGCACTTACAGTAGTGTTTAAATTAAAAATAAATTATTATAATTTCAATTCAAACTAAAATTCTGGGTTATCAAAAAATTATTTCTAAGTTCTCCAATTAACTTTCTAATAGAACTGCCAGCCATAACCTGAAATTCTGAATTGCCAGAGGTGGTTCAGAAATCCAAATAAGTCAATTACTACTTTGCAACCAATCTAAGGGACTATTCAAGAACCACACCAGTCACAGGCCACAGCAAACCACCAATGCCTATGGACATCAGTCATCTCATTGGCAAGATGAAGGGACAGGTTAGGCTGTGTTTGATTTGTGAGACTGTTTATAAGGAGATGTATTATATTAGATTTAGAATATTTCCATAACCAAAGATACTTGCTATGATATTTTATCACAGGGTCTGGCTGATAATCAGCCAAGACCTACCAACCAATCCCTCCAGAAAATCGAATCTTATTATTGGTGTCCCCATCAAGACAGAGAAGGCGATCCTCTATCTGCACTCAGACACTTTCGAGTATGGAGTAGAAGGCAGATCCTAAGAAAAAAGTCTGAGAAAAGCCAGCCCAGAAAATGAGAGTGGAGGACACTCGCACTGTGAACTGGCTTTGAGGGTCCAGAGTTCTGGACTGCACCACAGGGAGCCGGCACTCAGACAGGAGCTCAGAAGTGACTGCCTAGCCGCAGTGCTGGGCGACACATGACAAGGGCGGTGCTGATCCCCACGTGAAGGCTGGAACTGCACTGACTGGGGTGAAGTAGGTTCACGTTCATGTTGTTAGGAGGAGAAAGGGAGGTTAGCACAGTGGGAATCTGAAGGCAGGAAATGCTACTTCAGGGGACTGGGGCGCTAGGGCTTCTACTCACTGACAAAGGTCAGGACCAGGGTCAGCAACACGGCGGCTGTTACCCCCCACACCACCACAAGCTGTATGGTCAGTTCTTAGGTCAAGGAGTTGTTATTTTCTGTTCTGAACCCAGTCTGCACCATCAAAAGAGGGCGTATATTCTCCTCCACTCTGACAACAATCACACAGACAAATGAGCCCAATTAATGGTCACCTGTGATTCTCCAGCCAACAAGACTCTAGAAAATATGAAGAGGTATTAAGAAATATTTGACGCATATACAGAAATTGTATTTCTAAGGTAATTAAAGGCCTTCGTAATTTGATCAAACCAAGCTACACACAAAACCACACTAATTCGATTCCAGTGACTCAGATTATTATGAAGTATTCAGAGAAATGGTGGGTTATTATTTAAAACTAAATGTGAAGGAAAGGGTCTGCAATACTTTGCACATTCTCTTTTCTCCAAATTCTCCCCAGTAGAGACTGCTTCCCAGAACCCAGCTGAGGAAGGGGAAAGGCGGAGAGCTGGTCACTTGTGCCTGCTTTACTGCCCTCCCTGAGCGCTTCTAGCCTTCCTGCCCAGAATGCAGTTTGTGTCTGTTAGCCCCACTCAGCACTGAGCACTTGCCAGTGTGCATTCTGCGTAGTAAGAACTTGTAAAGAAATTTACGGGAAGAACTTTCTAAAGGAGAGTCCAATGTGTAGGGTGCAGGTGAGCACAAGTCACTCCCTCTACTCTCAGAAACCAGCTCCGATCCTTTGAGGGGCTCTACTGTCAAATTTGCTCCAGATTAATTGAAAAACTTTGCCATAGGTAGACTGCAAAATACATAAAGTAAGGAGCTATGGACTTCCACTAAGTGCTCAGAATTGGTATAGTGGGAAGAGTCCACACACGTCATCTTAGAAACTGAGGTGGAGGGAGGGATTGAAGCTCCAAGAAGCACCGCACGGCCGCCTCCTCGGACCCCTGGGGCGCGGCAGGATGCAGTCTGCAAACCCCAACTTGAAAAATGCGCTGTTTTGGTTGACAGTTGGGTGGTTTTTTTCCTTAAATGAAAAAGGATCTGGGTCTTTTATGAAACAAGGTTGCAAAACTCCTTTTGCTTTCAGCCAGGAGAGAGGGAACAGGAATGAACCTTCCATGTAGAGACTCCAAGTGCAGTCCCTCAGGATGGGCAGCTCAGAGAGTCCAACGACACAGAAAAGGACACAAGAAGCAGGCCTGCTGGGGAGAGCAAGGACTGCTGAGGACAGAAATCTGAGTGCACGTCCATAAACTAAAGAAGGCTGGAGCAGGAAAAGTCATTTCCCGCTAAAATAACTGGAGCAGGTGCTCAATGTCTCAGGAGCAGCCTTTCATAGGCAAGAGGCACAGTCATCCTTATAAACCTTTATCTGGACAGAAAAGAAGATGTTTCAATAAAAAGTGTTAATGACAGTTTGTAACTCTCAGTTCTAAGCAGGCAGTGAAGTCAATTTAGGAGCCAGCAGCAATCTGTGCTTAGGGGCCTCACCTCTCTGTGATCACAGCCCCTCCTGACCTGACTCACTCCCCAGGAGACTAAGGCCAGGAAGAGGTTGCCCTTCAGCCTTTAACAAGAAAACCTTGTGATGCACAGTGTCAGTTCTCGCATAAATGGATGCTACAAAGCACAGGAAATACAACCAGAAGGGAAATACAATGTTGAAAGTCTGGCCAGGTTTTTCAGAAATACTCCCATTACAGTCCAGCTCACTGGCATTTCAAATTATCAAAATTCTACACACAGTGAGCTGCGTGGAACTCTACTGAGCTCCTGGACAGGACACTATGAGAGACCTCACCTGCCGTGCACAGGAAGCTGTGTTCCATGGACACGGACTGTTGTCTGCCTCTGCTTTGTTTGACATTTTCTTAGAAGCACAACCTCACTGTTACAGATTCTGTACATCATCTTAAGGGACCTGCCAGGTAGCTGAATACGGAAGTGTTTTTCCCAAGCCAGCACTTCCTTCATGGCCAACTAGGAAATGCCACCCGGCTGTGAACAAGAAGGCGGGCAGGGCACAGATGCTCCAGCCCAGGAGTAGGCTGGGTCTCATTTTGTACCTGTAGCCTTTACAGACTAAAGACCCTTTACAAAGGAAGTAGTCAGGATTTTTATCATAACATGTTCATACATCTGCAGATGGAAGAAAAAAGTCTTCACCCTCCATTAAACAGAAAATGGCTTACCCCCCACCCCCTGACTGTATTACTTGATTGTGGTTATGGTTCAACAAATGTACTTGTCAAAGAATCATGTACTCATTAAGACTCAAAGGAATTCTATGGCCATTCCTGATTACCTAATGAATTCAAAATTTGTAAATGTATATTTCTTCTCTCTTTTGATATGCTTTTACCGTTCCACACTTCAAACTTACCCTTTCTCATACTGTCTGAATTAGTGAGGTTCTACTAACTGCCTAGTAAATGTCTACACACACCCACACCCACACCCACACACGCACAAGGAGGAAAAACATATACAATGCAGAGGTTGAAAAACTAAATTAAAAAGCTAAACAATGGAAATACTATGTACCGATTTCCAAATGTCCTCTGAGGAGACCCAGATTCACAGACAGCCTAAAAATAGGCTGTAAGTACAAGTCAACAAGTAGGTAGGCTCCCCAGTTGAGTAGCACTGTGTTCATATTTTGTATACTGGACACCTAGAGGAGGCATCTTTTGAAGAAAGGGTTCCTCAGTAACAGTTTGAAAACCATCTCTGTGCAAACTTCAAAAAGCTATGTATGTCATCAGAAGTCAATGAGGAAGACAGAAGAACTCCAAAGTAAAGGATGGGCAGGATTTTTAACTCTCCCTCCTTCACTGGTCGAAGAGAAACATCTCAAACGACCCATGTCTCTCCCATCCATGAAGACCATGACAGTAAGAAACAGGGCTGAGGTTTCTTCCAGAACCACTATTCCTTCTACTATGAGCTAATAAGGAGGTTAGAAAAAGCGTGGCAGCAGCAGGCCTCTGACACTCCTCCTCCCTCAGCACAAGAGACCCTCATTCATCTCATGTTACCTATGCCCCAGCTACATACACAGCCACTCCATGCCCCTCTCAGTTGTCAACCAGCACCTTCAGGACATGTAATAGAAACATTTAATAACAAACGGAAAAGGATTTACCTGCCAGCCCTTGTCTGCAGTCCTGTAGTAGGGATAGTTTTTTGTGATGTGCGTATAAATTCCATTTAGGGTGAGTTGTTTATCAGGAGCCATTGTAATCGCTTGTACGATTAATTGTGCATAGGAATAAGGTGGCTTTGAGTCATCCTGTATTAAAGTTAAAAAAAAAAGAGTATTGAAGTAAACAAAATTTTTACTAAACTTACCGAAGTTCAGGATTCTTGACATTTTTAAGCATTTCTACCATAATACTTGTCTTCCTTCCTATAAAAGTAATGTATGATGGGGAGAATTCCCTGGCTGTCCAGTGGCTAGGACTCTGTATTGTCACTGCCCAGGGACTGAGTTTGGCTGTGTGTGGGGGGTTGGGGGGAGGGGGTGGATATAATATGATGGGAAAGCACTTGGAAAATTTGGAGGAAACAAATGAAGACATATAGAACAGTATAAAAAAGAACATTAAAACCACATAAGGAAAAAGTCCAAAGGGCAAAAACAAAAAGAACAAGAAAATGAGAAAAACTCAGTAGAATTTCTGGACCTCAGTAGAGTGCAGAGCACACATGCTGATCCATACCAGTGGTGGCAAGGGGTGGGGTGAGCTGGCATATCTCCCAGGCCCTGGTGGGGGTTCTCATGCACACAAGGAGACGGGGCAAGAACGCTGAACACCAAAGCAGGAGAGTGATGTCCACTCAGAACCTCCAAGAGTCCACAAGGAGCTCCTCTTGTAAGAAAACCCAAGCAAACGAGAGTACCAGGAGCCAGACTCGGGGTTCCCACACCAGGGTCCAAGGCATTCAGGCAGGCACTGCTCAGGTGTGGAGGGCTGCCATGCATAGTGCAGGATGCTGGCACTCCTGGTCCCAGCGTACCCAAACACACCGGGGCTCTGCCACTGAGATGACTCCGAACCGCATACACATGCACAAGCCCACTGGGAAGAGGGTGCACCTCTCTCCAGCTGTGAACTACGCTTATCAACAAAACATAACGTTGAATGCTAACAGTAAACTGCAAAACAATACATTCAAGACGATACTCCTTATATGAGGTTAAGAAATGAACAATTTAGATATTGTTTAGAGATAAACACAATAAAGGCAGACACAGGCAGAGGACTGTGGCATGGGCAAAGAAGGTAGGTAAAAAGCCAAAGGGAACACAGGCTTCACTGGCACAAGCTAAGCTTAGTCCTTATAGCTGGCTGGAGCATGTTCTCTGCACAGAGAGACTGAATCACCCAGCACCTCACTTTCAAACAGCTGACATTTCCTGAGCACTTGGGTTAGGCACTGCCCTGTGTGACCACTGAATGAGCTCACCCTGAGTTATAGGACAGGGATGGTGGAGCAACAAAGCTGGAGTCCTACCAGGGAAAAGCATAAAGCCTTCCTCACTGTGCTTATGCTGCTGTGTGGATTTCTTTTTTTTATCTTTCTTCTATACATTTCCATTAAAAAAAAAAAAAAAACCGTAATAGACAGGAAAGCCCACAATATATTCGTATAAGCCAAAGACAAATTTCTATAAAATGACCAACAGTACAACCAATGCTAGGTCAAGAGAGAACACAGCCTACATCCCAGAAGCTTCCTCATGCCCCGCCCCCCCACCCACTTTCAACCTCCCAGAAAGGCCACTTTTCCTGACATTCTGTACTAATCAGAATCAGAATCCAGCTGTGACTTAAGTTTTACCATCTAAGAATGCATCTGAAAACAATACAATTTAGTTTTGCCTGATTTTAAACCAGGAAATGGACAAGAATGGAATCCTACAGAGAGTGCCCCTGTGTCTGCGCCTGCCCAGCACCCTGGGCAAGAGGCTCCTGGCTGCCGTAGATGGTGCACAGCCACGACCTGTCCATTCCCACGGTGTCACGTGTCCTACTACATGAATATACCACATTTTATATAAATGCATACTTAAAGTAACACTATGTCTGGTTTTATTCTCTTTTTTCACTTAGCGTTCTATCAAGAGCACTTTCATATCAGTATCTGTATCATGCAAGATCCCCTTACTTAATTAACCTTCCTTCTTTTAGGGGCACTTACGTTGTTTTCAATTTTCTGTTTTGTTTGAACTTTAGTTTGAGATTTTTGTCCATTTCCCTTAAATGAAGTCCTAGAAGGGGCATTACTGGGTCAAAGAATAGAAACAGGCAGGGTCCTACTATAGGTCATCCAATAATTATCATCCAAAAGGGACTGATGTGTCCTCCCTCCCCAAGGTGTGTGTTTGTGTGCATATGTGTGTACATGTACATATGTGTGCACATGTTCAGACATGCACATGTGCAACCTTCAGCATTTGGGACAGCAATACTGAACTCCAAGAACAGTCTCCTAGGACACCAGGCACTTGACCCCATGAGGACCAAGGGTTCAAGCTCTTAGCATCTGGGCCCACAGCTGCCACCGAGAAGCGCCCAGGGCTGAATGATCAAAAGAATCCACCTCTGAGAGCCCAGCACCGAGAACATGCTCAGCAATCATCCCGCATCCACATAGACGGGCACTTCTCAAAAGGCCCTGGAGGAGGGAGGGTGTTCCTTGACATGCAGGTGAAGATAGCTGCTACCCAACAGGCCCTGGGTTCTGTTTCAAAGCTATAAAACATTTATTTACCTTTGGGCTGTCTCCACCCGAAGCTTCCTTCTCGTTTTCTGGCTGTGAGTTGTCGGCCATTAAATTGAGGTCAGATGGTATCACACGGCCCATTTTGTACCCTGAAGACCCTGCTCCCCGGGGGCTAGAAGGACAGGAGTTCGCAGCACTGTGGACGAGAAAAGGTTGTTCCTATCAGTCTATTATAGAACATACCTCATACTGTATTTCAGTAATTTGCTCTTATTTCAAGGAAAACAAATTTTAAAAGTAAGAGAACTTTAGCGTATTCACTGGAAAAATGGACTCATTAATCTTTGTGAAATTTAAGATCACTCCAAGGAATCAGGTATTTGCTTCCACACGTATCGCCTTAGGAACTTACCAAGGACACAGAGCCATACATGACGGCTCTTGAGCTCAGCCTGGAAGAGGAGCAAAGAGCACCACTCTGCTCGTCCCCCTCCACCAAGGAGTTGAGGACAGGCAGCAACGAAGGACAATGGCTTCCAAGCTATACCAGAAAGGTCAAGGGAAATTTGGAGAGAAGGGAACAGCAGCCAGGCTGAAGACAGGACACACAGAGGGAAGGAGGCGGTAGAAACAGATACACATGCAGGTAGGCTGTGAGGGGCTCACAGGAAACACACAGAAATCAGAAACAGAAACCCACTTTTAAATATGCACTTTTTTTTCCCATGAGGTAGGGCTGGTCCATGACACTGAGAATGTTTTGATTTTTGATCTTTGCTGATTAGAAGACACTTTATTTGTAAATTCACCAAGTTACGTATTTAATTTATGCTCCCCTTTCTGTACAGTATTATACTTTACAGAACAGCAAAAGCTACTGAAATGGAAAGATGCCAAGAAAAGATTGCTTTAAAAATCCAGTAAGTTATAGAACAGTATATATGGTTAGATCCCATTTGTATTTTGGATAAAAAATAAGTATTGAAAACATTTAAAAAGTTTCTGGAAAAAATACTTAAGAAACAGTAGTTACCTCTGAAAACTGAACTAGAAAGGAACGGGCCAGAAGGTGGAGCAACACTCTATTACCTGGTACCCTCTGAAGCACCACTGGACTCTCTACCAAGAAAAGGCACCATCAGTATATGCACTCACCCTCGAAACAAGAGTTTACTGCGTGCCAGGAACAACTCAAAGCACGGGAGAGAGAGGGACAAGACAGACGGCAGAACCACAGGCATGAGCTCTCGCTCTGACTTTAAAACCAGCTAACGATTCAGAAGGCCCGACGCGGGGCAGGTGGCTGGGTGGTGGTGGGTTCCCCCACGAGTCATCTCAGCAGCAGAGACACTGTGCTGCTCAACAATGGTGCAGGGCCGTGGGGTGAAGATGAGCAAGGAATACAGGATGAAGACATGCCAGGAGGTGAGGAGAGGTTGGGTCAGGAGCACCCGGTTCCTTGAGCACCCACGGGCAATGCGTCAGTGGCTTGACCCCCAAGTACTGTTCCCACTGGGGGCCGCTATCCCATGTGGGTAAACAGGGGCGTTCTCCTCTTCCTCTGTGAATTCTGCACACTTTTCATGCAGTGCTGAAGAAAAATCTGGCCATGCAGCTGCTGATTTTTGCCTACTCACTGCCACACTTACTACCTGATCCATCTAGTCACACAGAGACAAATTCAACCAAGTGGGTGAGACAGAGGCAGCTTCTTCGGCAGAGTGGCCATGGCAGGGGGCAGAGAAGGGGCCCGACCAATAGCAGCTGCACTCACACGGAGCCGACCAGCCAGTCTACCTGACACTCCCTCCAGAGGCCTTTCCAGAGGGATACCTTTCTGTCCATGCTGGTTTTTAAGATAAGAAACAGAAGTGTCTGACTGAAAGCTATAAGCCAGAGCTGCAGTATTCCCCCTGTGCCCTCCTCACTCAGCTACATGTGGGGTCAGCCACAGTGGACAAGGCAAACAATGTCTTCTCTGCCTCCCAGCCAGGCCCTGTGGACAGCAGGAGCTAGGCTTGCAAGAGAAGCAAGTGTGTTCATCTGCACCTAAGTCTAACACTACTCACACTAAAGAAGATGTCTGCATACATACTCCACTCTTCTGACTGAACAAAAGAGGACTGACCATCTGAGCCTTACCTCAGGGTCTCATCTGCAGGTCCTGGGCGATTCCTGACCTGACCCTCAGCTGCTGCCCCTGAAAGCTCAGCACAACCGTAACCATCTTGCACTGGATTCCGTGGTGAAGAGCAGGCCCTGAAGGCACCATTCTCTACTTCCTGACACTCTTGGGACATCAGGACAGACACAAGTTTGTCACCTTACTGAGGTCAAACTCAGAAATCCAAACTGTAAGTGATCAGAATTCACATTAAGTTGTAACAAACCAAGATACTCTTGATATCAAACCAAAATGCAACTGAAAACATGACTCACACTTTAGACCAATACCACAAATCATCTATGCCTAAACTTACTCAAATAAAAGAATCCACAAGTGAAAACCAGGAACATTTGGGAACTGTGTTTCACATGCAAGAAAGCGAGAGCAAACAGTGTTCAGAAACTGAACAACATTTTAAGTGTCCTCAACATCTCTCTCTCCATGCAGCTCAGTACCTGGGAAGGAAGGCATCATCACTATGCACTGCTGCCCACTACTGTGATGCACAATGGCTTCTGAATGTCCCAAAGAAAGAGGCAAGGACTGAAACTTGGACAGTGTCGTGTCCACACGTACACCCTGACGCTACGGTGACTCCCATGCCCTATGGGAGCTGCTGTATACCTGATGGTTCCTGTGGGGGAGGGGAGGGGGCTGATGAGGTGGGCCATGGTGTCTGGAATGTTGATGGTCAGCGGCGAGATGTGAGCCTGCACAGGCTTCACCGGGGACTCGGGTGCCTCCTGTTTCTCCCTCTTCTCGCTGGACAGGGCAGTGAACGTGATCTTGATGTTTGTGCTCGGAAACCTGAACGTGCACCTAAAAAAGAAAAGCCAACTGTCAGCACCTGACTGCCGAGCGGCAGGACCCACAGCAGGGGACAGAGCCCACGTGTCCCCAGACATACTGGAGCCTTGACTTGTGTTGAAGAGTCAGCGAGAAGCCCACTTCAACCTCATCTCAAGTGTTACAAGTTGCTTAACGTGTGATACCACAAAGGAGATGTCGTCTCATGAGTTAAAAACACTAGTAAGCAAAAACCTCATTTAGATCAGCCCAACAGGGGAAAAAAATGGTAGAGCAGATTCAAAAAAGACTCAAATACCACTTAATCTGCACCAGGCAGGGTCTGAGACAGACTCAGGATTGGGAGACAAGCCCCAGGCTTGGAGTGGGGAAGGCCAGGCAGGAATGCTGCTAACCCACAGGGCATGGATGGCCTCATCACGAGGAGGAGCAGCCCCAGGTCCGCCTTTCACCTGCTGCCGACCTCCGAGGACATCTCCTGCCCAGCCCTTCTCTTAGGTTCCCACCCTGGTCTGTCTGCAGCCAGGAGCCAGGATGTTTCTAAAACAGCATGATCTGCATGTGGTGTTCAAAGACAGAAAAAAGCCAGCCTCTGACTCTCCTGCCCTCAGGCACAGCCCTGTCTCTCTTGAGGTCCTCCTCACATGAGGTCCCATGGGTGCTGCCCTTCCTCCACTTCAGTGCTCCAGGGACCCCACCCCACTCTGGGTCAGCCCCCACATCACAGCCTCTTATCTGTTCTTCCCCTTGTTCACTACCCAGGGGCCCCCTTCAACCCCTCAGTCACCTATCCAAGGGTTTCCTGATCGCCCTGCACCCTCCCCTTGCTGCCTTGTTCATTTCACTCTGGCCACATGACTCTATGTTACCCCATTTCTGCTTGTTGTCACCCAATAGGATACAAGCTCCACTGGAACAAAGTCCTTGCCTTCAGGGTTCCGCGCTATAATCCAGAGACCAGAAGAGACCCTGATAAATGCAGAGATGGGCCTCGGTACACACTTGTTGAATTAGTGAAAAAGTGTCCCATTTTATACATTAGAAATGTAATTAAAATAAGCAAACCACAGGACAAATGAACAAATGGTAAGCCCACAATTGCCTCTTTGTTGCTAACATAAGATTAGAATAATCAACTCCAGGCCTAGAAAAGAAGGGCATTAAGACTCTCACTGGCCTTAACTTCTAACACAACATACATAATGATGATGAGAGTAAGGAAGTTTCCTCCCTTTCCTCCCCTATGTAGCTCCTGAGCCCCACCCTCAGGCGATGGTCCCTGTTCACCAAGAAGGCCAGGCTGTTAGAACAAGCATTTTTACCAGCACGAGGGCTTCCGATCCTACAGAGCAGTTACCTGGCTGTGCTTGTTCCCTCAGCCACAGAACAGATGACAGCATCTCCCTCCGCGAGTGCCATGAGGATTAAGTCAGATACTTCTCACATTCGAATGTTTATCAAAACAAAAAAACCAAACTACTTTCAGCCTCACTGTAAGATATCAATACTTGCTTTTCCTACAGTTGGACATTCACCATCCACTGTGCTGTTTGTTTCACTGTCGCCCAGGAGCTCACAGAGGCCCAGCCTGGACCAGAGGAGCAGCACATGCACCCGCCTGTCCTCCACATGCAGTGGAAGCAACACAGCCCTGTGCATAATTCCAACACAGGAATGTAAGAATGGGACTCCTTCTTCCCCAAGGGGCACCTGCATGTCTCTAGGGGTTTATTTCTGCTTTTCACAAATAGGACCACAAATAGGACCACACACTCCATGCTGGTCCTTGGCGTTTGTGTTCCCTCAGTGTCACCACCCATAGGGTCCGATGCACAGACGGACTGAGTGCTGCCTTCAGGGCAAGCACCATCACACGGAGGACTTCCTTCCTTTGTATCCTATTCTCAAAGTCCCCAGTTAAAGACAACAATCGTCTCCTCAGCATGGGCATCATCTGTAAACCTCAGGCTCCAAGGACACACAGGGCATCTAAAGTGACACAAAGCACCATCAGGCCACCTGCCGGCAACCTCTGACGAACAGCAAGTGAGAGTATCCTAGCCAGCAGGGGACGCCGCCATCAACCCCAACCCCACCTGACAGGTGAAAATGGCATTTCTGTTTACATATAAACATGAACTCTTTCTCATATGTGTGTAAGCCATGAATCACAATTAAAAGCTACCCAGGTAGTCTGGTAACTTTCTATTTTTTAATCTGGGTTCTGATTACACGAGTGAGTTCCTATTAGTGAAAATTCATTGAGTTATACTATACACGGATGAAGCATACACTTTTCTGTACATGCAGTGTACTTCAATAAAGAGATTTTCTTTAAAAATTAAAAAAAAAAAAAGCCTTCTGTAGATGGATACAGAGACTGGTAAAATGTTGATAATGTCGGGGTTCACAGTCCATTTTGAGTTAACAATGGCCTATTTCTTTACCAGGATTGTGATTACTATGCGTACCCACGTTATAACTGATTTTTCTGTTTGTTACATTCAAAGCCAAGTTCTTCAAAATGTTTTTTGAGTTCTCTTTGGGGTTCAGTTAGTGAAGACATCCTTGGTCCCCTTTAGGGGATGCGAAAAGCCACTGTTTGACTTTTCTAAGTCAGAAATAAAAAACAATGGGATAATTTTTAAATTGTGTCACAAAAGGAAAAAGAGCAGCAAAACATTAAAACAGCAGACAAAACAAGGTGAGTATCAGAACGCTGTCTGCCCCATACCACCACCAAGAGGTTATTTATGTCTGGGCATGCTGGTCCTTGTTCCCATGAAGCACTTCAGGTCATCTAAGGGTTTAAGAGCCTGTAAGATACTATACTGATTTGGAAAATTAAGAGCATGCTGTCCGTGTCTCACGCTGCTTTGTACCATCACAATACCTAACACTGTGTGCTCTTTAAAAACACTGTAATTGATCCTAAAAGATTTGTAATAAAGCTGCCCTGTGGGCATGTGGCATCTCAGTTCCCCAAACCAGGGATGGAGCCTGGGTCCCCTGCATTGGAAGGCAGGACCACCAGGGAAGTCTCAGGGAAAGATTTTAAAATGAACAATAAGAAAAGCCAGACAGCAGAAAGCAGAACCACAACCCCCTAAGCAAAAACTGAGCAGGCAATGAGCAAAATCTGACCAGATACTGAAAAGTCACAAACCTCGAGTCACAAATCAAAACTGAAGCAACACAACAGCTGATGGTTTCAAACTTAGGCAAGGACCCTGATAAGAACTAAGTTTCTTTTACTTGAATAAACATTAATAATTTTAATAGGGATTCAGAGCTGCAAACACCTTTCTCGCCATCTCTCTTTTAGTCTCCTGTATGTGGTGACAGGCATCTTTCTTGGAGTGGAAACTCTTACAAATGAGACATACAAGACAATGGCTTGGGTCCAGAGATCTGAATTTCCTGATTCACAAAGAAGCTCTAAGGATTCTGAAAATCTGTTCTTTATGCACAAAGCCAGGCCTTGCTGCAAATACTTAATACTAACATCATATAGCTAGGCAGAAATTAGCCATATTGAAATCTCCAACCAAATGGAAAGTCAAATTGAGTGATATCTCTATGCAAAGCAAGTTTAAACAATTAACCAATCAGGCAAACTATTCCCTACAACCAAGTCCAGTTGGGCCATTTCAGAGGTGGAGCTGGCCTCAGGTAGAAGTTGGTTCCCATGCTCTTCACCCCCACAAACGATAAGACAGGCAGGAGCAGTGATCCGGCCCCAGAGCGCCACTTGGAAAGGATCACAGCAGAGCAGGCTTCCACCTTGACGCTAACTAAGTGACTGCAAGCCCTGGGGGAGACAGCCACCATGTCCCCCAGCCTCCTGTCATCCTTTGTCGTGGCAAAGATTAACTACTCAGATACACACACATTCTAAGTTGGGAAAAAAAATCTCCCTACAAGAAGGTTCCATTTCTAGCTACTCCGAAAAAAAAAAAATGTCTGAATGCAATTCAGACAGTCATTATGAGGATAACTCTGGAGTCCCTCAGTTTTTAGAGTGTGTTAGGAAGCTTAATGGGAGAAGGCCTACAGATGCCACCCCCATGGTCATGGCACAAAGCAGGAAGAGTGCCCCTGCCATAGGGTGCTGAGAAGACAGAGCCTCACCTCTGGATTTCCTGCCAAAATAACAAATCTGGACCTCACCAAGAGGAAACATCAGACAAGTATTCTACAAAACAACTGGCCTGCCCTCTTCTAAAACATAAATGTCACAGAAGACACAGGCTGAGGAACAGTCACAAATGAGAGGAAAGTTCAAAGCATAGGTGACCTGACTCTAGAAAATGGGCGTCGGTAAACAACTGCTAAGTCCAGTTAAGATCAAGTGTTGTATCAATGCTAAGTAGTGTTAGTACCTGGGCTACAGTTATGGAGAATTTTTTAGCAATTAGACATGGAAATATTTCAGAGGTAAAAATGCATTATATATGCAGCTTATTCTCAAAAATTTCAGGGAAAAAATACAGCGATGAAGCAAATGTGGTCAATGTTAGTATTTGGGGAATCTGGAAAAATGAGAATATTTGTTCTATTTTGCAACTTTTCTATAAATCTGAGTAATTTCAAAGAAAAATAAAAAATTTGGAAACGTTCACGGCATCTAATGCAAAGCTTGACAGATCACCCCAGGTGTCACTGGGCCTGTGCCAGGCTAGGAACTGTGAGCACAGTGACGAGGTGAGCACAGACATAAAGAGTCTGGAAACCACCCATTCTTCTAACTGTCAGACTGGACCTTCTCCACGGTCGGTCTGTGAGCCCTGTTCTGGGATGTACCCCCATCATTAGCTCTTTTCTATGCAGTTCAGAATCCCATCAAATCCCAAGAATAATCTTGTGGGACACCTGACAGTTACGAAGCATCACCTCACTGCAGTTCTCATCCCTCCCCCAGAGCCTGTGTGTCCCTGACAGTCAGCCTTGAACTAAGCAGGGGAGTACAACCCCAGTTCTGCAGTACACAGAACAGAGTCATGGCCATATCTACACAACTGACCCTGACTTCTGTGCCCTCACAGTCACCCAGCACAGTTGATGTCTGTTAAATCTACATGCTATCCCGTCACTGGGCTTCCAGACTGTGACCCAAGAAGCTGTGGTTTGTGGTAATAGCATATTCTATAATTTGTATTTCTTCTCTCCTGGGAAGAGTATCTGTCCCATCCCACATGTATCAATATTCACACAGAAGACTATGTCCAAACCATGTTCCCAGAGCATAGCACCGAATGTCCTAACACCCAGAACAGGCCCAACTGTGCTGCAAACGGCCCTAGCTCTCTGTTGCTCACACCAAAGGGCTGGGTCCAGCTTCTGCCATCCATCCACCCCATAAACACGGTTGCTCTGCACCACTTTTCCCTCACTCTGGGGTCCAGGCTGATGCAATGACCCCACTGAGGACACCGATGGTTTCCAGACAGAATAAATGAGTCCTGTGGCCACGCCTGCAGTCAATGGGCAGGAGGGCCCCCAGCGAGGGCCCTCCCCACACAACATCACCTCCTTAGTGTTAGCAATCCCAAGAGACATCTGGAAAAGGTCATTTCAAGTCCTTTCAGCTATGCAACAGGCCACAGAGACAGCAGCTCAGCTACTGAGCTGCTCTCCAAGGGAAGAAGTAAGAGCAGTTACTCTGTCATTCAACCTATGACAGCTGACAATGATAATCTACTATGAAGAGGAAGAGAATCTGATCCTATAATCTCAGGACTGGCAAAGGAAAAGACTGTGATAATAAAAATAACGTGTCACACAGGGTGGACAGAGCTCTGGAGCCATCAATGACTTGGGGTGGGCAGCAGTGACTGCCAAGGAGGAGGGCAACAGGATCAGTTATATCCAAGAGTGGATCGGGAGGTGGGGGGAAATAAGGAAATGAGTGAGGAGGTTCCCAAGGAGCCAAGGTGTGCAGTGTTCACACTGCAAGGGTCTGTGAGGACAGAGAGAGATGAGGTCTGATTAGTTTGGGAAATGGAAATAGAAATGGCCCTGCTGACACACCCATATGTGCGGGCACAGAGGGGAGAAGACCGCAGGATGACTAGCTTCACGTCTGGCTTCTGTGACTGAGGGAATGTTGGTCAATTACTGAGATGCAGATGGATGGGGTGGATGAGGAACAGGCCACGGGGTGCAATGCCTACGTGGACACACGGCCTTTGAGGTGCCCATTCCCCATAATCCCAGAGGGGGCATCCAACCAGCCCTTCCTGAACCTAGACAGAGACACACTTGGTGTCCTCAGTGGTTAAGAGGGTACATTCGCCACATCACAGAAGGAGCCTAAAAAATTCAGCCCGCAAGTCTGGTATTAGAGAATGGCCTTCAGGACTCAAGCGAGCATCACCTTGAAGGAGGAACACTATCACAGGAGTTTTAATGATGTGCTCCAGTCCTAACTGAGCTACGACGACAAGCCATGCCTCTTTATCTTTTGCAAAAATGGAAGAAAAATTTCTCTTCTTTCCAAACCCTAAGGAGGCTTAGCCAAAGAGGCACTTTAAATGGACCTAGATATCCATTTTCATCATTCTCTTCTACTAGTTTCCTCTAATTTATAACAGAAATATTGAAACTTTTACTACAACCTTTAATAGACTGTGGCCCTTAACAGTCATATTTGTCAGTGACTGATAAACCACTCCCCACCCCAGGCTGCCTTTTCTGTGGCTCCAGGAGCAACATGTCCACACCACCAGTCAGTCCTGCCCACCGGTCACCCTAAGCTGCCGCCACATGGGTCTGAATGGACCACCCAGAGCCCTGCAGGCGCTCCCTTCATCTCAGAAGAGGGTGTATGGAGTGGCAGCTCACCAGCCCATGAGAGGGCTTACCTCAGAGGAAGTGGCTTTGGGAGGCTAGTGTCCACCCATCAAAGAGAGTAAGTCACAGGTCAAGAATCTGATCCAGTTTAAAATGGGTTAGGAAAAAAAAAAATGGGTTAGGATAATGAAGACCATACTGGGAAGAACCTGAAACCCTAAACAGTCCATGCTTTTCTTTGCTGCTCCTCAGCAGTAAACCTCAAGCAATACCTATTACCTCAGCTTGACTTCTTACCCGAAGGTGTAAGAAAACATGAAAACATTCTATGAAAATTCATGAAACACAATGGTGTTTATTAAAGGGAGTCACACTGTTGTAGGTTTTGTTGGGTTTAGCATGAGTTTCTAACCGGAGCCTCAAAAGCCTGATTCTGTAAGACACCTGCAACCTGAGCTCAGGTCCTGGCCTGTCAGTTTCACCTCTGAGTAAAGAACTTTCACTCCATGTTTAGCCTTGAGGTGACTTAGAAACTACACAGCACCTGAGTAGATAGGGCCACTGTGGGCATGCGGGCAGTTAGTGAGTCAAACAGGAGCTGTGCTCAGAAGGGCCCACAGCTAAGGCTGAATTTTGTAGCCAGCACCTTGTAATCTCCTAAACCATTACCTGAGTCTGTTTTATGTAACTGAGGCCCAACAGGTCAATGGACCACAGCCTTGGGCTTGGAAGCTCAGCTCACACACATCTTGCCTCTTGCAATCCCTTCCCCTCCACGAACACCCACTGTCCAGGAAAAGTCCTGGACAGGGGCACCCTGGACACCTGGGAGAGTCTGCACTTGCCCCATTGAGTACCCTTCCACCTAAAAAAGCTTGGTATCAAATAACAAAAATACCACGGCAGGTTGAGAGAAACTACAGAAGAAATCAAAAGCTTTTGCAGCTTTTTAAAAAAAATTGAGGTATAGCTGATATACAATATTATTTTAAGTTTCAAGTGAATGACACACTTGAATTTTTAAAGATATGTTCCATTTACAATTATAAAGTATTGGTTATATTCCCTCTGCTGTATAATACATCCTTATAGATTTTTACAGCATTCTTAAACCACATTTTCATTTTGCGCTGGACCCCACATAGTATGAAGCTGGGCCTGTATCCTAAGGTACTAGTATACTAGGAAATGGTACCTTTCCACAGGTAGATCTGCCTTTGTACCCACAGACCAGGAAGCCTTGATTCCAGAAGCATTCCTGACCCAATTTAGAGGACTGGTGTTGGGTTTTCCAGCAACACATGTGACGAGCAGCTTCACAATTGCTTCCGAGTTTTTCTTTGGCTTGGAGAAAAATTTTGTCTGTTGGCCATTTGTTGCACTGTGATTCCATTAATGAAGGTACTGGAAAGAACTGCCTTATCTACTATTCTGTGTGGCAATTTGCTGTTTGGGGGAGGCTGACTCAGGAGCACATCCATTTAAAATCCTGATGCCAGGCTGAGGGTGATGGTGGTATTACATATCAGTGTAGCCAATGTGAAGCTTTGTGCTACCAGCAGTTTTACAAAAACAAACAAACAAACAAACAGTACAAATTCTACTTTAATTTCCAGTCATTCAAAACATGTTCTAGGCTAACAACGATTTTCACTAGTGTAGAAATAATCCCACGAGCCTGCTCTCACCTGGATCACAAATCACCACACCCACGCTCTGAGTACAGATGGCTAAGCAGGCCCTCCGGCCATGTCACTGACAGTAGCAGCAGACTGGCACCCCAAGCATACGGCAGGTACTCAGAGAAGCGATTACTCCTCTGAGGTAGGACTACTGAGATTACCCCAAACTTGCCCAAATAACATTCACATGAAACCAGAGCAGGCTCTCCAACAGACACCTCACTAAGACAAAACTCATAAGCAGAGCCAAGCGCAGGGCCTGGGCTCCCTCCTTCCTCTCCCCAGTTCACAGCAATTTCTTCTGCCAATGCAGAAGGGCAACAGCCTCCAAATATTTTTGACTGTACGCTTCTAAGTGAAAAATTAAGCAAGAGTCAAAATATGAATAATATATTATCAAGAAATGAAAAGGCAATGGACAGAATCAGAGAAATATTCCTAATACACACAATTTACAGCTGACTTGCATCTAGGATATATAAAGAATTCTTAAAATAAAAACACAAACCCATTAAAAAGGATCAAAGAGAAATTCACTAAAGAAGATACAGGAATGGGTAACAAGCACATCAAGAGATGTTCAACACCATTGGTAATCAGTGAAATGCAAGCCAAAGAGATGCATGATATCACTGCACATCCACAGAATGGCCAGTATTAAAAAACTGACAACATCAAGGGCTGGCAAGGTTACAGAGCAACTCTCCCACACTGCTGGTGGGAATATACAATGGTGGGACTGCTTTGGGAAAGTCTGTCAGCTTCTTAGTAAAGTCACTTCACCCTTAGGTGTTTGACCAAGAGAAATGAGACCCTCTGTCCACACAGACTCTTTCACAAATGTTCACAGCCATAACATGCCTAACAGTCCAACCTAGAAAAGACCCAGGTGTCCAGCAACAGGTGAATGAATCAACCAATGATGTTAAGTCCATACAAGAGAATACTTCTCAAATATCAATCAACAATCACAAAGGAAAAAAAACTGCCCAAACAAGCAACATGGATTAATCTCAAAAACATGTTAATAAAAAAAAAAAGGCCAAACTGAGGAGTATACACTGCATGATTTCTTAAGAAATCCTAGGAAAGATTAAACTAGTCTACAGTGATGAAAAGCAGGGCTTTCAGTCTCAGAAGAAGGGCAAAAGGGCAGGGGAGAGATTCTGGGAGACAGAAACCTTCTCTTACCTTGAACTGGGGTTTCCATTACACAGATAATATGCACCCATCAAAACTCTTTGAAAGGTACCCTTAAAAGAGTTTTGTTTAAAAAAAAAAAAAAGTTTTGTTTTTCTCTATGCAAAGTATATCTCAAAAATGTTTTTTAAAAGAAAAAATTAAAATGGCAATAATACATTCACATATGTATAAATTATATTACTGTATTACACACTAAAAAACACAAAAATAGCAACTAAAACAGGATGAGAAAAACAATCAGAAATATATCTTCTTCCAAACTCTAAAAGATCTTCTTGATCTCCTTCTGGAGTATGTACACACACACACATATTCTAGAGACTAATGTACTAAAGAAAACATTGCTTTTGTTTTACCTGTGAGGTTCCAAACAAAAGGAATACAATGTCTAGAATGGAGAGATTTTCTTTTTGCTATATTGAGATATAACATGGTTTAGGTTTAAGGTGTATGATGTAACGATAAATGCATACAGTGCAGGAAGATTAGCATAGAAAGGTTAGCTAGTATCCATCAACTCATTATAGTTACAGTTTGTGTGTGTGTTGAGAACTTTTAAAATTTACTATCTTGCCTTTTACCTCGGTGCAACCGAGAAAGCAACATGGGTGACCAGCAGCTCTACTGGAGCCATCCGAGAAAATTCGGCCAGGGTTCTCGCTCTTGCCGGGTCTGCTCAAACCGGCACGGTCTGATCCGGAAATACGGCCTCAATATGTGCCGCCAGTGTTTCTGCCAGTATGCGAAGGACATCGGCTTCATTAAGTTGGACTAACTGAACTTCCTTAGATGGCTCATCCAGCACATCACCCCTAGACGGAAATAATACTAGCTCTTTGTATATAAAATAAAAGTTTTCAAAACTTCAAAAAAAAAAAAAATTTACTGTCTTAAAAAAAAAATTTACTGTCTTAGCAACTTTCAAATTTACGAATAGTATTATTACCTACAGAGGTACCATGTTGCACATTATAACCCCAGGACCTATTTATCTTACAGCTAGAAGTTTGTAATGTTGACCCCAATCCTCCTTAACCCACTTCCTCCATTCTATGTTTTATAAATCACTGATAAAGCTGCCAATTACACAGCAATAAGAGGCATGACTGGATCAAGTTCCTTATTAAATGGAGAGTTTTTACATACGTTCAACACTGGAGTAAGGCATTCCATTCTTAAGGGCACTTTATAAAATGATAACTTTTACTTTATGGGTATAAAAACAAAGGCATAATCCATAAGGTGTGTGCTCTGAATCCACAGTTCTGATACTGCCGATGGTGAATACCTGCAGGTGCACTTAGTCTTATCAGGTGAGCTGCACACAGGAGGTATGCATTCACTCAGTCGGTAGGAAAGTCTTCTCAAAATACTCTGCTGAATGGCCAATATGCACATGAAAAGATCAAATCATTAATCACCAGAGAAATGCAAATTAAAACCACAATACAATACACCACAACATACTCACTGAAAACCTAAAATGAAAAAGAGAAAATACCAATGCTGATGAAGCTGTGAAGACACCTGAACTCTATCTCACTCGGTGTCAAAGAGGTGTAAATAAAGAAAGCGCTTTCCCAAAGTGGTTGTACCTATGAAAGCTGAACACACGTACATTGATGGTGAGCCACTGGAGCCCAGCCCACAGACACGTGCCCGTGCTTGTCAAAACACAGCTACCAGAATCTCAATCAAGAGTTCAACCAAAAAAGTCTTCCTACTTAAAAGACTCATAGCAATTATCCATTATAACAGTCTAAAATAAAGCTACCTAAATGTCCACCTATGGCAGAATATCAAATTGGCGTATATTCACATTATTAAACATAGCAATGACGATGAATGATCCACAGCTAAGTACAAAAATGTGGGCTAATCTCAAAAATATTTTATTCAGTGAAAAGCCAACACCACCTTCTGAACTCCATTCTGTATAACTCCATGTACATGAAGTCAAAAGAAAACAAACACTACAATTTAGAACTCAGGATAGTGGTTCTGTGGCTGGGAAGAACACATGGCAGGATTCTGGGTGTTGACAATGCAGTGTTTCTTAACTCAGGGCAGGTTACACTGTGGGTTCTCATTAAGCTTTATACTTAGGATCTATATTGTAGATTATACTAAAAACAAAAATATAAACAAATTGTGGAGGGTGACTAGAGACCAACTAAGAAAGTGCTCCAGAAGGCCAGGTGAAAAATACCTAAGGCAAGAGCTATGCAACAGGAAGGGTGAGGGACAGATCTGAGAAATGTCCAAGTGGAATGAAGGGGACGGATAAATAATTGTACGAGTTCAGCAAACCAGAGCAGACTGTGGAGAGGGTGCGCCCTGGTCCTAGATGGACTTCAGCTCACAGGAGGAAAGGAGGACACTTGAGCAGAGAGAAACAGCAGGACTGCAGACTTCAGGCCTGACCTACCAGCATCTGACTCAAGTCTGTAATATTCACCTATTATTTGGCTGTGTCGGGTCTTCGTTGCAGCACATGGGATCTATCTTAATCATGGGGAATCTTTCCTTGGAGTGTTCAGTTCAGTCACTCAGTTGTGTTCGACTCTTTGTGACCCCATGGACTGCAGCACGCCAGGACTCCTTGTCCATCATCAACTCTCAGAGTTTACTCAAACTCATGTCCATCAAGTCGGTGATGCCATCCAACCATCTCATCCTCTGTTGTCCCCTCTCCTCCCGCCTTCAATCTTTCCCAGCATCAGGGTCTTTTCAAATGAGTCAGCTCTTCCCATCAGGTGGCCAAAGTACTGGAGTGTCAGCTTCTGCATCAGTCCTTCCAATGAATATTCAGGACCGATTTCCTTTAGGATGGACAGGTTGGATCTCCTTGCAGTCCACAGGACTCTCGAGAGTCTTCTCCGACACCACAGTTCAAAAGCATCAATTCTTCAGCGCTCAGCTTTCTTTATAGTCCAACTCTCACATCCACACATGACTACTGGAAAAATCATAGCCTTGACTAGACGGACCTTTGTTGGCAAAGTAATGTCTCTGCTTTTTAATATGCTTTCTAGGTTGGTCATAACCTTTCTTCCACAGAGTAAGTGTCTTTTAATTTCACAGCTGCAGTCACCATCTGCAGTGATTTGGGAGACCAAAAAAATAAAGTCTGTCACTGTTTCCATTGTTTCCCCATCTATTTGCCATGAAGTGATGGGACGAGATGCCAAGATCTTAGTTTTCTGAATATTGAGCTTTAAGCCAACTTTTTCAATCTCCTTATTCACTTTCATCAAGAGGCTCTTAAGTTCTTCTTCGCTTTCTGCTGTAAGGGTGGTGTCATCTGCATGTCTGAGGTTACTGATATTTCTCCCAGCAGTCCTGACTCCCTGGAGTGTGCAGACTCTCTGACAGCAGCATGTGGGCTAATAGTGTGGGCTCAGTTTTGCAGTGCTTTGGCTTAGTTGCTCCACAGCATGTGGGATCTCAGTTCCCCATGTCTCTGGTTCTAGGGAGCAGAACCTATCTCATTCCCAATTTATTGCATATTTCTGTTCCAACCCATCTGGGGGCTACCTGAAGGGTGATGCAGGCACCTCTCTGTATTTTCCTACCTCAGAACTCTAGTTGAAAAAGCTCGAAAACACTGAAAGTGAAATTTGAGTCAGAGCCTGTGGCGAATAAATTACGGTCCAAATACACAATACACAGCCTAAGGCAAAAGGTGGGGAGAGGTCTTCTGGGAAGTTAGGACCTTCAAAAGTTAACAGGGTATGGGACTTCCCTGGGGGTATAGCGGTGAAGAATCCACCTGCCAATGCAGGGTACACAGCCTGACCCCCAGTTCCAGAAGATCCCACATACCATGGGGCAACTAAATCTCTGTGTCATGACTATTATACTTAGCTACTAAAGCCCGTGTGCCTAGAGCCCGTGCTCCACAACAAGAGAAGCCACCGCAATGAGAAGCTCAGCACCACAACGAGAGAGTAGCCCCCAAGAGCCAAAACCAGAGAAAGCCTGAGTGTGGCAAGCTAGACCCAGTGAAGTCAATAATAAATAAATCAAGTTTAAAAAATAGACACAAAAGGAAAGGAGAAACTAATCAAAACAGTTGACTACAAAAAAATCAACATAAAAGAAGGCAACTGGGGAGGAAATGAGGGACCAAAAAAATCTCTAAGACAGAGAAAAGAAAACAAATAGCAAAATGGCAGTCCTTCCCTATCAATAATTACTTTAAATGTAAATGGATTAAACTCTCCAATCAAAATACTTCAGACAAGAAACTTAAGATGTTTTCTTCAGAGAACAAACATTAATATTCATTCAGCAACTCTCCTGCATCAGCCAAGGGCAATCCATACATCTCCATGAAGTTGATTCAATAAAATCCATGTTTATAGAAGAGGACGGTGAGGTTAAGAGATTAGACAGCTCAGACACCGGGGTAAGGGCTCGTGCCTTCCCTCATCCAAAGTGGTGCTATGACACTGTTCCAGTGGCCTGATGAGCATTCAGTGCCCTGCACTGGTCCTTCTCAGCCCCCCCAAACCTTTCCTACAAGGAGAGGTCTATGGAGAACAACACAGAGGGGAGTAACAACCAGCCTCTGGGATGTGATTCTTACTGTGAAGCCCCCGGGAAGCTGCCCTCCACAGAACAGAGAGAAGACCCAGGCTGAGCCAGTGCCTACTGGACACCAGGAGCTGAGGACACTCAACCAACCTTCTGAGTAGAGCTCCACCCCCACCTATAGACAATGCAATGGCTCACAGAGGTTTGGTCAGACTCCTACACAGGATGCCATCCCAATGGTCTGAGGTGGCCTCCAACAACTATTAATATAACCAAGGCTTGGTGCACTACTTTAACAAACCATGGCTTTAAGTATAGAAGCCAGTCCTTTAACAAAAGTGGTCAAATTGCCATTCCCAAAATACTAAAATCATTTAAAAAATTTACTTATAAAGACAAAGTTCTTCCCATTAGAGATACGCAGGAAAAGAAAGCCTAAACATTGAACGCCTAGTTACTAGAACTCACAGGTGTTATAAAGAAACAGACATTTTTCAAAACTGTAACATAAGTTTGCATCAACAAGAACATGGACACTCTGAAAAACAACTTTTAAGAGAGAATAAAATAAAAGATCGGTGGAAAATAAAATACAACTTTCAGAGGTAGGGCAGGAGTGGGGGTTGGACCACTTCATCAGGAAAGGATGTGCTCTGCATCAGGCAATCCCAGAAGGGTCTTCCAGGCCTCTACAAAAGTCCTCAGCTGCAAGAACCACCAGCAGCCTGGCCCTCCTCCAGCCCAAGGCATGAGGCCACAGGAGTCAGCATCTGAGTGCCTACTCTGTGGGAGAAGTCAAGACATATTTGCAGGGACGTAGGTACGACCAGTTCCAACTAGTCTAGTGTGGAGCAACACTGAAGAACAAAAAACTACATGGTCTGACTTGCTCCTAGCACAGATGTATAGGTTACCATGCCGCATGACAACAATTACATGATCAATGCACATCATCAAGGACATTTTTATTTAACTACAGGAACTTCTGTTCACATGTATCCAGGCTTCCCCTCTACGTATCAATCCCCCTCCATGTATCAATCAACTTATAAACACATAATGCAAAAACAAAAAGGCCACTTAGGATGGTCAATTTAAACAAGAAGACAATGTAGTGAATTGTAGAATCAAAGAAAGAATTTAATTTTAACTGTTCTAAACTGTTTCCTTTGGTGCAGTATCTCCAAATACAAACCTCAAAGCCTATAAACAAAGTCACCAACAGACACTTGAGGCCTATCACTGTCCTGGCACTACACAAGGTCACTGAAGGTCACAGGCTACATTTCCAGTAAGTGTACAACCTAAGGGTGAATGGGCCCACAGGGCATTGGAGTGCCCAGGCACAGTGTATGTGCAATGTTTAAAACACATGTGGGCAAGTCCAGGGGGAGACTAGGCAAAGTGGGAACACAAGACTCAAGGAGGAACCAGAATGGACAGCTCACATTTAAACCAATCTTCTTCCACTCAGCTCAAACAGCTGTAAAACTAATGCTCATAATCCTAACATCCTCCAAAAGTTTAGAAATAGCAAAAACATAGCATTTTTAATATATCACTTTTGCACTCAAAATGCTATTACAGTCTGAAAAAGACCAGAAAAACACAAAGTCAGTCTCCGATCTACTTGTTTAGGGTTTTCTGTATCCTGTCTGTTTAAGAGTCAAAAGACAAGTTTCATACTGCTGATTGTGGAAGACTAAATAAATACCATGAGAAAACAGCATCCATCTGACAGCAGTCTTTCAGTGTGGTTGTAGTGACACTAATTCACATTCCCTCACACCAACAGTTCATTTTCCAGGAGAACCAAGACCACAAAAAACTGGAACAACTCCACTAGAACAGCTCAATGTTTTTCGCATTAACCATAAATGTTTGTTCAGTAATTTGATCAACCTAATTAAAGAAACTGGATACACGTGAGCATACACATTCCACGGTGAGAACATCAGTCTACTCCCGAGTACTAAGACTGATCTCCTTACAACCCAAGTAAGATTTGGGACTGCCTCCTCGGAGTGTCCTTCCAAAGTTGCAAAGGGAGCAATTCTATGCCAGGCCTCTCCACTTCAAGCTTCGTTTCAGAAAGGCACTGCCAATGAATTAGAAACAAATGCTATGGTACCTTAAAGGTTTTAAACAGGTACCATTTGTAAGTTATTAAAACTCACTGTCTATGGGGCTAGGAGTAACATCCCACTGTTACTGACTGCTGTAATCACTGTGGTCCAGGGTCTCCACCATCCTATCACTGATGCTTGGGGTGGTATTATTCTGTGGAAGGGGGACTATCCTTCAAAATCACAGGATTTTTACAGCATCCCTGGCCCCAGCCCACTAGGTGCCAGCTGCATCCCCGCCCAGTTGCACCAGCCTAACATGTTGCCAAATATCCTGGGGAAGGGAAGGGTACTCCAGTGAGCGTCACTGTTGTATTCTGATCTCTCTCACTGGGTAAGATCCAGAAGCATTCTGCAGGTAACAAACTGCAGCAAAGGCCAAACAATGTCTAATGTCCCTATGGAATTCTCAGCACAGCACCAAGCATATACTCCAGAAACTGAGGCATGCTAGGAAAGGCAGCTTCCTATGAGGTGCCTTCTAATCTCCCCACAGCCGCTTCCTGGGATGACGGCAGTAACACCTTGTCATGGTGCTCAAGCTGCTTCGAATCACAGAAATGGCAATATGTGCCTTCAACCTGTCCTGCTGTATTGTGTTTCATTAGCAAATTCAAACAATCCTCATTAAAAACTGGGACCAGAAGTGGGAGATGACTTACTGTATTATCATTTAAGCTATTGTAAACTGCTCCTAGGGCTTCCCAGGTGGCTCAGTGGTAAAGAATCTACCTTCCAATGCAGGAGCCGCAGATTCGATCCCTGAGTCAGGAAGCTCCTCTGCAGGAGGAAACAGCAACCCACCCCAGTATTCTTGCCAGGATAACCCAAGGAACAAAGGAGTCTGGGGCTACAGTCCATGGGGTCGCAAAGAATCGGACACAACCAAGTGACTGAGCACAAACTTCTCCAAAATCCAAACATAAAAGAAAGCATGAGCTACACAAAAATGTTAAACAGATAAGAATACCATCCAACATGCTAACAGCTTTGATTAAAAGCTTCCTTATTTTAGGGACTTTCTGGTGGTTAAGAGTCCACCTTCCAATGCAAGGGATGCATGTTTGATCCCTGATTGGGGAACTAAGATCCCACATGCTGCAGAGCAAAAACTAAGCCCATGTACTGCAATGAAGACTCAACATCCCAAAATTAAAAAAAATAATAATAATAATAAATATTTTTAAAAGCTTCCTTATTTTAGAAACTTTTTTCCATTAAAAAAAAAAAAGTTTTTCCTTAGCAAAACAAGAATTGCTGAATTTTCACAACGGAAAAATTTCCTGTTACTCTATAGTCTCATCTTCTGGAATATTTCCACCAATTATGAAGCTATACTGTGCTTCTGCAACTGTGGATCTAGATGAGACCTGTTGATGAACAGGGGACCATAAGTGAGGGAACCACATCTAACTAGAATCCTGTCACTAAATGATCAACATCTGAGAGTATTAAAACAACGGTTATGTCCTAAATCAGTAGCCAACAAGCACACATATATATGTATCAAGTAATGATGGTTATGTGCCATTACCAGAGGATACAAACACAAGCAGGACCTGGTCCCTACCCTGGAGGAGCAACAAGGGAGAAAGGCAAGCAAGAAGACAAGTTGTAGCACACGGTGATGAGGAGGGAACATTAACATTTAACATTAATATTTCACCTTACCCTCCAGAATGGGCTCCTTGACCTACCACTTCTAGTGGGTCCACAGCACTTCTGAATGTCTGAAAAGCACAGAGCTGCCATTCGAGGCCTGCAGGGAAGCCCAGCTTCAGGTCCTCTCTGCCTTTAAGAAAGAGAACATGGACTTTCCTGGTGGTCCAGTGGTTGAGAATCTGCCTTCCAATGCAAGGGACATGGGTTTGATCCCTGGTCTGGGAAATTTTCACATGCTGCAGAGCAACTAAGCCTGTGTTCTGCAACTACTGAGCCCAAGCACCGAGGGCCTGTGCTCTGTAACAAGAGAAGCCACCGCAATGACAAGCCGGCACAGGGCAACTAAAGGGTAGCCCCCACTCACCATAACGAGAGAAAGCCCTGGCAGCAATGAAGACCCAGCACAGCCAAAAATATAAATAAACAAGAAATAAAGAGGCCATGGCCCAAATTTCAAAAGTATATATAGTTTGTTACACTTCAATAAAAAGGCAATTTTAAAAAGAAAAACAGTAAATTGCAAAGTTCTTTGATTGGCCAGAGAAGCCACTCTTCATTAACAAAATAACAGTTTGGCCAATGGCATTAAGGAGTAAGAATTCTTCAAATCAGACCACAAACAGGACATGACTTTTACCCAGTTCCCTTTCCTGACTTTGCCCCAAGGCAGAGGCACTTTTTATTTCCCCCTGAAACAGGGAAGGTTGTGGTGAAGTTGACATACTGGAGTGGGGCAGAACCAAAACGGAGGCTCTAGGAGAGAGGGCACCCTGAAACAGACCTCTCCTGACTCGGCCTGCTTGATGGCAGCAATCACATCCCATGGCCTGGCTTTATCCTCAGGTCCTGGTGGGGAAAAGACAACTTCTCTTGGCTAAAGAAACTTCAGACTTTGTTCACTACTCCCAGAGGCCTTTGATTAATCTACTGCATGCACATGTGTGGAGCTACGAGCAAGCTGGAGAGTGCTGGCCCCTTGAGGACATTTTCACCATGTCACATTTCCTGTGACATTAGTTCTCCACAGGCCCCTCCACACCAGAACACTGTGATAAAATACAAGCAGCCCCTGATGTCTAGCAAGGGCAAGGGCACAGGCCTGGTGCTAATTATGCCACACAAGGTCAGTTATTACCCCTCTTAAAAGTGAGGGAACTAAAACTCAACTCAGATTAAGTAGCTGGGCTGGAATCTGACTCCAGTCTGTCCAGCCCCAGTGCCCATTCTTGCTTTCTCCTGATACAATTAGTTGCACACTAATAACCACTACAGGTGACAGGTCCCATCAGGTAGCCCTGTTTCTCAAAATGTGCTAGAAATTAAAACTATTTAAAAATCTAAAGCTACTCCTTAAGTAAACATTTAAAATGAAGAGAGTTCTACCACTACAAGAATTACTAAGCACTAGTAAAGTACAAGTAAGCTGGTTATTGGGTTATTTTTAACATAGCAAAGTAAGTTTTATGCTAAAAAAGCTGCACTATGTTCCCAATGTCTACAAATCAGGGATAATAAAAATGTATCTCAATTTGCCAAATGAATAAACATTGTAGCTTTAAAAAAAATACATAGTGGCTCTTAAAAGCAACTAATTTGTACACTGAGCACTTTCTAAAGTGCAAAGCAGCTCTGCCTGTCTGCTAAGGATTTGCCATTACATGTTGCCCACTTCTGGGGACTCCAGCAATCCGGGGCCCCAGCTCTTAGCTCTACCCACAAGCTGATCAGAGGCTCAGGGGATAAAATGAAGGTGTTTCAGCCAATCTGGCAGCCCTGAGACAAGAAATCATGCCAGACCTCACTAATGGCTCTGCTTAGATCTCCAAAGAAGACACCCTCCTTTTATCGTCTCCTGCTGGGAACTCTATATTCTCCACACGTCATCTGTCCAGTCTTTGGACCTTGGCTACATCCCTCAGCAGTTTCCCCCACCCACTTCACCCTAGCGATCCATATAGTTTACCCTCCTTCTAACCCTAATCTCACCTCTGTCCTTCTTATAATATCCATCTCCTCCCCACAACCATTTCTTACACCTCCACTCTCTCCCTCTCTTTCCCCCAGGAGTCCCACACCCTGTCTCCTTCCTCACCCACCAAACACTCTAATCACCAAGCCCATGGCTTCCCATGGAGGGTGACACTGCAAGTCACTGTCCCTTTCCCACATCTCTCCTCTCTCGGCACTCCCTTCCTATTTCCCTCTTTCAGGTACTGTTATTCTCTAGGAACTTTCATTCTGCCCAATCCCTATCATCTAAGCAGGACCGAGTCGCTGTGAGATCCTTCAGTTCTTTTCTTGGGAGTCTTCAACTACAAAGCTCCAGAAGCCACTGTTTATTCAGGTCTCTCCCATCCTCACCTAAGAGGAAGCTCTCTGTGATTTAATGAGAAAATCTTCAAATGTGACATTACCAAACTTTATCTGCAAGTTAAAACATACCACATAAGAAAGAGGAGGTGGTGTTATATCACCAATTAATAGGCAGTTAACGCAGCATAGAAACAGGGTCACTTTTCTAAATAGGTACAATGGCAATTCTGCATGTTAAATATTTTTGGGCAATAGTAAATTCAACTTGCTCTATGTATAAGTCTGGCTATTAGATATTTAGGATCTTACTGATGAAAAAATACATCAAATTCACTTGACATTTCAAAGTACACACAAATGTTAAAGAGTTGCTTATTTTTATTTATCAGTTCTACTCAGTTTGCTACCATGACCACAAGAAGAGCAACAACAGCAAACCCAGACTTTCCTGTCCAACAGATCTTCCTACAACACTTTATTGCTCACTAAGGTGCCAGACCAGGTCCTTAGACAAACAGGGACCCTGTTCCTCCAAAAAAAAAAAAAAAATTCTTCCTTCTCTCGCTGACCAGTGTGAAAATGCTCCCCCACCAGGCCTAGGCAACCTCACATTCCACAAACCTGTCCCCCAAATCCTTTCCAGCCTGAGTTCTACCTCTCCAGCACCAGGCAGCTGGCCCCAGTCACACCTGCAAGGCCACTCCATCTGCCCACTTCAGGAACCTGGCCCAGAGCTCCACAGACAATTCCCTCTCCCAGTTCCAATAACAGCTGAACTTCCAACAAGTCAGATGCTCCTGGGGAGGAAAAAATTGCATTTCTGAATACCCAGCCCTGCATACTTGGTTGCAAATCAAGGATTTTTGGAAAATATTTGTTTTCTGGAAAACCACACGCTTGCAACTCTTCACGTGTTCAGCTTACTCCCCCTACCCCCAATACACCCACTCACACACCGGTCCACGCTATGTATGGAACTTACAAGCACCATGGAGAAGGTGCTTGTACTTAAATCTTATCCAAACCATTTAAAATGACAGCCAACACACAGGATCACAGGCCTCATCTTCCTCTGTTCCTCCCAAATTAATATTTAGTATTTTAATAAAATAGTGAACCATACTTCAAGTCTAAACTCCTTATGTACTCTTCCAAATTCTATGTATATAAACTTTAAATACCATAAAGTGCAAATTCATTTTAAAGATGGAATAAAATTATTATTCAAATAAGAGATCATCCAGATTTTTAAAACTCCTCAGCGATTTTTCAATTCAGTAAGCAAGTCTGAAATAAGCAATAAGAATATTTCAACCTCTGGGGACTTCCCTAGTGATTCAGTGGTTAACACTCCACATTTCCAATGCAGGGGGCACGGGTTCGACCCCTGCTCAGGGGAAACTAAGACCACTGCATACCTAGTCACTCTAAGTTACAGGTGCTTTCAAATGAATACAATTTGATTTTCCAGTGTTAAAAAGAACTTAGAACATAAAACTGAGTTTAATTTTAAAAAAAATTTTTTTTCTAAAATTTGTCTGCATTTGGCTAGCACCAATCATCTTTACAGTTTCTTCTATTAACTTGCATGTTATCCCTTACACCAACAATTTAGAAATAATGCCTTACAAAAAGAGAGGTGAGGCTAAATCCTAACAGTTATCTACTCATCTCACACTATAAAAATGCCAAAACCCCTTTCAGGAAAAAATCCACTCCCCTCTGTCAGTATGGGCAGAGGTTCCCAGGGCCATAAGAAGTCCAGGGCGGGTGGCAGCCTCGGTGGCCCATGGACTCTTCCCTGTGCAAGAGCAGGAGATGAAGGCCAAAGGCCTGGCCTCTACCCCACTACCTTTCTTAATCATCTCTTCTAAAGGCTCACTCCACCCCTCAAAAGTCTGAATTCTGCCTCCTCACAGAAAGTCCATTTATTTCCATGTTTGTTATGTCAACACAAACAAATGGTTCTGGCTGAATGGCAAAAATACAATTTTCTTTAAAAATCTCAAACTTCTCAGAGTAAAAATATAATAATACCCTTTGTTATGACACCAAGTTATTTGCAAATAACAAACTGCCTAATGAAGAAGCAGCTGTCACGTCCCTATCATTGATTTCAGGTGTTCTATAGTATAAATACACACAAACAGCATTCTGGTTTGAAAAATAACATTCTTTGAAATGCTCCCATCAAGGTTTAAAGAATTAGCTGGTACAGCTTTCCAGGCTAAGCAATAACACAGCACACGTGAACAAAAGTCAAAGAATAAAGAAAGCAACAAATCTTACCCCATCTCCAACAACCGAAAGCAGTCAAAAATTTCAGTTTGTGGAAGAAGGTTCTACTTAGAAACAGTCTAGAGGTCTCTGAAGAATAATTACCATTTCCTAGACAGCAAGTTTGTTTTTCAAGTAGACTAAAGGCTAACCTCACAAAACCAGAGAACCAAGCTGAAATGCTCTGTAGTGGGACTGATAGTTCCCCACGAAGCTCACTTAATTACACTCTATATGACCTTATAATAATCTTTAAATAATTAAATGATTTTCAAAAAAGTTATGTTGAAAGTACCTAGTTTTCCCAAAAATTTAGGGTTCAGAGCACAGATTTTAAAATTCATCATGCTTCTTCAAGAGCTTTCACTTTCTAGGCTACAAAAAACACAGAAAAAGAAGTCCTTGGCACCTTAAGAAACACAGGCTTGAAATAATACACTACTGAAATCAGGTAAAACAAAAAGAACATAACAGATAAGCCATCATCAGTCAAAAATATACAGAATTTTGTTTGGGGCAGTTCCACCAGCCAGACCAACGTTTCTAATCCACACTACCTACATGCTAGTTATGAAAAATATTGTGCATACTCTCAGAACTGCACAGAGAACCCCAGAAAACCTCAGCCCACGTGGACAGCTGCCTGAGCCTCCAGCTTTGGGAAGGCGAGGGTGGGGGGTCCCGGGCTGGGATTGTAGTCTGCGCTTTGGTCGTGGATACTAAGGATGAAGCCGGGACATTGGGGTCATGGACTGGGATCCTGCCAGGATGATGGAGCCAGGGTCTTGGTCTGATCGTAGGGAAGAACGAGGCCAGATGCCGAGATCTAGGTCCTGGTTGTGGAAAGGATGGACAAGGGCTCGGGGTCGGAATGAGGTTTAGAGTCTCTAGGTTCTGACTGTGCCCTACTCGTGGCTAGGACCAGGAGAGGTTCGTTGGCGGCGGGGGGGGGGCGGGGCTGGGTCCCTCCTGGTAGTGGGTCGGGGTAGAGGATCGTGGGTCAGAGTGGATTGAGAGTCGGTGGTCGGGGTCCGAGTCCCGCTGGCCAGGCCGCACCCCCGCCTGCGCCCCCAGGCCCTGGCCCTGGCCCCACTCACACGCGCGGCAGCTGCAGCGGCGGCGCCCCGCGCCTTTGGAACACCCCGTCCACGAACACGCCGTTCTTGCCGAGGCAGCGCAGGTAGAAGTCGCCGCCCGCGTCGGGCCCGGGCTGCGCCGACGGCTCCGGGGCCGCCCCGCCATGGCCGCCGCCGCCCGGGGGCGTGAAGATCTCGAGGTGGCGCCGCGAGATGAAGCTCGAGTGGCCCATGCTCACGTCCACCGAGCCCTGCGACGAGTTGCGCCCGATGGTCACCGAGCGCTTCTTCATCAGGTACTCGAACTCGCGGCCCTCGAGGCGCGCCACGGCCCAGCCGCCCGGCGGCGACCCGCCGCCCGCGCCCCCGCCGCCCCCGGCCCCGCCGCCCGCGGGAGGCCCCCCCGCGCCCGGGAGCGCCGCGGCCGCCGCCATGGGCCTGCGAGGGCCCGGGCCGCCTTCCGCCGCCGCCACGGAGCTGAGGGCCGAGCGAGGCCGCCGGCCGGCGAGCGACGAGCGGCGGCGAGGGGCGGGACACGCGCGGCGCGCCGCGGGCCGGCGCCGGGCCGGTGACTGACGGCCGCGCCCGCCTATAGGGGCGGTGCACGGCAGTGGGGCTACCGGCGGCCGACCAATAGCGAGGCACGCCGGCCTTGCGCTTGCACGTCGGCCGCGGCGCCCGACGCAGGCGCGGCTCCGGGCGGCCTGGAAAACCCGGGATGGAGCGGGGAGGCCGCGGAGCCGACGCGCGGCACCGCGGCGCGCAGTGCCGCGCGTGGGGCGAGGGCGGGAGCGGGGCTGGGGTCAAGGTCGGCGCGGGCAAGCGGCAGGGGCCCGCACGCGCCTCACCTGGCCCAGCGCTTTGCAGCTGCTGTCACGCGTGCACACTCAGGCTTGGTCGGAGCCTGCCGCGTGCTGGCAGCTGAAATCCAGGCGTTTCCACGGTTGCAGTGGCTGTGAGACCCCAGCGTGAGTGTCTGCGGAGTGGTGGGGAGGGGGAGGGGTGAGGGTCCGCAGGGAGGAGGGTGGGGAGGGTCCACGGGGGCGGGGGGAGGATCCTCGGAGAGGGTCCACGGGGACGCGGGGAGGGGTACGGGGAGGGGTGCAAGGCCAGCATCCGGGATGCCAAGGGCGCGGTGGGAGCGGGAAGCCTCGAGGGCCGCAGATCGGGCTCCTCTCACAGAGCCGGGCGCTTGGGGTTCTCTGTGTAACAACCCATTCTAAAGAAATGGAAATTAACGTATTCCTCTGAATGCGACATCGCCTGTCTCATTTGCCCTAGATGTGTTTGTGGTTATAGTACAAACCTCTGGGAGTTCACACTGCTTTGAGCCATAAGTGTGGCAAAGTATCCTAGACAGAAGAAATGTAGTTTTCGTTGAAGTCTCATACGTGGGAGAGATTTTAGGTGGTGATGAGACAAGAATGGAAATAATAAGGGGGGAAACCTTTCATTCACAAAGCACAGTTAATCCAAAGAAAGAGCATCCCGTCAAGTATAAAGTAACTGACCTGAGTTTGGAGCCTGTGCTGTGTGCTGTTGAACTTATGTAAGGCCGCTCACTAGAAACGTTCACTTGCTTTTCACATTTTTTTTTTCATCAACACAGAGTATGCACCACGTGCAGGGAACCCAAGCCGGAAGGTATGAAGAGGGTGAGCTTGTCCCATTGCACTGATGTGTCTCAAGGATGTCCCTACTATGTAGACATAAAGCTCCTTGATGAAAAGATGGACAATGCCTGGCAAGTGGAAATGGTAACTACCACACAGTTCTGAGAAGGAAAGCGATTACTGACAGTGGCTCCAGATCAGAGCGGGCCTGCACCAGCTCTTCCATCCATTCTGAATGCTCAGTGAACACCTGCTGGGTACCAGGCATAGGACAGGGTTGGACAGAGAACAGTAAGCAGGCCCCGGCTGCCACGTTCCAGCCTGTGTGAAAGAAGGCTCAAAAGGAAGCAGCACCTAACACCCATTGAGATGGAGGAGCAGCACCCAGGAGATGCTCTCAGGGTTTGGCAGCATTGCCGCTCTTTACATTGAGCCACAGAAGGCAGAGATGTGAAGGAGACATACCTGACCCAGGGCTTACAAAGCTTTGTTCTTTCATCCAGGGGCTGTGTCCATGCCGGACACAAGTGCGGGAAGAGAGCACGACCACAGGACCCCTGCTTGGTGAGGCATATGGAGGACCCACAGTGCACGTGTGAGCACTTACAGGCACAGCCAGGGAGCATCACATAGAGCAGCGTGAGCGGACTAAGAGGCAGGCAGGAGGGTCAGGGGAGGTGGACACCTCTGCCCTGAGGCCTGAGGGATGTGAGCCAGGGCTGTAGTGACCTCTGGGCAAAGATCAAGGGCAGCAGCCCAGAGGTGGGAGGAGGCCCCTGCATGAGGGGAGAGACAGCCAGGGAGCCGTTCAGAGGCTGCTGCTCCACAAGGTCACATTCTCAGTTTCCTTACCTGCAACAAGGGCCCCGAACTGGCTGCTCTCAGAAGCCTCTTCCAGCTCAAACCCTCCATTCTGAGGAGGCTCTGGGGGCTTCCCTTCTTGAAAACCCTCTTTCTAGAAGAAAAGATTCAAACAAGGCCTGACACTTCCAAGTGTTTATATCCGAGCTACCCTGACGGGGGAAAGTGCTATCAGAATTGTCTGTGATTAGGTTAATAAACCCTCCCTGCAGCATTCTCTGCATGCCAGGTACTTCTCTAAGGACTGTCTCGATACTGGCTCCGGCCATCCTCGTGATACACCTCTGACTGACAGAAGCTCTGACTGCCCACATATTACTCCTAGTAGGCACAGAGAGGTTGACTAACTTGCCCATGCCAGCAGAGCCAGTCTGCCCTTCATTACATCACCAGAGAAATAAAAACAAGGCTTCCTGTGTGCCCTTCACAATAGAGAGGGTGCGTATTGACAATAAAATCATCATGAACTTTGATACTCTTTAAGAAACAAAAATTCAGAGTAATCACCAGCACTGGACCTGGTTTCATTTAACAGAATAATATGAACAATTTGTGATGAGAAGTCCTGTGATCTTGAGAATGTAACACCGGATTTCATAACTTTTCCTACCAAAAAACCTTCAGAAGCTCACGGTTAGACACCAGAGGGAAGCCAGACCCAGCAGTTGTTTCCTCCCTGTCCAGCTCCTGCCCAACTTTCCCAATTCTTCCCACTACTCCCAAGTGGCCTGGAGGACCTGTGCCCACCAGCCCCTTGGCACTGCCTGCACCCGGCTCTATCCTAACCGCGACTTGCCTGTTGATCCCTGCATTCCGCCTTTGTTCATCAGCTGCCTGTACCCAGCACCATCCCCCAACCTATCCAATTCCTGCTGCTTGCACAAAGTATTCCAGTGCTGAGGCATCTCTGCTAGGCTCTCCAGGGCCCCAGACTTCCTAACTTGTGTGTTCTGTGACACTTAATAACATACTGCCTCCCTTGCATTGTTACTTCGTTTCTGTACTGTTACTTTTCATGAGTTTGTGGTATATGCCTTGTCTCCCTGACTCTGTTACTGCAGACCTTGAGCTGTATGTCTGACTCACTCCCAGTGATGGACACTCAGCACGAAGCTGCCTCAGGAAATCAGGCCACTCCATCCATCTGACTGGGCTGCCAGGCGCCACTTTCATCTCTGTCCTTGACTGGGGGTAGCCTGTCCATCTCGACAAGATAGAAACAGCACTTTGAATTGCATGGAAAAAATGTACTCTACAGAGAGGAGACAAATACTCTTCTTTTGGCCAAGCTTTTAGAGGAAATATAAGGTATGTTCATTAAAATATGTCCCTGCTGATAATCAGCACTGGAAATTCAAAAGGTGTTACCTTGAATAAATGTTATTTTTCACATTTCTCACTGTCTTCTTTATAAAAAATACAAATACTATGGAGTAAATTTCATATTACCATAAACTTTTTGCTACCCAGGATTCTGAGATGAATGAAATAATCTATTTGGGGACTTCCCTGGTGGTCCAGTGGTTAAGACTCTGTGCTCCCAATGCTGGGGGCCTGGGTTCCATCCCCAGTCAGGGAACTAGATCCCATGTGCCACAACTAAGACCCAGCACAGCCAAATAAATAAATAAGTTTTTAAAATATTCCATTTGATCAAACATCCTTGACTCTGAGGCAGGAATATGACTGTTCTTATGTTCCTATCTCAGCATCACAGTAGCAAGCAGGTAGTAGGTATTCCATATATTTGTCAAACCATAGAGCTGAATTGAGGTCCACTTGGTAGAGAGATGGAAATTTATCATATGATGATATCACTTATATGTGGAATCTAATATATGACACAAATGAACTTATCTGTGAAGCAGTCACAGACACAGAAAACAGACTTGTGGCTGCCAAGGAAGAGGGAGGGTGGGGAGGGAAGGACTAGGAGTTTGTGATTAGCAGATGCAAACTATTTTTTTTTTCAAACTATTATATATAGGATGGATAAACAACAAGGTCCTACTGTACAGTCTGGGGAACTATATTCAATACCCTGTAATAAACCATAATGGAAAAGAACAGGAAAAAGAATGTATATCTCTATATAACTGAATTACTAAGCTGCACAGCAGAAATTAACACAATGTTGTAAATCAACTATACTTCAGTAAAATAAGACACAGGTATCATATGACTATGAAGTTTCAAATAATTGTGACACAATCACAACAACCTGACATTAACACCTTACATGTATTTTCTTGACAATTCAGGAGGCATTTCATGATCTCATGGTGCCTATCATCATGATTATGAATACTGTTTTTTTCACTGCCATGCTATATGCAGAGAAAAGAAAAAGAAAGTGAAAGTCACTCAGTTACTCTTTGTGACCCCATGGGCTCTACAGTCCATGGGATGGGGATCTTCCCAATCCAGGGATTGAACCCAGGTCTCCCGCATTGCAGAGGGATTCTTTACCAACTGAGCCACCAGGGAAACCTAAGAATACTGGAATGGGTAGCCTATCCCTTCTCCAGGGGATCTTCCCCACCCAGAGATCGAACTCAGGTCTCCCCCATGGCAGATGAATTCTTTACCAGCTGAGCCACCAGGGAAACCTAAGAATACTAGATTGGGTAGCCTATCCCTTCTTCAGGGGATCTTCCTGACCCAGGGATCGAACCGGGGTCTCTTGCATTGCAGGCAGTTTCTTTACTAGCTGAGCTATCAGGGAAGCCCCTATATGCAGAGAAGAACCTGCCAACTTGAAGTTCATCCTGATTGGTTTAGTTAACTGTATTGGTACAGATCACTAAACAAAAGTAATGTATTCTTTAATATTGATCTGCTAAGTTTGTTATTGGTCTATAGACCCAATTGGTCTATAGAATCAATATTATCCCACTCAAATCCCTAGTTGGCTTGCTTGTAGGAACTGACAAGCTGATTCTGATATTCATATAGAAGTGCAAAGGATCAAGATGATCTTGAAAAAGAAGAACTAAGTTTGAAGGACTTATGGCTATACTAATACAAATTAAAGCTATAGTAACAAAGTGAATATGACATGCCTTTTCTAATTCAGCTTTTAACAAAAAGCTAATATAGTGTAGCTATAGTTTTCAAATCAACATAAAGCTATACTAATCAAAATTGTGTGGCATTGGTGTAAGAGTAGATAGACCAGTGGAACACAATAAAAAGTCCAGAAATAGACCTCCACATATAAAATCAATTGATTTTAACAGAGGTGCCAAAGTTACTCTGTAGGGAAAGGGCAATGTGATATAATAAATATATACTTGGTCTCTGCCCCTGGTTCCTGACACAGAGCTCTTAAATCCCTTGGAATTTCCTGGGTATAGGAGCATCTTTTGTTGTAATGAAGCAACTCTGGATGAGCTCATGGATGGGGGCCGGTCACCAGAAAGACCAAGCCAGTGTTAGACACAGAAGTTTTAGCCCCACCACTATCCTCCGGGAGAGGGACTGAAGATTGTTAACCAAAGATGACTATATGATGAAACTTCCATAAAAGTCTCTAAATTATGGGATTCAGAGAGCTCCCAGGTCAGTGAATACATGTATGTGCCAGGAGAGTGGTACTCTGATCCCACACAGGCAGAAGCTCCATTGAAGACCCTTCTGGGCTATATCCCTTGTATCTCCTCATCTGGCTGTTAAGCTGTATCCTTTAGAATGTCCCTATAATAATAAGTCCATTAACATGACTATTTCCCTGGGTTTTGTGAGCCATTTTATCAAATTACTGAACCTGAGAGGGTCGTGGGAACGCCTGTTTGTAGCCACGTGGGATAGAAGTGTTTAAGTACGGGTACCCTGTGGGCCTACTACTTAACAATTGGTGTCTGAAGTGGGGACAGTCTTGTGGGATGGGGGTCTGCAGTAACTCCAGGTAGTTCCTGTGAGAACTGAATTAAACTGTAGGTGGCCCACCTGGCATCCTGGAGAAGGCAATGGCAACCCACTCCAGTACTCTTGCCTGGAAAATCCCATGGACGGAGGAGCCTGGTAGGCTGTAGTCCATGGGGTCGCTAAGGGTCGGACACGACTGAGCAACTTCACTTTCACTTTTCACTTTCATGCATTGGAGAAGGAAATGGCAACCCACTCCAGTTTTCTTGCCTGGAGAATCCCAGGGACAGGGGAGCCTGGTGGGCTGCCGTCTGTGGGGTTGCACAGAGTCAGACATGATTGAAGTGACTTAGCAGCAGCAGCAGCAGCACCTGGCGTCCACAGAGAACTGGAAATTGCTTGGTATGGAAAATCCACACATCTGGTGTCAGAAGTGTTGTGTGTAGAGAAAGTTTTTCTTTAGGAAGTCTACTCAATAAACTGCTGGAACAACTAGATATCTAAATAATCATCATAATCACAAATGAGAAATCTGATCTTATCTTTCACCACACAGAAAAATTAATTTGGATAGATCATAGAGCTGTATGTAAAAGCTGAAACTACCCAGCTTCTGAAAAAGAAACAGGAAACTATCCTTGTGTCTTTTGGGTCACAGGACCCCAAAAGTGAAAACCATAAAAGGAAAAAAATTGATAAAAGTTATGAAAAAATAAATAGGCAAGAGTCTTGAACAGCTACTTCACAAGAGAAGATATGTGAATGATCCATATACTCAAGGAGAGATGTTTGATATCACTAGTCATCAGGGAAATGCAAATTCAAACCACAAGAATACTGGAAAAATGGCTAAAATTAATAAAACCAACCTTACCAAGTGTAGGCAATGATGTGAAGCAATGCAAACTCTCCTACACTGTCAGTGATAATATAAGGTGGTATCATCACTGCAAAATACTCTGGCAGCTTCTTATTACATTAAGACTCTGAGTTTCCAATGCAAGCAGCATGGATTCAATCCCTGGTTAGAAACTAAGATCCCACATGCCACAGGGAGTGGCCTATAAACAAGTTTTTTAAAAATGAGACATGCTTATTACTCTTTTTTATTATGGTAAAGGGCAGAATCCTAAGCAGTGGGAGTAGCTCATGTGAACATAGGGAGTATTGTTCTGGGCCTTTCCTGGTGAGTAGGTGGAAGATCAACCCTGATCATTTTCCTTATTATTACATAAAGTATTGATTAATTAATTAGAGAATGAACCATAAAGAAATATAAAGTGAAGAGGAAAATGTTAGTCACTCAGTTGTATCTGACTCTTTATGATCCTGTGGGCTGTCCATGGAATTCTTCTCCAAGCAAGAATACTGGAGTGGGTTGCCATTCCCTTCTCCAGGGGATATTCCTGACCTGATCCTCCCTCCTGATCAACAGGAAAGGCCCAGAACAACACTCACTCAGCTGCTCACATGAGTTACTCCCACTTACTAGGATTCTGCCCTTTTCCATTATAAAAAAGAATAATAAACATGTCTCACCTTTTTAACTTTTTTTTTGTCACACCCAGGATTGAACCCAGGTCTCCTGCATTGCAGGCACATTCTTTACCGTCTGAGCCACTAGGGAAGAGAATGAATGATAAAGAATGATAAAGTGCCTGTGTCCCCTGCATTGGAAGCTCAGAGTCTTAACCACTGGACCACTAGGGAAGTCCCACATGTTTCACTTTCATAATTGCAATTTTAAAATACAATTAAGGTTGGAAAACATAAGTAGATCACTTGAAAACTGGCAAAATGTTTTAAACTCCCATTTGATTTTTGGAAAGAACGAGTTTTATAGGTGAATGATACATTGCTAGTTGAATTTCATTCATTATCAAAAGCTTCAGAGATAAATCTTATAATACCAATTTAAAAAAGAAAATACTGAAAATACCCTTAAATTTACTGATATTAACTGGGACAGAAAGTATGTTTCTAATCCTCACCACCAAACACTCTTCTCCAAAGACCTCCCTTAGGTGATCTGGAAACTGGTTGGGGATGTATTAATACTTTATGTATTAATTATTAATCCTTATTAATACATAAAGTCCTACACACACACACCACAGACCCCTACCACATAAGTGTAGCTCTAGCCATTCCATCCCTAGGTATTTACCCAAGAGAGAAGAAAGCAGATGCCTGCAAAATTGCTTATTTAAGAATGTCCATAACAGCTCTATTCATAACAACCAAAGGCTGAAACAACACAAGCGCCTTCAACAGGCAAGTAAGAAACAAATGGAGGGGGTGAGCACAGCGGGACAGGGGTGCCTCCCGGATTCCAGGGAGGTGATGCAGGCTCTCTTGAGCCCTTTTGTGCTTCCTCGTACCAGCACTTTGTGGAAAGTGTTTTGAGTTTCCACGGAAAGGTCATTCAAATAGAGCAAAGCTGGGAGCGTGGTATCTTCAGACCCGGACGTTCCAGGTGCAGGAATTTACAAGTTACCAGCACAGTTGTGCTTGGTTGGTTCCTGCAGGGTTCAAAATGGAAATCGACACAGTTCTGTAATGTACATCAGTGGCAGCCAGCTGAATATACTAGGACACCCACACATTAAAGAAATGAAGGGGTGACTCTGCCCAGGTGTGGTAATGGGGATGTGTGTACCCCACAGTCAGGGCTGATCTACCACCTGCTCACCAGGAAAGGCCCAGAACAACCCTCACTCAGCTGCTCACATGAGCTACTTCCGCTTATTAGGATTCTGCCCTTTTCCCTAATAAAAAAGAATATGTCTCACTTTTTTAAACTTTTTTTTGCCACATTGCACGGCATGTGGGATCTTAGTTTACCAACCAGGGATTGAACCCACAACCCCCGCATTGGAAGCTCAGAGTCTTAACCACTGGACCACTAGAGAAGTCTCACATGTCTCACTAATGTAACTGCAACTTAAAATTACATTTTCATTAGAGCACCTAAAAATTGGTAAAAGGTTTTAAACCCCATCTGATTTTTGGAAATTGAATTTTATAGGTGAAAAATAAGCACATTCCTAGTTGAATTGCATTCTTTAAAACAAAATGAGAGCTTCAGAGATAAATCTTATAATACCAATTTAAAAAAGAAAATTCTGAAAATACCCTTAAATTTATTGGTATTAACTGGACCTGAAAGTGTGTTTCTAATCCTCCTCCACCAAAATCTCTTCTCCAAAGACCTCCCTTAGGTGATTTGGAAACTGGGGAAGGTATGATCACTCTGTACGCCTGAGGGCAGAAAGCAGGTCTGTGGGTGTGTCCCTATGTAATTCTTCACACATATCATAGAAACCTTACATATTTGGCTATGTGTACAGTACTTACCTCCTGGATTAAGGCAATGGTTCTGGAAAGGCAGCCCTCAGAATGTGCCCTGGGGTAGGTGGCCCTGCACAGGCTGTCCCCTGTGCCTCTGTGTAAATATGCCTCTAAGCCATATTTACCAAAGTTTGAGAAAAACACAAAGGATGGCCTGGAAGCAGGAGATGAAGGTATGAGGCTCATGCCCCTTGTAGTGACCAGTGTCCCAGGGCCAGCCAGGTCAGTTGCCCTTAGCATCATCTCCAGTCAAGGACGTTGCTGCTGCTGCTGCTGCTAAGTCACTTCAGTCGTGTCCGGCTTTGTGCGACCCCATAGACGGCAGCCCACCAGGCTCCCCTGTCCCTGGGATTCTTCAGGCAAGAACACTGGAGTGGGTTGCCATTTCCTTCTCCAATGCATGAAAGTGAAAAGTGAAAGTGAAGCTGCTCAGTTGTGTCCAACTCTTCGCAACCCCATGGACTGCAGCCTACCAGGCTCCTCCATCCATGGGATTTTCCAGGCAAGAGTACTGGAGTGGGTTGCCATTGCCTTCTCCAGTCAAGGACGTTAGTGTCCCCCAAAACACAGAAACATGGAAATATGCAAAACACAGTAGGACAGAAAATTCAATAGCTAAAGGCTGTTTCTGAATAAAGGAGCTTCTATTGCCTTGACTCAGGGGCCCCAGCTTCAGCCCCACTCCACCTGGGCTGTAGCTTCTCAGTGTTTGTCTAAGCATCCCTGGTCCTCTCATTGCCTGAGTTCTAAACCTCTGGGCAAACTTTGATTCATGGGCTACTCATTGCCCACTCATGCATTCACTTTTTCATTCATTCATTCACTAGCTTGTTCACTCATCAAACATTCCTCATGCTGGGCCCAGTGCTGGATGCCCTGGCCCACAGGGAGCAAAGGGGACACAGGCCCTGCCTTCATCAGTCCAGGAAAGGGAGGCAGCCTTGATTCAGCACTCCTCACCTGGACCAGCAACCCAAATTCCCTCACACATGGTCAGCCCCCTCCCCCGGTTCCCCTCCCCTCACTTGCTAACCAAGCTACCCGAATGGAAGACCCAGCTCCCATGGCGCCTCCATCAGCTACCCCAGCCACCTGCCACACAGTGAGAACTGCTCCTCCCTTGGACCTGCTTCATACCTACCTGGTTCTCAGCTTGCAGTCTGGGACAGTCATTATGTACAGAAGCCCAACAGATTCTGAACTTGGAGGTGGAGCTCCTGATTAGCACTGGCCTGATGCAGAGTAAGTTTTGGAAAGTGACATAATGAGTGAATGATTATATTCCAGTCAGTTACTGTCCATTGGCCCAGGCAGAAAACTTCTCTGAGCCTTTGGATTGAAACACAGAGGACCAAGATGAAAACCTTGCCTCATCCTGCTGGCCCTAGGTTAGGGATGAGAAATTGAGAGGAAGCAGGCAGTCAGAACATGAGCGTGGAAGCTGATGCAACTCTTTTGTAGAGAATTCAGATGGCAAAAATCAAAGTTAAACATGTCAATTCAACATCAATGCAGAGCTGCATCCACAGGAGACACTATGCTTCCTTTAGGAAATAAAAAGATGAGACACAAACCCTGCCTCTAACAAATCAAATACCACAATTGTTAAAAGTGGGCGAAGAAGATTTCTTATGTTGGATAGTGAGCTACAGAGAAGTTAAGGAGGGGCTGGAGGAAACCACGTGTTTCCGGACTAGAGCTGGAAACATCATAAGAACTCATTTCAACCTTCATATGACACAGCAAAAGGGCCTGAAGAAATTCATTTTTCTGTGGTGGAACTCCTTACTCATTCACCACTAAATCACTGGATGTGGTATATGATTATTTCATTACATAGTCATGAAGCTCAGTACTTGTAGGGGCAATAAGAAATGTATTTGAGTTGCACTTATAGTTGCCTTAAGTTCAGATTAACTTAGTATACTTTTAAAGAATTACTGATCATATCAAAATTCAAACAGAAGAAAGTATCTTACTGGAAAGAAGGAAAAAAGGGGGGAAAAACCAAAAGAAAAAGTCTAGCAGAAACTTCAAAATATCAAAAAGTATACCACAATGGAAACTAAAAACTGTAATGATAAAAATCATGGAAGAATCATGATAGCCAAGAAAATATGGGTAATAAAAATGACAACACAGAGATGAAAGGTATTATGAGAGTCAGAACACTTCTTAACAGGAAGCAAAAAAAAAAAAAAAAAAAAAACAAGGAAAAAAAAAGCAGAAGGAAGATGATGGTAACAGAAAGGAAAACCACAACCCTCCAGTCAGCAGGACACACCAGGTGGCCCCACCCACTGATTATATACTTCATTGATCACTGTGATGCTTCACTAAACCTGTTAGAATGAACAATAATTCCCTCAACTCTGTTTAATGAAAAATCTGTTTGTTCAAAATTTGTAATCCGATTTACAAAGAATCAAGGTACAATGGACAAAAAAAGATACTTCTTGAAACATTTTGAAAGAGTTATTTTTTAACAGGAAATCTGTTACATGATATTGGCTAGCCTATTCCAAGACTAAACATTGCCTGTATTGTTTTGCATTACAGTTTTCAACAAGACAGATATCACATCAGACTTTCATTTTAGTGAATATCTTTAGAACTGTCAAAACTCACGGACTGCACACAGCGTATAAGCATGCTTACTTGAATATTGTGTCTGACTCTGCAACCCCATGAACTGCAGCTAGTCAGGCTCCTCTGACCATGGAATTTTTCAGGCAAGAGTACTGCAGTGGGTTGCCATTTCTTCCTCTAGGAGATCTTCCCCATCCAGGGATCAAACCCTCCTCTCCTGTTGTCTCCTGGATTGGCAGGCAGATTCTTTATCACTGAGCCACCTTGGAAATCCATGTTTGGCCACACACCAATCACATTAAGAACAGAGTAGGCTCCTTCTCCAAGGAGGGCAGAAACACACCTGATCCAATTAGTTTAGATGAGTAAAGCAAACATGGAAAGCATTTTCCATCTCTTCCTGATCTGACATGAAATATAGATCATGAAATACATGACACAAAGCTCCTAACAAGCCACTGTGAGGCCACCACGGATTAGACATAGGATGAAAGTAAAAGTGAAGTCGCTCAGTCATGTCCGACTCTTTGCCACCCCAGGGACTGTAGCCTGCCAGGCTCCTCAGTGCGTGGAATTTTCCAGGCAAGAGTACTGGAGTGGGTTGCTATTTCCTTCTCCAGGGGATCTTCCCAACCCAGGAATCGAACCTGGGTCTCCAGCACTGCGGGCAGACACTTTACCGTCTGAGCCACCGATAGGTTTGGCCAAATCTGAGGGCAACCCTAAAAGAATAGTAACATTACCAAAGGAATGCAAGACTAACAATCTTTTCCAAACTACTACTAAGAGCAAAATTTGATTAACCCCGCTCAAAAGTGAATTATCTTTCTGTTTATCCTGTACAAACAGTATTACCAAATCATTTTCATATGACGGCGTAATTAAGGTCTGCATTTTAAAAATTGAAGAAAAAAAAATGAGGCGTGTTAGGCAGTTAGAGAAAAGCTTTGTGCTTTGTTTGAAGTTTGTGATATTAATCAGCTGTGTATAATTGACTTTTCTTATTCTAATCAACATTCACCTTCGTATCTAATTTCGCATTCTTCTTAAAAAAGGGAGCTCCAAACCGCACTAACTGGAGACTCCACCCATCGGGACACCTGGACCCCGACACGCTGGACACTCCAGCGGGACACCTGGACCCCGACCCGGAGCCCGCAGGGTCTACACGGCCCGGGCGTCCATCAGCGCGTCCCCCGGAGGGGCAGCTCCGGACGGCAAGCTGTCTAACTTGCGGCACGCAGGATACCTTTACCCACGCCGCAAGCTGCCAAACGCGCACGTCCCGCGAGGGAGCGCGGGAGCGCGGCGACGCACGCAGACGTCCTCAGGACACGTGACTGCCCAACCACGTGACCGCGCCCACATGACCGCCGGCGCCGCCGTGAGGGAGAAACCTGGTTCTGTCGAGACCCGGCGCGATCCCGGCTGACTCCGTGGGCGGGCGCACGCAGTCCGCTGCTTCAGTCGCCGACAAGTGGAGCGGATGCCGGGCTTGGCCGTGGGCCCAGGGTCACGGGTCGACAGGGCTTTAGGCCGAAAGCGAGGCGGCCTCCTCCCGAGCTCTTTCGCTTTGCTGCTGCGCTCTCACTTCTCGGGTGTGCTGAGGAAATACACAAGCGCTGTCACGCCTTTCTAGGGTACTGCCTCTGGGCGGTGAGGTACTGAAAAGGGAAATCCTTTCCCAAGAGCAGAATCCTGTCACTGTAAAGCCCCCTGGTTTGCCGGGAGCGGTGTTGTGTAGGGTGTGGTGAAGACAGTGGGGGTCCCGAAGGGAAAGCAGATTAAGTCCAGGTGCGGACTTAGGGTCTGTTCCAACGTGGCCTAGCTCTTAGGCTGCCCGCTCTATCCGCAGCCAATATTGGAATGGAGGCTTGGTCACTAAAACTTGTACGTGGGGATCAGCCAAGGCAAGCTTGGTGGGAAACTCCCTGTTGTCTCCTTCCCTGTCGCCACAGCTAGTTCAGTCCAACGGTGAAACATCAGCAGGATGGCTGAAAAGAGTCTGACAGACATCTGCAGACTAGCTAGGCAACCTGGGTCAGCCTTTCCCACAGTAGAGACCTTTGGAAGAGGTTTCGCGTGGAACATGAATCTTCTCAAATTCTGCACCCATTCGGAGAAGTCCCTCCGCACATGTCATCAGAAAGCTGTTTGACCCCAATCCTCCAGTCTGGTTTTGTCTGAGCCCTGCCCCGGCCATTGATGAGATGTGCGGCCCAGAGGCGTTCCCCTTGTCTTCTCCCAGTGGCTACCTTTTTCCCTCCGATGTACCTATGTAGTTAGATTTATCAGGCTCAAGCAATATCCTAGCTGCTTTGGGCGTGATATCCCTTTGGAAGCTAAAAAATGATACAAATGAACTTATTTACAAGACAGACACAGACTCACAGAGGTAGAATGAATGAATGAATTTATGGTTAACAGAGGAGAAGGGGGGGAGGGATTCTTAGGGAGTTAGGGATTGACATGTACACACTGCTATATTTAAAAGGGATAACCAGCAAGAACCTACTACTGTATATATAGCTCAGGAACTCTGCTCAATATTATGTAACAATCTAAATGAGAAAAGAATTTGGAAAAGGATAGATACATGACTATGTATAAAAGAATCACTTTGAGGTATACACTATACTCCAACATAAAATAAGAAGTTAAAAAAAGTAGTTCCAATCCTTTGATTGGTGTGGTGCTGAGAGTCTGGCCATAGAATTCCAGTAGTTTCAGTCTCTGTATTTCTTTTTCCTGTTGCTTCTGTTGGTGTAAGAAAGGAGACAGCTTACTATCTGCAACAGTAAGCTTCATGGACAGTTCTTACATGAAAAGTTTCAACACAAATTCAAAGATTCCCCCCACAAAGTATTTATATTCAGAATATTCTTGGGAGAACAGTTTTTACCTCTTTGAAATGCAAAGTTATTTTTAATGTTTTGCTTTGAATTAGAAAGCTGAACAGCAAGATTTTGTAACACTTTAAGCAGTTTCATATGAAAGAAACAGCTTCCTTGGCTATGGGGGAAGAAGTAGGTCAAGAGAAGAAACTGGATTAAAAGGAAAGTTACTGACAATTGGACAGATTAGGAATCTTTCAAATGATGGAGAGAAATGCTGCTTTTGCTCTTTTCTGAAATCCAGCCAGCATCACTGCAATACAAATCCTGCTACCATCGTCCAAGAACACTCTGGGTAAAGACTGTGATGCTTGACATTTACTAAATAGTAGAAAAGGGCAGAAATTTCTCTTGATAAGCAGTTGAGGGAGGGAGAGCAAAAATCCTTTTTATGAAAATGGGCACTGGCAGGAGGGTCCTTCCCTGAGTCCAGTTTTATCTGCTGGCCTGCGCCCAGGGAAGCTTGGGGTAGTCAGAGGCAGACTCAGGAAAGGAGTACATTACAGCAGAGTGGCGCAGCGGGAGCGTGCTGGGCCCATAACCCAGAGGTCGATGGATCGAAACCATCCTCTGCTATAAGCCCATGTTTTTGCCTGCTATATGGCTTTTGGGTCCCCAGCTGTGGGACAAGGTTGGGCTGTGTACCCTGGTGTCCAGGGGTGACAGCTAGTTCTATGGCGTCACCATCAGCACTCTGGACTCTGAATCCAGAGATATGTCAAAGTCGTAGTGGAACCTGTGTAACTCTCTTGTCCCATCCCAGGGGCACTTAGGCCAAGAGTGGCCTGCAAGGGGACATGATGATATATGGTTCTATGGTGTAATGGTTAGCACTCTGGACTTTGAATCCAGCGATCCGAGTTCAAATCTCGGTAGAACCTGTTTTGCCTGTGGCCATTTTTGTCTTCCCCTCTTGTGTCCCAGGCAGTGGGACACGGGGACAATGTTTGGCACAGGACAGGCAGCAACTCTGAGACCCTGGTCTATCTGATCACCAGTGCTCCCCTTCTCCCAGAAGCCACATTAGGGATGTCTTTGTTCTTTTTAATGTCCTCCCTGCCCAATTTGACTTTTTCTTTTTTTTAAAGGACCAGGGGAATTCCCCAGAAGTCCAACTGCTGGGACTCTGCATTTTCACTGCCAAGGGCCCAGGTTTGATTCCCTGGTTAGGGAACTAGGATCCCACAGGTCGTGCCATGTGGCCAAAAAGTAAAAAGTAAAATAAGAGACCAAAGGAGCTAATACTCTTGTCCTGAGATGGCTCATCATGCACCCTTTAACCTCTGGAATCCCACGTCAGGACAATTACTTAACCTTCTCCACTGGCGAGCTTTCAGTGCAGGCTGTTTACTCTTCGTACAAACACAGAAAAGGGTCCTTTCAGGTACTGCCCACTTGGCACCTGGGTGGCTACTGTCATAGGGAAGAACATCATGCCTAGAACTTTTCATGAAGCGTGTAAGAAATGTCTATATAGATCTGATTTAAAAGCAAGTCTTTACAAGGAGACAGGAAGATAGTTTTTCCTTGAATAAATCCAGGTTTTTTGCAGCTTCAGTGTAGCTTTAGAAATACTAGTATGTCTCATACAATTCACTACTTGCATGACTCACTAAGAGTAACTACCCTTCACCCTTAGAACTGTGCTTACAAAGTTCTTTCATCAAGGTTTTGGAAACGATCACATAAAACTAATGTGGAACACTTTTTACAGGGACATGGAAAAGAAGATACTGTTTTCTCAATTAAAAAGCCAGGCTTTTCATAGCTTCGTTAAGTAGTAGCCTTCAATGAGTGCCTGGTTCTTTATCCAATACAGTACACCTATGACTCAAAAACACCAAAGACAAAAAAAAAAAAAAATCCCAAAACACATGATTTATCCTTATTCAGAAAGTCCAGGGGCCTCTGCCCAAATTTGAGGCCAGGTCCTTTACTTTCCTGAACATCAGAGTTGAGGGTTCACTTGCTTTAGACGGACTCTATGCTTGCTGTTACTGATCAGGAGCAAGGCCAGTGCCTGTGTGGAAGGAGGTGGCGTGTTAAGTGCCAAGGTTGGGCCCGAGGTGGGAGCCCACATTTGATGGCCAAGTGGCCTGTGCATTGCCTGCCTGAGCGGCAGTCCCCTCGCCTAATGCATCTGACTAGACTGTGAGTGAAGACCTGAGGTCTCACTGCAGGCGGTGTGTCCAGAGGCTTTTGTTGCTCAGCTTTGGGCCAGCAGGTGAGGCCACAGAACACCTTTAAGTCAGTGGCAGAGCTTAAGAGCCTCTAGACAGGCAGTGCCCTTGCTCCACACCCAAGGCCAGCAGCAAACTGATGTGTGAGCAGTGCATGAACTCCAATCCTCACTCCAGCAGAGCTGCGAAGGAAGGACCCAGCATGTACCCAGGTTACAGCTGGCCCAAGCTCAGAGGCGAGGCAGAAATGGAACTGAGAAATCTGGATTCTGAGAAGTTGGTCCAGGGCAAGAGCACCAGACAGCAGCTACTTACCAGGATGGCCAACACACACACACACAGCTACCTGTGACACCAGAATTCAGGCAACAGCACTCCTGGAGGGCAGCTGCTGCGTGTGGTGCAAATCTGGACCTAGTCTATCCCCCTCCTCATGCCAGCACAGCATTGCTCACTAGCAGACAGCCCCTGCACCCCACCCTAGCCCGACTGTGGGGCTGCCTCTGACTGCTCGTATAATTTGAGTTATAATGAAGGAAAACAAACCCTTGTCCTACTTTCCTCTCACACAGCCATAACCAAAGGTGGTCCTGCGGTTAAGACCACATGTGAGAATACCCGGTCCCCTGGCCAAGGAGTGCCTTCGTTTTAGCCCGAAGAGGTGGCTTTTGAGGCAAGAAGAGCCCACTCCGACTCCTGGCATCCCCCGCCCACAGAAGGCTTCAGGCAAAGATGGCCCTCTGGGGCTGTGCTGGCTCCGAAAGCATGAGGGAGGTCGCCTGGGGGGTGCTGGTGAGGGAGGGCACACACAGCCCCAGACTGGGGAGTAAGTGTCTGGTTCACACACTCTCCACACTCAGACACTCCTCAAGTGTTTATTCCATAATCAGTTACTGCAGAGGAGAGAAACCCAATTGTACATAGGTTGAAAGCAAAAAATATACAATTCCACACAATATATCCAGTTTTCCAACCCCAATAGGCATACAGGTACAATACAACATAGAGTCAATGAAGGAAATCTAACAGTTCAGGCTTTATAAGCACTGAGGAATCCAAGAACGTCGCTGCCATCCATGTTAACAGAATTCAAGTGCTTTGAAGAACCAACTGGAGGCCTGTCCACAGATGTCTTTCGTTTCACAGGATGAGCCCTGATATGGAGTTTTGTGATTCTGTAATTTCCAATTCTTTGCTAGCCCTTTCTGTTTATAGGAAAACTGTTCTCTTCCATTTATCTTTAAGGCGAGCTCACACGAGCACTACATGCCAGGTTGGGGGGGTCCCGTCAGGAGCCATGTGGATAAGCCAGGCCCACAGTATGTGAGGATGATGGCGGGGGCGGGTGGGGAGAGGCAAGACCATCGAGAAGCTGCCTCATCTGAGGTTGGGGACAGAATGGCTGTCACCTGTCTGATCCCACCCAGAGAAGAACGAAGCAGGCGGACTCCTGACCACAGAGTCTGGCCTGAGCAGGTCAGCTGCCTCTCCCGTCCTTCCGTATGTTACACCTGTCACCCTTCGCAGGCCTCCCTCTGCCTCGAGGTGAGTTCACCTAAAGACTGAATGTGAAAGCATGAGTTTGGGGTATAAGCGGCCAGAGCCTGCCGGGCCCACAGTTAGACGGGCTGGTCCCAGGAGGCAGCTGCCACTGCACTCCGGCCACTGCGGCAGCGAGAAACACGGCCCACTGTTGCTAGAACTTTTTCTCTAGAGAAACTGAAAACCCAGATTCATATGAGCCCCCCAATTCCAAAAGGATGCAGTTTATTCACATTCTGGCAAAACCATTCTCAGGAATAAAAAACATGGTTTGTAAAAACAACAGCCAACTGGGAAGACCACAGACCATGGCCCACAACCCCCGCAGCCTGCCTGCTTCCTGTCATTGCCACATCAAATCTCTCTGGGGCATGTGAATCACAACTTCTGGGGTCTTAACTCTTCATAGGACACTTTTTGGATTTTTTTTTTTAAGCCTGAAAGACAGTAGTCTGTCTCCATTCTTGTTCTTTGGAATATTTTAGTCTTAAAGGAAACTCAAATTGGGGCAACCCTTCTCTCCTGTTAAAATATTCCAATTACACACATATTACGAAGATAGCACCACATCGAACTGAGGGAGGGGGCTGCTGACAAATGGGGGTAGCAGAGGATTCTGAAAAACCAAAGTGGTAAAAGGAAAGCTGAGCTGTTTTCTTCAAGTGTCTCTGATACCCACACAGGGTAGCTCCTCCGTCCTCAGGCAGCTGATAGGCCCGCCTCCCAGTCTCCTCGATCTTCACCACTTGATGTCTCGGCTGTCAGTGGGCTGCCCTGGGCCCTGGTACGCAGTGTGCAGGGCTTCCTGGACACGGGGGGAGTCGGTGCCATCCAGCCACTCCTGGTACAACTCCTGCACGTGGGTGCTGGCCTCTGGGAGCTGCACGGGGATGTCAGCGTAGATGCCTTTCATCTTCTGCAACAAGGCCTTGTCTGTGCGCCCATCTGCGGTCTGGGCTTGGCCTCTGCCATTAAGGCATCCTGAAAAACACAGGGTGCTTACTCTTCCCCTGCTTTCATCTTAAAGGGGAGAAGGTTCTGGAATAGCAGAGCGATGATGGCAGTGTGCAGTGTCTTGTGGCCAAAGCTTGGGCCCCAAGACCCCGGGCACAGGCTCACAACCCCAGGTGCTTCCTATTCTCTCCTCTTTATACTACCCAGGAAATGTTTTTACCTAAAGTTGAAATTATTTGGCAACCTTTTAGAACTGGATGGCTATGCATGCCCATCTGGATTTCCAGTTTCTCTTAGAATTCATCAAAACCAGGAGAGCACAGAAAGTATTAATGAACAGCTAAATCACTGGTGTCTGCATAAAGCCTTAGTGTGTGAGTCCACATGTGGGCTGCATCAGGGAGAGACGGGGGCTGGGGATCCATGAACCACACAGGAGTCCAAACCCAAACCCAAACACCTCGGACTGAATGAAGAACATGCCTTCTACACACTAGTGCTGTACGTGTGTGCATGTGTGCTAAGTCGCTTCAGTCATGTCCAACTCTTTGTCACACTATGGTCTGTAGCCCACCAGGCTCCTCTGTCCATGGGATTCTCTAGGCAAGAACACTGGAGTGGGGTGCCATGCCCTCCTCCAGGAGGATCTTCCTGACCCAGGGATTGAACCCGAGTCTCTCACGTCTCCTGCACTGGCAGGTGGGTTCTTTACCACTAGCGCCACCTGTGCTACTTATCCTCAAACACGTAGATGATGTGATTTCTAAGATAAAAATTCATTTAAAAGAACTTGCAGCAAATTTCCCAACCTCCCTACCCTTACCCCTTGGCAGCACCCAATGGTTACCCTCTGGCCCTCACATCTCACTCCTCATTTCCTACAGGGCTCAGAGGGGCCCAGCTCAGCCTGGCCTCTTGAGTCTTACCACCAGCACAGGCGAGAACTTCCACAAAGTGGTACGGGAACTTGCCCTTCTTCAGCTTTAGGACCACGTTCTGGATGTTTCGAAAGCCATAAGCTGCAGCAAAGCGCAAGAGGACCTCTCCGCTCTTCTCAAGGGTGACCTCCTGGAAGTCTTTGTTCCTATGAAATCAACAATACAAACTATGACCCACAGGGTCCTTCCTCTGTGGTCAGAGAACTATTTCTAAGTTAGGGATGTTAGCAAAATTAAGTCTCTGAGTAACACATCAAAGACCTTTCCATCTGACTGGTGTGAACTCTATAAATAGGATCTCCCCTCTCAGACCTGTAGCTGGCTGTAGCGGGCGGGGGGTCCTATTATAGAGTTTACACCTGACAGGCAGTGCTGACCACACAGGCAGACGGACAGAGGCCGCCCCAGCCCCACACACCTCAGGGCCCGGTAGGTGACCTCCCCCACGTCCTCGTTGAACAGCTCCTTGGCCGCATGTCTGAAGATGTGTGCCAGGTACCCGTCAGAGCCGGCTCCATCATGGCGCCTCAGCTCCTCCTCCTTCACGTCACCAAACCTCACCAGGCAGGAAAAGAGGGCAAAAGTTAAATCCGACTCTCCAAGTTTTGTGATCCAAGGTCGTAAGACCCTTTGTAAGTACTTAGACTTAGGGCAAAAACCTCCTCTGTGCTGGAGTTCACTGGCCAACGTGAAGCCTGCAGGTGTGCCCACCACTGCCCAAGTGACTCCTCTGAGTGCGCAGGCATCAAGGCTCGACCCTGAGAACCTCACAACTCGGGGCATGAGAACTGGGCATCTGAGGGCCACACATGAGAACTGGGCATCTGAGGGCCACACAAGAGAGCATGCCGCCATCTGTGGCCAGCCAGGAGGTGGCCTCTGGGTCTGCTTAGGCCCAAGCATGGGCTCTGGCTGTAAGGACACCAGCTGCTTGTTCTAAGGACTTCAGTCTGACTTCCACACCAGGGCCACATGTGGTCCTGACATCACTGCTTGGAGGACCTGCCCTGAGGCACAGGATGCAGCAGGAGTGTGGTTGGTGGTTGGGGCGACCACTGATGGCAGAAACCCAGGCTGTTGCTCTTGGGAAAATGGACCTCAGGGAGCCACTGTGTGGGGGTGCTGCCTCCATCCCCCGTGAGATTCTGCCTCTATCCCTCGGCAGGTCCAGGTGTGATGTCAGGAACATGTGAAGTTCAGAAAGGAGGGTGTTGGTGTCCACACCAGACCACAGGCTGAATGGCATCCACTCAGCATGGTACTGGCCATGTCCTATTCAGAGCCAAGGGGCTGTAGAGGGGCGACAAGGTAGCTCGCCACGCCAGGGGCCATACCACACCTATGCCTCAGCAGGGCAGGTGGCCTCATTATAAAGGAGAAAGGTCCTGGGATGAGACCCTGGTAGAGATCACAAGGTCATACTGGAAGCCCCCAAGGGGCAAAAGTGCCCCTCCCTGCAGAAGCACTTACAGAGTGTCCAGGGCAGCATCTCTCACCGAGACGTCACTCTGCTCCATCATCTGAGCTATTTCACCTACAAGCAAAGAAGGAACATTAAGACGCCAGCAATGTCCCTGGGGACACGTGCGCCTTCTGCTTTGCCCTGAAGGAGGAAGCTTCGCTGTGTCTCCAGGGTGGGTGTGGCTGTCAGGCCCTCATCCTGGACACACAGCAGCCAGTGCACTGGCCTGCCTCCCAGCGGCCTTTCCCGAGGCCCGCCCTCACCTGAGGTCAGCACGCAGTCAGTGCCCCGGGAACCCCGAGAGGCCATGGGGACGTCTTCCTGAAGGGCCTCCAGCTTCTTGTCGTAGCACGGTGCCACAATGACATGGAAAATCTTGTCTGGGGACAGATTCTGTGTAGAAAGAGCAAACCCATGATGGGGGCCATGCAGAAGGGAGAAGGCAGCCAGAACGGAGCGGGCCTGGTGCTTTCCTGGGTCCAAGCTCTACCCCCACAGACCAAATTCCTGAGCCGTGATGCCCCGAAGTCTACCCACAGTGTCACCGTGCTGCAGAACCACTGCCCAGACACTCACAGGGAGAGGCTCGCCACCTGTGTCCCCTGAACCAAGGGTACGATGATCAAACAAACATGGTGACCACAAGCTGCTGCTGGGCTGTAAATGAATGCACAGCCATCTCCCCACACTTTCCAGATGCTTCCCATGCAACCAGGCTGCCCCTCTCCATGTGCCCGGCTAAGCCAGAATCGCTGGCACCTCTAGGAGCCGGCAGCTGAGTGACCATCTTGGAGCCAGGTGTCTGGGCACCCCCTCTCTCATCAGGGCGTGGGCCCGAGACGCCCGTGCACATGCCTGGGGGAGCCTCCTCCACCCTCCCTGGCTCCCTGAGCTCCATCAGCACCGGTCCTCACACGGAAGCTTGTCACCTGAACTGAACGCTGCCCCTGGGGAAAAGGCCAGCTTACCTGCCGTCTGGCAAAGTAGTCCTTCACCAGGGACCCCATGATCTGCTGGGGAGACTTGGCAGTGCAGAGGTGGGGGGTGACGGGGTGACCCAGCACCCGCTCAGCATAGCGGACCCAGCCTGAGGAGGGAAGGGGCCCATGTCAGCTCCTCACAGCTGCCCCACCGGAGTAAAGCCAGGACACCTCATCTTCCGGCAGCCCCAGGCGTGCATGCCAGGCTCCCTCCATCAAGCCACCTCTCTTCAGAGGCTTGGCCATGGGAACCCCAGGGGCACGTGTCACAAGACTGGAGGGTGCTGGGGATGGGTGCCTCCCTCGGCCCCAGATCAGAGAGGACAGAGCAGGAGAAAGGGAGGAGTGGGGGTAGCAGGCTCCCCAAAATTGAGAACAAGCTTGGAGGAGCAGCTACAAGGCACTGTCGTGGGCAGCTTGGCTCCAGATACCCCCTGCCAGCTGCTGAGCCGCTCTCACAGCCGGGATGGGTGGCTGCAGCTCAGACAGGGGCCCACAGCCACCAGGCCCACAAGCTTATTTAACAGCCCAGTAACTGCCCACTTTTAGGACAATGAAATACGAGAAACCCACACCCCCTCAAGCAACACAATAAACAGTATCACCTGCAGTGTGCCCACGGCATGCCCAGCGTGGTGCGGAGCATCTCCCCTGAGCCACTGACTCCCACCATGCCCTCTGAGTGTACCACTGCTGCCACGGTTCCCAGAGGGGACGCAGGATGGAGAGGCCAGTGGACCAGAGCCAGCAGCTCAACCTGCAGGGGCTAGAGCTTGCCCCCTTCTCCCTCTGGGTACGGTAATGAGTGTCTGGTGACAGAGTGGCACGTATACCACAGCATCATGAGAGGGGTGGGGAAGGTGAGGAAACCTAGAGACAAGTTGCCCACAAGATGCCCAGGGCAGTCCACCTCCCCATGCCCACTCCTGTATGGAGGAGCAGCAGGCACCAGCCAGACAATCTCATCTGAACTCAAACCACAGCCATCACCCGCTCGCCGGCCTGGGCACACGCAGGGCATGTCCATGGTCACCAGCAGAAGCCCCACAGAGAGATGCTGCTGCAGGATGGCTCCCCTCGTTCCCAGCCTCTGCACGTGTGCATGGAATGGTTCATGTTAAAACAGAAGACTAGGGAATTCCCCAGCTGTCCAGTGGTTAGAGCTCCCTGCTCTGACTGCCAGGGCCCTCAGTTCAATTCCTGGACAGGGAACTGTGTGGGATGGCCAAAATAAATAAATAAAAGGAAAAAGAAAAACGATCAAAGGCCGTGGAGCATTTGGGGGCCCGAGGCCCCTCCCACCACAGGTCTGGCTTTGTCAGGGCCTGTGCACCCTGGTCTCAGCGCCTGCACACGCGGCTCTCGGGCAGACCCCAGCTGCAGGTTGTGTGCCGCGAAGGCCTGGCACAAGGTCAGGCAGAACACAGGCTGGTAGAGGCAAGGGCCCTGGGGGACCTCCTGGCTTGCAAGAGAAGACGACCAAACAGGGATGAGGAGGGAGAACCAGGTCATAGGATCCACAGCACCTGGCACGAGACCGGAGTGGCAAGCCCTTTCCCAATGGTACCCCTGATCAGAACTTGCTACCAGCACCAGCCGGGGGCCTGGTCAGCCCTTCTGGCTGCCCAGCTTTGTGGCAGCGTGGGGTGGACAGGACACCCATGTCCTGCTCTGTCAGACCACCCACCTCTTCTCAGGGACCCTCTCTGAAGGCAGAGAAGAAACCTGCTCCAAGAAGTACCTAGTGCAAGGTGCCCACTCTATTCTCCTTGGATTGGAGAGATTACTTCCCACACTCCAGTTCAATGAGTGCTCCTGGCAGGTTCTCACAAAGCCCAAAGCCCTTGAGCACGTCCACAGCTGAGCAGCTCAATATGCCCTTGCCCACCCACTCCCACCAGGCAAAGGTGCACTGGTGAGGTGGCACTCCATTGGCTTGTGGGCAGCAAGGGCCCACCCAGATGTCCCTGTTCCAGCCAGGATGCGCTGCCCTCCAAGCAGTCTGAGGAAGCATTGCTGGGACACAGGGACCCTGCGTGCGGAAGCTGGTGAGTCAGTCCAGGGCCACCCACAGTCTGATTCTGCACACCAGGTCAGATCATCCGACCTTGACGCTGCTTTAATTTCTCTAAGTTGTCATAGGAAAGCAAAATGTCAGCGCCAAATCCTAGAAAAGGGTTAGTTTCGAAGCAGATCTCACCTCATCTCCCTGAATTTGAGAGGGGGCGTAAACCTGAACAGTTACAGCTTTGACTGGCTTAGCTATGAAGAGTTCCTGGAAGAGAAAGCCTTATCATCTGAGAGTCCTGAAGAGCTCAAGGAGGCCACTGAAAGCAAATGCCAGGCTGGTGGAGGAGGGACAATTGGTGTGCAGCAGCAACAGGTGGCCCACGTCTCCACCACGCTGCCCTCACTCCTTGGACAGAGGGCACGTGCTTTCTGCAAGAATCCACCACCTGCCTACTACCCACATCAGCGGTGCTAGTTCCTGCCAGGAGTGGAGGCTTCCGTTTAGGCTCCATCCAACAGGGCTCCCCACAAAAGGGATCCATCACTATCTGCTGGGACGGTGTCAGGACAGCATAGGAATCCCTGTGATCCTGCTGACTGGAAGGTGGATGGGAACTCTGGAACCACTGCTCCAGGGGCACAGGCTGAGCTTGGGTCATTTTATGCTGCCTCTTTCTTGGGTGGGAGGGACTGAGCCAGCTGAGTGTGCCACTGAGTGAGGGCCCTGCAAGAAGCCGGTGCTGGAACCCCAGAGGCAGGGGTTCCACTGCAAGGCCTCTAGGGAGCTGGGTGGTTTCCCGAGGCCTCAGCTGTGCAAACCTACTCTTAAGCAGCTGTGCAAACATCTACAAGGACATAAACACAAAGGTGAACACCATGGCCCAGCAAAGTGTGCATTTAGTCAGTTTATGTGACTGGATACAGTCACTGCCTGACATGCCTGGAGAACTGGGAGCATCCCCCTGGGGGTTATCTTTCCAGAAGGATAAGCCCCACCTGATGCTGAGCACCTCCTGCCAGCCTGTGGGCCACTGAAAAACATGCTCAGTTAATGAGTCGATCCATGTGCCTCTTAGACAGATGGCAAGTTTCCTCTCCATGGTTTTACAAGTGAATGGAAAGTATTTCCAAATTCTAAGCAACCATACATCAACATTCCATCGTATTAACTCATGACCCCAGTGACTGATGAGTGACATATAAAATGCTAGAAAAATTTGGAACCAGGAGGGATAAACTGAGATGAGAACTGTGAACAAAAACCCAAGATTAAGTAGACCACAACTCTCATAGACCTGATTTAGAAGTAATTTTTCACTAAATGTCACTTAATGTCACCAGTATAGCACTGCCTTCCTTCCCTTATGCATCATCTTTAGAATTTTCTTATTCCAAAACCTTCTATTTTTTCAGAATTAAAAAAACCTGTGAAAAATTTCTCTACTTCAGATATCAGGCTCTATATTATAACTAAAGATTTGTTTTAAAAGTGCTCCAAGATGGAATCTAGTATTAATGTAAAATAAATTTTTTTAAGTAATATTTTTTATCATGTAATTTCTACTTAAGCTGGCAAAGGATCCATGGGTATTCATCATATTACCTATAACTGTTTGGATGTTTGAAATACATCATACTTTGAAAAGAGATTTATTCTTAAACAGGATATGCCTGTCTCAAACTTCAGAAATATGGACAAATGAAGATAAGCAATTAATACTCAGCTGTTAGGTTTCCCCATTAAATCACCCAGAATTAATAAATATGTTGGTCGACATAAAACTACTCAAGGCCCAAACTCCTCTTCGAGACCCACTGCCCCTGACCTTGCCCACTGCCTAGGCCTGCGCCCAGACACAGACTGATGTGAAAGGGCGCGTCAGGCCTTGCAGGCCTGGCAGCAGCCCCGTGCTCACCGGGACAGGCAGAAGTCAGCATAGGTAACGCGGGCTCTTCCTCATTGTGCTGGCGGAATCGACGCACAAACTCTTTCTGACTCTCCAGGATGCTGAAATCTGCAGCAATGGTTGTATCGAAGACATAATGCACCCCTGTGGGGAAGAGAGGGGCGCTGGGCTCCACATCACAGAATGTGAGATGGACCCTCAGTTCGCCTCGAAGACAAACTGAAAGGGCAGACTCCACAGACACTGCTAGATGCCCAAGTGCAGGACTGTGCCCTTTGCTCTCTCAAACAACAGCACGTATCACTTTTCACAATAAAGCATATATTTTCCTGCTGCTTCTTTTCCCTTTACATCTATATTTACATAAACACCTTGCCATATTCCATATACAAATGAATGTAATTTTACAGGGTATTATTCTTCCAATTCACTAGCTAAATTAAACTCCAGTCTGTAACAGTCTTTGATAGCTCTAAATAAAATGAGTAAACTGGCTGAGCATAGCTTTATAATGGTCTTAATTAATTACTATGTTGATTTTTAACTTTTCTTTTTTTTTTTTTTTTTAATATTTATTGATTTGGCTGTGTCATGCCTTCAGTGTCATGCCGGATTTTTCTGTGGCAGCGCATGGACTTGCTAGTTGTGCTGCACCAGCTGAGTAGTTGCTGATCGAGGGCTCCAGGGCACATGGGCTTCAGCAGTTGCAGCACATGGGCTTAGTTACTCTGAGGCACATGGGGTCTTAATTCCCTGACCAGGGATCGATCCTGAGTCCCCTGCATTGCAAGGCGGATTCTTAACCACTGGACCACCAGGGAAATCCCTAACTTGTCTTCTTTTTAATAAATGTATGCTTCTTGGTTTTTAAACTACAGTTGATATACAGTATAAGGTACAGATGGGCAAAGTAGTGGTTCGCAATTTTTTTTTTTTCAGCCTCTAAGTTTTTATTAACATGAGTTTCCAAAAACAAGCATCCATATTAGTGTGGGGAGTGAGGGTGGGAGGAGGGGGAAGGGCAGGAAGAAGGAATTCTGCTCTATTGGTAATAGAGCTCCAGGTTCATCCCATCGTGGATTTCATAGTCCCCCAGAGACACATGGTCCTTAAAAACCGTGTACCACTTCTTCAATATGATCTTGTTCCAACAGGTGCCAGTTTGGGCTGTGATCAGCTTCTTAAGGTCCCCGATGGTGTCATCCGTATCGCACTTAACGCGCACCTTCTTCCCCAAACAGTCGTTGCAAACAACCTCGATCATCCTGGCTCAAATAGCCTGGACGAAACAGACGCCACAACCTCCTCGCGCTGCTGCTGAGCCCAGGCCAGAGTCGCTGCTCGGTTCACAATTTTTTAAAGTTATGCTACAGTTATAGTTTATTATAAAATATTTGCTGTAGGGAATTCCCTGGTGGTCCAGTGGTTAGGGCTTGGCGTTTTCACTGCTGTTGCCCAGGTTTAATCCTTTGTCAGGGAATAAGATTCTGCAGGTCTCATGGCATGGCCCCCCAAAAATTTGTTTTTTTTTGCTATAATCCCTGTGTTGTACAATATATCCCTGTAGCTTATTTTATAGCTAAAAGCTTGTACCTCTTAATCTACCACCTCTATCACGTCCCTCCACTCTGCCCACTGGTAACCACTACTTTGTACTCTACATCTGTCTTTTTCTGTTTTGTTATATCACGAGTTTGTTGTATTTTTCTTTAGATTCTACATGTAACAGATATTATACGGTATTTGTCTTTGTCTGTCCGACTTATTTCATTTGGTATCATACCCACCAAGTCCATTTATGTTGCTACAAATAAGTTCTAAATATTGGAAAATAAGCCTAAGACAAAAAATATACTTTAAATAATTACAGTAAAATAAACAGAGCAAATAATTTTAATATCTGCAACCAGTCTAAACCTTGATAGCAGTCATTCTTAAAAAGAAATATTATATCAAGTTAAAGAGTTACCTTAAAAAAAATCAGTTTCACTCTGGATACATTTTATTAACATATAACATCCAACTAGTCTTAAAAAATCCCCCACCCTCTCCAAAATAGGGCCTTTCACTATGAGAAGACAGAGCATTTTAAAACTTTGATCTCTGGTAACATTCAGCTAAGCTTAGGCTTTTTAAGAGTAAAAGCATGAAGGATGACTTAAGGAGTCCTCGTCTGCAGCTGCAGCTTCAGTTTTGGTTGTGGCACGCTGTGCACCAACAAACAGCTCTGCACGGAAAGCAACATGCAGCAGCGAGGCAGGCAGGCTGGTGCGAGGACATTTAGTCTATGTGTCACTTTATTGCTAATCCCGATGTGTTTACATCTTTAAAAAGCCATTGAGGAACAACAAAAACTCTTACTTGGCAAACGGCTTAAGTTTTCCTCTTCAGAGCCTACCTTCAGGACACTTTAAGTCAGAGGGAAGTGAGAGTGTGACCTGACAGACTAGCCAGAAGCATTCTTACCGCCCTTTATGAGGCAGTATTACTCTAGTACTCGTTCACATTTGAGTCCTCAGGTACTGAAATGACTAGCTTTCTCTCTTCACACAAAGGACACAGTCCATTCCCTTCCTGCTCTGCTCTTCAGAGTTTCCTGGCAAACCAGATGCCAATCATTGCAGACGTGATCCTCTATCTGGTAACTGTAACCCCTGTGAGCCAAGCAACTCGACACTGCTGGGCAAGTGTGGGTCCCACGTGTCCCCAGCTACATGCCTTAAAATGGTCATTTGCTGTCCCCAGAGGGGCCAGCACCAGCCGTAAGACAATACCCCATCTGCATGGCAAGGGGGTAAGTGACACCTGCCTACCATGTGTGGGTCAGAGGCATGGTCCTCTTACGTTCCACAAGACTCTCAAAGTTCTTATCTATCCTGTGCCCTTGAAAATTGAACTCTAGAGATAAAAAGGGCAGATAAAAACTCAAGTTATAAATTTGAATTATACCAAATCTACTTGCTATAAATAATTTCAAAAGGCAGCTCACCGAGACTTTTGAGGAAACCACAGAGCCTTCTGGATGCATCAGTCACACTGAGGCTGAATTTAGCAGCAAAATAAGGCAAAGACTGAGGACACACTGACACTGCCAGCACCTTGTGCTTTGAGGTATCACATTTCTAGGAGAAACAGAGAAGAACATTGTGTATGTGGTCATTACAAAAGGAGCGAAAGTAAGACACTTTTATGAAAAGTCTAGAACAGACAGACTGTAACAGATGCCCAGTGGAAAGACTAATAAAATACACAAGATACTGGCAAGCATAATTAAGGATAAAAGGAGAAAAAAAAATCAGAATGAAAGATGAGACATCCCAAGAGATTTTTTCAATTTTAAGAACAATATTAAATCAAAAATATTGAATATATACATCAATATTACATATAAAGGCAAATATCTTGATAAAATAGACACATTTAAAAGGAAAAATAAAAATTACATACACATAAATAACTGAAACGATCCATAACAATGACGTTAAATGAAAATGGGGCCCCAGGGTCTGTCCCCAAGAGGCCTCAAGCCCAGATCACTTAGTGGTAAATTTTAGCAAAATTTTAATTCCTAGATAATTCTCATCTTCTATGAACTCTTCTAATAAATACCAAACAAACAAATGTGAAACCAGCCTATCAACACCCTGAAACCAAAACCAGATGCTGGCAGTTCAAGAAATCCCTAGAAAAATATGAACAAACTGAGTTCAGAGGCGTGCTGACTCATCACAGACAGGCAGGATGCAACCTTGGGGAGCAGTGTGAGCGAGCATGTTGGGCATTAGAAAGTCAGCAGTGGGATCCCCTGACCTGGGGTCAGAGAGAAGATACAGGATTATCATGACGGAGGCTGTTCAGGTCAGACACCACCTGCACATTAGGAGAAGTGGAGACTGGGACAGCAGTGTTCAGTGGCCACCATCCACTGCTGTCTACCTGTGGACTGGCCACAGACAGGACAGTCTGGTCCTGTCCCCCTGCCCCTGCCTAGCAGCTCAGGTGAGACAATGCTGAGTCTGCCTGTCCCCTCTGGATGGGACCCCACCTTCACGTGATTCCTGGGAAGCCCACACCTGACAGGGCATCAGGGCACCAACCTGGTACACACTGACCTCCGGCTCCCTGACAAGCTCCTATGATGCCCAAGTCAGCCAGGCGTGGTTTCTGTGGTTTGTGACCAAGAGCATCCTAACGTAAATTTGGAAGCAGGAACGAGAGAGTACAAGTTTCAAATGCTAATGAAGAGGGTGGTCTGTCCCCAGCTTCAGCAGTCAGACTTGGCAATTGAAGTACTTCTGTATGACACCCTGTCCAGGGAATTTCAAGGGCTCACCCCTCACTTCATTCTCACTTAAATTTCACCTCCTCTAAGGGAGCTGATCTGTGACCAAGCAGGAATCAGCCTGAGCCCCAGAGCTCAGGAACCCCAGAGCCCCAGGACCAGCAGAGAAATAGGAACTGCTTTTTCCTGTGGCAGCCCTGAGTGACTGACTCAGCCAAACCCAGAACCTCTTCCATTCCTAAGCTTTCAGTTTCATAAAATAACTAAGAATTTCCTTTTTAGGCTAGTTTAACTTGGGTACCCATTTTCTATAGCTGATATGCTGATTGGTGTGAGCATCTACATCTCTTTAATAGTAAAAGACTGTAAAAATCTACTTAATGATAAAACTTCACCAGCATTCCCAGTGAAATCAGAAACAAGATGTTAGTAGTATTTCTACCACCAATGTAATTTCAGGTTGATTTAAAGGTCCCAGACCATACCACCAGAAAAAATAAAATGTATACAGATTGGAAAGAAAGAAATTTGTGATTTGCAGTCAGTACACCCAGAAAGCAACCCGGGCCTCATGTGGTACCTGCACTGCCACGTGGGCCAGAGCACCCAGCACTGTGTTCAGAGCCCGTACAAACACTTCCTGGAAAGCAGCTGTGAGGGCTGCTCACCAGGTCACACTGAGGGCAAACCAAGACATGCTTTTCGGCCTCATCTGCCTCCGTTTCTCCGTCTTTCCCTTTCATCTGTCTTCCTGAGTGACTTCGGGTAGTTCCATCTGTACAGGGGTCTGCAGGAATGAGCTAATGGACTGTGGCCCTAACCTCTGAGAAAGCCCCAGAGACAGAGGAGCAGCAGCTCGGCCACCACGCCATCCCATGACCAAGCATGCGGAGGCCTCCCCCAAGCTAGGGGAGCCTGGCTGGTGGTGCCAGCCACAGCTGCTGCCCACATCAGTGAGGGAGTGTGACTGTGGGTGGGGTTTTATTGGCAGGGAGAGGCTGCGGAGAGGGTCAGCTATCACAGGGGACACAAGCCAGGGCCAAGATGCACTCCCCAAGTCCCAGGAGAGGCTTAAAGCCTCACCTTGACGTCCACCCACCTCTGGTGCCAGTGAGTGCCCGGGAGGCCATACCTTGTTAAGGTTCAGAACTTGGAAGAAGTCCTTGGCGTTCTGCTGGGAAACCTGGATTCTTTCCTCTGCAGACACACAGCTGTCACAGGCCAGGCAGTCACTCAGAAATATCTTGGCGTCAGCCAATTTATGGAATTCTCCCTTCTGTGAAAAAAAAGATGATGTTATGGCTTGATTCTTCAACAGAAACTCTTTAATACTTGCTTCTTTAGGAAAAGTAACAGCACAAGCATAATACAGAAAACTGCCACAAATTCTCCAAGGGTCCCATAGATGGCAATGTGTGGGGATTGGACTGGCACCATCAAATGCAGCTTCTCCTGCCCCCATATCTTTCCCTGCTGCCTCTGGGGGCTCCTGCGTGGGTCTGCTCTGTACGCCCCGATGAGCTTGCCTAGTCCTTGGACTCTCCTCAGAAGCCTCCCTGACAGGCTTAGAACTGGCATAACTCACTGCTGACCTGTAGGCATCAGGGTCGTCACGCCATCCAAGTCTGAGCTGGGACATTCAAACTCACATCTCAGTGACTCTGTTCCCCTGGACACCAAGATGACAAGCCTCGGCTGCGTCGTCTTCTCCTGGCTGCACCTGTGCCCACTCACTCCCTGCAGCCCACTCCCCAGGCTGAGGTCCACTAGAAGACAAGCCACACCTCTGCTGCTAGAGATCCCCTTCCCCATCACTCTCCCCACTCTAACTTCCAGTCACCCCGGCCCTCCTTGCTCTGAGTCTCCCTGAGGGAAACACTCCCTAGAGAGCCTGGTTCGCTCCTCAGACCCTCATGGACACCTGCCAGAACAGCTCTGAGCAACCCCTGGCACCTATGAGGTGGCTCTTTTCCCTGAAACGCAAGCTCTGAGGAAAGAACCTTGTCTCATGCCCTTCTGTTCTCTGACATCCCCTGTATACAGAAGGTGTCAATAAATATGTGGTGGATGAACATACGAATATTCTGAAGCCTATTAGAGCCCTTGCAACAAATTAATGAAGTCTCCTGACGGTTGGTTGTACACTGCTCTTTCAAACATGATTTGGTAAGCGAGGACTTGGGGGGTAGGGTGGCCCTCCTGTCCACAGCAGTGCCAAACAGGAGTGCACGCTGTCACCTCCCTCCTCCCCAGGTGCCTGTGTCACTGTGCAGTGCTCATTCTGGGACCTTGTTATGCTGCAGATGCTAATTCATGAGGTATGGATGGGAGGCAAGAGTCTGCCCTTCTAACAAGCCCTGAGGAGGGGCCAGAGCAGCTGCTCCAAGGGTCTGAAGCACGTGGCCTGGCACACAGCCGGCGTCTAATAGATGCGGTTGAGCTGCACTGAGAGTTCTGCCTCCGCTGCCCCTGTAGAGGTGCCCAGGACAACACTCTGAGCTGCCAGGGGAAGCAGGGCTTCCTCTCAGCCTACTAGCCACATGCCATGCTCATCCTCCTAGAGCCCCTCATGGGCCAGGTCTGGTTCCTTCCCACCTGTCACAGTCCTTCCTCTTTCTCTTGTTCCATCCTAATCATGGCATTTTCTACGGAAGCCTGTCCATCTCTCCAGTTAGCCACACTTCTCAGAGCAGTTATCAGGCCCCCACTCAACCCCTCCAATCTCTGCCTCTAGGGAATTCTCTCCCTCTCAATATCCAGTCTGATATCCTGCAAAGCTCATGTCCACGCAGCTCAAACTGCACTCTTCTCCCTGTGCTGCACCTCTTTCCTGCTTCTGCCACTCTGGCTGGTCCATCCAGGCCCACCACCCTCAGCCTCCCCAAGTAGCTTCCTTCCTATTCTTCTCCTACTCTAGCCAGCTTAAGCCACCAGCCCTAAGACATGAGTCCTATTTGTCTCCTTACATTTCACACCTTCCCTGTGCCTGGTGAGCCTTCACCCCATTCCTGCACCCACCCCCCTCAGGTCTCACCACCCCTTAGGACCCACTCCAGTAGCCACCTTCCTGATCTGTTCATCCTATCAGGGCATCCGCCCACTGTGCTGGAGGAGTGCCCACTTAAGCTATGAACACACATTATCTCCCAGCCACCATGGCTCTTGGAGAGAAGTAACCCAACTCCCCATGTCACTGATAAGGAAATTGAGGCTCCCAGGGTGAGATGTCTGTCCAAGGCAGTGCGGACAAAGGGCAGGCATGGGAGGCCCTGGGCCGGCTGCTCTGGGGCGGCAGAGCCCTCGGTGCTCCCTGCCTCTCTTCTGCCTCAGTGTCCCGGGTGCTTGTCTTATCCCCTGCTGCTCACCAAGCCCTAGTCACCAGAGCACAGAGCAGAGCTGGTACACGAGAGGACCAGACCAACGCCTGTCTGACTCAATGTTGCATTAGGACTACTAGACTCAAGGAGACACCTGCTGCTTGCTTCTCCAATGTTGCCAATTCTCCTTTTCTAAAACTGGGACCAGAACTTTTTAAGGGAAGAAGGAACCTTAACCTCCCAGCACTGCGTCCTCCTCTATAAAATGAAGACAACTGTAGGGCTTACCTGAAATGCTCATTCTAGGCACAGCATGAGATCACATGTATAAAGCACTTTCTCGACTGCCTAGCTCAGGATATGTATCCAATAAATGTAAACCATCACTACTAGCTAAGAAAAACTTAACTCAAGAACTGAGAGAAGAAACCATTAGAAAGATAAAACTTACAGAATCATGAAACCCAAATTATTTTATAAATTCCTACCTAAAGCCCTATCTTTTCACTAAAAAACAAAAACCAAAACCAAAACCCAGCAGTTTAAATGTTACAAAACTATTTCTAAAAAAACAGCCAAGGATGACATTTTGACTTGTTCCTAACATGGTATGCTTTGGCTTGGTGTATTCTGAGAAGACATGTTCTTACCTTGAAGATTGTGTGCCTCCAACTGACCTGCATGTTTGGCCTCTGGCATGGTTTTTTTAGCCCCTTCATTTCTTGATTATTTTTTTTCTTGAAGCAATGATGTACCTGGTAACATGAGCCCCCAAAGAGGAGAAAAACAGCAGTAGCTGTTTACTCCAGGTTGACACAAAAACTGAAAAACTACTTGCCTCTCCATTCTCCTGGGCTGGACTTGGTACATCGACTGATGCATTCTCTTGGTCATCGGTTTTTGTTTTTTTACTACATTCCTTGAAAAGGCAAAGGCACATATAAAAGAACAACTTTTAATCTAATTAAGAAAACTGTATATACTAGCTGATGAATTCATTTCATATCTAGAAACCTTTTCTACAGAAATAGAAGCACTTATAATTGCGGACACACAAACACACCCATACACATCTCTATCTGCACTGTTTGCAGGAAATGGAAACTAGAAGCAATGTGGTCTCTCATGACAGGTAAATTGGTGCCCGACCACCTGGACGCGTCTATATTTAAAATACAACAAATTAGGACTGTGTGTACTGCTCAAAAAATGTATCTCTTGTATAATACTAAGTGAAAGAAAGAGAAAGTGATCGAACAATATTTATGATAGGATCGAATTTTGAAAAAAACAGAGAAGTCCCTGTGCATTACAGCGTAGAAACAAGTGGATAAGGCTTTCACAGTTACTATGGTTACTCAGGTGGCAGGAGGTCCAGCCTCCGTTTCCTTTTTGCACTTCTGTATCGTTTTCGTTACTGTCAAACATGAAAGTTTTTTGGTGGCATAAAATCCCTTAAAATTACTTTTGATCACCGTGTCCCTCATTCACACCAAGGACGGTGTCTGCAACGACTGCGGACTGGTAGCTGATGTTGCTAGGCTTTTGTGGCAGCTTTTGGCTTCTAAGGTACTTTGAAAGGGTATATCTGCGCCCCGACATCACGGCCGCCTCCGGGACACGGGAACAGGAACCGGACGCGTTGGTGGCCCACCCTCAGCTGCCGCCACCCCCGGAAAACTCGAGCTGCGGGCCAGCGCCCAGAGGTTCTGACAGGGAGGCAGAGGCGCTCGGAGCTGCCAAGCTCCCGACACCCCCGAGGCTCCGGGCTCCGCGAGCTCAGGCTCCTCCGCTCCCCGGGCCCTGCCCCCAACCCGGCCCCGGACCAAAAGGGCGGAGCCCACCTTCCGCGTGCAGTGCTCACACTTCATCTGGAGCCAGGCGGGCAGGTCTGGGTGCGCAGCCTGAGGAGAGCACCGGGAGACGCGGTCACCGCCGCCTGCCGCCCTTTGTTGTCGTCGCTCCAGTGCTGCCCTACCCCTAGTGGCTCGGCTCGACCAATGAAAGCTCTGGGAGCGGATGCGCTACAACCCTGAACCAATAGGAGCGCAGAGAGAGCGGTGCGGCTCCACGCTACTGGGCTATGCCTAGGCCAATGAGAACGAGGGAAAGGGGCAAATCGGGACCTAGAGCCAGTCGGAGCGCGCAGGGGTGGAGCTTGGCCCGCCCCGTCGGGACCTTGCGGAGGCCGTGGCCGATTCTCCCTTGGGTTTCCGCGGCGTGTGAATCTGGCTGTGGCTCTGAGTGGCCTAGCTGACGGACCCTAAGGGGGCGGGCCGAGATCGTTACCAGGACGTTCTGGTGCGTCAGCTCAGCGCCAGACCCGCGCCACCTTCCAGGTTTAGACTGGTAGAGACGGCGCCGCCCTGGTCCGCCGCCATTTCCGCCCCGAGGCGCGTCACGTATGTCCGGCGAGGAGGCAGTGCGCACGCGCGGCGGATCGGGAGCACGTGGCGCCGTCGGGAGCGCGAGGAAGGTGTGAAGCGTAGGTCGCCGAACCTGCGTCCTTCCGCTGCCGCTAGCAAATCAAGGTGGATACGGGACCAAATGATGACGTTAACCTTTGTCCCCTGGCAACATTTTATGTAGTTAGTGCATGGTCATCCCAGCACCATCGGAAATGAGAACTGCGCCTGGAAAATAAAGCACTAGGGTGTGTCCATCAAAAACCAAGAAGTTAACGGGAATCTCAGGAATGGGCATTTCTTTCTCCTCACCTGGGGGTGGGGGGGTGGTCACAGGTCAGCAAAACATTCGAGGGTATTCCAAGTCCCCAAACCTTAAAATACTTCCCTTTAAAACTTTTTTTTTTTTTTAATTATAGTTTTTGGTGCATACCACTCTTTTACAACTTGCTGTCAGTTAAATTCAGGAGGTCCTAGCTGGCTGCCAGATTAATGCATTATTCAAATGTGTCAGCACCTCCTCTTGGAAAACATTTTCAAGGGACTTCCATGGTGGTTCGGGTGGTTAAGAATCTGTCTTGTAGTGCAGTGGGTGCTGGCTCCATCCTTGGTCAGGGAACTAAGCCCAAGTGCCCCAACTACTGAAGCCCATGCACCACAACTGGTAAGTCTGTGTGACTCAAGGAAAGATCCTGGATGCCACAACTAATACCCAAGGCAGCCAAATTAATTACTTAAAAAAGAAAACATTTTCAATTAGCAACTTAAAAGAATTCAGGTTGTCACTTATATTTTGTAAATGTTCTAAAAGTATAATGCAAAATCATTATGTGTGGAAAAGGCAAGTTACAATTCTTTAATTTCATCAAGGGGTTTCCCAGGTGGCTCAGATGGTAAAGAATCCACCTGCTATGCAGGAGACCCCAGGGTTCTATCACTGGGTTGGCAGGATCCCCTGGAGAAGGGGAACAAAGTGAAAGTCAATCAGTCTTGTCCGACTCTTTGTGACACCATGGATTATACACAATCCATGGGAGTCTCCAGGCCAAAATACTGGAGTGGGTAGCCTTTCCCTTATCCAGCAGATCTTCCTGACCCAGGAATCGAACCGGGGTCTCCTACATTGCACGCAGATTCTTTACCAACTGAGCTATCTGTTCCATGAACAGAGAAGCCTGGTGGGCTGTGTGTAGGTAGTGTCCAGGTTTCCCCAAAGGTCTGTTCATTTTAGTTTCAATCTGGATCTGAATAAGGTTCATTGTTTCATTAGTCTGTATTTCAATTGGTTTGTGTGTTTCTTTCTCTTACAAAAATTTTGTTTCTAAAAATAAAATTAGTCTCACTTAGTTAAATATTATATAGGGAGTTCCCAGTTCTAAAGTTTTGGGGGTTTGTTTGTTAAATCTTCAGGTTCCATTCACATACCCCTATCTCTCCTTGCATATCATTGTTAAAAAATCAGGTTGCTCCATGGACGGAGGAGCCTGGTAGGCTACAGTCCATGGGATCACAAAGTCTACACGATTGAGCAATTTCACTTCTCAAATTGTTTGACTGCAGGGTTTTCAGCAATTGCTGACTGCATCCATGTGGAGTTCTTTAGCATACTCTTTATTTATTTATTTATTTTTCATACTCTTGTTCTGAATTTTCAGTAAAGCATAGCAGGATCTTAGTTCCTGGACCAGGATCAAACTTGTATCACCTTTATTGGGAGCGCAGAGTCTCAACCATTGGACTGCCAGGGAAATCCCAGGGAAAGACTACTTCCTAGGTGGTGGTGTGAAATCCCTCAGGCAGTTCTAGTGCCTGTCCTTTTGTGATGTTAATTTGCAACCATTGATGAGATGGCCTGGTTTCATTAAGTTGATGTTTTAATCCTACCATTTCTTCATTTCTTAGCAGGACTGCTTCCATAATGAGAAATTTATCTTACTCACTATTTGGTTATTCTGTTGAATTCTTCTGACAACACTAATAGTCTCTTTCCTTTTCAATACATTTCCTTGTACATTTCTACTTTAGACCTGACCTCAATATCACTGGAGGCACTTTACTACAAAACCACTTAATGGGTTGCCGGGAAAGGTGGGGGATACTGGGTGCAGCTGGCCAGTGTGTACTGTAAGAGCTGAACACTGGAGAAACCCTGTGCACTGTGGATCCAGGACAACAGAACCAGACCGAGAAGAGAAACTCTTCCTCTTGAAGTGTCTCCCGCACCTTCCATTGACAAACCTTAACATCATGCCAGAGAGCACAGAAAAAAAAAGGGGGGGCTCAGATGCATTTTCATAGAACAGGCAATGCAGTTTGAATTTAAAACAAAGATGTATTGATAACTGGTAAAATGTATAGATTTTATTCACTCAGTCCCCTATTTATGGATTTTGTATTTATTTCCAGTCTTTTGCTCTTAGCTATATTCAGCAGGATTTTAATCAAATCAGACATCATTTGTTCTCTCATTTAACATTAACAGAAAGCCAGTGTAGGCTTCATTTTTAAATGGCTTGTACTCTGGTACAAAAGGTTAAGTTATGTCAAGGACTGTAATGCAAAGTGGAATTTTCTGGATATCAATTCAGTTCTCCCTAAATTCTAAGGAATTAAGATCACAAGCAGGAGGACTTAAAGGAGGTGCTAAGCAATTCAAATGGACCTTCAAGATGGCATGTGATGGGACTTCCCTAGTGGTCCAGTGGTTAACAATCTGCTTTGCAGTGCAGGGGAGACAGGTTCGATCCCTGGTTGGGGAACTAAGATCCCACATGTCTGCATGCCTCAACTAAGATCCAGCACAGCCAGATAAACAAATAAATATTTAAAAAAAAAAAAAAAGATGGCATGTGATCTTACCACAGATGGCATTTCAAGGAAACGGAATGTGAGATGAGGCATCAGGTCAGGGAACCTGCCACATTCAGGCAGAACCCACTTTTGTTACAGCTTACAGCTCAGAGCATAAGTTCTCTGGGTGTGGTTCCCAGAGCAGCGGGCACCAGCATGCATACATTTCAAGCCCCATTCATTGCTGGAACAGGTTCAATGGTCTGTGTTTCAAGAGCCCCACCAGGTGATTCTGAACCACAGGCGGAGAGTACATAGAGACTGGTGAAATAAAGTCATCTCCAAGTTTTGACATCGTGCCTATATTGGTAAAACATCTAGGGTTATGCATACCTATGTGTGTATATTTCTTTATACACTGTGTATGTATCTTATGTAAATTATAGGACACATGAGAATAGACATAAAAAGTAGGAATACAAGCTCTAGTATGTTCTTCCAGCACTCCATAGATCATCTTGACCATCCCAGTCTGGAGGCAGTGGCTGTGTGGTTGAGGCTCTCCTGTTTCAGGTAGGGTCCTTCTCTGTTGGGAAATAGGCAAATCAGAGTCCTGCTTGGGGCCTCATCTAGGGGCCGTGGTGGTACATTATGAGCGTTTTGGTGGAGAGTGGAGCAGGGAGGGCGCCTAAGCGGCCATTTCAAGGTTTTCCTGAAAAACTGTCTCTTACTACAATCCTCCTTCCCCAACACTGGGGCAAGTTTAGGAGGAGCAGAAAAACTGCCCTCACGAAAATGTGAATTTCCCAGCTACACTGAGTTTTTTGGGGGTCAAGGATCTCTAGATCTCCCCTACCCTCCTCCACAGTGCCTTGCAGCGCTGTGCAGATTTTTCAACCTGTTGATACTCTTACTGGGTTCGCAATTAAATCTGCAGAGCAAGTTGGGAGAATTCACATTTTTACAATAATTTTCCGAACCATGAACAACTATTTTAGTTCTATTTTAATGTTTCCCATTAAAGTTTTTACAGAATCTACCATAATGTTTGTACGTATCCGTTGTGAGCTTAAATACATACTTCACGTTTTCTTACCATCTTAAATGGCTGTCTCCTGCTTACAACTTCACCTACCTCTGCAAATCTTCTAAAGCTTGCAACCCCAGGCGCTCTGTGTTGAGCGCCGGGGCCCGCAAAACCCATGGCAGCCTCCGCAATCTCCACTATTTGTAGCCAACCTCTTTCTAGAGCCTCGCCAGTCCTCTCCTCTCGCGGGCTGAATCGAGGCCCCGGAAGTCAGGAGCAGCGCGCCCCGCCCCGCCCCCGAGTCCGGAAGCCTACTGTCCCATCCGCCCCCGCGGGTCCGGAAGTCAGCTGGTCCCTCCCCCAGCTCCGGAAGTTGGCGGCCGGCGGGTTTTGAAGTCCCGAGGTCCCGCCGTCCCGCCTCCGCGCCTGCAGGTTTGTGTCGGCGGTGAGCATCTGGGCTGTGCCACGTTTGCGGGTGGGGGGCGCGGGGCGTGCTGGGGGGCGGCTCCCGCAGCCGGGGTCCTTCCTGGAGCGCGGTCTTGGGACCCGGCCCGGGTCGATGCCCCGGGGGCCTGGTAGCGCTCGAGGCGAGGGGTGTGCACAGTGTGGCTGCAAGGGTCAGTGAAGAGTGTCCTAAGTGGCCCGTGCAGGTGACAGGAGTGATCTCGCCCCGCGGGCGGCTGAGTCGCGCGTGGAGACAGGCGAAGCCAGTCAAGGGGAGGGAGCCAGGGATATCGCAGGATCTTGGCTTCGTTTGTGTGAACTGAATCCACTCTTTGTTGTCAGATTTGACTTAACTTTACAGGGAATACCTGAAAAGCGACCCAGAACGGGGACCCTGGAGCCAGCATTTTGAACGTATTGCATCGTGCAGGGCAGAATTCTCCACGTGTGGAAGATCAATCCCCTTTGCTGACTCGTTCATTAAGCTGGTGGTCAGACCGTCCAAACCCTCCGCTGGGTGAGGACTGTTGTCTCCGCAGCTGCAGGAGCTGACTTTTTCAGTCAGTGCCTCTCATCAAACCATGATGAGACTTTCAGTTCTCTTTTTCATAGGCCTGTACAGGGAAATGAGGGTGTTCTGGTACGTTCTGATAGGGTGCCAGAAGTTTGAAGGCTGTTAGGGGCTAACGGTTTCCAAGAGACTGAGGTTTCCGGGTAGGAAGTGGACAGGTGATGATCAAGTGTTGATGCTTTGTGAGCCAGAGCAGGGGACATAGCCCCAGTGCAACCATTACATCTGCGCAAAGAACCTTCCTTACAGAGGACATGGGTCCCTGGGGGGTTGACTTGCCTGACCATAGAGACTGCAGTCAGCACAGGCTGACTGGTTCCTGAACCTGTGTAGGCCTTGTTAGTGGGCAGCTGGGCATCCTGTCCTGGAGAGGAGCTCAGTTCTTGTCTGTTAGCAGTGGCCCTAGGGCTGCAGCTGTCTCTTTGTGTCCTTCCCCAGGCGTCCTGGTCTCCTGTTGAAGGTGGTGGCAGCACATTCCAGGGATGTATATGCAGGTAGAGTCGCGCACCAGCTCCCGCCTCCATCTGAAGAGGGCTCCAGGCATCAGATCCTGGTCCCTGCTGGTTGGTAAGGATGTTCATATTTCTCAAGTTAAAAATCCAACTTTAAAAAAGGATGAAGATTAAAATTTTCCTTGGTTCTGCTACCCCAAGAAATAGCAACTATTATGTCTTTCCAGCTTTTACCCTTTTCAAGTGCTTTTACAGATGGTCAGTCTTGTGTTTTTTCACCATTTAACATCCTTTGGTTAATAGTCTCCATGCTCCTGTGAGGTCCCTGTATTTCATTTTTTGCTTGCTTTCATACACCCAGTCTCCCGTATATGATTTAAGTCAGGGCCTGTGTGATGGAGACAGTGAGGAGTAAGGGTTGGGAGGCCCCTTGTCCTCTATCCCTGTCAATCCCCATTGCCCTGCACTCCCTGGGCAGCTACACGTGTTGATTGGAACTGGGGTGTGAGGGGAGGTGCTGCTGCACCTTTGGCAGCCTGGCTCTGGGCCTTCTTTCCCGGGACTTCTCCTGTTTTGTCTCGTGCAGGGTCGTGATACTTTACCTGCAGTCTTGTCTTCATTCCACACAATGTGCTGTCAGTGGATGAAACCCACATCAGGTTCCTCTTTCTGGTTCCCCTGTCAGCTCTGGAACCTCAACATAGACATGTGACCAGTGAATACTGTGACTGATGTAGAACATTCATGTAAACAGACTTCCTGGTTGTTTCCACAACTTCTGAGCCTGGTGGTTTTCTTGCCCCCTTACTCCCTGTTCTTAGCCATCCCTGGCAACGGGAAGGGGCTGCTTACCTGGGTCTGCGGGTCCTGGGAGGAGGTGGTCTCTGGGCTAGTGGTGGCCCAATGGGAAGGTACCTGTTTTCTCCCCACAGGAATCTTGTCGATCGGCCTGGCTGCTGCCTACTACAGTGGAGGTGAGGAACGTCATCTGCTCTGCCCTGCCCCTAGAAGCTTCCTTAGCTGATTGGAAAATAGAGAAAAAAAGGAAACCCTGTCATTTGTAATCTGACAGGCATGGTTTTGGGGATTGCCCCTGCCTCTAAATGGGGCTTCCCTGGTGGCTTAGATGGTAAAGAATCTGCCTGCATTGTGGGAGACCTGGTTTCTATCCCTGGGTTGGGAAGATCCCCTGGAGAAGGGAATGGCTACCCGCTCTTGCCTAGGAAACCCCATGGACAGAGGAACCTGGCAGGCTATAGTCCATGGGGTCATAAGGAGCTGGACATGACTGAGCAACTGACACATTCACTTTCTGCCTCTAAATGGTTTGCAGGCATGGTCTCACCTTCACGTGCTGGTGTTTCCCCCACAGCTTGCATTCATTTACATCAGCATTTTCATGTCATAAAATATTCAGAAAGGCACTCTGATGTCTGCTTCAGGTCTTGTGGCAGGTATAGTCTGTGCTTTCAGCAGCTCCCTGGAAGTAGCCCCCCTTTCTGCTGTCACACACGGTGCCATGATCGTCACCTCGAGGAGTCACCTAGGTGGAGAGCTGAGGGCAGAGCTGGTAGACCATGTCCTGTCCTGAGTGATAGGGCCCACAGTAGTGGCCTTGACAGGGGTGGGGTGTCCTTGGAGGCATGGGCAGTTAGCTGGGCCCCCAGGGGCCACTCCTGCCCAGTGTCTGGGAAGCACCTATTCTGGGAGGAGGCACCCCCTGCAGGCACTTTGACTTTTGCCCCTCTGCCACCTACCCATCGCGTCTCCTGTGTTTGCTCCCCAGATAGTCTGGGCTGGAAGCTCTTCTATGTCACGGGCTGTCTGTTTGTGGCCGTGCAGAACCTGGAGGACTGGGAGGTGAGGCTGATGCAGGAAGGGTACCCAGGCTTTGGGGCTCCTGGGTTTCCCTGCAGGGCATGTCAAAGGAAGAAAGACTCTAGGGGCCTAATGCCCTCCACCCCAATCCTGAAATGTGAGCCCAGTGGTTTCTGGCCAGCTAGACTTGGCCCCTGGACATTGCCTATTTGTGACCATTTGTAGGCCACAGAATCCTCTGAAGCTGCTCTCCTAGATGTTCTAGAAGGGCGAGGCCACCTCCCTCACCTCCCTTCTGTCCTTCCTCATGTGTCCTTTGGGTTGCTTGGCCCCAGTATTGCTCTCTGACCTGTTCCCTCATTTGATGACCTTAACCTCGGTGCTCACCTCTCTCAACTGTGGAGAGGAGAAGTACCTGCTTCTCTTTACACCCGAGATCCTGGAGGGGTCTGGCTGCAGGGGTCTGGGGTTCTGACTGGGATGGGAAGGAAGAGGGCTGCCTCCTTGAGTGTCTGCTCTGGGGAGGGTGGGGACAGAGTTGGCGAGTTTGCATGTATTGGACTGGCGCACAGGCCAGCAGCCAGATGACCCCCTTGTGGCTGGTGTTCTAGGAAGCGGTCTTCAACAAGAGCACCGGGAAGGTAGTGCTGAAGACGTTCAGCTTGTATAGGAAGCTGCTGACTCTCTGCAGAGCAGGCCATGACCAAGGTAAGGCGTGGGGAGTGAACAGGATATGGGTTACTCTGGGGTGGACGGAAGGCAGTGAGAGTCTGTGTGACCTGGGAAGGGGAAGCTGGCTGCTCGGTGACCGGAGCTGTGTCCTGCCTCGTGGATGCTGTGTATACCCAGATGTGCCCTGGACCAAAGAAAATTGCTGGGCAGTCCCCAGCTCAGTGGCTGGCCACTAGAGACCAGGAGGGCATTTTCCAGCAGTTAAGGAAAATGAGGCAGAAAGCTGGGCAGTACCATGCTTAGCCACCCCCTGACATGTTAGACTGAGAGAACAGGTGGGCTTTTCAAGGCAGTAGGCCTGCCGGATGTTCCCTCTCACTCCGACTGGATGTTAACTGGCAGTCACACGACCCTGTGCCGGGGTCACTTCCTGTGACATCTAAGGCTGGGTCCCAGCATCCTCTGGGCCTCCGACCTGGAGTGACATGCGCTCCTTCATGACAAACAGGCTCTAATCCTCTGCACTGTGTCCCCAAAGCCACTGTGCCAGCATCCAGGAGAGAGGGGCAGGGTGGGCGGGGGACATGGCCGCTGACCTGGCCCCACCCACAGTGGTGGTCCTGCTCAGTGACATCCGGGACGTGAACGTGGAGGAGGAGAAGGTCCGGTACTTCGGGAAGGGCTACGTGGTGGTGCTTCGGTTCGCCACAGGCTTCTCCCACCCCCTCACCCAGAGTGCTGTCATGGGCCACCGCAGGTAAGCCAAAGACAGGAGGCGATGGGCCAGGGCTGCCCACTATGCCCTTGCCCCCAGGCATAGTGGCCCTCATAAGGGACTGTGGCAGGACAGAGAGGATTCAGGAACATGGAGGAGGTGGGGCTTGGGGAGACAGGCATGGTACCACCTACTAGGGAGTATCAGGGGTCCCTACAGGGATAGAGAGGGGAGGGGCACATCAGGGGTGCCCAGTGGCATAGAGGCCGGGGTTAAGGTCAGGTGAGGGTGGGGACCAGGACGTAAGGTGTGCAGTCCTGGCGGGGAACCCTAGAGGGTGATGCCTGTGAGGAGACTGGCGTGGTCTTCTGGCTCCTGCTGGGAGGCCAGGACCTCTGCCACGGTGACCTGTCCTCCCTCCTGGTGCCGGCCTGGACCAGCGATGTGGAAGCCGTTGCCAAGCTTATCACTACTTTCCTGGAGCTGCACCGCCTGGAGAGTCCTGTGGAGCTGTCTCAGAGCAGTGACAGTGAGGTCGACGGTCCGGGAGACCAGAGCTGACCTCCATGGTGCCCCTCAGCAGGGTTCTGACGGAGCCCCAGCAGGACTGTTGGGCCGCCTGCGAGTCCTCCTCCTCGACTCTTGGCTGTGTCCCTGGCGGCCCCAGGGCAGGACCCTCAGCCATTCCTGCTGCTTGCTTCTGTCCTCCAAGCGAAACCACAGTGGGACCTTCTCTGCAGGCTGATCGGCCTCTTCCTGGAATCAGACAGCCCGCTGGCGTAGTAGCCTGATGTGGACAGGCCAGACCTGCTAGCCATGTGGGGCTCAAGGCCTCTGAAATGGGACGGACACCCAGGATCCCAGGGCACGAGGTGTCGGACTGAGCTCTCTGGGTCAGGGTCTTGGCCAGGACTCGGTCCTGCAGGTTGCAACAAGGTTTCGGCAGGCGGGTGTGGCTCCTGACTGGGTCAGCCTCTGAGGATGCTCTCTGCCTGTTGTTCCTGCGGCCTGCGGTCCTGCGGATCCCAGTTCCCGCCCTGCTCCCCATGTTCATCCCTCCCACCAGCTAGACATCCTCAGTGGTCGGAAGTGAGGTGCTCACCCGTGAGGTCCTGGTGATCAGGGTGGATGCCAAGGAGCCCATTTGATTGGTGTGCTGTTGCCATAGTGAGGCCTCTACAACCCCAGATGGCTCATCTCGAGTCCAACTGAGGCAGGAATCAGATAGTGGGCTCCAGGTTAGACATTCACAACTGGCCTCCTGTTTGCATTTCATGGGGCAGGAAGATGGGCTTCAGGATGTATACCTACAACTAGGAACTTGTATTTCCTGAGACAAGAGATAGGTGGGCTCCAAGTAAGGCATTTAACTTTCCCAGGTGCAGAGCCATTTCGTGGGGCAGAAAGAAATGGGCTTCAGGATGTATAGGTACAACTAGCCTCCTGTTTGCTCTCCACAATGGCAATAACAACAGAAACAGGGTAAATAGCCAGTGTTTGTCTCTTAAAACACCTTAAGGTAATAGTTATGCAAGGACAAAGAGGGGCAAAACCCTGTTTTGAGTAAAGGATTAAGGGATGTCCACTCCTTCCATTTCCTTTGGGGACAAGGGAGACACTGCACATATGCAGAAAGGTTCCTTGGGGGTCGAAAGTCAGGTGATAATGCCAGGCCATAATGAGTCTTGCTCCTCCCAGAAGCCTTCAGTTGGAGATCCATCTTGGCTGAGAGGTGCAGGCACACCCAGGGGAGTGTCTCAGGGTGGGCCAGGTGTGGAAAAGAAACCAGATAACTGGCTGAAGGTAAAGACCCGAAGAACTGACCTATATACATGACTTAACCGCCTCTTTACAGCGTTCCTCCTCCTGAGGGGGACGCCCGCACACTTTCTCTCTGGGTGTGCGTCTCTGCCTTGCTTCTCTCCTAACAAACCAGTTCTATGTGCTCTTCCGCTTGTTACGTCTCAATAAACGTTGTACCTGCATTAACAGTTTTTGCCTCCGTGATAAATGCATTTTTCACCAGAGGCAAAGATCAAGGGAAAACCAGCTTCTAGCCTTTTAGCCCTTGCTGGTCTGGTGGCCAGGATTGCTGGTTCTCATCCAGGATACCCAGGTTCAATTCCTGGGTATTAAGGGAATTAAGATCTCACTTCATACCACCGCTCACTGCTGCCTCACCCAGATCACAATCAGGATTGCAGCTGGGCTCTCACAGGGAGGATAACCTCCTGCCCCAGCCCCAAGTGTAGGCAGAGGTTTTCTCTTCAGTTCAGTTGCTCAGTCGTGTCCGACTCTTTGAGGCCCCATGAATCACAGCACGCCAGGCCTCCCTGTCCCATCACCAACTCCTGGAGTTTACTCAAATTCATGTCCATCGAGTCATTTAAAGACTTGCGCCCATCCTTTGGAACCCATATTCCCAGCTTCTCTCAAACCCTGGTGGTTGGGCCTGTTTGTATGTGGCCAGAATGGGCCAGGCTCATGACTGCCCTTCAGCAGGGCCTGGGCAGCTGGCTGCAGCCACCCCCATGGAATCTGGGTGCCAGTCACACTGACCCTCACCTGCGCTGTTGGTTTTTTGCTTTCTCTGAACCTAGGTTCCTCCAAGGTATAGCATGTGCCAAGAGCATCTCTGGGGGAATCCACAAGGCTTGCACTGGGAATGGCCTGGTAGACCCATAGACCCAGGGTTCTGAGGCTGCCTGGGTGAGAGCAACTTGAGGGAACTCCAGAGAAAGGAGATCCTCTCCTTTCTAAGTAATGGCTGCCAGCCAGACCTATGGGGACACAGTCACTTAAACATGCCAAAGTTAGGTTTCCAAATGGTTAAGTCTGGAGTGCTTTTCTCTTAAAAGGTGTGACAAGCTGTACACTGGTTTCTGGTATGTTCATCCCAGGGCTGGAGGAGGCTCCAGGACCAGAGGGAGAGTATTTGGCTGACTCTTCTCCTTGGGAGCTGGGTTGGGCGAGAAGGGTCTCCAGAGCATTGTGAGGGCCCCACTGTAAGCAGCCCGGGCCAGAGTAGTAATGAAGCGTTTTGAATTCCTAGTAGCATGATTTCTGGATTCCACTCTCCTTTTTATTTCAAAAGAAAGTTCTAATGCTCATCGCTGCATAGGCCCAGGGGCCTTTTCCTTCCATATTTACTCTGTGGCTGCTGCCCGCTGGCATGGCTGTCCAGGATTCAGGAGGGGCACATGGGGCCGGGTGCAGCTAGACAAGGGTGCTGGGCTGCTGAAAGCCTGTTCTTGGCCTCTCCCCTCAGGGGTCCTGACCTGAGTCCTGCCTGGGGCCGGCCGCCTCACCCAGATCCTGTAGCAGAGCCTGCAGCCGCCGCAGGCTGGGGTGCACGTTCTCCTCCAGCCACTCCTCCACCGTGTCCGGGTAGAAGACACGCTGCAGGGCAGCCTCCAGCTCCCCTGCGAGGGCGTCCCACCTGGCCAGGAGACTGAGGACCAGTGAGACAGTGAGCCTGCCCAGTGAGTACCTCATGGCCTCCAGAACCCCACAGGTCAGGACATCCTGGGCTTCAGTTTACTCATCCATGGAACTGGGCCCTTTGCACCAGCCTCATAAGGTTGTTGGGAATCAATGAGTGACTGTCAGTTTGACCTCTGAAACTAGCAGGCACCTCACAACTGGCTGGCAGGGTTTTTCTTGGTGCCTGAACCTGCCCTGACAGTTGAAGGCATCTTATACTCAGTGGGGACAGTCTGTGTTGGCCTCTGCTCACAGCTGGGGGAGCGGTGGGGAGGGCCGGCTGGGACCCTGTCCCCATGGTGACACATGCGGCCACAGCCCTAGGCAGTCTGGTCCTACCAGGAGCCCTGGACCTGGCTCAGGGCGTCTGGTGACCCTCAACCCTCTCAGGCAGGAATGCCCCAGCTTCTCTTAACACCTAAGGGCACAGCTGATTCAGTCAGGTCACCCAGGAGTCGGTGGCTGTGATACCTAGTCACCTCGTCCAGAAGGCTACCAGTGCGCAGTGGAGGGTGGGCAGCCCCGGGGGTGGACACAGCAGGGCGGGCCGTGGGCTACCTGAGTGCCTGGGGCTGGATGTGCTCGATCATGACGGGATGGATGAGCTTCCTCCTGCGATGGTAGGCGCTGAACCAGCCGGTCACGTACCTGCAGTGGAGTGGGGGCCAGGGGGCAGGGGGCAAATCGACACACATAGGTGGGTGCACTGTGGCTCATAAGGCAGCCTCAGTGGTTGTAAAATAAGACCTTTGAAAAGCTGGTAGAGACTTTTAAAAGTTGTTTTCCACCCAGGAAGCTTCCCTGCAGTATTAGCTGGCCCTTGCCTTGCCAGGAGGTGGTGGGGGTCACGCCCCCGCCTGCTCACCTGTCCCTCTCCAGCAGCGCGTCCACGGAGCTGCACAGATGGAGGCTGACTTGTATGACGAGGGCCAGGATGTCGCTGCCAGGGAAGGAGCTGGCGCCCTCACTGCACAGGGAGCCGACGTACTAAGGAAGGGCCCAAATGTGAGGGGAGAGGCAGGGCAGGGGGTGAGGGTGTTACCTCCTAAAATCCATTTCCTCCAGGCTTGAAACCCCAAGAAAGTTCTCCACTCTTGCTTTGACATGTTCAGCAAAGTCTCCTGAAACCAACCATAGATGGAGGTCAGAAGGGCCTCTGGAGGAGGTGGCCTGGACCCTGTGCTGGCTGGACCTCCCGGCCTTTGGGCGTGGGTGGTGGGCAAAGTAGTTGAGAAGGACCGCTGGCCACGTCCAGCCACATACATGCCGACCTCAGGGATGGACGAGCCCAAGGCGGGAAGGTTAGAAAAGGGTAGAGTCCTGGTATCTGTCCTTCCACATCCTTGTGGCTCAGCACAATCCTAAGTGTGTTCATTATTCAGTCCTCACTTTCTTCAACCACCTTAACATCTTTCTGCTCCAACACCACATACATCATCAATTAAATTCCCACCTCGTCTCGAATGGGAGTTTATATAACCAGGGCTTCGCCATCAAGCATGTCTGCTGGTTTCTTCCATCTCTAAGCATCTCTGCCTGCACCTGGCTGCTCCCACGAGAACCAGAAGTGAGGGAGCTGCCCTCGCTGGGGGCCACACCCACTGACTGGGCACTCAGGATATTTACCCAGTGAGGACGGGCCCTTTCCTGCACCCTGTCTATGATAAGCTTTCTTGTGGGCTCCCTCTGCCTGCAGGGCCCGTCCCCCTACCTTCCTGGCCTCTGTCTTGGGTTTAGGCTTGAAGACCCAGGCTGTACTGGGGTGGGTGGGCAGGTGAATCAGGGCCATGGTGTGTTCCTCGCCCTCAAGGGTTGGAAGACCACAGTCCAGCCAATGGAGGTGGTAGTCGGAGGCCCCGGGACTTGGCTTCCTGGGAGGAGCAGGGGACCATACCGTGCAGCAGCGCCTGCAGACAGACGGCCAGGGACGGGATTCCCACGGGCAGCAGCTCGCACAGCACGGAGAAGTGGTCATACCTAAGTCCGCGGGAGAGGGACTCAGCGGATGCTCGGGCATGAGCCACCACGAGACAGGACAGGGATTGAGAAGCTTCTGCTGCTTCCTGAGCTTCCTTGGTTTTGTGGGTGTGTGGGCAGTCACACTCGGATCCCACCCTGAGGGACCTGCCTGGGCTTGATGCTCTGTAGCTGCCACCTTGAAATTCTTGGGAGTTCATCTCTGACTCAGCCCTGTGAGGGCGGGCTGAGGGTCAGCAGTCAGCCCTGCCTCCAGCTGCCTCCCGTGGGGTCAGGGCCTCCTGCTCTTGGTGTTGGGGTCACCTGGCCTCCCCCTCAGCATGGGACCTGAGGCCAGGACTTGCCTGGGACCAGGGGTTAACTTGTAACTCTACTTTTCAGATGGTGTGAAATTCTGAATGAGCTGAGGTCTGTCTTCACGCCTCTCCCAAAGTGGCCGGGGTGGTGTGAACACACAGAGACACGCATGGTGCAGACAGAGCGTGCACCAGGAGGGCCAGTGCCCCGGAGCGCTAACACCCTGAGCCGCATCCCCTCAGCAGTGTGGTGTGAGGGGCTTGACTTCAAGGGGCTTGTTTTGAGCGGCTGGTCCTCCCACACCCTCCTCAGAGTGCTGGCTGCTTCCCCTTGACAGAAGGAGAGAAGAACTGAGGCCCAGACTGGATGGGCTGAGGAGGGCCATGTGTCCTGAGTGACGGGAGCCACTTATAGGGCATCCCTGGGGCCCACGTGGCCTCACCTCTGCCAGCCAGTCAGGATGATGCCCCGCAGTGTGTCCGCTGGCATGCTGCCCGCCACCTGCAGCCACTGCAGGTGGTTTCTGAGGTGGTGCTCGATGGGGGTCAGGCTCTGGTTCACTCCTGTGGCCCCCTTGAAGGCGCTTGCGGCCCAGAGCCAGGAGAAGCCACTCTTCTGGTACTTCTCCACAAGGAGCGCTGGGTGAGCAAGTAAGAAGTGTGAGTGGCAGGCCCTGAGGAGGTGTAGCTGCGAAGCCTGAGACACTCGCTTGTCTGGGTGGAAAACCAAGAGGAGCCCATGACCGGCAGGCTCCGTTCTGGTACTGACCTTTGCCGTGGATGTCCAGGTCAGCCCCATAGTCCCAGAGCACAGGCTCCACCAGCTGCGGCACCCTCGACCCTGGGAGTGGAGAGAGGCCATGAGGGTGGGTCCCTTCAGCCCTCCTTTCTTGCATTAAAATGGATTTAAGTACAGACTCAGTACTACGCTAAGCGTTTGGTTATAAACACTGCAGCCGCCAGGCCAGTCAGCTCTGGAAGTGACTGGACACTGCTGGAGCTGCTAGGGCCGAGCCCCAGGCCAGCGGCCCCAGAGCTCCCTCAAGAGAGGGAGCTGCACTGTCTGCACGCGGGGCAGGCCCAGGTGCAGCAGGAATGCACTGCTAAGCGGACTTATTTATAGTGAATTAAAACCTAAGTGGCCACATGTGGTAATGGCTGCAGCCAGGACACCTGGACCTTGCAGAAGCGTTCGTGGCAATCTCCCCGTCTCACCCCAGAGCCTCAGGCTGGGCCTTGCTGGGCTTGGTGGGGGCCTCTGCGTCCCTCCACCAGCCAGTGTGAACCTCAGTGGAGGCCCCTACAGGGCTGGCCATGCAGGCGTGTGGGGCTGAGGGCCCTAGAAGCACTGGATGATCTCATGGTCTGCTGGGGGCCGCTGCTCCGCAACTCATCCCCTGGCCGCTGCTCCGCAACCCATCCCCTGCTCCTGATGGTCGATGCCCCCCCAGGGCCTCATGCTACCCTCCAGGTCAGGTCTCTCACAACCACCCTCCTGCAAGACCTTTTAGGGAAACAGCACTGTCATACGAGAAACACGTGAAAGTGGTCCTAATAACGGAGTGGTCTGGAACTAGAAGCTTCAGTGCAGCTCTATGACAGGGTCTAGGTCTCTCCTGAGCAGCTGGGGGCTCGGAGCACTCGGCATCCACCCCTCGTGGCACCAGGAAGCCCCACTGCTGAGTGTGACCTGCACCACCACCACCCCCCGCCCGCCAGGGCCGCGCTCCACCAACCTGAGAGCTGGTCCTCAGGGATGTCCCGCAGCATGTCGTCCCACATCAGGGGTGTTGTGGTGGGGTACCGGGCCCGCACATGGCTGGCCACCGCCTCCATGTGGGACAGACACAGCCCTGCTTTGCTGTTGGGCTCCTGCTGCAACCACTGTCTTGAGGTCTCACCCTCTCCAAGGTAGTAGACCTAGGAGGAGACACAGGTGGGTTGGCCCCAGGACCATACATTCTCACCCATGGGTTCATGCTGTGGCCTGGGAGAATCTCAGGGCAGCTGCCCATGGGGAGGGGGCAGTGAAGGGTGCCCTGACTTCTGCACTGACACCCCAACTCAGCTCAAAGACTCCCTTGAGCCTGGGCACAGGAGCACCACAGGAGCCAGAAGGTAAAAATGACCAGATGTCCAGCAATACAAGATGGACAAACAGAGTGTGGCCTGTCCACACTCTAGAATATCACTCAGCTGCCACGTAGATGAATGAAGCTGGAGAAGGTGAATGCACGCATGGAGCAGCATTTCATTTATGGGGTGCTGGGGTGGGGGGATAATGCAGAGATGGAAAGGAGATATGGCTGCAGGGGCAGAGGGCGAGGGGGTGGGGAGATGAGAGGCCCTGCACTAGGCAGGGATGAGGGCTGCACAACACTGAGAATGACTAAAAAGTTACTGGATTGTTCACTTTCAATTGCTTTCAGTGGTAAATTCTATATTACGTGTATTTTATTTAAAAAAAAAAGTTTTTTTTGAAGAAGAGGATCAAACTCTGGAATAAAATGTCCACAAACCACTGTCCCAGCTCAGATGCCTGAGCTCAGACAAGCAGAGGTCTTTGGGTCACTGCTCGGTGGCTCGTAATCTTCCTAAGACCCTGTGTTTCTTGAAGACAAGAGGGGGCACCCCTGGGAACTGCCTTTCCAGCCAGTACTCCATGACCCTAAAGCGGTATTTCCTTTCTCTCACTGTCTGAAACTGCACTGCTTCAGGTAGAGAAAACTAACCGGCTCAAACTCATGGCCACCTTGGCCCCAAGGACATGAATGTGCGGTAAACTAGGGGCTGCTCTGCTGTCCCGTGGGTGCCTGAACCCCACTGCACCCTGCTTGGCTCAGTAGGTTTGCCCACAGGAGATCATTTGTCAGCTGGGACCAAGGCCCTCACTGGGGCACATCTCCTCAACCAGCCTTTCTTTATCCCTGGAGCTACTTTTCTGTTTAAGAGAAGACCCCACGAGGTGGGAGCAGGTGACCTTGAGGCGAAGAGAAGGGGCTGCCGCAGACTTGGGGGAGCTGCCTGCTGGCAAGGGGAGGCACTCACCTCGTCACAGCCGACGTGGAGCCACCGGGCGCCCGGGTGCAGCTCCATTACCTGGTCGATCATGGTTCTGACCAGTGCCAGGGACTCCTCTTTGTGGGGGTTCAGGGTATTGGGGAAACGTGCCACTTCCCGGAGGTGAGCAAGAGCCTCATGCTTCAGCACAAACTGCGGGGAGACAATAGGAAAGCTGGCAACCCTGGGGAGAAGCTTGCGCCCGAGCTCCCCGCAGTTGGGCTCCTGCCCCTGCACCCTACCAGCCTCGTGTCCATTAGAGTTCCCAGAGGGGCCAGCGGGGCTGCCCTGGGCATGAGAGCCAGGGCTCTGAGCAACCTGGCTGCTTGGTCAACAGCCCTTCTCCTTTCCACCTCTAACTGGGCTGAGTAAGAAAGTGGACAAGACAGTCTCCCTTCACAGCAGAATTACATCTGGGTGGACTTCTTGCTCAAGTGAAGAGGCTGGCAAACTACCCACTCCCCACCACACTGCCGAACACACACACACACACACACGTACAAAGTGGAACCATTTGTCAAAAACAACAATTTCAGGCCTCCAGAAACCAACCAAAGGTGAACAACAAATTGGGAAATGTTTGTTCATGAAAGACTGCCACAACTTTGGGTAAAAACAGAGACTCTGCAGCTACACACACACACACACACACACGGGCCCGAGAGGGCTGGGTGGAAAGCAGAGCCATGGCAGATTGAGCACTGGCTGAGCTCTTAAGTGTGGCACCCCAGCCCCTGGGGCACAACGTGGAGCCTTACGGGCTTGGGCACAACTACTGCCCAAACTGCATGGAATCACCAGCTGTCAAGACAGAAGAGTAACCCCCTAAGAGCAAAAAATAAAAAGAATAAAAACCCAACAGAGGCATCTGCGGCCACACACAGCTGGGGAGACAGATTAAATCCAGGCAATTTACAACTACCCATGGGGGAAGAAGTCAGATTCATTATAACATATGATCTGAAATATATAGTTCTCAACCAAAAATTGAGACATGCAAATAACTGGAAAGTGGGATGGACACTCAAAGGAAAAACAAGTCTATGGAAACTGACGTTGAGAGGGCCTAGATGCTGTATTTATCAGACAACAGCACCTTAGCTGTTCACAGAGCCTCTCTATGCAGCACTGAGCTGCTCCCTGCAGGTGGCTGGCCCTGCCCGTGCACCCCTCAACCCCACACCCGGGTGCGAGGTAACTTCCCTTCTTCCCACTTACCTCCATGTGCCCAAATGTCTGCACCAAGGGAATGACCTCCAGCTCATTCAGTGTGGCCAGGTGCAGGATCTCTTTGATTTCGGAAGGGCTAGAGAGACAAAGACCACCCTAAGAGGTGCAGGCCAGCCTCCATTTAGGCTCCCAATCCTCGCTTGTCAGGTTCCTGGGGGACTTTACTGAGGAAACCAGTAGGATCACTAACTCTGAAAAGCCCAACAGGTATTCTTAAGTTTTCAGAGAAGACTTCCATGCTACAGTTCAGGAAAACGATGCTCTGTTATGTCATCAAGTAACAGTTTACTTCTTACCAACTATTCTGACTCAAACGCTACAAGAAGCTAAAGTCATTTTACCAGAAACTGGGCCACACAAGGAATCATAGTCTAGAACAACGGTGGGAAGACAGGGCCTGAGGGTAAATTCACCGCTTGTTTCTGTACAGTCCGCGACCTAAGAATGGTTTCAACATTTAAAAATTGTTGAGAATGATCAAGAGAAGAAAAACATTTTGTGACCTGTAAAAATTGTATGGGAGGGCTTCCCTGATGGCTCAGCGGTAAAGAATCCACCTGCCAATGCAGGAGACACGGATTCGATCCCTGGGTTGGGAAGATCTCCTGGAAATGGCAACCCACTCCAGTATTCTTGCCTGGGAAACCCCATGGACTAGAGAGCCTGGCGGGCTACAGTCCATGGGGTGGCAAAGAGTCGGACATCACTGAGTGACAAAAGAACAAAAATTGTATGGAATTCATCCTTCAGTGTCCACAAATAGGGTTTTATTGCCATGCCTAATCATTATTATCACCTGTGGCTGCTTTTACCCCACAAACAGTTGTAACAGAGATGAGATGGGCTGCACAGACTGAAATATCTACTGTCTGGCCCTTTACAGAAAAGACTGGTGACCCCTTTAATAGAGTTCCAAGACTAGGTGGAGTGGCTCATCTGAGGCGGTTAGTAACCCCATTTACTGGGGCTTTCCAGGTGGCTCAGTGGTAAAGAATCTGCCTGCCAATGCAGGAAATGCAAGAGACGTGGGTTCAGTCCCCAGGTTGGGAAGATCACCTGGAGTAGGAAATTGCAACCCACTTCAGTATTCTTGCCTGGAAAATTTCCATGGACAGAGGAGCCTAGCAGATTATAGTCCATGGGATCGCAAGGAGTCAGACATGACTGAGCACGCATGCATTTGTTTATCCATCTATAAATGGATAAAACCCTTGGAAGGAAGTCACTGTCAGCACGCCTGAGTGTTCGTCCAGGTCAACATCCTGCCACTGAGACTACTGAGGATGCCATCCCGGAAGGGCCCCTGACCACTCTACTCTTGAGTTGTCACTTATAAATTCATCTCAATTTCCGTGTTTGAACCATCTCTAAAGTTAACCAGTTTTATAAATGAACTGATTATATAAGGTTCTATCTTTAAATATACCTTTTTCAAGCTTCACTGGAACCCTGGTACCTTTTTCACTTTTAAAAACAAAGGAACAGAACACATTTGTTGTACGAAGAAACACGAATACCTCTGCCATCATACCACATTAATGCTCTGGATCACGCCTTTCCTGTTTCCCATTCACAGGAATGGGAAGTGTGTTGGCAGTTCTGTCACATGGAGCCAGGCGTCCTCCAGAATGGTTAGGCTGCTCTACAGCCCACCAGTGGGAGGCTAGTTTTTACTCACCCTCGTGGACACAGAGCACTATCATTTTGTTTTAAAAGCTTCTCCAATTTGGTGGCCAAAACGGCATTTCATTGTTCTATTATTATCATATACTTCTTTCTTTTGGGGGGGATCAAAATGTTCTTTGTCCAATTTTCCTTTGGGCTATTTGTTATTGATTTACATGGATACCCATAATTTTAAAGCCAAGTGCGGTATGCCCACGACCATGCTATCTGACCTTCCTGATTCTGATCCTTTCCCCGTTAATCCTCACTTTTCTGGTGAAGATCCCACCTGGGGCCTTAAAGACCCTCCCTCCTTCTCCTGCATGGACACCTGTCAAAGTGTCCCCCATGCATTTCACATCCATAGACAAGACTGAAACATATCACAGTGCTTCCTTCTGGGGGATCATTTGTGGTCGTTGTTGCTCAGTCGCTAAGTCATGTCTGATTCTTTGTGACCCCACGGACTGCAGCATGTTAGGCTTCCCTGACCATCACTATCTCCTAAAGCTTGCTCAAACTTTGTCGGTTGAGTCAGTGATGTCTTCCAACCACCTCATCCTCTGTTGCCCACTTCTCCTCCTGCCCTCAATCTTTCCCAGCATCAGGGCCTTTTCTAATGTATCAGCTCTTCACATCAGGTGGCCAAAGTATTGGAGCTTCAGCTTTAGTCTTTCCAATGAATATTCAGAGTTGATTTCCTTTACAGTTGACTGGTTTGATCTCTCTGCAGTCCAAGGGACTCTCAAGAGTCTTCTCCAACACCACAGTTCAAAAGCATCAATTCTTTGGCACTCAGCCTTCATTATGGTCCAACTCTCACATCTGTACATGACTACTGGAAAATCCACAGCTTTGACTATAAGGATGCTTATTTTCTTTTAAATGTTTCCAAATTCTCTTCAGTGAACATGCTTTATTTTTATGATTAAAAACATGTGTTTAACAATTCTTATCTCCCCTCCCCTCCCCTCCATGTTGCTCCCCTGCACATCCCATTTTCTCTACAGAGGCATCGCCCTGCTTGGCAGCTCAGGTACCTGTACGCATGCTTGGCCCTCAGCAGCCTCAGGTGGCCCTCATAGGGAAACATGTCTTCATACTCAATGAGGACGCCATTTGCACCCAGGGCACGGAACAGGGGGAAAATCTGGGGAGGAGACAGAAACATCACGAAAAAATGACTATTTGAATGGAAAATGACACACATGCAGGTCACAGACTCATTCTTTCAGCTGATGGACATGGATTATAGCTGATCTTTGGATTGATAATTCTCCTGGAAACTTTCCACCTGATATGTGTACTCTGTGTTATGCCAACTAAACACAAATGCAGTGACATGTTCACTTGACACAAGGGACGGGGTTTCTGCATGCTATAGAATAGCAGCTTCCTGGTGGCTTAGCTGGGGAGGGAGGGCTGGGCAAGCAGGGTTAGATGGCACCTCATCTGGATAAGACTTGCAGCGTGGGGGCCTCCTAGAACACAGGGAAGGGGCAGGCTGGGGCGATGGGAGCCTACAGGGCTCTGGAGGGTTAGTGGTGAGCGCCTGGAAGAAACCTAGAGAAGGGAGACGAAGGAGGAAAGAGGTTGTCCCTCTGTGCTCACGGGGTTCCTGCCCTGGTTCTCTCCCACTTCTTTCTCCACCTTTATCTAGAGAACATGGACTCCTATCCTCCAAGACTTTTAGGGCTGTATCTACTGTACACAGCACTGAGATTTTCTTCTAGCCTGGCATCACAGGCAGGGGTGGGGGCTCCTTCACGTATTTAGAATATAAAACCACCCCCAGACAAGGGCCACTACAGGTTTTACACAATTTGTAGCACTCTCTGATGTTGCTTTCAAAGTTTTCTTTCCCCAAGAGTATGGGAACATTCTTAAACATGCTGGATAGAAGAAGGAAATCAGCTTGGGACCAATAATTCACTAGGATCATTTATAAAATGGGTCATCAATAACTGACTGCAAATTATAAGAGGCTGATTGTGGAAAGGAGTCAGACTAACCCAGGTCAGTCACTTGCACAAATGGAACATAATGGTTACAGCATTTCCATATTTTCTGTAGTGTTTTTGCTCCTGGTATCCCTTGCAGGCTTTGGCCATCTGACCATTGGATGGCCTCTTTGGCATTTCTATTGGGGCTGGTAGAGATCCTTGGTGCTCTGGGTGGCTGACAGGCTGCTAAGCTTAGCCTGAGGGAGCCACTCAGCAAATCGTCGGAAACAGGAGGAATAAGAAATTGTTGTCTGAACCTGACTCTGTCCGTTGGCAGCAGCAGGGGGCTCCAGCTACACATAAACTAGGTCTTCTTTGCCTGTCTTTCACATCTATCCATTTGTCACCGTGCTTTTCTCTTTTCATGTTTGACTTTTTTTTCTTTTCTGCCGTTGCTTTCTCAATACTGGTTCCCATGGTGTCTATTCACTTTTGTCCTTTTTCTAGTTTAGTCTCTATTTCTGATTTTTTTTCCTTATAATTCATCCCTGAGTCTGGAGGCAATCTTTTCACAATCTACTTTTGTCTCGCTGTTGCTTTCTGGACTTTTTAAAATATTTATTTGGCTACCGTGGGTTCTAAGAGCGGTATGGGGGAATCTTCGATCCTCACTGCAGCAAGGGGGGTCGTTAGTTGCAGCATGTGGGACTGGGCTTTTCTAATTCTAACTTACGCTGTTCTTCCATAGCTTCTATCACTTTCTTAGTATCTCTGATCTTGTTCTGAAATATTAAAGAACTGTGTCATCTGCTTTGTAGTCACGTGGTCCTGGTGCGCCTTCACGGTTACTCAAATCATTGTCCTCTATTTTCTGGCAGTATTTTTGTATGGCACAACCACACTCCTTTCTAATTGCCCATTTTACAATGAGATGTGTTTTCTTCTATTTTGGAGAGCAGGTTCTAATGTTTGGGATGGAGCTGGGCTCCCTCTGCAGCTGTTACATAAAGGATTAGCAGTTACAGACTTTGTGCAGCTACTTTCATAGCACTCAGTCTTCACTCCCTCTGGATCCTGTTCCTCCAGCATTTGAAAACTTCTCTCTCCTTTACCTCAGTGTTACTCCCCAGTTCAAGATGGAGTCTTTTCCCAACATTGCATTTTGAGTGTGGGATTCTGTCCTTCTGGAAGAAGTTTCTGGAGAGTATTTTGGAATGCCTTGAGGTCTTGAACACTCATCCTCAATTTGGAGCCAGTGACATCTCATCCAGTTTCTGACTTACCTTTACTTGTTGGGCTATTTTGTGGGTTCCCTGGTCTTGGAGTCATCTGAATTTTTTTTTTTTTTAATATTTATTTTTATTTATTTGGCTGCACTGGGTCTTAGTTGCGGTATGTGGGATCTTTGATCTTCGTTGTGGCATGCAGACTCTTATTTGCATCATGTGGGATTTAGTTTCCTGACTGGGGATCGCACTTGGGCCCCCCTCTCCCCCAAGCATTGGGAGCTTGGAGTCTTAGCCACTGAACGACCAGGGAAGATCCTAAATTCTTTTTTATCTTTTCTCTACCATCCCTTGCCCAGCTGCTAACCCCACAGGAGTGTTGAGCTGTCCGTGGTTTGGCCCCGCCCCTTGCATTTTGGCATTCACAGGGAAACCCTTATAACTTACATTTGTTTTAGAGTACATGCTTTTCCTGTGGCTGCCATAACAAGTCATCACAAACCGGGGAGCTTGAAATAGTAAGAATGTATTCTCTCACAGCTTGGGAGGATGAAGCCCAAAATCTAGGTGTCAGCAGGGCCATGCTCCCTCCCAGGCTGTAAGGGGCATCCTCCCTGTCTCTTCCAGATTCTGTGAGTTTCTGGCATCCTTAACCCTCTTGGGCTTGCAGATGCATCGATTCTAGTCTCTGCCTCTGTCCTCATGTGGTACCTTTCCTATGTTCTCATGTCATCTTCCCTCTGTATCTATTGTCCCCTCTCCTTATACAAACACCACTTATTGGATTAGAGCTCACCTTGTTCCCACATGACCTCATCTAACGTCAGAGACATCTGCAAAGACCCTATCTTTAAATCACAGGTCACATTAATAGGTCCGCGGGGTTAGGATTTAAACATATCTTTTTAGGAGACACGATTTGGTTCACAACAGAGGTTGTGGGTTTTTGTCTTTTCTGTTTTTCCTTTTGCTATCCTGGTTGCTATCTGCTTTGTGAGGGGATATGGGAGAAATACAAGATCTATGCTGCTGCCACCACGCCTCAACTCAGAACCCATGGTTGTGTTCCAAGAATGTATCTACAGAACGCTGTTCACAACTTCATAACCAAACCCGAGGCAAAGTGATTCTCTAGAGAAGAAGGGGAGCTCTTACCTCAGAGAGGTAGCAGACCTTTGGCGGGGCTCCTTTCAGGTCCAGATGAACTAGTCGCATCTTAAATGGTGAGGAACCCGACATCTCACTATTTTTTGAGAAGTCATATAACTAAAAAATCTCTTTTCTGGGCACTTCTTCCTAGTGCAGAAATTCAGGGTTATGTCCTTCCAATGTCTGTTTCAATTCTGATATGAACTAGGAGAAAACTCATGTTCAAATACAAGGACCCTTGTCATATAGCACTGGTTTCCTTATAAGATGGCTATAATCTACAATAATACAAATGACTGCAAAATAATCTCCTGTTTTAAAGACTGTCTTATCCTATATATACTATGCCAGTGAAAACAGGCAAATATCTCTTAAACATTTTTCAGGCCCCACAATATGCTGCTTCTGTAGAAAAATGATCCTCAATTTTATTCTACTTTAAATAGTATTAAAAATAATTTGCATTTTTAGAGTTTGAGTCAGCTTGGTTGCAGGGAGGGAGAAACTGTAAAAATTTATCCTAGGTCAGAGAAAACTGTCTAGGATTTAAAATAGGCCATTGATAATTTAAAAACAGGTAAGTCACAAGTTTATCAGTGCTGACTAGTTTATGTTAAACTAGAGGAGGTATCTGGATGAAGCATAAAACACACAGAATTAGACAAGAAAAGAAAAGAAAATCTCTGTATATTGGTCATATATTCAGCTCCACAATTCAAACTACTCATTCTGTGCAGATTCATAAATCCCTGACCTTAGGGACTTTATAATATAGCAGAGACAATAACATAATGCACATAGAAATCAACCAGTTTGATTGAAAAAAATAAATTATATTCAAAACAATCTCAATGACAAAGTTCTTAAGGCAATTACCTAAACTGCTATCTGAGAAGTGGATGAGTTTAAGACAAAGCATTTTGAAAAACTGAAATCTCAAAGCTGAGTTGCTTTACGTTTTGAAAAAATAAATACTAAAAAAGAAAACTCTAACAACCCCCGCCCCCCCAATAACCCAAATGTATTTTCTAGAGAATAGAGTTAAAAGAAAAATTTTTGAGCTAAGAAGTCTGTATTAGTCCTGGGTGTGCTTCCTTGTATTTAGAGAGAAATCTTCTTACTTTTCCTATAGCCCTACGGCAGGAATGAACACCGACATCTTACCTGATTCAGACACATTCAGAGTTGTTTACCAAAGTAAATTGCTGCAAAATCTAAAGGGAAAGGAGAGTGAGAAGTTAGTATTCCCTCTTGCAAGTGTGTAGTTCTTTACTTTGATTCCCTCCTGCACAAGGTCTATAGAAATATGATTATTTCAGACTTGGGTCAATTGTCACTATTGTTATCAGACAACCTGGTAGGTAGGTCTGCAATTGTCCTAGTCTCTTGGGCTTCTAGGTAAGTTGCCAGGCGATGGCATCTGATTTCCCCAGTTTGGAGACTGTTGGGCAGATCTCTTTTCTTGTTCAATGAGTCCAGGTTTTTTTTTCCCCCTCTGTATCAATAAATTACTCACCTTCTTTAGACTTAATCCTTATGAATGAACCTCACTGCTAATTCCCACTCATTCAGAATCTTAGGTATCTTGACAGGACTGGTTAAGATCTTACTTCTTGCCCACTGGACAGGAAACTGAATGTTGTAAACTAAACAGCAGGCCTCACAGATACTGAGCACCAACAGGACCCAGTGCCCTCAGGTGTGGCATGGGCCCAGGGAGAGGAGCGTTGGAAATCCCACAGGAGAGGGTGCGGAGACCCTGGGAGGAGGGCTTGGACACCGCGGGGAGAAGGCTTCGAGACTCTAGGAGGAATTGGAAACCCCGATAGAGCACGCACGGCGGGGCAAGGACACACTTCAGTAGAAGGTTCGGAGGCTCGTCAGGTTCCGTGGAGGTCGGGGGAGGCGGGGTACGGCCAAGGCAGGTGCGCCGCGGGGAGCAAGCCAGGTCCGCGCTCGGGTCCCCGCCCTGCCCCGCTCGGCGCTCGACCTCCGATTGCTCAGGCCTGGTCACCAGCCCGGAGGTTGAAGGCTGAGGGTGTCGCTTCGTGTGCCCGGCCGCGCCGGCCTCGCGCTACCTCTCGCAGCACTTGTCGCGGGCTTGTGGCAGCTCCCGCATTCGGCTTAGCTTCGCGGCGGCGTGGCTAATGGCACCTCAGCGGAGGGGTGCTCCCAAGGCCCCGGAGGGCAGCGGGGCGGCGGAGCGCCGGCGCCAGAGAAGGTACCAGATAGCGCCGGGAGCGCGCGTACGGTGGTATAGGCGGGGCCTGGACGAGGGGCGGGGCCTAACAGGGGCGTGGTGTGGTGTGGCTGTGGGCGTGGCCCGGTCAGAAAAGGGTGGATCTGGTGCCGGCAGGGCCTTTCCAGGAAAGGCACTGCAGTGTGGGTGTGGCCTGGCCGTAATCGGGCGCCTAGAGGGGCGTGGTCGTCCGGAGGGCGTAGCTTGCAGAATCCAGCCCGGACCGCGCAGGAAGGGGTTGGGCGGGGTTGGGCGGAGCTGGCGGTCGGGAAACCTTCCCTGACCTCTTCCCCAGTGTGTACCGAGGGCTTTCTGCCGAGACTCAGAGGTCCGCTTCGTCTGGTCTCCGTGTGCTTTTCTCAGGGCTGTGCACGTGATGGTTCTCCGTTGGGGGTCCCGACGAATGAATAAATGATCTCATAAGGTAGCCTTTGAGGGGATTCTGCCTGAAGCTTTCAGAGCCGGAGTGTATTCACTCCAGGATAAATTACCTTCTCGTCGTGCTTGCCCCATGGGCCATGGACCTTGCTCCAAACCCACTTCTGTTTTGGCAAGATTCTCAGTGTGCATTTGGGCCAGCTTACCCTGAACAGGGGTGCTTATTTTGAGGACACCTCAAGGAAGTATTGCTTCCAAATCTGGCCCAGGACGCTGTTTTTTCCCCTCTAGTCTCTACCTCTCTCTCCGTCGCTTTCTGTTTCAGCACCCGGGGTGTCCCAGGCGAAGGTGTCAACAGCTTTGTGCCCACAGTAGGATTTCAGCCCCTGCTGCTGAGTTGGGCTGGCAGTCTCCCTGCCCTATTGGGGAGGAGAAATATTGGCCCCACTGGAGTTAGGGGTCCACCCTTGTGTAGTTAGAGGAGACAAGGTGGGCTAGAGGCTAGACAGCAGTTCTAGGGGTGAGGGTGGGGGGGTCTTTGTGACTTGGCTATTTATGCTCCCTGTTTAAAATGACCATGTAGTGCTTGCTTCGGCAGCACATATACTAAAATTGGAACGATACAGAGAAGATTAGCATGGCCCCTATGCAAGGATGACACGCAAATTCGTGAAGCGTTCCATATTTTTTTCATGTCAACGTATGGCAAAAACCACTACAATATTGTAAAGTAATTAGCCTCAAACTGATAAAAATAAATGAAAAAAATAAATCAAGTCTTACTAGTGAATAGGCAAAATAAAATGACCATGTATCCACCCAATATGGTCTCACTCAGCTGTGCCCACATTGAGACTTATTTAATCGGAATTTGTGTGTTATAAAGTAAAAGTGTGAAAGTGTTAGTCGCTCAGTTATGTCCGACTCTTTGTACCCTCCAGGCTTTTCTGTCCGTGGAATACTCCAGGCAAGAACACTGGAGTGGGTAGCCATCCCTTCTACAGGGGATCTTCCCAACCCAGGGATCAAACCCTGGTCTCCTCCATTGCAGGCGGATTCTTTACCCTCTGAGCCAGCAGGGAAGCCCGCATATGTTTTATATATAAAGCAATTTGAAATGTGGAGGGACATATAAAAATAGAAGGCAGACTCCCTGCTTTTCAGGAATTAATCATATACTTGAAGATGCGAGGTGCACCTCCTGAAAGAATGTCCGGATTGGTTTTCTCATTTCTGCCAGTCCTTCAAGCCCTACACATTTTTCTTTTTTTTTTTTTTTTTTACATTTTTCTCAGTTAACAGAGTACACGGCTGCTCAGTTACACATATGAGAAAACACAGACACCATCCAAACACACATAGATACATGTGTGCATGCACACACACACACACACACACACACACACACACGCCTGCAACTTCTGCATAGGTGGTGTGAATCCAACAGTTAACCCAGGTGATGCAGAAAGTGCCTTAGTGTTGAATCATTTCTCTTGTACTTGCATTCCCTTCCCGGCTGGCTGGTGATTTCAGTGAAATGAGTTTGGTTCATGTTTACCTTAGTTCACGCTGGTAGCTCAGCTGGTAAAGAATCCGCCTGCAATGTGGGAGACTTGTGTTTGATCCCTGGGTTGGGAAAATCCCCTGGAGAAGGGAAAGGCTACCCACTCCAGTATTTTGGCCTGGAGAATTCCATGGACTGTATAGTCCATGGGGTTGGAAGAGATGGACGCGACTGAGTGACTTTCACTACCTTAGTTCGCATTGTGTGTGAGTGTGTACTCTAGGGCCAATGCATGGGGTTGTATCAGTCATTTTCAGATGCAGGCAATGTGATTGATGCCACAGGCTCTGTCAGGATCTCCCAGATGTTTCTCCATGGACATGGCCAGGCTGGAAGGGACCCCGACTGGCAGTTCATCTTGTCCTCAGGGGCATAGTGAGCCCTGTCTGGTCACATGGAGCAAGGGGCACATTTCCCACCATGTCCTCCTATGCTGGCAAGTGCCTGTGGATTGATGGAGAGTAGCTCTGATGATGACCAGTGTGGGAACCGTTTAAGGCTGTAACTAAGTGTGGGTGTGGCCTCTGGTCATTGTGGTCTGCGTTTTCAGCACACGCAGTTGCCTTCGGGTGACCACAGCTGTTTTCTGTTCTCAGCACCAAGAGTATCCGGGCGCCTCGGGATGTGCGCAAGAAGTGGTTGAGAGTCGCTGTCCTGGGGTCCTGCACTGCGCTCGCCGCCTGCCTGTTCTGGGGCAGCCTGGGGGGTGATGACGGCATCAGTGAGGTCCTGGCTCACCGCAGCGAGATCCTGCCAGGCAGGTTCATCGAGGTGCCCTGCTCTGAGGACTATGACAGTCACCGAAGGTTTGAAGGTGCGCGGTGCTGAGGTGATTCAGGAAAAAGCAGCATGTTAACATGGAATTCACTGTGTTCAAAATGCGTCTTTTTTTATTTCGATGAATTGGTGGGAATCAGGTTGAAAGTAGTGTGGTATGGGGTGGGGCAGGTGACGTCGCCCCCCCCCCCCACCCCCCAACATTGGTTAGCTCACACCTGTTCTGGGAAGTGTGAGTGTTTCAGGCCCCACCTGTGTAGGGGCAGGCCAGGCTTCACTGCCCAGGCTATGGCCAGTGTTTTACTGAGGTGCCCCCCACCTCAGTGTGGATTCCATCTGGTGGAAGAGGTGGTTTGCCTGGAAGGATGTAACAGAATTGGGAAGATATCAGTGAGCAAGTTGAACTGAGAAAAGGCATTTTCTGTCTTAGGGGATTGTTACATTAGAAAATGTTGCAACAGGAAATGTGATACCAGAGTCTGTTCCCTGTGGCGTGTGTCCCATCCTGGCGCCTGCCTGCTCTGTGGAGGGCAACAGTTTTAAAAGCCTAGCCAGAGTGAGTGGGTCTTAGAGGCAGAATTTAGTTTATTTTTCTATTCAGAGCAATGCTTTGGACTTGAACCAAGAAAAAGATTGCTGAGTCCTTCCACCAAGGGGCGCTGTTGTGATGCACACTAGTTGGGTTAAAGTGAACAGAGGTGTATGGGCCCCTTGGCAGAAATGGACATGCCGAGGAACTGGGGTTCCCTTTCCCCTCTGGGGTCAGAAGTGGACAGGTTCTGTTGTGGGCATGCTGTCTCTGTCTTGGTGAGCTTTTTCCCTGTAAAGTCCCAGCTTTTGACAGAGTATATTTTTCCTGTGCTAAGTCGCTTCAGTTGTGTCCGACTCTTTGTGACCCTGTGGACTGTAAGCCCGGCAGGCTCCTCTGTCCATGGGATTCTCCAGGCAAGAATACTGGAGTGGGTTGCCATACCCTCCTCCAGGGGATCTCTCCTACCCCAGGAATTGAACCTGTGTCTCCCGCGGCTCCTGCATTGCAGGCGGATTCTTTACCGCCGAGCCATTATTTCTCGTACCCCTTTAATAATTTCTCAACATTAAAAACAGTTGGAATGAGGCAGAGGAGGAGTTGGTATAGATGGAGATGGGATTTCAGTTGGGAAGGTGAGAAAGTTCGGGAGATGGTGGTGGTGACGGTCACACAACAATGCGAATGTAGTTAATGCCCCGGAGCTGGCTAAAATGGTAAATTGGGGGTTTTATATAAGTTTTTTTTTACCAGAAAAACACAGCATCAAAGTCTCTGGACTCCCCCCTCTCTCACCCTTCTCGCCTCCCATAGCTGACAGGGGCTCTGCCTGCCCTGGACCTGTGTGTCTGGTAGGCACATCTGCATGGTTGTGTCCTGTGCCCTTGTGTATATGCACGGACATCATCAGCCACTCACAACTCACTTTCTCGTCCAAATGATACTCTTAACGCTCATTCATAGTCAGCATGTTGTGTTGCTGCTGGATTTTCAGATTTCAGGGTTGACAGAGTTTGAATTCTCTCTAATTGCCCGGTAGCTGGAGACCATAACCTGTATGGGAGAGAACTGACTTTCCTGTTGGGCTAATATGTTTTTGTTAATGTTGCACATATACCTGAAAAAATGTGTGTTTTTGAACAGTTGTTGTGAAGCTCTGAGTGTCTCCTAGTCTACACTCCTGTGGGCAAACTGTCTTCTTGGACGTCTTGTCTTGTTCAGTTATCGGAAACTGCGAGGCGGGGTCTCCACCTCAGTGGTGGGTCTGGTGGCCACCTCACGTGTTTGAACTGATGTCATTTGGTGCTTCTGTTGCCCCTGCATCTTCCTGGTGAATCGTTCCTATTATCAGTCTCTTCCCCTCTCATAATTCTTTTGTCTTTACGTGTATTTGTTTGTATGGTATCACTCCCTAAGCTGCTGTTTGGTTATTGTTGTTTTTGCCTTTATCGTCAACCTTTAGGGAGTAACTCTCATAAAAAGCATTTTTGTGTTTTAATAGAACCCAAGATCTTGTATTAGTAGGGTTGTATTTAGCTCCATGGAACTGAGGCACCCCTTCTCTAATAACCCCCTAGTAGAAGTTTATTTTTTCCACATGATGAGACCCAGAGAAAGTCACCCCAGGTCAGCCTGGCTCCCTATGAGCCCTTTGCACTGAGCCCCCAGCTCTCCCCCTCAGCGTGTGGTTTATGTGGTCCCAGGACACCTCCAGGCACGTTCCAGGCAGGAAGAGGAGAAGGAGGATGAAAGCTAAAGGTCAGCCAGCCCAGCGTGTCCTGAGAGTGTTCCATTGGCCACATATCCTATGGTCCACCCAGCTCGAGACAGTCAGCCTGCCCTTTGCACCAAGACACAAGGCACTTGCTGAGCTCATCCATCTCTGGTGCTCTGCCTCATCTTGGGCCCATCCATCTGACCCTGGCCCTGTCCACCCTGACCCTGGCCACTTTACCCCTGGGCCTGTCATGCTGACCCTGGCTGTGTCCCCCTGCTGGCCCTGATCCTGTCCACCCTGACCCTGATCCCACTTTGCCTTTTCACCCCAACCATGGCCCATTCTCCCAACCCTGACTACTTTCACCCCAACTCTGGCCCCATCCCCATCCAAGGTCCCCCATCCTCCTCCCTCTAAGCAGCTCAGTCTTGGCTGCAGGGACAGAGGGAGGCAGGGTGGAGTGGGTGGGGAGCACCTTGGAACAGCTCTGCAAAAGGATAGCAGCTACAATTGCAGGCACAGCTTTGGTCATCCAGGAGGGACTTGCCAAAGGTCTGGATCTGTGGTCAGTGATGGTTCAAGAATGTCGTGGATGCCTCCTCTGGGCAGAGTGCCTGGTGCTTCCAGAGTGGCCTGCCTGGCGTGAGGCTGCCAGGAACACAGTGAAATTTGTAGGGGAAATTTCACAGTGAAATTTGATGTAGGGGATATGCATGAACTGGAAAGTCACCGTTGCTTATCTGAAATTCACTCTGACCACATGGCCTGTAATTTCCAAACCTGGGCCCCTAATCCTGTGAAAGGCAAGGCCCCATCCCACAAAATTCTGTTGTCCCTGAGAAGGGGGGCCCACAGGTGAATGCTTGACAATGGCATGCTACTCTGTTGTCGGGGTTTGGCAGAGGCTGTGTGACATCCTGATTTGACTCTTTCCAGGCTGCTCCCCGAGGAAGTGTGGCCGGGGCGTCAGCGATGCCGTCATCACGAGGGACGAAGCCCGGAGGATTCGCAGGTACACACAGCTCCGAGCTTCTGTCCTGAACGAGTGGGAGAGTGAGGCTGGGGTGGGGAGCAGAGAATTACTACTAAAAGGAAGATTTCAAGAGATTCATTTAGAATTCCTTAAGAATTCCCCTGCATACTTCCAAGGCCAAGATGGGCTTCTCTGATTTCCAGGAGGAAAGGCTGTTGCCCTCAGTGATGTGGTTGCTGATGGAACCTTCTGGAGGTCCAGGCCCTCTCCAGGGGCAGCAGGGGAGGTGGGGAGGGTGCTCTGTTTTGGCCCATTGGTGAGGTGGGGGGGATGCTCTCCCATCAGCCATTGAGGGGCCCAGTGGACATTTGTGTAGAGACAGCGGGTTTACCCAGCGGCCCCAGGCAGTCCCTAGACAATATTTCAGTCTCCTGTCCAAAACTGATTGGGATCAGCCCTCCCACCAGCTCTCCATAACTCATGACCAGGCAGGAAGTCTTACTTATAAGTAGTTGGCATTGGATTCTTCCTTGTCTTTCAAAAGCAGATCTTGATGCTTTGATTTTTCCAACATGGAATTCAGACACAAGCATGTGCCTAGTGGAGCAGTGTCTAGTCTGTGTGTTGAGCTGAGTCCCAAGGGGAGACTCCTCCTGTTTCTAGATAACCTTGTAGGGGCCAGTTGGGTATGGGGGGGTCACTGGTATGAGGGCTGAATCCAGCCCCTAATCAGTTTCCAGGGTGGCCATGAAGCATCTGTCAGAGGCATCAGAAGCCCCTGCGTCTTCACTGATGCAGGTGGTCCTGTGAGGTCCAGCCCAGGGTACCACATGGCCTCTGCCTCCTGAGCTGGTAATTACAAAGTCTGCCTTCCAGCCTGTGATGACAGGAGAGAGACTTTCCAGCCCAGAGGAACCCATTCAACTCAGCACCAGGTCTCTGAACTAAAGATGGAAAGTAAGCCCACTTGTCCCCAAACTGGGTCATAGGATGTTAGGGAGATGGTGACAAAATATTAATATTTACTTAACTTGAAAGTCGAGTACTTTGGTCTAAGCATGTGATTCTGTCATAAACATTAAACGGTCTGTTAACTTTGTGTTAGCTGTGTGATTGGCGTGTGTCTAGAGGTATCATAGATGATGCTGTTAACTGAATTCTGACATAAGATCTTCTCCTACAGCATAGCCGAGAAGGGGTTGTCCCTGGGAGGATCCGATGGAGGGGTGAGTTGTGTGTCGTTCCTGCTTCAGTTTTCTTCTTACCCTTTTGGCTCTGCTTTCCCTCCAAGGGGAAATGAGGGTACAGGATGTTCAGGCCCCCACAGATGCAGTGTACGGACTGTTGTCCACTGAGTGAGACTGCAGGGGGTCCAGCAGTGACCCCTGAAAAATGCACCCACCCAGAACTGTGATGGGACCTTATCTGGGAAAAGGGTATTTTGCAGATGTCATTAAGTTAAGGGTCTCAAGATGAGATCACCCTGGATTATCAAGGTGGCCCTGCTGCTGCCGCTTCTAAGTCACTTCAGTCGTGTCCGACTCTGTGCGACCCCGTAGACAGCAGCCCACCAGGCTCCGCTGTGCCTGGGATTCTCCAGGCAAGAACACTGGAGTGGTTTGCCATTTCCTTCTCCAATGCATGAAAGTAAAAAGTGAAAGTGAAGTTGCTCAGTCGTGTCCGACTCCTAGCGACCCCATGAACTGTAGCCTACCAGGCTCCTCCATCCATAGGATTTTCCAGGCAAGAGTACTGGAGTGGGTTGCCATTGCCTTCTCCCAAGGCGGCCCTAGATCCAATTAAAAGAGTCCTTGTAAGAGGAAGGCAGAGGGAGGTTTGAGACTGAAGAAGGGGCCATGTGAAGATGGAGCAGAGTGGAGTGACATGCCACAAATCGTGTCAAACCCCCGGCACCACCAAAAGCCCAAAGATTCAAGGAAGGATTCTCCCCTGGTGCCTTCAGAAGGAGTGGGACCCTGCTGACACCTGGATCTCAGCCTTCTGGCCTCCAGACCTTGAGACAGTGAATTCTTGCTGTTTTAAGCCTGCCATTTACAGCAACTACAGGGAACTCAGACAGGCCAGTGCAGCTCTGCAACTCATCTGCTTCCTGGGTAGCCTTGAGAGTCCATATGTGAGAGCACCTTACATTGGAGTTCCCACATGGTCCCAATGGGGATCTCCTTGCCCAGTGTGTAGGTCCTGGGGGAACATCTGCTCTCCTCTGGATAGTTCAGTCATTATCTCTATGACTCTTATCCTGCAGACTCTTTCTTTTTGAGTTCTAAAAATTAAGCTTCTCCTTTTATTTTGATTCAGTTCAAGGGGAATATTTATTAAAACCTACTTGTGTGTGGACTCATCTTTGACTCTCTGCTCAGCATTTATGTGAAAAGTTGTCTTGCAGGGAATCATCCAGGTTTGATATCTTTAAGGGCAATTAACATTTTTTAAGCCCAGATTGTGTTGAAACAAACCCTCTGGGATGGTCGTTGCATCAGTGAGAAAAGACACTCAGGCAGAGGTGGGTCTGTGCTCATGCCCACTTTCCACTTAAGACATGAGGAAAGCCTCCTGGAGGCAGGATGGGCAGGGGTTGGAAACACTGGTGGTTCATTAAAGAGTGATGATCCAATTATTCCGCTCCTGGGCATTTACCCAGGAGAACGAGAGCATCTCCCATGATAAAAACATTGTCCATCAGTGCCTTATTTGCAGCTGAACTGGGAGCAGCCCACATGTCTGTTTCCCGGTGAGTTAGTCACAGGGAGGAGCTAGGCTGAAAGCGAGTGCACCTGCATGACTCCAGGGCCTCCTGTTCTAGAAACTAACCAGCACCTCACACACCTTTGTCCAAATGTCTTGAAACCCAGCCTGTGTGCATTGTCGCCCTGACCTGGGTGTGCAAGGACAGGTCTCAGGAACTCATGTTTAATGTTGGTGGCTTTCAGAGCTCAGTCACCTGCCAGGCAGCCCTCACACCACTCTGCCAATGTCTTTTCCAGGCGTCCATCCTGGACCTGCACTCAGGGGCCTTGTCTGTTGGGAAGCACTTTGTAAATCTGTACAGGTGAGAACCTGGGGTGGGAGGGTCTGCCCGTTTTTTATCCGGGGACACCTAAGTGAGACTTGTGTGTATGAATCAGAAGGGCTTCAAGTCTTGGGAAAACCTCGACATTTGCCATCAGACTGAGGCCAAGATAGGACTGGGAGATTAAGCTCTTCTGAGGGGCTGGGTACTCGCTCACCTTGCTTTATGAAACAGTCTAGGTAGGGAAGGGGCTTAGGGATGGGGTCGGAGGGAGAGGTGAGTGGCAGGCCAGGCTCCTAAGAGCTGCCTCCTGAGGGCCAGGAGAAGCAAGAGATCTCCCAACCTTAATAAATGTCACCCTGCCTGGTGGCTCATACAGTAAAGAATCTGCCTGCAGTGCAGGAGACCTGGGTTCGATCCTGGGATCTTCCCTGGGTCGGGAAGATCCCCTGGAGAAAGGAATGGCTATTCACTCCAGTATTCTTGCCTGGAGATCTCATGGACAGAGGAACCTGAAGGACTACAGTCCATGGGGTCAGTAAGCATTGGACATAACTGAGCAAGTAACAGTTTCACTTGCCAGGTACCACCCTCCCACCCCCCTCCCTTTTCTCACATGGTTATTGCAGCTGCAAGATAAGAAGGACCAGCTGATTCTCAAGGACTTGCTGGTTAACTGGAGGAAAGACTGAATTTAAAGGAAATGTGTTAGTCGCTCAGTCATGTCTGACTCTTTGCAACCCCACGGACCATAACCAGGCTTCTCTGTCCATTTAATTCTCCAGGCCAAGAATACTGGAGTGGGTAGCCATTCTCTTCTCCAGGGGATCTTCCCAACCCAGGGATTGAACCTGAGTCTCCTGCATGGCAGGCAGATTCTTTACCATCTGAGCCACCAGGGAAGACCCAAAGGAAATAAGGAAACATTAATAAAATGTCTCATTTGTTAATACTGCTTATTCTTTTCACAGATACTTTGGGGATAAAATACAAACTATCTTCTCAGAAGAGGACTTCCAGTTGTACCGGTGAGGGAAGGAACACCCGGGTCAGAGGTGGGGAAGGTAGTGGGGGCCTGGGAGTGCTGGGGTGAGTCCTGCAGAGAACTGGCACTCAGGTTTCTGGTTTTGCACATGATACCCTGTCACATGTGTGTGAACCCACGGGTGTATTTGCTCACCTGTCCTCCTTCTCCAGTTCACGTCTTTTTGTGGTGTAGTTTGATATGGGTCCCATGGACCCGTGGAGACTCCTCTTCCAGCTGCTCCGAGTGACACGTGTGTCCTCTCGGCAGGGATGTGCGGCAGAAGGTCCAGCTGGCGATCGCCCAGGCGTTTGGCATCAGTGCGTCTTCACTGCACCTGACAAAGCCCACCTTCTTTTCCCGCATCAACAGCACGGAGGCCCGGACGGCTCACGACGAATATTGGCACGCGCACGTGGACAAGGTGAGTGCACCTGGGGCCTGTCCACTGAAGTGCTGTCTGTTCACGTAGTTGGGGTTTTAGACGTTTCCTCTCTGGTGATGCTGTCGAGGAAATAAGACTTGTTTCTCGTGTGGTGAGATGAGAGAAGATGGTGAAACGCATGTTATGGAACAGGGAGGGCCTGGTGGGGACCATCCTTTGCTACTTGTTCCCAGATGCAGAGCTGTCTCTGCCTGAGCCGTGAGCTTCATCAAGTGTCACTTGACCCGGCCTTGATTCAGCCTTTCTGTTGGGTGGTCTCCCCTTGGACATGCGTCCCCCCACTGCCCAGGAGGCTCCCTTTTCCCCCTTTTTTTGAGGGGGAGATCTCTTGACCACTCTGGATTCTGTGGATTCCTCTTCTTTGACCTCCTGTTGTTCCCTAGACACGGTGACACTTAATCTATCAATGGTCTTCATCAGCCACAATTGAAGCCCTCTCCCGTCTGCCCCTCAGCCCCACCCTGACCTCCTCGGCCAGCATGCCCAGCGTGGCGCCAGGGGAGAGTTGGCCACAGAAACGTCTGAGGGCTGTTGGCGGTCACCCCAGCTGCGAGTGTGCTCAGGTGACCCAGATAATCTCTGCATTGCTTGATGCTGGAACAAAGGAAGTGAAGTGAAAAATAAGCTGAGGGTTTGGGCAGAAGCTCGCAGATTGGGCTTCTGCCTGAAATTCGGTCAGACATTCATGTGTTTATTTAATCTCGACTGTCTGAGCTTGACGGAGGAAGGAGCACTTCCATGTGGTTAGTGAGACTGAGGAACCCAGTATTTAATTAAGCTAAACTGAAGCAGCTGTATGTGGCCAGTGGCTCATCTGAGCCAGTGTAGCTCAGGGGGTTCTAGGGGACTCAGGTTGGAAGTTTGGGCATCACCCCAAACTTCCGTGGGTGCTCCTGTGGGCTTACAGTTGATCACTGGGTTCAAACTCATCCAGCCACCATCAATCTTCCTGTTTGCTGTCACCTCACAGATTTAGCAGCCACCGACTCATTGAATAACCATTGTCTAGATGCATTATTTCATTAGGAAACCAGGGCTGAGACCTTCAGTGTAAGATCATCATAGACATTGCAGAGGGGAAAACAAGGTTCTATGGGATTGAGGGCAAAGACAGCAGTGCAGAGGACAGACAGGTTCATGCAGCAAATGGGGAAGGGAACCTAGAGTTGGGACGGAGTCTGGGAGAATTTCCCTGCGTGAAGAAAGAGCAGCCTTCCACATACTGGGAAGGGTGGGTTTAAGAGAGACAACACTGAAGGTAGCCTGGTTCTGTGATCCAACTTCGAAGGAAGAAAGATAAGGAAGATATTCTTCAGGCAGGGAAAGCAAGTCAATAGTGATGAGCAGGGTGGCCTCAGACGTGTTAGAGCTAGGAGGTCTTGTGACAGGTTGTACAGGACCTGGGTGCTTGTCATAGCCAAGGGGTCACTCATGCATGGATGTGGCAAAAAGATGTCCTCCCATGAGGGGACTCCAGGAGTGAAGCATCTGCTCCTGGCTGTGGAGCTCTTCAGCCTCTGACTCAGGACAGCTCAGACCCCACCAGCCTCTGCCATCCCCGCCACCTGCCAGAACCTGCCAGGTCACTGTGCTCACATGAGTTTGGGGTGGTTCCTTTGCAGTATCTGAGCTGGGTGGGTAGGAGAGGGTGAGGCTACTGGACACCCCCCATCCCGGTCTCTTTTAGGTTCTGTGCAGCTTAGTGGATGTGAGGTTCGCTGCTGAAGCAACTCAAGGGTGCTGCCCTGAGCTATTCTCAGGTTTAAGTCACTCTGATATTTGTTTGGTGCCCTGATACCAGAAAAGGGACCCCCAAATGGGGTCTTGGTGGGGGATGTGGCGGGAGCCCAGGTCAATGTAGAAAGTCCAGCTCCACAGACAGTGTGGTACTGAATTCACCAGAAGGTGACAGGGTCTTGGTCACCTTGGCAGGCTGGTGCTCAGCAGAGGGTTTTCTGCAATTGGGAGGGCAGTGTGAGGCCTGGGTTCTGCCCTTTCCTGAGAACCAAGTCCTCCCACAAGCAGATGGTGACATACCCTCATGCTTTGCCCACAGGTGACCTATGGTTCCTTTGACTACACATCGCTACTGTACCTTTCCGACTACCTGGATGACTTTGGTGGGGGGCGGTTTGTGTTCATGGAGGAGGGGGCCAACAAGACGGTGGAGCCGAGAGCAGGTAGGACTCACAGGTGGACTCTGGGGTGCTTGACTGTGGCCTTTCCTGGGATGCTGAGTTTACAGTTGATTATCTCCTATGAAAATTAACAGGGAGATATGCCAAGTGTTTTCAGTTTTCCCACTTATTCACTTTCCAGCCCCCTCCATACCCTCCTGTGCATCCAAGTTCCAACAGGTACATTCCTCTTCTGCCTCAGCATTTCATGGTGTGCTGGTCTTCTGGTGATGATTTTCTGAAAATATTCTTATTTTCAGCTTTTTTCTAAAGGATACTTTCACTGGAGGTGAAATTCTGGATTGGTGGGTTTTTTCTTTTTTTAAAAAAAAGCCATTTTCCTTTTCCTCTGGCTCCCTTGTTGCCATCACCACTGTCACTTCCCTGTAGAAGCTGCCTCTTTGCTCTCCACCTGCAAGCTGCTCTCTAGTCTCTGGTTTCATCAGTTTGACTATGATGTGCCTCAGTGTGAATTTTTTTTTATCCCACTTGAAGTATTTATCCTACCAAGCTTATTGGGTTAAAAGTCAAAGTTTTCATCACAGTAGGGAAAGTGTTGGTCATTATTTCTTCAAATCACCTTTTTCTGCACCAGTATGAGCTTCTCTTCCCTCCAGAGCTCCAACATGAGGGGTGGACGGTTTCCTGATGTCCCACAGGCCATGAGGAGATTGACTTTTCCTCAGTCTTTTCTTCTCTGTTCTTTGGTGCCTCTGTTTGCGAAGTGTGCAGAAACACTGGGGGCCCCTAGAGACTCCCCACTCTTGCTACAAGTCAGTGATATTTGATAACCGTGTCTGCAGGGGTGGGGGTGCACAGATGGTGTGGATGGGCAAGGAGGCCATTGAGCCCACTGTGCAGACTGGCCTGGCTGCTTGTCTGATGTCTCAGGTGTGATTGAAACCAGAGAAACAAAGGACAAAATGTCCTTTAACAACGTGGGCCTCAGGAAGTGGTGTGACTCTAGATTGCTCTGGGAAAGAGTGCTTCCTTCAGGTCAGGAGCAGCCTGGCTGGTCCAGAGGAGGGTCTGAGTTCTGAGTGTCCCCAGGCCCCCATGCAGAGGTTTCTGTGTGTTACATGTTTCCTTTTGTTCTGCTGTTTTTGGGCAGAGCACTGGTTCTTTTGTTTACAACCAGAAAACAGTGGACTCTGGGGTAGACTTTTCTCCTCTTTCAAAGATTTAGCAGTCAAGTTCCTGGCAGTGACCTTTGAAGGGAAATGAAGTTGTCATGGGAATTTTTTTTAATTAATTAATTTGTTTGTTTATTTGGCTGCATCTGGTGTTAGTAGTGGCATGTGGGATCTTTCATTGCGGCCTGCAGGCTTAGTTTCAGGTGGGACCTTAGTTCCCTTACCAGGGATTGAACCCATGTCCCCTGCATTGCAGGGTGGATTTCTAACCACTGGATCACCAGGGAAGTCCCTGTCATGGAACATTTGGTGCTGGGCCATGTGGTAGGAACATAGCATCTGTGGGATCCCAGGGCTCCTCCCTAAGGACTCCATTAGGGTCAACTCCATTTGTCCTAAAAAAAAAAATCTACAGTGGTGTATGTGAGGCCAGTTAAATATTGACGCACATAGACACTGGGTCCTCTGAACACAGATGGCTGGAGGACCCGCCCACTCCAGGACCTTCAGAAACCCCCTCCTGTGTCCTGTCTTTAGCTGCCCTGGGAGGGAGCTATAGGTGCTGGGTGTGTGCCTTGATCTGTTTTTCCTAATTCTCTGTTAAAACATTGTCATCATCCTCCAGGGTTTGGTTTTGTTCCACGTGTGATTAGAAATAAGATCCTCAGGTGGGTCTGGGGAGGTCACATGGCTTGTAGGGGCCCCTGGGATGGGTGGTAGGGCCTCACTGCAATTCTAGGCTGACCCACAGAGGGGCTGTGCCCAGGCCTGGGGCATCCTTCATTCTGCAGGTTTGACTCCAAGCCCCACCTTCCTGCATCAGTGGTTTCTCCAGCCCACCAGGTTCCTTGTGTCCCTGCGTCAGCCTGAATGCAGGTCCTCTGAGGCCCGGCTATGTGTGTGACTCCGAGGTCATGCTTTGTTCTCCCCTCTCCCAGGTCGGGTATCCTTCTTTACCTCTGGGTCTGAGAACCTGCATCGGGTAGAGAAGGTCCACTGGGGCACCCGCTACGCCATCACCATTGCCTTCACCTGCAACCCCGACCATGGCATCTCGGACCCAACACTCACGTAGCCCCAGGCGGCCTGCCCAGCAGCCCTGCCCGGAAGCAGCCATGGTGGACATGCACCCCTTCCCTCCCGCTCAGCTCATTTCTACCATTTCCACATGAACAACGTGCCTTATGAATCATCCCGAATTTTGATTTGCTAATGTTTGATCATTTTTCAACTCTGAGTAAATGGAGGGGACCAGCTTCCCCTCACAAGGATCAGTGTTGACTGTGCTGTGCTGACGTGGGGCCGGGGAACTGGCAGGGCAGCCACGCCCTCCTTTCTCAGGAAGGAATCCTGTGCCCAGGGTGGAGTCCCCATTTGTCAGCAGACAGAGGGTCATTCCCTGGCCACTGGAGACCGACTTAAGTGCAGACGAAGCCAAGTAGGGCCAGCAGCCTCCACTCGGGGAAGCAGAATCAGTGATCATGACACCTTGGAGAAGGTTCTGGAGGGAAGGCAGCTCCAGGGGCAGCAATAGGGGGCCTGGGAGGGCTGATGGCGCTGGATTCTGGGTGGAGGTGAGCATCTGATATTCTGGTAGCTCTGTGCAGGGCACCCCAATGCTGCCGGCCCCTCAGAGTCAGGGGCCCTGACACTGTGTTCATGCCAGGCTGGGCTCTGCTCCATCACCAGCCAGGGTCCCCGACACAAGCCTGGAGTGTGTTCCCATTGTGGCCATCCTCAGCTCACCTGGGGCCCCCTGTCCAGCTGAGGGTCTGTCTGCACAAGTTCAGGTCTTTACAACCCCCTCCTCGTCTCAGAGCCATCCTTGCCTATTATGTAAAAGTAATGGTCGGGGGAGCCAGGCATGGTAAATAGACCAGCCATGGGGGAGGCCTGGGCAGCACAGCCCAGGGGGAGGATTGTGGTCATCAGTTGGCTTCTACCAGGGTTGGGCAAGGTTCCAGGGCCACCCCACAAAGCATCTGGCCTGGGGTTTGGGTGCCTGCTGGGAGTTAGTCATCCTGCCCCACCCGCCTTGAATACAAAGAGAGCCCCAGAAATGGCTGTGGGGGCAGGAATCTCCGGGCCACCCTGACCGGGGAGGAACCACAGCACCTTCTCCTCCGCCCACCCAGTGTGGACACTTGCCCCCTATGCTAGAGAAGGCTGCACCCTTGGCCACCACAGCCCCACAGTTTCCCCAAGCTCTACAGCCATCAGGCTCCTACAGGGAGGGGCAGAGTTTCTGGACCCTGGGATGAACCCTTGCAAGGCCTGTAAGGCTTCAGTGGGTGTCTGGAAGCTGGGACCCCTGGGTCTGCACCTCAGTCTTCTGGGAGTCCCTCCTGCCCACGGGCGGTGAGTGGGCCAAGCTTCCACATGCAGACGATGACATGGGGTGTGCTCCCCTCTGGATCATGACGGCAGGTTGTGGGGAGGTGGGGCCTCCACCCCCACAGGAGCCTGGATTGTGGTTCCTGTTTTGAAAGGACTTTGGGCAGATCTGGGAAGGATGAAGTTCAGGCTGTGGGTGGCAGACCGGGGTGACCTTAGGGTCATGATGCTTGGACGCACTGTCTCTAGGTTGGACCAGCAGCCTCAGTCTGTGCAGGAAAAGCTATCTCCTCTCATCCGGGTTGTCCTCTGACTTCTCCCGTTTTGGCTTTTCAGAGGTTGGTTGCTCTGGTCTTGGAATGGGACGCTGTGAACTCTGATAGGAAAGCCCAGTGTGGGCCTCTCTTAGTTCTGTAACTTTTGAGTTATCTGAGTGACGCTGTACCCTCAATTTGAGGATGGGCAGACATCCCTGGGTGTTCCATGGCCCACATGGTGACTTGCTACATCTCGGGGTGGTGGTGGCGGGGCGGCCGTGGGTCTGATGGTTTAGTTGTGGTTGAAGTATTTTGGAAATAACTAAGATACTGGTTTTAATTGACAGTCTTTGCTACTTATCCTATTCATACTTATCACAGAGGTTCTTGGACAAAGAAATAAAGATTTGGGTGAAAACAAGAATGTCCTTCATTTAAAGAAAAAATGTGTAAGCCCCGGAGATGTATGTGCATGTGCTGGGCAGCCCCCAGCAGTGCTCACCTGGGGCCTCGTGAGCTCCTCAGTCCTGCGGGGAGGCCCTGACCGAGGGTGGATGTGGTCTGTTCCAGGGAGAAGTGGGGGTCCCGACATACCCTCTGCTGAGTGACTTATTTCCTATTAAAAAGTGTTAGCATCTGGATCAAAGAATGTGAGCATTGGTCTCACTGCTGGAAAGTGGGCCTTGCCACTCTGGCTCTCTTGGCGAGCCAGCCACCAGGGCCAGGCCTGAACACGGCCGAGCCTCCATGAGAGCTGAAGCCAAAACATCAGGTCAGGAGCTGACCCAGTGGGATGGGACCTGAGCTGGCTTCCTCCCTCATGCTGAAAGTTACCTTTCCTGCCCTGCACAGGAGAAAAGGGCAAGAGATTGCAGAAGTGGCCGCAGTGTGCCAGGGAGGGCGTCCAGGGCAGGTGTGGCCCCACCAACTGTGCGAGAGTTGGGCTCGGCCAGTGCAGGGAGGGTGGCGTTGCTTGTGTCCACCTTGAGGCTGGCTTTGCTGGTCACAGCCTGGCGCCTCTGCTCTGCCAGGCCTCTGCCTTCTTACCGGGTGGGCAGGTACAGCTGATGCCTCGCCCAGCACAGTGCTGCCCGGGCCTCAGGGCAGCCTGGGAGGAGGAGGGTCTTGGGGTTTGGGGAGGCTTGGAAGGTGCTCAGCAGCAACAGATGGCAGGGCCAGGCGTCAGCACGAGCAGGCAGGAAGGACGTGGCTGTGCCATCCCCATGATTTGCATGAGGCCCATGGGAAGGGGCCGCAGAGCAGGGGGCGGTGGCTTCAGGGGGTTGTTGCAGGGGCCACAGGGCTTTACTGGAGGGATACGGGATTTACAGAAATCTCCACAGCTGTCCACCCCATCTCAGGGCTGATTCAGAGCGAAACACCAGTCTGTTTGTTCCCCTTCAAGTTACAACTGGTAGCGCCTTGAAGGGTCTTGGGATCCATGCTGGTTCTCAGGTGGATCTTCTAATCCTGGATCCACTTCGCTTCCGTGTTCTCCCCTCCAACACGGTCTTCACATGAGAATTGGGACCAAGCCACCCCAGTCCCCACCAGCCCTCAGCCCCCAGGCAGCACCAACTTCCAGGCACCTTGTTGGCTTGCACTGAGGGTTTTCTCATGCAGTCTAGGGAAGTGGTCCTCACTGCCAGCCCCCTAATTGGTGGCATCTCTGCCCTGCCAGCTGGGTACTGACTCATTTGCCTTTGGCATCTCAGGGCCTCCCACACCTTCCAGAGGTTTTCACAGGGAGGAGGAGTGTGGGGACACTTCTGCTCATCCCTGAGACTAGGGGACCAAAGGACCTAAGACTCCAGTGACGTGAGTCTGCAGTGACGCAGCATTTTCCAGAAACCAAGCCAGTCACACCAAACTCTGGGCCCTAGCAGTGCTCAGCCTGGAAAGGAGGGTCTGGGGTGGAGGGGGATGGGCAGCAGGTGGGGGCAGCAAGATTTTATCCCCTAGCATGTGTACAATCTGAGACATGTCGACAAATTACAAACCAGTAAAGCAGATGAGATGGAATAGCAGGCTGAGGCCAAGCAGGGGAGAATACCAGTGAACCAGACATCAGTCAGACTTCAGGCTGGAGACTCCTGGTGGCCCCGGGGAAGAGGGAGACATCCTCAGTCCTCATCCAACCCATCTCAGGGTCTCCTCAGATGCACTGACATGTAAATACCAGTTTCTTATCTTGATCTTGAGTTTCAGGAGAAGTGTAGAGCCCCCATTCCTCCCCGGAAGAGACCCTTCAGGCTTCTAGCATCCCAGCGCCCCCCGCCCCCCAGTTACCCCTCTGTAACTGTTGACCCCTGGGGGCCTGAACCACCCCTGCTGGCCAGCGCACCATGCCCTGCAGAGTAGTGGGAAGGGTCTGGACCAGGGTGGATGGCCGTGCTCTGTCTCCTGCAGATCTGTGGCCCCACCTTGATGTTCCTTCCATCTCAGCACCTTTGAGGCCAAGCAGATCCCAGTGGGGCTGGGGGTGCAGGTCAGCCCCCCTTCCTGAGGCCATCAGGGACACCACTCCCCCCTGCAGCTTGGGAGTCGTGGCTACTACCCTCCATCCCAGTGAACCCAGAAGGCGGGGGCTTGGAATCTTGCTGTGGCCACACACCTGGCCGGGTGCCCAGCTTGAGCCCCTTGCCCCTGCCAACTGTCCCTAGGTTTCCCAGACATGGGGGCACTTATGCATCTCCTCCCATTCCCCTTGATAAAGAACAGAGAGCTGGGGGGCACTCAGGAAGGACCTTATTCCTGAAAAATTCTGGTGAACAGGGAGGAGGAGGAGGAGGAGGAGGGAGGAGAAAGGAAGGGGAGGTGGGTGGACGCTGTCCAGGGTCTCTGCACACCCAGGGTGGGTCCTGGACTAAGACCTCCTTCCCAGGTAAAAGCGGGCCATGTGCTTATACCTGCTGCCCGCTCCCAGAGTCCCCGGCCCCTCAACGCCCTCCCTGCCCACCCCACGTAGCCAAACCTCCCCCTCTCCCTGCCCTGGAGGGACTCCGAGGCACTAGCAAGGTTTGTGGGGTGAGGGGGATGTGGCAGGGAGGTAGGGGCCGAGCAGTGGGTATTGTAAGGTGAGTGCAGAGAAAAAGAGAGTGAGCAGGGTAGTCAGGCAAGAAAAGGAAATTTATTGAGGGAAAAGAGAAGGTGACTGGCTCTTAAGGAGAACCAGCGTTCTCCATTTCTGACGGAGTCCTACTTATACCCCACCAATGAAAAATTCTCTGAAGGGATGGTCATGTACCTGGAGGTCTGGAATCTGGTGATCTCGCAGCTTTGAGAAGATAGGCGCCAGTGAGATAACAGGATGCCGTTTGGGCAATTTGGCCAGTCTCATGGATCACTGTGATTTATTCTTTGTTTGCAAGGTCGACATAACGAGCCATCTTATCAGTGAGACCCCGTGTGGGCCCTATCAGGTGTCCTCCTGTGCCTGTGTCTCTATGAGGACAGTGCAGGGTTGGGGTGGGGTCTCTGTTTCCTGGGGACCCCCGCCCTCCATGCCTACCAGCTCCTCAGAACCCTCGCTGAGGCCTTGCATCCAGGGTGCGTGGGTCTTGCCTCCTGGAGCTGGGCTTCAGGCACAGACCCCTCAGAGGGGGATCCGGACCCCTCAGCCGGGTTCAGGACCTGCCCAGGAGACGCCAGCTGGCACCCCAACTTCACTGTCAGCTCAGGCAGCCCTCCCACATCCCTTACAGGTGGGCACGTGGGCTTACATTACTCCTTCAGCTCCTCCCCCCTCCCTGTAATCATTCATGCACCAGGACCACCTCCTGGCCACGTCTCCTGGGCTTCAGCTGCCCACGGCTCAGCCTGGCATATCATGGGGCACACACGGTCCATCGTAGCGCTGCCCATCTGCTGCAGCTTGGGGAGGGCACAGGATGAGGAGAGGAGTGGGGAACATTGGGAGACCAAGGGCAGAAATGGAGGTTCCCCATCCCCCATCAGGCCCCAGACCTGGCCTTGACTTGTCGTGGCCCTGGGGAAGAATCTTGGCATGGGGCAGTCAACTCTGATGCCCAGGCAGCCTCGGTATTTCACACTGACACACAGTTTTGGGTTGAGACCAGGCTCTGGGCTTTCAATCACACTGCGGGGTGCCCCAGGCCATGAAGGGCAAAGGGGGTGGACCCATTGAGCTGAGGATGGGTGCTCCTGGCTCCTGTGGGTCCCGCGTGGCCTGGTTCGTCAGCTGTGAAGTGAGAATAAACAGAATTTTGTAAAAAAAAAAAAAAAAAAAAGATGACCCAATGGTGAGCTCGCTGAGGGGCCCTCCTGGGGGGCCAGGGAATTTGCACATGGAGGAAGGGCAGAGGAGGTGGACTGGAGTTCCTGGGCCACCGAACACCCAGCTGCCTCCTGGCTCTGATCCCGCTCAGCACTCAGGCCCGCCAGGCCTCCGTCTCCACAGCTCCGGGAGGGGAACGGTGGCAGGACAGAGCCATCCAGCCTGGGGGCCCGCCCTGTGCAGCTCAGGGGATGGGGCTCTCCTCGCTTGGCCCCAGGAGAACCCCCCACCCCACCCCCTGCATAGGGTTGGGCCCTCGGCCAGCCTGGGAAAGGCAGGAGTCTGGTGCTCTTGGCTGCTGGCCGTTGGCAACCTCTCGGTCTTCCTGCTCAGAGCGTCATCCGTCTGGAATTCCAATGGAAAAACCTGCTCCTGCAGGTGGCCCCGGGGCTCTCATATTCCCAGTTTGGTGGTCTGTGGATGTATAGAGCCCAGGCTAGACTCTAGCCATCCCCACCCCCTATGTGGGGTGGGGGCTCCCACCTTCTGCTGGCTGAGCTCCCTCCTCTCTCTTGCCTGGTGGGTATGTAAGTGGAGGTGCCTGTGAGCTAAGGGTTTTCTCCAGGCTGGAAAGGAACCCCAGCATCCTGCCCCCAAGCCTGGCCCTTCAGGTGGGCGTGTTCAGGTGTGGAATCAGGTGAGAGTTCAGGTCTCTGCCAACTGGCTGGGCCACCCTACCAGGGAGGGCCCCTGTCGCTGGTACTGCCCACCCCCCGAGCTCTATTTGAAAAGGATGGTCTACAAAAGCAGAGAGAACTCCCTGGGCAGGTAAACAGCGGTGTCTACTGGTTGTAGGTGCAATCCAATTCCCAAAGAATGAGTTCCTGAAAAAATTAGGGGTAGCAGAAACTTGGCCTGTGTGTGTTTCTTTGTTGATGAGAAATTTACACCAAGTGCGGCAGTCTCGGGCGTGTAGCCCGGTGACTCTGAGCACTGTGTGTGCTGATGCGAGAGCTGGGCTCTCTTTGCCTCTCACCCCTGGGGACCCAAGGAAGATGGGAGGGAGGGACTCCCAGCACAAGTTTGTGGACTGGGACAGGCCACTCTCCTGTCTGAAAAAGCCCGCGGGGTCAGCAACCAAATCCTGGCCAAGGTTGAGCCTCTTGGAAACTGTCCGGCCTGCGGGGCAGGAATGTGCCTGCACCTGGTAAATCCATCACCAGAGCCTCCACCACTAGGCTCCTGGATGCCCCTGCCTCCTGCGAGCTTGGCTGTGAACTCGGCTGTGAACTCATCCGCCCCTGGTTCCTTCCCCCCTCCACCATCTCCAGGAGGACAGACGACAGAATATGAGAGGGCAGCAGGTCCCTCGTAGAGGGACATAGTTTGTCCACTCATACATTCATTCATTCATTCCCCAGTGGGTGCCGGCCACCACTGTCCTAGTCACAGACCCCACAGCCTGCCTGATCACTGTCCCCACTCCTTGTTTTCGCTATAGAAACTAAGGGGAGTGGGGTGGGAAAACTCAGGGAAGAGGGTGCAGGAGCTGAGGATGTGATGGGGAGACATGCCCATAGGCCTGGCACTGATGCAGTTGGGCACCTAGTCCCCATGGCCCTGTGCCCAAGGTCTTCCAGAGGAGCTTCACGTACCAACCCTAGCAAAGACCTCCCCATCCAGCCTGTACCCTATTAACCCAGATTCACGGCAGCCCTGCTGGAACAAAATCCATATTCACAAAACATTCCATTGGAGCACAGTTAGTGTCTCACAGAGGGATCCCGGCAATCTATGAAAAGAAATTCATTCCCCCAATGCAGGGTGCGGGCTGGCAGTGGCCCTGGGCAGTGGTCAGGGACCCAAGTGAGTGCAGTGGTGCTTTGTAAGCTGTCAGGAGCATTGTGGCCAGCACTGAGCCTGGCCTTGGCGTCTTGGCTCCTCATCTGCAAGTCTGGAGGTTGGGTGGCTGGCATTTAAATGCCGAGACCTCATCCATCACCCTGGGTGACCTTCAGCCTGAATGCTCATCCATCAGATAGTCGACAGCCTGCTCATCCCCACTGCTAACCACCACGGCCCTGGAGGCCTGGGCTGGACTCAGACAGCAGGTCCTCTTAGCCCCTGACATCCTGTGCTGTTGCAGAGGAGCACCCGCTGCACCTCCCATCCTCCCTACTCACTTACCATCCCGTCCTCCTCCTCTCTTCCCCCATCCCTCCCTTTCCTCCTCCCTCCCTCCTCCCTTTTCCACACTCCCTACTGGCCCCTCTGCCCAGCAAGGCGGTGGCCCCAGGTGAGACCTCCACCTGGTTTCAGCAGCTCAGTTTGGGTCTGATGCTTGTGGAGTGGACAGGGACACTGTCACCATTTTCTGGAGTGGTGGCCCATGTCCCGCTCCCTCCCTCCCCAGTTGCATGTAAAGCCTGGTGGTCTCCTGCTCAGGAGGAGCAGAGGCTGTCATCCAGGACGTCCAGTACAGACTGTTGGGTCACTGGGGACCCTGACAATGCGGGAAGGATGCCTGAGCAGAGGCCCAGGCCCAGTGGCACCTGTGGGGGCCTGAGATTCTGGGGCAGGCAGGGAAGGGACAGGAGGCAGGCGGGGAGCAGCCCACCCCAGGGAGGGCTCTGTAGGACAAGGCCCCTCACCACAGGCCCCAGGGTTTATCAGGCCCCAACTGTGGTTGGGGTGTGTGGGGGTTAAGGTCAGAGGGCCCCAGCGCCCAGGGGTGAACATCCCTTTGGGGCTTCCCTGGCTCTGTTCCCTATGACCTGCTCCCATGGCATCCACACTGCCTCCCATGGTGTCCACACTGCCAGATCTCCAGCAAAGCCCTGTGGTCTTAAGCTCCAGAAAACACAAGTCAATTTGCAGAGCGAACCCCGGGTTCAAAGCCCTCCTCCCTGCCTTTGAACTGTTGGGAAATACTCGGCCCTTGGAGAAGCCCCAGCCTCCCAGCAGGATGTGAGGCCTGTGGATGTGCCTGGTCAGTGTCTTCCTGGGGACAGGGGACAGGAGACCTGGTCATGGCCTTCCCCAGGTTGTGGGGATGTGGGGTAGTGACCTGTCCAGTGCCTTTCTGGGGACATGGGAAACTGGTCATAAGGGTTCAGACGACCCATAGAACCAAGACGATCCACAGTGAAGGTGGCCATGATGATGTCCCCTTCTCCTGAGGGGTCCTGCTGCCTGCCCCTCCCTCGGTACGTGTTACCAGGTGGGGACACTCCAGGTTCCTGGGACAGAGCTGGAGGTAAGGAAGCCTGGACTCACCCCTGTTGGGAGCCAAGGTGATACGGATGGGAAGGAGGGTGCCCCTTCCCCCCACCAGCCTGCCACCACCCATCGAGCAAGGCCTAGGGCCCCAGCCCTGCAGATGCGTGACTCTGAGAGACGGTCACCATCACAGGGCCACCTGTTTCTAATCCGAGTTTACCCAGAACAGCTGCTCTTTTGTCATAAAACGGTGCCTGCCCAGAGCGAGGGCAGGGTGGGCAGGATGAAACCAAGAGGCCAGGAGCCCTCACGCAGGGCGACTGGAGGGGCACCAGACGCATGGCCACACGGGTGGTCACAGTGGCCCTGTTCACTTAGGGAAAAGGTGGAAGTACCTCAAATGCCCACAACCAACACGTGTTCATCCACGGGGGCACATTCAGCTCTGCCCACGCTACAAAAGGGCGTCTGTTCCCGGAACATGGTGGGTGGGGCTCCTCCAGGCACTTAAAGGTCTTCCAGTAAAAACTGAGATTTCTGGGAAAGAAGGAATTCTGCCCCAAGGCTGCAGTGTCTTCTGCCTGAGTTTCCAGCCCGCAGGCCTGCTGCCCCACCTGCCAATGGATCCCAGACATGCCAGTCCCTTAATCACTATGCCTATTCCTTCAAAGAACGTTTTAATATTTATACATCTGTCTTATTGGTTGATTTCTTTGGAGCTTCCTGCCTGACAGGACAGGGGAGCCTGGCGGGCTCTACAGTCCAATGGGGTCACAAAGAGTCAGACACAACTGTGCACGCACACCTGGCCTGACAGATGCCTGGAGACTGAATTGTGATGTTGGTTACATGACTCTGTCCTTTCACTGAAAATCATTACTTGTACTTTCAGTGGGTGAGTTTTATGGTGTGAAACTGCCCCAATAAAGCTGTAGCATTTGAACAGGAGCCCTGACCTGCTATTCTAGAGCCCTATTCTAGCCACACACAAGCTCGCCCTGGTTGGCCCCTCACCCCAGGGCTCTCTGCTGTCCGGCTTGCCAAGGGCCAGGCACCATGCCTGATGGGCGGATGACTGTGGGTCTTGAGCCAGACTAAGCCTCCATAAATCACCGGTCCCTGACTGGTGGGTCCTGGGGGCCTGTGGTGAGGGGAGAGGGAGGGGCTGTGGGCGGTGGATCCAGAGAGGTCGGCCAAGATGTAGTAGGCCAGGAGTCTCCACGTGGCTGTGTGAGTGAGTACACAGGCATGAGAGCCTGCTGGACATTTTTAAGCACTCTGAAACACTCAGGCTGTTATCATGAGGCTCCCCAGAGGCTGGCAGGATGGTGGGGGGCACTTCTAAGTGGGAGGTGGGAAGACAGCTCCCGCAGCTGTCCCAGGCCTGGCAGTGGAAGCTTGGCCGGCCCACCCAGGAGCGCTAATCAGGGTACTCAGGTCTTAAATTTGGGGCCAAAAATGTAAGTTCTTCAGCATCACGCCAAGAAATAGTGCAAAGAACACCTTCACATGTGCAGATGAATGGGGACTGCAGGGACACTTGGGTGGGGGAGGGTCTCTGTTTTCCAAGTTTGAGGCCTTCTGGGTAAATCCTGGAGTCAGGATTCAGGAAGCAGAGACCTGGGGTCTTGATCAAGGTGAAAACTTTGGGCTGTTTTCTTCCCAAAACATTGGGGGTCCCAAGTGGGGCCCCTCACACTCCATACTTAGGGGCCAGATCTCCTCCTGCCCACACATTAGGGTCCAGCCAAGGCCTTGAGTCTGGTGTGCGTGCAGCCTTGGCTGGGGCCCAGGTGTGGGATGTGAATTAGGGGCATGTGTGGAGTGAACTGGTTGCCAGAGAGTGGGATAGGGGTTGGGGTAGGTCCAAAACCTTTCCCCGTGGGTTTGGCTCTCTGTGGGCAGGGCCTGATGGTCTTGGTGTCCACAGGAGGTCCAACCGGGATGCTGTACACAGGAGGCATGAGATTAAACCCCTATGTGCCTTGTATATGATCCACCCCCCACCGTCCCCCCAAGGTCTGGGGAGGGAGAGGGAGGTGAGCTGCAAATAGGAGAGTAATTCTGGCTCATGGTTTCAGTTTGGGCTCCAAGTTCCTGCCCTGGAGTGCTGTCCCAGCCGCCCGTCCTCCCTGAGCAGGTTGAGACCGGTGGCTCCCCGCCTCAGTCGCCCCAGCGTCTCAGGCCCCACAGCCAGGGCCTGGCTCAGGCCAGACGGCACCCGTCCACCATGTCAGGAAGGCCGAACGGCCAGACGTGTCCCCTCCCCGGTCAGGCAGACGGGCTCCTCCAAGTGCAGGAGGTCGTCCTGGGGGTCCTGCCTCCCTTGACAGCCCACCCACACTGCTGCGGCAGACAAGGCTCAGGGAGCTCGGCGTTTATTGTTCCAGGTGCTGAAGCTGTGAGGGATGGAACCGCATGGCAGTTGGGAGGAACGGGTGCCACTGCGGCCGCGCTCGTGCCAGGAGGGGCGTCCCAGGCAGGCAGCTCGTGTGGGGACATGGTGTCACCTGCCACAGTGTAGCTGGTCCCACGTCAGGTACGCACTCAGGTCTGCAGGGGGCCGCTGAAGACTCCACTCACCACGGTCTTCAGGAGCTGGCCCTGGGCCCGAGCCTCCTGCAGACCCTCACAGATGGACAGGGCAGGGGGCACTTCTGGGCGTTCTGAGGAAAGTGGCTGCGCTGATGGAGCTGAAGTGAGTGAGGGGTGAGGGAGAGCCCGGAGCTTTCTGGAAGAGGACTGGGGGAGGGCGGCAGACAGTGGGGAGGGTGGTCCAGGAAGGAACTGGGCTCCGGGGGGCCACTCCCCACGGCCTACCCCCAGGGCCCACAGGGAGGCTGGGGCTGCTCAGACGCAGAGACTCCCACGGGCCGCCTGGGACAGCGCGATGGTCTCAGTGGCCTGCTGGCTGCTGGAGGACACGGAGCGACCCGAGCCGCGCTGGCAGCGGGTGTGGCCCTGCGGGAGGCTGCGGACACCCACAGGCCCACCGGTGCCCCTGCTGTGGAGCGAGCGTTGGCGGTAGTCACGATAGTTCTTGGTGAGCAGCGTGTAGAGGAAGGGGTTCACACAGCTGTTGCCATAGGTGAGGCAGGTGGTCAGGTAGTTGACAATGCGGGCAGAGCGGGGAGCGAGCGGTGGGGCCCCGCGGTACTGGGCAAGGAGCTGCCACAGCCAGAAGGGCAGGAAGCAGGCCCAGTAGAGCAGCACGATGCCCAGGATGAGATAGAGCACCCTGGGGTTGGGCAGCCGCCGCGTCTGCGTGAAGGAGGCCCGCTGCGACAGCCAGTAGGCCCGGGCCAGGCGGACATAGAGCAGCCCGATGACCACGCCAGGCCCCACGATGCTGGTCCCGAAGAGCAGCGTCAGATAGGCGCGGTGGGTGCGCTGGCCCCAGGCTGGCAGGCAGAGGCTCTTGTGGCCCCTGCGGACCAGCCGGATGGCCAGCATCATGGGCAGTGCCAGCAGCAGTGCCAGCAGCCACGTGCCCAGCGCCAGGACCTTGCGGTAGCCCTTGGAACGCTGCACCATGTCCAGCGGCCTCACCACGGCGGCGTAGCGCTCCCTGCTCATGAGGGTCAGGGTGAAGATGCTGGCGTGCATGGTCAGGAAGTCCAGGCTGAAGAGGATGCGGCAGCCCACGTCGCCGAAGTTCCACCTCTTGGTGACGTAGGTAGCTACAATGAAGGGGATGCTGAGCAGGTAGAGGAGGTCCGCCAGCGCCAGGTTGATGACGTAGACGTACATGGAGGCCGAAGCGTGCAGGAAGCGGCACATGACCGTCAGCGTGTACACATTGCCTGCCATGCCCACTACGCCCATGGCCGAGAGCACCACCCCGATGGTGCCCGTGGCCACCAGGTCCTCCAGGGAGTTGGGCTCCGTTGGGCTGGCCAACGAGCTGTTGAAGGACGCATTGGGGGCACCAGGCAGCTCGGGCATGGCGCTGCCCATCGTAGCCGGCACCGGGAACCTGCTCGATGGCTCTGGGCTCAGTGCCATCTCTGCCACCTCACACTGGGCTTGGGGCTGGGGCCGGCTGCTCCTTTAGGCAGAGAGGGGGCATCTGTGGGTAACAAGCTTGTCCTGCGGGAGAGGATGCTCATTAAAGATGCAGGTCAGGCACCCCTTCCCACTCCCAAGAGGCCATAAGAGGCCACAGTTCCCACCGGGCTGGGGAGGCCTGCAGAGGGACAGGGCTCACCAACTGTGACGCCCCTTTGGGGACTCTCCGGTGCAGAACTCTAACACTCTGCCTCAGTTCCCCAGCTATCCAGGGAGACCAGAGAACCACCCAGACCAGTTGCCCCCATGCATGCCCCAGTAGCACTCCCACCCTTGACCACAATGCAAGTTCAAAGGCCTCTCAGCTGGCTGGCCTTTCCTGAAAATCAGGGCACAGCAGGCATAATCCAGGATGGTTCACTCCTGGATGAACCAGGAGTCCTCACTAGGCCTCTTCACTTCCTCATCCGTGAAGGGCAGAGAAGCCGGGCTGACCCCTGTGTCTTCCTCCCCATTTAGTTCTCCTGCATGTTTTTAAAAAAGTACATTTTGTTCAGATTGCAAAAGTAATATCTGCCAACTTTAAATTTCAAATAGGAAAATATGTTAGATAAAGAGGGGAAAGCCCTCATAATCTTCCTTTATTCACATGGGGGAAATAAACCTGACTCCTATCTCCCACCACACAAGAAAACAATTCAAGGTGGACTGTGTACCCGTATGTAATAGATTAAATCAATTAATTAATCAAGCTCTGGAAGAAATGTAGGAGAATATCTGCACTACCGTGGGTAAAGAAAAATTTCTCAAAAAAAAAAAAAAAAGAGCATAAAGTGCTTGTAGTAAAAGACCCACCAATTGGATTTCATGAAAATTAAGAACTTCACTGAGAGAGTAAAAGATGTAAACCATGGACTGGGAAAGATAATCCGAAGACACATATCAGACAAAGAACTAGTAATCAAAATACGTGAAAGAACTACAAATCAATAAAGACCAATGACTCAACTGAAAGAAAAAAAAAGACAAAATTTGAACAGGAAATTCATAAAACTGCTGGGAGGACATGAAGGAAATGAACTCCTGAACTGCTAGTGGAGGACGAGAGCAGTGCAGCCGCCTGTGGCAAACACTGGCACCCTCGGTAAAGTTGGACACGCGTCTGTCCTCTCATCCAGCAGTTCTACTCTTAGGTTTATGCCAAGAAAAATAAGTGCAAATGGCTGCAAAAAGCAAGAGTGAGAACGTTCATAGCAGTCAGAATCTGGAAACCACCCAAACATCCATGAATGGTAGTGTGGATAAAGAAACTGTGACACACCCCCCCCCCATAAAAATGCTCCAAGGCGATGAAGAAAATGAAATTATTGAACAGCCAACAACTTGATGAAACTCAAATATGCTCAGTTGAGTTGGGGGGTTGGGGAAGAAACGAAGCACACAGGAAGAGTACACACTGTAATTCCCTTTCCCTGAAGCTGGGGAAAAGGCAACATCTCTACCAGTGGTTGAAGAGGGTGCCAACTGGTAGGGGGCACCAGAGAGCACTCCAGGGAATGGACTTTTGCTATGTCCTCATGTGGCGCTGGTTACACAGGTGTCCTGTGGCTCAGATAGTAAAGAATCCGCCTGCAATGCGGGAGACCTGAGTTTGATCCGTGGGTTGGGAAGATCCTCTGGAGGAGGGCATTTTCCTCCACTCCAGTATTCTCCCCATGGACAGGGGAGTCTGGCGGGCTATGCAGTCCATGGGGACCCCAGGAGTCAGACAGGACTGAGCGACTAAGCACAGACATGTAAAAACTCCTGGAGTTGCATACCCATGACCCGTGCTTACTGTTGAAAATTACCCTCATAAGAAAAAAAAAAAAAAAAAAAGCTAAATCTTGAATACTTGAATGAGAGGAGAGGCCCCTTTATCTCCCGATCTCCCCACATCCAGGGATAATGTGGCGGGATAAAACTGGCTCCCGGTTTTTTCCCTCTACAGGTACAGCGTTCGCACTAACATGGATAAACTCGGGTTGTCCAACCGGCGTGGCGTGGTCTGAGCCTTCGGTGCAGATGGGCAACCTGGGTGCAGAGACGCTGTCCTAGGCCCCCTGCCCGTGGGACCTGGCCCAGCGTCGGGCCTGGCGAGGGGAGCTGGGGTCCTTCCTACCGGCTCGAGGCGCCGTCCACGGCCGCAGTCCCCAGTGGTCGGGGTTCCAGAGCCCTCCCGCAGGGGCTGCCGCGAACCTGGCGGAGGACCTCCCAGGAGGGACGCGAAACAGCCGCCGAGCCCACCGCGTACACCTCAACGCTCGCTCGCCACCCTCCGAAGCGCCGCGCATCTCCCCAGGGGGCGCTGGGAGGGCTTTGTGGCCGAGAGATCCTGCCGGGGACGGCGCGGGCCGGCGGGGAGGGCGCCCCGCGCCCCGGGTCCCTGCCCCTGCTCCCGCCCCGCACCCTCGCAGTGCCTACGCCCACCTCCGTCACCGGGCAGTCAGGTGTGGTCGCCGAGCCCCCCGGGGTCGTGCTCTGGACTGGCGCTTCGTCGCCAAGCGTCTCCAAACGCTCAGCGCGGCACGGAAACCTTTCCGAGGGCTCTGCCCGGTAGAGGCGCGCAGAGGACGTGGGGGCTTCCAGGGGCGCGTGGTGGAGGGGAGCCCGCCCGCCGGTCTCGCCCGGAGAGCCGCGCTCCGCGCCCAGGCCCCTGTCGTCGCCGCCACCTGCCCGACTGCCAGCTGGGAATGCGCGGCGGCCCAGCGCCCGGCCCGGATATTAATAACCCGGGGGAGGGGGGCGGCTGGAGAGGGGGCGAGGATGCGCTGCGGTGGGGGGAGCCACGGAGGCCCGGGGAAGGGAGGGCAGCAGGGGCGGTAGCGGGGGGGTGGCAAAGCGAGAGGGCAGATCACGGTCGCAGCTGGGACCCCAGACGCATACGTGGGGTGAAGTTCAGTCCAGCCTGGTTGGCCCCACCGCGGAGCGTCTCTGCTTCCCTTCGCCCTCAGCACTCCACCACCCCTCAGTTTCTCGGACACTGAGCCTGGGACTCGGATTTAGATTGTCAGTCAAGCCCTGGACCCTCCCCTGCACCTGGTGGGGACGCACTGGGTGGAGGGTGGTTCTGAGAGACCCATGCGAGGCCAGGACCCAGTGTCATTAAAGACATTCATAATCTGCACTCGTCAGTATTTCCAAAACCTTTTATCAAGGCAAACCTTTTATAGTCCCCATTTGACAACTCCACATCCCACTCCCCCAGACCCTGACAACCACCATTCTCCTTTGGTCTCCATGGATTCCACTACTCTAAGGACCCCCTGTGAGTGGGACCATACATTTGTCCCTTAGCGTCTGGCTTCTTTAACTTGCCACGATGTCTTCAAGCTTCCTTCATGTTGTAGCAAGGGTCAGAGTTTCCATCCTTTTCAAGATTGAAGAGTATTCTGTGAAGACTGAAGAGTATCTTCTGATTGAAGATAAACCACTTTGTTTTTCCCTTCATCCCTGATGGATTCTTTTGGTGATGGTGGCTAGTGCTGCTATGAATATTTTGATTTATAATTTTCTGTTCCTTTTATGCATCATGGTCCTTTCTTTATTTCTTTGAAAAATCCTAACCGTCCTTAGTTGTCAGATCTTTTCCAGATGACTCCGTTTTCAGGGAGCACTGCTGTCCACTCCTCATTGACCCTCAGCCTGGAGGCTGCTGGTATGGGGGTGTGCCTGAGTCACCCCACTGCTACTCTCGGACAGGTGGACTCATAGGCAGGTCTTCTTCTCATCCTCCTGCCCTGTGGACAGGTGATTCAGGCTGGTCGGCCTCATGGTGTTCAGGCTCACCTGCTGCCTTTGGTCCAAGCACCCTGTGACCAAGGGCAAGCCCAGGTCACAGAGAGAAGCTTCCAGGAACACAGCCAGGGTTAGCTGCTGGGGTCACTGAGCAGCCTGGCTTGACATAGGCCCTCAGGGCTGCAGGCTGGGAAATATGGATGATCAAGGACAGCATCTGTTTAGGTGTTGGTCAGCTCCCTGCCCATCTCAGAGCAGCCTTGGTCTCATCTCCTGGTCATGATGTCCTGCAGAGACACAGGCCACACAGCCCATGGCCTCCTCTCTGTTTGCACCACGAGGGAAGGACAAACACCCATCCATCGTGCATGTCAGACAGACCCCATGGACGGCAGGGGAGGGGCTGGGCTCTCCTGAGTGTGAATGACAGGAGCCAATCGAAGGAGGGGGAAATATTGTGAAACCTGAAGGTGACAGTGGCTGATATGTCCTCTCAAGGGACGTCATCGGGGAGATTATCTGAAACTATTCCTCTATTGCACTGTGTCCTTAGCCTGGACCTGAGAGGACCTGAATGCCTGCAATGGTGGGGCTTGGGGCTTGAGGAGAGAGGGCCAGGATCCTGCAGGGAGCTGGTGCTGCTGTCCTCAGGTTAGTGGACTACATCTCTTAAGATCTACTGTGCTCTTTGCAAACTTAACTCTGCCTGTCTCTGATTCACTTTATGGACCATTAAATCATAATCATAAAGCTCCCACTTTCCACAAATGTGACTTTAAAGCTTTGCTCTGCATGTAATGGGGTTTCCCTGGTGGCTCAAATGGTAAGAAATTGTCCTGCAATGCAGGAGACCCAGGTTTGATCCCTGGGTAGGGAAGATGTCCTGGAGAAGGGAATGGCTACCCACTCCAGTATTCTTGCCTGGTGAATTCCCTGGACAGAGGAGCCTGGCGAGTTACAGTCTATGGGGTCACAAAGAGTTGCATGACTGAGCCTGTCTCTGATTCATTTTTATGGACCATTAAATCATAAATCATAATCATAAAGCTCCCACTTTCCCCAAATGTGACTTTAAAGCTTTGCTCTTCATATAATGTGTTCATTATATTTTGAAATGATCATTTTTCTGCAAGAACTCTTTTCCAACTGGATTACTAAATTAGGTGGAAAATGAGATGCCACAGGCTGAATCTGGCTTCATGGGGTCTCTTCACAGGTGCCCACCCAGCCTGACCACAGACTTGTCAGAGGCACGTCTTGTCACTGTCCTGTCCCCCCAGCCCCTAAGAAAAATGCCTTGGAAAGAGAAAGGGGAGGGAGTAGGACTGGGGGTGGAGGGAAAACAGGCCTCAATGCACCTGTAAGAGTCTAAGTCAGCTCCTTGCAGGAGAGCAAAGACTGGAAGGAGTCCAGAGTTGGGCAGACATGGCCCACATAGCCTCACCAGTCACTGACAGAGACTTTCTGAGGCCCAACGGGGGGCCCCTGCCCCAGAAGGAGGTCCCAGAAGGGACACACCTGCTTGGCCACCCCTCCCCCAGCCCAGGGCCCTTCTGCAGTCAGTAGCTAACTGTGTTTTCTAGGAGATTTTTCCCTTGATGCTGTTGCTAATGTTGTTACTTGATTTCAATTTCAGAAACAATTTCCCCAATCCTTGTCTCATATACTCAAGATCTGAGACCCAGCTGGAGGAATGAGTATTGCAATCAAACCAATTAAAACCTGTCCAGGTCTCCAGCTGGAGGCGGGCCCCTATAGACTAGCAGAGAGCCTCCAGCTTCTGAGCAATCCATGTGACTGAAGTGCATGAGAGTTCAGAGAGGTCCCAACTGTAAATATCCGGGTTCAGGAAAGCTGGATGCTGGGAGAGGGAGGAGAAATGTCAAGTACACACAACACTGTCTCTCTCATTATTGACATTGGGGCCCCTGGAGGAGCCCTGTGGCCCTTTTGCCTAGAGGAGAGGTGCTGCAGGTCCAACGCTGCTGCCTCCCAGGTCCCAGCGGGCCATACAGGCTGGGTAGCCTGTGGAAAAGGGCCCCAATTCAGAATCCATGAAACTGTGTATTCTGAGTGAAAAGGCTGGAGGAAGAGGCCCCAAGAGCCCTTCTGGGGATGGCAAAGTGGGAGTTGGTGCAGGAGATGGGGTAGAAACCCCAGGGCCTCCAGTTCTGTCCTGAAAGCAGGACAGCCAAGGCCACGTCCTCACATTCTCCATGGGCTCTAACTCCTGATTCTGTCCAGGTAGCAGAGTACAGAGGCACCGCTCCCCTCAGCATTGCCATCACACTTCTTCCTGCTTCCTTGGGAAATCAGAAGGTCAGGGACCCACCTTCTGAGGCCCTTTAGCCGCACCCCTGAAAACAGCAGTGGAGTGGGGTGCCTGGGCCTCTAAACTAATGGAGGTACCTCTGCTGCAGCCAGAATCCAAGATAGGGGGTCCCTGTTCCTACAGGTCTCTCCTGGAGTATTTAAGTGCACATTCAGATAGACTTTAGGTTTAAAAGTCTCCAGGACCATCATCACCATCAACTTTACCACCACCTCCATCACCATCAGCAGCAGCAGCAGCACCACGATCAGCAGTGGCAGTATTTTTACCTTCACTCAGTACATAACACACACCTGGGTGCCTCCGTCTAGCTCAAGTGATGGTATTTTTCCATATTTGCTTCCAATGGTTGTTTAAGGAAATTATGCATCCCCAGCCCTCCAAGTTCCCATTCTCCTCTCTCCCCAGAGGCACCGCTGTCCTGACTTTGTGGTGACTCCCAGACTTTGTTTTTGATCATGTCTTTTCCATGTGCAATTCATAATGTGCTTTAACATTTTTGTAAATGGAACATACTGTACCTATCTTTTTGCACTTTTATTTTTTCTCTTAACCTGACAGATATGAGCTCACTCGCCCTCTGAAAGGCTCTGTGGTGCTCCACGCCACACACATCAACTAATCTGGCCTTTCCTAGGGCTAGATGTTGACCAGAGTCAGGCAGAGAGCCCTGGACCAGATACGGAAATGGCCAAGGACATCTGGACACCAGCTGCCTCAGTGTGGATCTGGGTGCCTTCCCTGGGCAGCTGCATGGCCTCAGGGGAACTACCATCTCTCTGTGTCTCAGTTTCCTCATCTGTAAAATGTGACTAAAAGTAGACCTTATCTCATCCGAGTGTTGAGAGATTTAAAGGAGTTTATGCTTGTTAGTGCTGGTGGCTCTCAGTAACCACTGGTGGTCAAGACAAGGATGGCGATGAAGATGAAGGTGACGCCACGGTCCCTGCCTTTAAGAAATGTTCGGTCTAGTGAGGAGAGGAGCCACGATCACCTTTCATGTGGCTTCCCAAGACAGAAAGGCAGCTGCATCTGGGCTGTGTTTGGCTCCTGGCTTAGTGAGGAGAAGAGACAGATATCGCCTCTAACCACAGAGGGGGGCTGGTCTGGAGGGGGTCCTGGAGGAGGGGGCTCTCTGTGCTGTGGGACTGCTAGGACGTGGCAGGGGGAAGTGATTCTCCTAAATCTTAGGGGTCCGTGCCAGGCACAAGGCTGAAGCCCCCAGAAGACAGAGATTAAAGCTGGAACAGGCCACAGTCTCAGCTCAAGCCAAGGAGTGGTCAAACGTCCCCTGGTGCAGTGAGGTCCTGGGTGCCTGGACATCTGCCCTGTGCTACTGTGGCCTGTGCAGGTCAGGGTGTGGCCCATCAGCAGCCATAGCACAAGGCCCAGAGGCCCCAAGACCTGGGTCTTCAGAGGGTCAGGCTGCAGGTGAGGGGGTGCATGCCTCCTTCATACCATGCTAGGGCCCCCACGGGAACAGGCCACATCTGGACCCCATGTCACCTCCTCAGGTACTAACAGTGACTGTAGCCCAGCCCTCAGCTGGTGAGGGGGTGCCTGAGGTTGGGGTAGGGAAGTCTCAGTCCGTAGTTGTCTTCCCTGCCTAACACAGATACTTCTAAAGAAGCCCCAGAAACGTTAGCAGATTTCTGTCTGTAGGTTGGGGCAGGGACCCCTTTCCTGAAAGCACGCGCTTCACCCATGTTGCCCCCAACACAGAAATCGTTGCTGTGGCAGGACAATTTGTGGAGACGCTTCGTCCTTCCTGCAGTGTTTCCACCAAGGGCCCAGGGTCTGGGCACTGGAGACCATGGACCACCACAGAAACAGAGGCTCCTGCAACACAAAGATGCCCCCAGGCCCCAGGGGCAGGGGTTGGCTTGGACTGGAGCAGGTCCCTCAGAGGTGGGAGGAGCCCCAGGCCTGGTTGTGGTCAGCAACATGGACACACATCTTGATCGTGTCCATCAAGCTCCTTCCCTGCACAGAATAGCAGGAGATCTGGCCAGTCCTGTCCTCCTGCTTCCCTCAGAAATACCAGAAGCTCTGGGATCATAGGTCCCCACCCCCACCTCACTTGATGGGCAGCTGCTCTCAGGGTGGTTTGGAAAAACCATGGCGTACATTGTACAACCCTCTCTGTGGCCCTTCCCAGGGCCGGGAATGCTGCCAGCCCTGCAGCAGATGTTTCTGGAAGGGGCCTGCTCCACAGACGGTGGGATGCCACATGCCCGTGCCCTCTCCCCTCCCTTTGGACCCCACCCTATCTGTCCTGTGTTTTTTCCAGTGCTCTTGGCCTAGTTCCTCATGGAGTCTCACACCAGGTCTGACCTTCTGGGGCCGGCGCACCATCGACTGATAAAGTACAGAATCCAGTTAAATTTGAATTGCTGATCAATGACAAATTACTTTTAATGCTGTTTGGGACACCTGACAGGAATATCCCTCCACAGACACCCAGGCTGTGAAAGCAATAAGCATAATTATTTGTGCTGCTGCTCTGGATTTGAGAGAAAATCACCATGTAATTGTATACAGTGGGAAGGCCAGAGTCTCCACTAAAGGCCAAAGTTGACTGTTGCTGTTTTAATGGAAAGAGTGGATTAATTCACATTGGAGCGGTATGAAGGGGCTGGGGGGATTGTTGGCACTGTTCTTCACAGGTCCTCCAAAAAGAGAACAGATAATTATTCCTACTCTGGGCCAATGTTCTACATATTTTACTTTTGATTTTTTTTTAATTGCAGTGAAATTCACATAACATAGTTAACTATTCAGTGGCTTGTAGTACTTTCACAATATTGTGCAGCTATTACCTCCATCTAGTTCCAGAATATTTTCATCACCTCAGAAGGAGACCCTATACCCACTAAGCAATTATTTCCTCCTCCCCCTTTCCCTCAGTCTCTGGCAACCATTCGTTGCTATTGTTTCCATGGATTTGCCTATTCTGAATATTTCACATAAGTGAAATTATACAATGCAAACTCTTTTGTGGCAACTCCATTCACTTATCACACTTTTCAAGATTTATCCATGTTGCAGCATCAGAACGTTACTCCTTTTCGTTTTTGCTTTAGTCACTTCAGTCCTGTCCTACTCTTTTGCAACCCTGTGGACTGTAGCCCTCCAGGTTCTTCTGTCCATGGGATTTCCCAGGCAAGAATGCTGGAGTGGGTAGCCATTTCCTTCTCTAGGGGATCTCCCCAACCCAGGGATCGAATCTGTGTCTCCTGCATTGGCAGGTGGATTCTTTACCACTCAGCCAACAGGGAAGCCTCATTCTTTTTATGGCTGAATAATAATACCCCACTGTATGGCTAGATCACAGTTTGTTTCTCCATTTGTCAGTCGATGAACTTTTGGGTTGTTTCCACCTTTTGGCTATTGTGAATAATGCTGTTATAAGCATGCGGGTATATGTTATTAAATTATTTGGGTATATACCTAGGAGTAGAATTGCTGGGTCATATGGAAATTATATGTTTAATTTTTTTTAGGATACACCTGATCTTATTTCATCTTCGCCATTACCTTGTGAATTGATGTTTTCCCCATTTTCAGATGAGAAGAGCTGAGGAACTAGCTGTAGCCTCTTGGCAAAGAGCTGGGACTCTTGCTTGGGCGCTATTTCAGGGCTGCCTCCTCCTGACCCCAGCATCACCGCAGTACTGCAAAGCAGCTGGGTCATTAAAAAAAAAGATAGCCTGCCTCAAACAAGGGTTTGCTGGAGCCATGAATAAATGGACTGTTTAACCTGGAGGGACAGAGAAAGGAGGGGGTGAAGGCAAGACCACACTCTTTATTTGGAAGAAGAGCCAGATGTGTGTTCAAATACAGACTCCAAGTCGATAAATGCCTACAGAGTTATGAGATCATGTTGAAATGAAGTGTTTTGAGTGACTGCTGCATCAATGCCTTCCCTCCATCTAATTAGCATCAGATGTCTTTAAGACCTGCCTGGAGATTCACATCTGAAAGATATGAGAGAAGAAGACTGTTCCCAAATGTCAATGAAAGGATCTTACTGCTATGTCAATACCTAACATAGCAGCAATTCCCCAACTCCCACACCTAGAGTGGGCCCTTAGACTGGCATCTTTCACTGAAAGGGACACAGCTCATCTTTGGATCACTGGAGGCTCTGCCAACCAGAAACTCCCAGCGGAGGATTGTGGAACCCTCTAGATTGGTTGTTTATAAGGAAAAGAAGTCGCCAATTAAGAGCTTCTTCCTAGCACTTGGACAAGACCTCCAAAGCTTCCTTCTCCTGTAAGTCTGTGCAAAGAATGGAGAGGCTGATGCACATGGTCCCCCATTTCCATCCCCCGTGTCATGAACATGATTAGCAAATTTTGTGCATGGTTCTACCTCTAGTTTTTTTGTTTGTTTGTTTTTAAATATCAGGGGCACAAATTTAGATTGACTAAAATCTGCATTTGATGACACAGTCTCATTGTTCAAAGTATGGCCCTTTGTTATTTTAAGCATGTGTGTATGTATTTGTTGTTTATAAATAATGTGATAAATACCTGTAAGCACTAGGAGCCAAAAAACTGACCAGAATCCTCATCTGGCCTGTGCTGCTCCCCTCTCTGTCCCCTGCTTCCAGGGGACTTAAATCTGTAAAGGTGACTTGACCGGGACACTTAGACAGTAAGGACTAGCTGAGGATGAATCAAGACAGGGCTTTGATGCACAACTCTTAATACTTTATTAAATTTTAAAAAACAAGAACTAAATTGTCAAACTGCATTAAAAGGCCAACATTTAAAACCGGGCCTTCTCTCACTACAGACCAGAATGTCCAGTGCTGCTGACAGGGTCCTGTGGAGACCCAGAGACCACCTGGTGACCCTGTCACCCAAGACTGAGAGTATGTATCCCACCCATGACATTTCTCTACAAGTCAAGGGCACGGCTCTGCACCCTGCTCTTCATGCCACATTCTACAGCAGTTGTTCACACCAGCACATCCTTGTCAGCTTCATGATCCTAACTCCATGATAGGTGGCTTCTCTCCTCAATACTGATATTTGTGTTGTTTCCTTGTTAGGCTGTGGTAGATCCCATTTCTTAACCTCTGGCCACTCACCATTCTTCCTCCCCAGGCCCAAGTCCCCATCCATTGCTAATGGCTACCCAGGCTGCTGTGGAGTGGTCAGTCCTTCTAGCCTCTGATGTTCTGGGGAAGCCAGGACATGGTGACCATGTGGGCCTCAGTCCCTCAGTTCTGGGACCCTGGGTTGAGGGGCTGGAAACGTGGCAGCTCTCCCAGGGCCGAGGCTCCCACAGCAGCCAGGTTCTCCCCAGGCTCTCTGGGCCCACTGGTGCTGGCATCCACTCCTTGGGAGGAGGACTGTGGCCTAGAGGCTGAGTCCCCCTCCTCAGACTTCCTCTTGGCCCAGGGTGAATAAGAAAGGATGGTGAATCCCCTCTTAAGCAGGGCTGAATCTGCAGGCACCAGCTCTTCAGTCTGCCCTGGAAGAGAGGATTCCAGAATGCTCAGCTTCCAGTGGTGCAGTTCCTGCTTCTGGGGTGCATCTTGGAGTCTCACCACCCACACCTCCTCAGGCTCCAGCAGCAGTTTCCAACACTGGCCTGGGGTCATTCGGACCCTTTTTGGCTTCATCTTCTGGAGGTAGACAGCATCATAGCAGCCCACTAGGGAGAGGATCTGCAGGTCCAGTAAATAGGCTTCAGCCTCAACAGGGTCCATGTCCTGGGTGGTGCCCAGCTCCAAAACCATGGGCTCTCCTGGAGGCAAGTCCACTTTGAAAAACCCCTCCCATGGAACAGAGGGGCTTGGCCAGTGGGAACAGGTAGGGATTCCCCCAAATCTCCAGGGAAGGCCCTGGGTCCAGTCAGCATCTTCAGCATCCAGGCCCAGGGGTGCCGCATCCTGAGGCTGCAGCTCAGTGGGCACAAAGTGATCATCTAGGTCCATGTCTTCTGACTCCACAGGGCCTGATGCCAGGGTGTCCAATCCCCAGCCCACAGACTCGCCCTGTGCAGGCTGCCATAGGCCCTGCGCCCAGTTTGGCCCCATCCCTGGGGATGACCCTTGCTCAGACTCTGTCTCTGAGTTATCCATAAGCTCAGGGTCCCAATCTCCATCTTCCCAGTCTTCTGACTCTAGCTGCTGCTTAAGGTCCAGAAAGGCAGCCTTGTAACAAGCAAAGCAGATCCTTAGCTGGCTGCCATGTTGAAGCTGATACATCCAGGATGCATGGAGATAGGACATGCCCTCTGCCCCATACCGCTTGCTGACTGGAGGGCACATGGCCAAGCTGCCTGCCTCCTGAGAGAGAGACAGCAGGAGCAGGACTAGCTGTGATCTTAGATGGTCTGGCCCACAGAAGGGGGCACAGAAGAGCAAGGGTCAAAGAGGAGGGGCAAGAGAACAGAGAAGAGAAAGTTAAGATCACCAGGAGAAGAATTTGGGGTGGGGGTGGATGAGCTGGGTCCCAATCCAACAGGGGCCTGTAGAGGTTGGGAGCGAAGAAACTCTGGAAATAACTTCTGCTGATGCCAGGGCTCGGTCCTCTGGGAGCTGCAAAAGAAAAGTAGTGAGGTTAGGGCGCCCCCAGCAGGCAGGAGGGAGCAAGTCACACAGGGAGGAGAATCGGACCACATCTGACAAAACCTGAGGGAACCTCTCAGGACCTGACAGAACCAGAAAGAATCACTCAGAATCTGAGGGTCCTGTCAGAATCTGACCAAATCTGACAGAACCCGAGAGAATCGGTCAGAACCTAAAGGAATCCGTCAGAACCTGACAAAATCTGACCGAATCTGACAAAACCTGAGGGAAACTTTCAGAACCTGAGAGAGTCTATTAGATCCTAAGGAAACCTATCAGAACCTAATAGAATCAGAGACAATCAATCAAAACCTTAGGGTCCTGTCAGAATCGCACCAAATCTGACAAAACCTGAGAGAACATGTCAGAACCTCAGAGAATCTGTCAGAATCAAAGGAAACCTGTCAGGACCTGACAAATAGAATTGATCAGACCCTGAGAGAATCTGTCAAAATCTGTCAGAAACTGAGGGAAACTGTGAGCACCTGAACAAATCTGACCAAATGTGACAGAACCTGACCAAGTCTGACAAAACCTATTGGAACCTGTGAGAATGTGTGAAAACCTGAGGGAGCCTGTCAGATCCTGACCAAATCTGACAAAACCTGCCTGAACCTGACAGAATCTGAGAGAATTGGTCAGAACCTGAGGGAATCTATCAGAACCTAAGGAAATCTGTCAAAACCCGACAGAGAGAATCAGTTCGAACCTGAGGGATCCTGTCAGACCTGACCAAATCTGACTGAATCTGACAGAACCTGAGAGAACCTGACAGAACCAGAGAACTGGTCAGAACGTGAGGGTCCTGGCAGATCTTACCAAATCTGACAGAACCTGCCAGAGACTAACAAAACCTGAAGGAAAGTGTTGGAACCTGAGAGAATGTCAGAACCTGAGGGAGCTGGTCAGAACCTGACCAAATCTGATAATACCTGTTAGAATCTGTGAGAACCTGAGGGAATCTGTCAGAACCTGAACAAATCTGACAAAACCTGACTGAACCTGACAGAATCTGAGAGAATTAGTCAGAACCTAAGGGATCCTGTCAGACCTGACCAAATCTGTCCAGTCTGACAGAACCTGAACAAATCTGACAGAACCTGATGGAACCTGACAGAACAAGAGAATCAGTCAGAACCTGAGGGTCCTGTCAGATCTCACCAAATCTGATAGAACCTGCCAGAGACTGACAAAACCTGAAAGAAAGTGTTGGAACCTGAGAGAATGTCAGAACCTGAGGGAACTGGTCAGAACCTGACCAAATCTGATAATACCTGTTAGAACCTGTGAGAATCTGTGAGAACTTGAGGGAATCTGTCAGAACCTGAACAAATCTGACAAAACCTGACTGAACCTGACTGAACCTGACAGAATCTGAGAGAATCAGTCAGAACCTGAGGGATCCTGTCAGACCTGACCAAATCTGTCCAATCTGACAGAACCTGACTAAAGCTGACAGAACCTGATGGAACCTGTCAGAACCTGACAGAACCAGAGAATCAGTCAGAACATGAGGGTCCTGTCAGATCTCACCAAATCCAATAGAACCTGCCAGAGAATGAGAAGACCTGAGGAAAACTAACAGAACCTGATAGAGCCTGAAAAAACCTGAAGGGACCTATTGGAACCTGAGAGAATATCAGAACCCAAGGGAGCTGGTCAGAACCTGACCAAATCTAACAGAACCTGACAGAACTTGTTAGAACCTCTTGGAATCTGATAGAGCTGTCAGAACCTGAGGGAACCTGACAGAATGTGTCAGAAACTGATGGAAACTGACAGAACATGAGATATCTGTCAGAACCTGAACCTTATAAAATCTGAAAGAGCCTAACTGAACTACCCCCACCTGAGCTAGCGTGTTTGGCCTGAGGCCACGCTGGACCACATTGGCACTGCAGGCTCCAAGCCTCACACTGTTAGTCTGTAGGCCTCACTCTTTTACTTCAGGGGGTTCTCACCCAGCTTGGTACTGCCCTCCTGTGGGTACACGTGGGGAAAGGAGGGAAGGGATCCTGACTGAGCATATAAAGAGCCATTTCCCATGGTGCTCTGGGCTCCATATTTCCCATGAGCCTCAGCCCACCAGGAAATGAAACTGCTGAGTCATCCTCACTTCCCTCCATCCCAGGAGAGTCTGTGTAGCCCCCAGAGAGGGCAGTCTTGTTCCTCTAACCCTGTCACCAGGGTGATTGTTCCTGTGATAGTTGCTCCTCTGAGGGCTGAGAAAACTGTTCCCATTGTTCTTTTCATTCTGCAGGTTTCTGAAATTGTGTGGGTGATCCTCTGTCTTATGGTTATTGTCGCTTTGTGGGTCCCTTGGGTGACTGCCTGATCGCAGAGCTTGTCTTTCTGTGGTTAAAATGGATTCTTTCTTGTATCTCTTGATGAAAGTTTCTTTATGAATTCCAGAAACTGATCAATTGCCAGTTATTTACAATTTAGGCATATTTCTGTCCCTCTGACTTTTCACTTTTAAAATAAAGGCTCTTTTACCTATAAATAATAAATAATTGCTGGAGAGGGTGTGGAGAAAAAGAGAACATTTTTGGTGGGAATGTAAATTGGTACTGCAAGTATGGAGAACAGGATGAAGTTTTCTCAAAAAACTAAAAATAGAGTTGTCATATGATCCAGTAATCCCACTCCTGGACATGTATCCAGAGAAGACTGTAATTTGAAAAGAAACATGCACCCCAATGTTCATAGAAGCACTATTCACAATAGCTAAGGCATGGAAACAACCTAAATGTCCATTGACAGGCAAATGGATAAAGAAGATGTATCCCAGGTGGCCCTAGTGGTAAAGAATCCACCTGCCAATGCAGGAGGTACAAGAGGTAGAGTTTCAATCCCTGGGTAGGGAAGATCCTCTGGAGTAGAAAATGGCAACCCACTCCAGGATCTTTGCCTGGAGAATCCTGTGGATGGATGAGCCTTGCAGGCTATAGTCCATGGGGTCGCAAAGAGTCAGACATGACTGAAGCAACTTAGCATATATATATAATAATCCATATATATATACACGATGGATTATTATTTGGTCATAAAAAAAGAATGAAACATTGCCATTGACAGCAACATAGATGGACCTAAAGGTTATCATACTAAGGGAAGTCCGAAAGAGAAAGACAAATACCATATGGTATTATATGTGGACTCTAAAATACAACACAAACAGAAACACTCTCACAGACATAGGAAACAGACTTGTGGTTGCCAAGAGAGATGGGGGATGTAGGAGAGAAGGATTGAGTGTTCGGGATTAACAGATGCAAACTATTATACAGAGAATGGGTAAACAATGTCATACTGTATAGCAGTGAAAGTGAAAGACTCCTAGTCATGTACGGCGGTGCAAGCCCATGACTGTAGTCTGCCAGGCTCTTCTGTCCATGGGATTTCCCTGGCAAGAATACTGGAGTGGGTTGCCATTTCCTTCTCCAGGGGATCTTCCTGATGCAAGGATCAAATAGTGGTCTCCTGCATTGCAGGCGGATTCTTTGCCATCTGAACCACCAGGGAAACCCACTGGATAGCACAGAGAACTATATTCAATATCCAGTGATAAGCCATAATGGAAAAGAATATGAAAAAGAGTGTATATATATGTGTGTGTGTGCTTAGTCACTCAGTTGTGTCTGACTCTTTGTGATCCCCATGGACTGTAGCCCATCAGTCCCCTCTGTCCATGGGGTTTCTCCAGGCAAAAATACTGGCATGGGTTGCCATGCCCTCCTCCAGGGGATCTTCCAACCCAGGGATTGAACCCAGGTCTCCCATATTGTGAGCAAATTCTTTACCATCTGAGCCACCAGGGAAGCCTGTATATATATATATAACAGAATCACTTTGCTGTACAGCAGAGATTAACACAACATTGTAAATCAACTAATACTTCAATCAAATTTTAAAATAAAATAAAGACTCTTTAAATGAACACTTAAAAAATTAAGCACTGCTTTTAGAACAGTTGTGTCTTCATGGCAAAACTGAGGAGAAGTTAGAGAGAATTCTTATAACTACCCCTGCCCCACACAACACAGCCTCACTATCAAACTCTACACCACATGGTACATTTGTAACCATCAACGAACCTATAGCGATACACTATTATCACTCAATGTGAACAGTTTGCATTAGGGTTTACTTTCAGTGCTGTTCAAACTATGGATTTAGACAAAAGTTTAATGACATACATATGTGATAGTTTTACTGTCCCTGTTCTCCCCATTTAACTCTACCTATCCCCACCCCTGGCAACCACTGATATTTTTTTGTCTCCATAGTTTTGCCTTTTCCTGAATGCCGGATAGTTGGAATCATACAATAGGTAGCCTTTTCAGATTGACTTCCTTCACTTTGTAATATGCAGTTAAGTTTCCTCCATGTCTTTTATGGCTTAACAACTCACTTCTTTTCAGCACTGAATATTCTATTGATTGGATGGACCATAGTTTATGTATCTACTCACTTACTGAGGGACTTCTTGCCTGCTTCCAAGTTTTGGCAATTATAACGAAGCTGCTATAAACATCATGTGCAAAAAAAAAAATTACATGCAAGTTTTTGTGTGACAAAAGTTTTGAACTCATTAGGCAAATACCAAGGAGTGGGATTTCTGGATCACTTGATAAGGGTATGTTTAGTTTCTTAAGAAATCCCCAGTCTTCCAAAGTGGCTGCACTATTTTGCATTCCCACCAGCAGTGACTGAGAGTTCCTGTTGCTCTACATCCTGGCCAGCGTTTGGTGTTGTCTGTATTCTGGATTTTGACCATTCTGATAGGTATGTAATGGTATCTTATATTGTTTTAATTTGCAATTCCATAATGACATATAATGTGGAGTATCTTTTCATGTGCTATCTGCCATCTGTATACCTTCTTCGGTAGGTTTCTGTTTAGGTTGTTTGCCTAGTTTTAAATCAGGTTGTTTATTTTCTTATTGGTAAGTTTTAAGAGTTCTTTGTATATTTTGGACAACAGTTCTTTATCAGATGTGTGTTTTGCAAGGGCTTCCCATGTGGCACGATGGTAAAGAACCTGCCTGCCAATGCAGGAGATGTAAGAGATGTGGGTTCGATCCTTGGGTGGGGAAGATCCCCTGGAGGAGGGCATGGCAACCCACTCCATTATTCTTTCCTGGAGAATCCCATGGACAGAGGAGCATGGCAGGCTACAGTCCCTAGGGTCACAAAGAGTTGGACACGACACGCACGGTTTAGCATGCATGCATGTCTTTTGCAAATATTTTTTCCTAGTCTGTGGTTTGTCTTCTCATTCTCATGAGTGTCTTTTGCAGAGCAGAAGTTTTTATTTTTAGTTAAATCCAGCTGATTCTATCTCTTTGATGCTACATCTAAAAAGTCATTGCCATATTCAAAGTCATTTAGATTTTATCCTATTATCTACTAGGAGTTTCACAGTTTGTACTTTATATTTAGGCCTATGATCTACTTTGTGTTAGTTTTTTGTGCAAGATCTGTGAATAGATTCATATACTTGTATGTGGATGTCCACTATTTCCAGCACCATTTTTTAAATAGACTATCTTTTCTCTACTGTATTGCCTTTGCCTCTTTGTCAAAGATGAGTGGCCTATATTTATGCAGGTAAAAGACACATTAAAACAGACTTGTTTAGAGTCTGATAAATGTTAAACATTTCTTTGGAAATTTTTTTGGCTTTTAATTATATCCCACAATTCCAAGGCCATGATGTTACTTTCCTTCATCTAATTCTTATTCTGGAATTCTTTTGTTAGTTTGCTTCTTGTATTAGTCAGCTAGAGCTACCATAAGAAAATACCAGACTAAGGAGCTTAAACAGCAAAAACTTTTCTCACAGTTCTGGAGTCTGTAAATCCTAGATCAGGGTGCAGGATGGTTGGGTTCTGGTGAGAACCCTCTTCCTGACTATGCAGATCGCTACCTTCTTGCTGTGTCATCACATAATAGAGAGAGGGAGATCTAGCTCTCTTTCCTTATAAGGCCACAATACTATCTGATTAGGGCCCCACTCTTATGGCTTTATTTAACCCTAATTATCTCCTGCTTCCCAAGGTGACTTAGTGGTAAAGAATCCACATGCCAATGCAGGAGACCCGGGATTGACCCTGGGTCAGGAAGATCCCCTGGAAAAGGAAATGACAACCCACTCCAGTGTTCTTGCCTGGAAAATCCCATGGACAGAGGAGCCTGGCGGGCTATAGTCCATGGGGTTGCAAATAGTCAGACACGATTTCGCGACTGAACCACTACCACCAATTATCTGCTAAAGATCTTATTCCAAATGTAGTTCTAGTGAGGATTAGGGCTTCAACATATGAATTTTGGAGGGACCTATTTAGTCTACAGTACTTCTCTTTCGTTTGTATACAAAATGCAATTTAAATGGGAGTTGCTTTTATTAACACTGTTAAGAATGTAGATAGACAGCTTTTACAACGATTTGCCAATTTAATTGTGTAAATCAATCCTTCTTTCCAAATTTCAACAGATATATTCAAGCACACCAGCAGTGTCTCCCCCGAGATGTTTGTGGCACATCCCAGGATGAAGGAATCTGTAGTCGGCCTCTGGGCCTGGATTAGGCAGTGCCTGCAGGAAGGAGAAAAGACCACCTCTAGAATCAGGCAACTTAAAGGTTCTTCAACTCCCGGTGGTTTCCAGATTTTGCTCCAGGTTAAAATTTTCTTGGGAGCTTTGAAGAGTCCCAATGGCCATATCATAGCATGCGGCAGACACACCTGAGGTGTGTTACACCCTCAGTTACAGTCAGTTACACCCTCACTGTGATTAGTGGTGGAGCTTGTGACTTGCTTCCAACCAAGAGCAGTGGTAAAGGTGGTGGGTGTCTCTGCCTTGATGAGGTTACATTATGTGGAAAAATGTCCCTCCTGCAATGAGGAGGTTATATTATGGGACAAAGTGTCCCTTCTGCAATGATATTACTCTAAGATTAAGACTCTTACCCAGCTTTTGCTCTCTCCTGGAGGCCTTGAAGAGGGAGAAGAGCTGTGCTGTCTGTGAACTGTGGGGTGCCTCTGGGACCAGCTGACAGCCAGGAAAGCCGAAGCCATCGGCCCTAAAACCACAATGAAGTGAATTCTGCCAGCAGAGAACACAGCACGGCCAACACCTTGGTTGAGACTTTGAGCAGGGGGCCAGCCAGAGCATGTCCCAACTCCTAACCCATGGAAACTTAAAAAAGAAATGTGTGCTATTTGGTAAACCACTAAGTTTGGTAATATGCTACAAAGCAAAAGATAATTTACATTCACCCCTTACCAGTGACAACAGAATTCTTACATGAGACACAGGCATTGATGTCTTTTCAATCTCTGCAGGTGCTTCCAAAGTGCTGTCCAGTTAAAGAACCAGTACTTAGACCACTGGGTGATGTTAGAACTTTTCCCATATATTGGGTCCTTTGATCCCTCCTCTCTTGTTAGTAAACCTGGTCTGAGTTCAGTCGATACCCAAGCCAGTCTCCACAGGACCCTCAATAGCCATGGCCCATCAATGACCAATGGGCCCCTCGTGACTCAGATAACCCACTGTGACCTGCCACAAACTAAATAATTGGACCTCTCTTGAGTTTCTGACTCACGTGGCCTTCATGCAGCCAGAGTCATGGTCCAGAAGCCAGCAGGGCCCAGAACCTGCAGGACACCTAGACCCTGCCCATGACTCAAAGACCAGCCCCATGAACCCCGGACACAGGAGTTTTCATAATGGAGAAGGGTGAGAGAGAAGATGATGGTCAGCAGGGCTGACAGGCCAGAAAGGCACCAGGATGACTTCCCTGGTCCAGCTCAGGGCCCCATGGCAGGGGGAGCTGAGCGCAAACACTGGCTAAGACTCTCCTAAGGAAGAAGACCGAAGCCCCACCATGTGTTGCCGGATCACCTGCACCTTTGTGCTGCAGCAGAAGTTACTGGTTTCACCCATTCAGCCTTCCACAGTTCCTGAGGCTCAGAACATTCCAGAGATGTTTGTGGGGTGGACACATTCCTGCTCCTTCTCTGGCTTGGTGACCTCCATCCTCAGGATAGCCAGTTGTCACACTGTTCCTGACCCGCTGTATTCCCGGGCATGGCCCCTGTCTCCCCAGACTGGTTCAGAGCCAGTGTGGGCCAGTGCCTTTCCCAGACATAGCCTCTGCCAGCGTGTCCGGGAATCTGATCTCAAGACGGCCAGTCATGCCCAGAGAAACCACCCAACCCACGAAGCCGTCAAACTCCTGTGGGCTTGGATCTGTGGGCAAGTGACCCAGCTGGAGTCAAGCCCTGACAAGAAAGAAAAGTGTGTTTAGACAATCAAATGACTCACCAAATAGAACCTTCTTGAAAAGTATTGTAATAATCAAACTGAGGAAGGGATCACTGCCTATTCCAGTGAAGTCCAAGTACTTGAATCTTAAACATTTACATCGTTGCTCTTGTATTATAAAGCAGAGTCCAGCTCTCACTTCCGGTCTCCATATTTACAGCAAGTGTTAGTCACTCAGTTGTGTCCGACTCTTTGAGACCCCATGAACTGTAGCCTGTCAGACTCCTCTGCCCATGGAATTCTCCAGGCAAGAATACTGGAGTGGGTTGCCATTTGCTTCTCTAGGGAATCTTCCTGACCCAGAGATGGAACCTTGGCCTCCTGCATTGCAGGCAGATTCTTTTTTTTTTTTTCCCGTTATTTTTATTAGTTGGAGGCTAATTACTTTACAATTGTAGATTCTTTGCCATCCGAGCCACCAGGGAAGCCCAACCAGGGATCATTTGCTCCAAGCATTTCACTAGATTTTTATTGGCTTTCCCCTCTCATTCCTCCTCTCAGGCAATAAAGAAGATGAACGGTTTAATACTTTCTTGCATGAGTTCACTACAGAGAGCTCTTCAGAGGGATACTGCCTGTTGATGAAAAGGAAAATCTCTGCTTCAACAGGGAGCAGGCACCCAGCGAGGCCCAGAGGATGTGAGACACCATCATTGCTGTGGAGAATATATGTGCTCCGCAAAGTTTGCCTGACAGTTGATTTTCTTTCTTTCTTTTTAAACTGATTTTACTGATAAAATTAGAGTTGTATTTCTAAAAGGAACAGGAAGCCATAAAGATAAGGACACATAAGAATTCTCTGACCGACTTATACCAGTAGGACTCAAAGTCAGCCATAAAAATGAATAAGGCTCATGAGCTTTCTGAAAAATAATGTACAGAGCCACTGGTTTCTGTCTCTGCATCCCTTGGGGGTAAAATGGGGGTCACACACTAGTGGGGGCCTCCAGCATCATGCTCCAATTTCCCTTAGAGGCACATGCTTCTATAGGGACATTAAATTTTGAATGCTGTGATAAATGTGAAGAAATATCAAGAGTCTTGGATTTTCATTTTCATATTGTATGCACCTAGGCATAAGTCATTTTTACTTGTTTCCCTCTTACAATTAGAAGTTAATGCAATTAAAGAGTTCAGCTGCGTCTGTTCCCCTTCTGCCCTGACTGGTCTTTGTTGGCCAGTTTTACATCCAGGCATGGCCCCATCATCCTTTCTGCTTCTAGCTGCTTCCAATTAGAGGTTTGACCTCAAAGGACACCTTCCCCTCAAGCAGGCCTTGTGCCTTTCCAGTCTCTGGGCAGCACAAGCTTCAGGGACTTCCTGGGGATAATATAATGCAGATTGTGCCTCCTTATGCATTCCTCTTCACGTGCTACACACTGCAGGGACATGCCCCATGCATGGTCACACTCTCCTTAACATCAACCTGGACTTTTACCATCTGAAATTAAGGTGTTTCTCTGCTGAGGAGATGATTGTTAGACCCCCTCACTAAAGGGCTTCACAGGTGGCACTGGTGGTAAAGAGCACACCTGCCAATGCAGGGATATAAGAGATATAGGTTCAATCCCTAGGTTGGCAAGATACCCTGGAGGAGGAAATGGCAACCCACTCCAGTATTCTTGCCTGGAGAATCCCACGGACAGAGAAGCCTGGAGGGCTGCAGTCTATGGGGTCACAAAGAGTTGGACATGAATGAAGAAACTTAGCATACACACATACCTCATTAAAATGGAACCTGCAGAGCAAGAAATAGCCCTTTTGTTTGTTTTCATTAAAAAAATTTCTTTTAATTGGAATATAGTTACTTTATAATATTGTGTTAGTTTCTGCTGTACGATGAAGTGAATCAGTTATATGCATACGTACTTCCCCTCCCTTCTGGACTCCCCTCCCCCTCTCCCCATCCCTCCGCTCTAGGTCATCACAGAGCACTGAGCTGAGCCTCTGTGCTTTATAGCAGGTTCCCCTAGCTGTCTATTTCATACATGGTAGTGGGCATATGTCAACCCTAATCCCCCAGTTCGTCCCATCCTTCCCTCCCCTCCCTGTGTCCACAGGTCCACTCTCAATGTGTGTCTCTCTATTCCTGCTTTGGAAATGGGTTCATCAGAAGCAAATCAAAATTGCAATGAGATATCACCTCACACTGGTCAGAATGGCCATCATCAAAAAATCTACAAATAATAAATGCTGGAGAGGGTGTGGAGAAAAGGGAACCCTCTTGCACTGTTGGTGGAAATGTAAACTGATAAGTTACTATGGAGAATCTCATGGAGTTTCCTTTAAAAACTAAACATGGAACTACCCAAACGACCTGTCCTTTTCTTTTAACCCTTGAGTTCCCCCACCCAGGACAGGCCCTCAGCATGTACTGTCCCACAGCTGGGCAGGTGGGTTGTCAGTCCCAACGGGAGGGGTCCCAATGGGCTCTAGAATTCAGTCACACTATGTCACTGCAGCTGGACCTTCATGTGCGGCGAGACATGCCCAGCCCTCCATACAAACCTGCCAGACTCAGATATGGGGCTGAAAAAATGTGCAAGTGTTGGTCCTTTAGTCATGTCCAACTTTTTGTGACCCCATGGACTGTAGCCCACCAGGTTCTGTCCATGAAATTTTCTAGGCAAGAATTCTGGAGTGGGTAGCTGTTCACCTTCTCCAGGGTATCTTCCCCACCCAAGGATCGAACCTGAGTCTCCTGCACTGCAGGGAGATTCTTTACCATCTGAGCCACCAGGGTTTACCAGAATGAGGTAAATGATTTTGTTGTATGATGCTAATAGGCCATGTCTTATAGCAGGAACTTGGGATACAGAGTTTCTAGGAAAGGGGCACCTCAGACACAGTGGGGCCACCACGGGAGTTGACGTTACGATCCCAGGATCCCAACTAGGAAGAGGATGTGTGCAGGAGGGGAATGAGCGTTGGAGACTTGAGACTCAACTTGAGCCTCTGGCCAGGCAGAGGCAGGGAATCCATTTAATTCTTCATTTTCTTTTCTACTACTGCTTCTCACAGCAAATGCACCTTTTGGGTCTTGTGGCCCCAACTGACTATAATTGGATGAATTCCTTCTCTTCTCAAGGGTTGTCCAGATGCCCTTTAGAAACATGGATGGTTTGTGCAGAGATGTCATTTTGGGGACTTCTGGGCAGTAGAACCCTCTTCATATCTGACACTGAAAGGAGATTTTTTATCATCATTTCAGATTTTTCTATCTTCTGGGCAAACTCCGAGAAATACTGAGAGACAGGGAAGCCTGGCGTGATGCAGTCCATGGGGTATCAAAGAGTCAGACATGACTTAGTGACTGAACAACAAGATAGTTCTGTCGGCCGTGGGGCATGAGAAGGGCCAAAGCAGAAGGGAAAGGAGGTGTGTGCTCCGAGATCCTAGCTTTTCTCAGCCCCTTGGGAAGACGCTTGTGACAAGTTGTCCCAGAACTTGGAGCAGAGGGTGGCCTTGAGCCCCCACTTATGACACATGTGAGTGTCCAGTTTGGTCCTGTGGAAGAAGTCAGCTCCTGAAAGTCAGGGCACTTCCCATGAGTCCTGAGAGATAAGATCTCTCCGGAATTTCAGAACTGGACAGGAATCAGTGAGAGCATAGGATGGGTCAGCAGACAGCTGGACAGTGTCCCCGAAGATGTCCACTAATCCCAGGACCTACGACTATGTCACTACACACAGTGGAGGCTTTGCAGGTGTGATTAAATTAGGAACCTTGCCATGGTGTGGGTGGATAGCCTGGAACCAATGGCATCATCACCATCCTTACAAGAGTGGGGACAGAGGGCAGAGTCAGAGAGAGAAGGTGTGAGGACGGAAGCAGAGATCACAGGAGATGATGTTATACTGCTGACCCGGAGACAGAGGAAGGAGCTGCAAGCCAAGGGATGTGGCTCCTCTGGAAGCTGGAACAGGGAGGGAGGGGTTCTCCCTGGGAGCCTCCAGAAAGAGCCAGCCCTGGGCCCACTGCAGATGCCAGACCTACAGACTCAAGAGAAGAAATTATGTGGCTTCAAGCTGCTGAGTGGTGATGATTTGGTAGCCACTGCAAACTCATAGGATGAACGTGTTTCTCCCTGGATGGTTCTGAGGGGGCTCTGGCATAGGGGACATCGAGATGCCCCATTTTCGAATCTCTTCCTGAAGTAGAGACAGCTGTGTCAAGGACAGTGTCAAGGGGATACGTGCCTCCCAGCAGTGCATGAACAGGGCTGGGTTGGGCTGATGATCACTGCTTGTGGGAACATGGGGAGGACGTGATGATCACTTGCTGGGGGGATGTTCACCCTGAATCTCGCTCTTCTTATGGTGACCACAACTGCTGGAACCTCCAATGCCTAGAGGTAACCATGTCAACGGCCTAGCTGATGGATGTGTGAGCAGCCGCACAGAGTCTGAATGGATGTGGTGGCTATGGCTGCTGTGGAACTTCAGACATAAGGGTTGACATGAAAGAACCTAAGGATGGTTCCAGAGACTCTAGAGTCATCCCTCCAAGGGCTCTGGGCACTGGAAGGCCCCTGGGTTGGAGATCCCAGCCCTGTCATGGCCCTTTGGAGACAGTGCTCACCCTACTGTCTTGTCCATTCACTGAGTGCCAGTCCCTCAGTGGAGTTTGGGAGTGTGAGGGTTCACAGTCCTTGACAGCCTGACAGGCAGGCCCTGGAGGGTGCCTGGCGGGGGGCAGGCAGTGGAAAGAGCCGTGCTCAGGACTCCAACCAGAAGGGGCTGGTGTAGAACTCACCACTGCCCTTGAAGCACTTTCAAGGGCTTTCAGTGGCTGCCAGAGGTGCAATCATAGCACATACTTATTCTAGAAAAGTAGGCAAATATGGAATCAATGAAGAAAATTCAATAACTCACAATACTGTTGCAGGAAGGGGGACCCCTTCCAGGGCCCAAAACTGGGCTCTTGTCTAACACTTGGAAATGAATTGTCCAAGGAGACGCATGTGCTGACAAAGCAAGAGATTTTATTGGGAAGGGCACCCGGTGGAGAGCAGGAGGGTGAGGGAACCCAGGAGAACTGCTCTGCCACGTGGCTGGCAGTCTCGGGTTTTATGGTGATGGGATTAGTTTCCGGGTGGTCTTTGGCGAATCATTCTAATTCAGAGTCTTTCCTGGTGGCGCAGGCATCGCTCAGCCAAGATGGATGCTAGCGCGAGGGATTCTGGGAAGTGGACAGACACGTGGTGTCTCCTTTTGACCTTTCCCGAATTCTTCTGGTTGGTGGTGGCTTATTAGTTCTGTAGTCCTTACCAGGATCTCCTGTCATAAAACAACTCATGTGAATGGTTACTAAAGGACCTGACCAGGGTGGGCAGTTTCATTCAGTGGGCTTCCCCTAACAATACCACACTCAGAGGTAATCACGCTGATAATTGGTGTTTCCATTCTTTACATGCTCAAGGGATTAAATCTGATAGGCAGATGCCTGAAGAACTATGGACAGAGGTCTGTGACATTGTACAGGAGGCAGGGATCAAGACCACTCCCAGGGAAAAGAATTGCAAAAAGGCAAAATGGTTGTCTGAGGAGGCCTTACAAATAGCTGTGAATAGAAGAGAACTGAAAGGCAAAGGAGAAAAGGATATACCCATTTGAATGGGTATATCTTCATGACCCAGATAATCACGATGGTGTGATCACTCACCTAGAGCCAGACATCCTGGAATGTGAAGTCAAGTGGGCCTTAGAAAGTATCACTACAAACAAAGCTAGTGGAGGTGATGGAATTCCAGTTGAGCTATTTCAAATCCTGAAAGATGATCCTGTGAAAGTGCTGCACTCAATATGCCAGCAAATTTGGAAAACTCAGCAGTGGCCACAGGACTGGAAAAGGTGAGTTTTCATTCCAATCCCAAAGAAAGGCAATGCCAGAGAATGCTCAAACTACTGCACAATTGCACTCATCTCACATGCTAGTAAAGTAATGCTCAAGATTCTCCAAGCCAGCCTTCAACAGAACATAAACTGTGAACTTCCAGATGTTCAAGCTGAACTTAGAAAAGGCAGAGGAGCCAGAGATCAAATTGCCAACATCTGTTGGATCATCGAAAAAGCAAGAGAATTCCAGGAAAACATCTACTTCTGCTTTATTGACTATGCCAAATCCTTTGACTTTGTGGACCACAATAAGCTGTGGAAAATTCTGAAAGAGATGGGAATACCAGACCACCTGACCTGCCTCTTGAGAAATCTGTATGCAAATCAGGAAGCAACAGTTAGAACTGGACATGGAACAGCAGACTGATTCCAAATCGGGAAAGGAGTATGTCAAGGCAGTATATTGTCACCCTGCTTATTTAACTTATATGCAGAGTATATCATGAGAAATACTGGGCAGGATGAAGCACAAGCTGGAATCAAGATTCCCAGGAGAAATATCAGTAACCTCAGATATGCAGATGACACCACCCTTATGGCAGAAAGGGAAGAAGAACTAAAGAGCCTCTTGATGAAAGTGAAAGAGGAGAGTGAAAAAGTTGGCTTAAAGCTCAACATTCAGAAAGCTAAGATCATGAGATCTGGTCCCAGCACTTCATGGCAAATAGATGGGGAAACAGTTGCAACAGTGAGAGACTTTATTTTTGGGGGCTCCAAAATCACTGCAGATGGTGACTGCAGCCATGAAATTAAAAGATGCTTGCTCCTTGGAAGAAAAGCTATGACCAATCTAGACAGCATATTAAAAAGCAGAGGCATTACTTTATCTAGTCAAAGCTATGGTTTTTCCAATAGTCATGTATGGATGTGAGAGTTGGACTATAAAGAAAGCTGAGTGCTGAAGAATTGATGCTTTTGAACTGTGGTGTTGGAGAAGAATCTTGAGAGTCCCTTGGACTGCAAGGAGATCCAACCAGTCCATCCTAAAGGAAATCAGTTCTGAATATTCATTGGAAGGACTGATGCTGAAGCTGAACTCCAATACTTTGGCCACCTGATGGGAAGAGCTGACTCATTTGAAAAGACCCTGATGCTGGGAAAGATTGAAGGCAGGAAAAGTGTACGACAGAGGATGAGATGGTTGGATGGCATCACTGACTCAACGGACATGAGTTTGAGTAAACTCCAGGAGTTGGTGATGGACTGGGAGGCCTGGCGTGCTGCAGTCCATGGGGTCACATAGAGTCAGACATGACTGAGTGACTGAACTGAACTGAACATCCTCAAAGACATGTGATACCCAACATGTGTGTACATGGCACAGAGTCTCTCAGACCTGTGACACTTACATGTGCAGATAGACAAGAATCCACTTGCACACATCACATCTGACACTTGCACAGGTGGCCACAGATTTTTTTCTTTTAAAAAATCAAAGCAATACTATGTACATAACTTAAAACCTGATCTTTTCTTTTCACTGAACAGATGCTGATCACTTCACAGTATATCTTCCTTGAAGCTTGTTGTCTGTAGCTGTTCATGTTCCATGGTGTGGCTGTATCACAAGCATTCCTACCGGTGGACACTGGTCTTGTTTCCCGATTTCCACTCCTGACATCGTTACAAAATGGATGTCCAGTTTTGCAGTTTTAAACTTATTCCTGTAAACATCAGTGTCTTTGCTGACATCTTGTGGAAATGAGTTGTAGTCTTTTTGTAGTGCGGGATCATTTCCTTCTGTCTCTCTCGTGTTCATAACTGTCTTCACCCTCAGCCACTGCCTTTGGTTTCTGAAGAGACCTGAGAGGAGAATCCATGGGTTTGAGGCTCCCCAGGGTGTCCTAAGTTCTAGATCATCCCTCCCATGGACTCTCTTGAGCATTCTGAAGGGTGCGTGGATGTTGGGAAGCCTGTGCCCAGGACTCCATGACACTGAGTTGCCATCCCTCCCAGCTTGGGAACTGCTCCAGAAGCCGTGCCAGCCCCCAGTGTGTGAAGCTGCTGCAGAGCCTTGTTTCTGTTGTCCTGGCACCATGCTGACCCTTTGTTCTGGCCCCTCTTCTGATAATTGGGCATCCTGCAGGGGTGAGCGCTCAGCCTGGGTCAGGGGTTGTTGGTGCCTGTTGAACAGATATGTAAATAGATCAATGAAACACCAATGACCGGATTCATAGGAAGAGAGGCGACGGTCCTCTAATCCTCTATTCTGATCTAGAGTTGCCAGGAGGGGAAGGGGAATGGGAAGATGGGGGGGGGGGGCGCTGCCCTCACTGGGAGTCTAAGTGCCTTTGCTCTCCCCTATGCAACACACACACACAGCCAGGAAGCCAGGTAGGTGGCCATCCCTACTCAGACCCAGGGTCCAGGAGCCAAGGCTGTCACCTTGAATGCTGGAGTCCATGAGAAATCATGGTTGAGGGTAGACCCCTCCATTGTGAGCCCCAGCATCAGATGGCAGAAGGGGCCTGGGCGCTCGAGAGGAAGTTCCAACAGGCCAGGGTTCAGATGCCCGCGCTTGGCCTCCTTGCTGTGGGGGCATCGCCCCCCAGGCTTCAGCACTGTTCATCTGCTGGAAAGGGCAGCTGGGGTCAGGTAAGTGGCTGGGGGCACAGACTCTGCCATAAAGATGTCCCAGGTGGAGTTGAAGCCTGACAACCATGGGCATTGAGAAAGGGATGGGAGAATGATTCCCCCAATGATTGAGTTTTGTGTTCTGAGTTTCTTCTCTATGTTAGAGACCTGAGTCAAAGTAAGTCATCTACTCTGGGTGGCTGCTGCTGCTGTTGCTAAGTCGCTTCAGTTGTGTCCGACTCTGTGCGACCCCATAGACGGCAGCCTACCAGGCTCCCCCGTCCCTGGGATTCTCCAGGCAAAAACACTGGAGTAGGTTGCCATTGCCTTCTCCACTGGGTGGCTGACAAGGAGGATAAGATAAAGATGTGTAGAGAAGACAGACTAGTGCTGGGGAGGTGATGGCTCACTGGGCTCAACGAGTGAAAACTCACCCTGAGGGCCGTTGCTATTCATTAGTGTCCCAGGCTTGGAGGGGGTGTCCCTATAGGTCACACAATGTTCCTAGCCTCCAAGTCCACAGCTCTTCCAAACCACCTGAAGCAGCCACCTATCCCTCGTGGTGCCTGCCCAGCAGATGAGAGTCAGGGGCCCCAGACCTCCAGCCTCCAGCCACAGTTCACAGCATGGAGCTTTCCTTCCTTAAGTACATGGGAGACAAAGCGAGAGTGTGCACATGTACACATGTGTATGTGTACATGTAGGTGATGTGTATATGCATAAAGATATAAATATCTGATAGTATACGTATGTATAGAAAATAATGTGTCATATACAATATATGCAGTATGTATGTATTTATAAAATAATGTAATCAAGGAGATGGCATCCATTACCTTGCCACTTCCTTGGTTAGAAGCAACTCACATTTTCCCCTCCAATCAGAAGGAGGTCATGACTGCCTAGGGGGTCACCTCAGATTGTCTGCCACATGCTATGATGTGGGATTTCTCAAGGTCCCAAGACAATTTTAACATGCAGCAAAATTGGGAAACAACTGATCCAAGGAATTTTATTGTCATCTAATTCCAAAGGTGGGTGGGTCTTCTGGCAGACCCATGTGTTTTGACCAGGAGCCTAGATGAAAACTCGTTCACTTGCGGACACTCATCAGATATCCTTGGGGAGATGATGCAGATGCAGCTGGATGTACTGGTTGGAAGTTTGGAAGGAAGGGCTAGATGATGTGATTAATTTAGCAAATTATTTTAAAAGCCATTCTCAGGTTTCCCTCATTATTCAAGCAAAGACTACCTATGAAACCTTTCAAAAGCTGAAACAGCCTGGGATTTCAGAAATGGATATTAACGTAGGACTTTGTGGCTCAACTGGTAAAGAATCTGGCTGTAATGTGGGAGACCTGGGTTCAATCCTTGGGTTGGGAAGATCCCCTGGAGAAGGGAAAGGCTAGTCCATGGGGTCGCAAAGAGTCGAACACAACTGAGCAATTTTCACTTTCACTTTTCATAAGAAAGAAGTGGCATCAAGGGAACTTTTGCAAAGCGGGGGATAGAAAGGGAAGTCGCTCAGTCGTGTCCGACTCTTTGCGACCCCGTGGACTGTAGCCTACCAGGCTCCTCCATCCATGGGATTCTATACCTGTATGTATTCTCTTGTATTATAATTTTCTTTTTTTACAAAAGCAACTTACTTACATTTAAATTAAGTTAAAAATTAAGAAGCAAAGGAAATAAAAAATGTGAAAGCATTAATATGAAGCTACAAGAAACCAACATTTTGTTCTTGGGGAACTGAAGATGTTCTTTACAAAGACCAAGAAAATATTTTCTTGAAAACAGATGGACACATTTCACCATAACTAAAGACTTTGAACAAAATGAAACAGTGAACCACAAAAGTGTAAAATGTGGTTAAAATGTATTTTCAAAAGAAGTGTTTGTTTAAAGAACACTTTATTTTAAAAGTGTTTAGCTCTGAGAAGAGCTAAAGAGACAGAAATATGCTGTCAATTGAATAAATACACGCAACCTAAAGGTTGAAAGTTATGTTTTATTCAGCAGAAATTTTTAGGCCTTAAGCCCAGGAGATAGCATCTGAAACAAGCATGAGAGAACTGTTTGTTCCAAGGAGGCAGAGGTGGGGGAGCAGGTTATGTAGAACTTTTGCAACAAAGTATAGGTAGCCTGGATGTCAAAAGTTTTTTTGTAAATTAAAGAAAACTAGATAACCCAAGTTAAGGAATTTAGCCTGTTTCTGTATATGGGAAGATGTAACCTCCTGGACTCCCGGAAATCATTCCTTTGATATGCACCTCAACTCTGTGGGGCCAGTTTCCTTTGTTTTCACACCCTGAGCTTTCTTTCCTCAGGACTCACTGGTAGGGAGTTGGCTACAGTCCAGATGGCAGGTATTCTTCTCCTCCCTGAGTTCCCTCAGGGTTCACTGGCTCATATTGGAGGGCTGCAATCCACTGATGACAGTGATATCCTTGTTTATTGATATCCCAGAAAATATTCCATTTCTCAGTGCTTAAAACGTAAATAACTGGCAATCCATTTCTGATATTCATTAAAAAGAAAAAAATTTAACCAAGAGATACAAACGAGGAATCCATTTCAACCACTGAAGGACAGGGCCCTTGCTTGACCAAGCAGGTCACCCAGGACCCGGGACGGGACAATGACCATAAGGGAGACGCTCACCCGCACAATTTCAGAAACCTGTGGATAGAAAGAGTGATGTGGATAGTCTTCTCACCCCTCAAGGAGAGAATATCACAGACACAATCACCTTGGGGACAGGGTTAGGGGAATAAGACTGCCCTCCCTGGGGGCAGGACAGACTCTTCTGGGATGGGGGTGGGGAGGGAGGATGACTCAGCAGTTTCATTTCCTGGTGGGCTGAGGCTCATGGGAAATAGGCAAATGAGCCCAGAGCACCATGGGAAATGGCCCTTTAAATGCCCAGGCTGGCTCTGATCCCTCCTTTCCCCTCAGGGTTACCCACAGGAGGGAGGCACCAGGGAGGGTGAGAGCCCTTCTGAGTAAGAAGTGTGTCTGGGGCCTACAAGCTGGCAGAGTGTGGGGCTTGGAGGCTGAAAAGCCCGAGGTTTCAGTGTGGCCTCAGGCCAGACGGGCCAGCTCAGGTGCTGGTGGTTCTGTTACGCTCCATCTGGTTAAGTCAGGTTAACCGTTTGGTAAGATTCTGATAAGTTCCCTCAGTTTCTGACAGATTCTCTCAGGGTAAGTCAGATTCTGTCAGGTTCCCTTAGTTTCCCCCAGGTGAGGCTGACGGGGTGTCAGGATCCCTGAGATGGGGGTGGGGTGGAGAGTTGGAGGGGTGAGAGGAGGCTGTGTGGTCCACAGGCCCCAGGTCAGCTAAACTGAGCAGAGACAGAGTAAAAGGGCCAGGTCTGAGCCCAAGGCCCCCCTGTGCCCTGCTCCTCCCTGCAGGGCACCTGCACCCACCTGGCTGCTGGCGGGGGCCTAACCTCACTGCTTTTCTTTGCAGCTCCCAGAGGACAGAACACTTGCATCAGCTGAAGTTAATTCCAGAGTTTCTTCCCTCCCAACCTCTATTTTGACCCAGTTCATCCACCCCGACCCCAAATTCTTCTCCTGGTGATCCTCATCTTTCTCCTCTGTTCTCTTGCCCCTCCTCCCTGCCCCTTGCACCTTACTGTGCCCCCACCTGTGGGCCAGACCCCCTAAGATCACAGCCAATCCTGCTCCTGCTGTCTCTCTCTCAGGAGGCAGGCAGCTTGGCCATGTGCCCTCCAGTCAGCAAGCGGTATGTGGCAGAGGGCCTGTCCTACCTCTACATGTCCTGGATGTATCAGCTTCAACATGGCAGCCAGCTAAGGCTCTGCTTCGCTTGCTTCAAGGTTGCCTTTCTGGACTTTAAACGGATGCTGGAGTCAGAAGATTGGGAAGATGAAGATTGGGACTCTGAGCTGATGGACGATTCCGAGGCGTGGTCTGAGCAGGGGTCATCCCCAGGGATGGGGCCAAGCTGGGGGCAGGGCCAAGGGCAGCCTGCACAGGGTGGGGCTGTGGGCTGGGGGTCAGGCACCCTGGCATCAGGCCCTGTGCAGTCAGAAGATGAGGGCTTGCACAATCACATTGTGCCCACCGAACTGCAGCCTCAGGATGCGGTACCCCTGGACCTGGGTGCTGAAGATGCTGACTGGACCCAGGGCCTTCCCTGGAGACTTGAGGGGCTCCCTATCTGCTCCCACTGGCCAAGCCCCCTTCCTCCATGGCGGGGGTTTTTCAAAGTGGACCTGCCCCTGGGGGAACCCATGGTACTGGAGCTGGGCACCACCCGGAACGTGGACCCTGCTGAGACTAAGACCTGGTTACTGGACCTGCAAGTTCTCTCCCTGGTAGGCTGCTGTGATGTCATCTACCTCCAGAAGATGAAGCCAAGAAGGGCCTGGAGGACCCCAGGCCAATGTTGGAAACTACTGCTGGAGCCTGATGAGTGGTGGGTGGTAAGACTCCAAGATGTACCCCAGATGCAAGACCTGCACCACTGGAAACTAAGCATTCTGGAATCCTCTTCTCTGGAGCAGAATGTAGATCTGGTGCCTGTGGACTCAGTCCTGCTTAAGAGGGGACTCACCATCCTCTCTTTTTCACCCTGGGCCAAGAGGGAGGCAGAGGAGGGGGACTCAGCCTTTAGGCCACAGTCCTCCACCCAAGAATGGGATGCCGGCACCAGTGGGCCCAGAACACCTGGGGAGAACCTGGATGCTGTGGGAGCCTCGGCCCTGGGAGAGCTGCCACATTTCCAGCCCCTCAACCAAGGGTTCCAGAACTGACGGACTGAGGCCCATGTGGTCACCATTGTCCTGGCCTCCCTACAACACCAGAGGCTGGGGAGGACTGACCTCTTCATAGCAGCCCCGGTAGCCATTAACAATGAATGAGGACTTGGGTCTGGAGAGGAAGAATGGTGAGTGGCCCAGAGACTGAGAAATGGGGGCCCACCGCAGCATCAGGGGAAAGGGACACAAATACCTGTAACTGGGAGGGAAGTTCTCTGTCAGATGTCATGGTGTTAGGAATCTGAGCTATTCAGGATGTTGTGGGTGAATGGATGCTGTGCGATATGTGAAGAAGGGAATAGGGAATTGATCTGGGTAACAGCCCTTCCCTGGGGAGGAATGTCTGAAGTGTAACTCACTCCCGGGAACATGGTGGTGGATTCGGGACCACAGGGATATGTGCTTGTCTTTAGTCAGTGGGCTCTGGGCTCCACAGGACCCGGTTATCAGCTCTGAGGACTCGGCAGTGTGAGAGACCTTGTTTCAAAGATTGGCTATTTTATGTGGCTTGACTATTTAGTTTCTGTCTCTTTGTGTGTCATTTTAAAACTAAATAAAGTCATAGAGATTGCAACGAACTGTTGTTCAGAGCTCTTCCCCAGAAAATCTTTGTTGGTTCTCTTTGTCCTCTCCCTCTCAGGGACAAATCAATCCTAGCAGCCCCTACTTCATGAGTCACAGTTGTACAGGATGGCTAAGAATCTATAGCTTCTAGATTAGTGATGGTTAGGAAACCTGAGGGTGACCCTGTGTGGGAAAAATGGAAGCAAAGGTGTGTGTGTGCTCAGTCGTGTCCGACTCTTTGCGACCCTATGGACTGTAACCTGCCAGGTTCTTCTGTCCGTGGAATTCTCCAGGCAAGAATACTGGAGAGGGTATCCATTCCCTTTTCCAATTTCCAGGGGAACTTCCCGACCCAGGGATCAAACCCGATTCTCCTGCATTGAGGGTGGATTTTTTACCATAGCCCCCATGAGCCACCAGGGAAGCCACAGAGTGTCCCTCGAAAATGCCTTTGCATCTGGCTGACACTCCTCCAGTGTTTGGGGTTCCCAGTCACATCCCATGGCCACACAGACAAGCTGGGCTTACTGTATTTAATTCCATGGAATATAGCAATATCGTTTTTTTTTTTCTTTCATAAAGTTTATGTGGGCAGCTAGCAGCTAAAACCAGATATCTCAAAATGTCCATCTCCCCATCATGGCTGAAAGCCACCTATTCTTGCAAAGGGTTCTGGTTTCAGACCACTTGCCCTACCAGTTCATGGTCAGCGTGCCCATCTCCCCACGTAGGAAGAGAGTGGCTGTGGGTTCATGCCCCTTGTCTCATGGGTGCCTGAGGCAGGCAAGGTCACTGCAGGCTGGGTGGGGGGTGGCAAGTGAGGGGGCAGAAGGGACTGGGTGGCTGTCACCACTGTCACTGAGAGTTGCTTGCCTTCGATGGCTCCCTTCTCCCACCACTGGAAGAAAGCTCAGTCTTGTCACTTCCAGCAAGAGTCAGGCCATTACCTCTGCCACCAGCCGAGTGTGCCCCTGGGCATGGCCCTGCCGGTGCTCCCCGCCCAGCTGCCTAGAGACATGTGGAAGTTGGAGTACCTTTGGAGTTGGGGCCACAGGTTCCCCTGCTGGAAAGTTCCCAAGGAGGGAAGGCAGCACCACACCTCTGCTCAGATTCCCTCTGACTCCTGCCTCGCTGCCTCCCCAGTGCACAGGTGGTGGGGGAGGTACACCTTCTATCCTGGCATTCAGGTCTCCGCATGTCCGCCCTGCCACCACCTGCAGGAACAGATGCTGCCCTGTGACCCAGGCTGGGGTTCCCCTGGTTCCCTTGAGGCCCAGAGCAGGGCCTGAGCTCCGTGACCTGGGCCCAGCTACTCCCGCCCCTCCCTACCAGGCCACCGAGGGGACTTAGGATTCATGCTTCTGGATTGCATGGATTAAGGAAAGTCTCTGATCCTAAAGGCCTAAGTGATGCTGATCTGGATGAAACCTCCCACTCTGGCCCCACCTGACAAACGGAGAGGTGGCCCCACAGATACGGAACCCATCAGCCATAGACCTCACTTAAATACACCAAACACGAAAGATGTAAACCTGGGAAGCTTCTGGTAGACTTTATTTTTTTTCCTCTCACCACCCTGTAAAAATATCATCTCCTTCAAAACACACATTCTAGGAAGTTAACAGAAAATGCTGAAGATTAAACATTCTGGGAAAACCATAGCAATGCGGCCTCAGTGACTGGAGGCCTGCCCTCATGGAGACCGGGCTCGTCACTGTCTGTCATCTGAGTGGATGGTTGAGGCACTTAATGAATAACACACTTTTCAGTTAAAAAGAATTTCTAAGATTTATTTCAGTTTATTTGTTTTGAAGTCAGAGAAAAACCAAACTAGTATGGAGAATGAGCTGAGAGTTTCAGACATTTGAAACAGGCACAGGTCACACTCACTCAGCTTTCACTCCAAGATGATCCTGCCCATAGGCTGTAGACTATCGTGCACTGGAGAAACCACAGGATATACGTGGGCAGCTCTCGTCACTGCCACGGACCCCACTGCTGGACACGGTGGGGGATGCCACAAGGGGACATCCTGAGGGGAATCAGGAGGGGACCCAAAGAGGAGACACTATGAAGGGATAATCATGAGAGAATGCCACAAGGAGACACCATGAGGGAAACATCATCAGGGGATGTCATGAGAGGATACCATGAGGGCAGCCATGAAGGGAACATCATGAGGAGACGCCATGAGGGAAACCATTGGGTACACTATGAGAGGAACAGGATCAGGGGACTCCATGAGGGGATAATAAGGAGGAGACACCGTGAGGAAAGAAACATCATCCAGGGAAGCCAGGAGGGAACATCCTGAGGAGATGCCATGAGGAGAATATCAAGGGGAACAGCCATGTGGGGAACTCGAGGGGAACACTGAGAGGACTCTCAGAGGGGATATCAGGGGGTGTGCCATGAGGGGACATTGATAGGCACACAAACTGTCCCACGGAGGCATAGCCACGCCTTCTACTTTACCTAATGACTCAGCTCCCAGCTCCAGGTGGGAAGAACATGCCCACCCCTGGCCAAATGAGGATCTTGCCTGGCAGCAGGAACATAGATGTGACAAAGACCCTTCTCAGGTGCCCCTGTTCCTGCTGTGTGTTGCACTTTTGTTTAAATACCCACGACTAAACAACACCAGCACGTAAACACAAGACTGAATCACACCCATAAATCTTTGGGTGGTAAAAAGATTATGGAAACTGGGGGCTTCCAGGAACCCTTGACCTGCCCCACTGGCCTGTGGCAGGCGCCTCAAGTTCCTGGGGATCCCAATGACACTGGGGAGCAGCCCTGGGGTGGCAGCTTCGGCTCTCAGGCCTGGGAATCTGGTCCTGACTTACTGTTTGCCAATGGCATCCCTGGTGATGACTTCAGGCTGCATGGACTGGTGTGTCCCCACCCCAAACCGCAGCCTCATGAAAGGAGCCCCAGCCCAATGCTGGCCTGGCTCTCATCAGAACTGAAACTAAGAGCCTGTCCTTTAAAACGTCGAAGATCTCCCGACTCTGATCTGCTCTGGCCTCTATTGTCTGATCTGTGGAATCAGGATGTTGATATGGCATCCTCAGGGTCCGTTGTTCTCTCCCTGTGGAGCCCTGTCTGGTGGGTTGGGGGCATGTGGAAGCCGTCCCCCAGTCCAGCCCTGTTGCCACACCAGCCCCGAGACCTGCTATGAGTGTGCACTTGTGTGCTTGTCTGTGAGTGCGGGTGTGCAGTGTCTAAGTGTGCATGCATGTGCCCCTGTTGTTGGGTGTGTTCCCGGGGCCCTTGGAGCAGGTACCTTGGTTCCTAGATCCCCCCTGCCTAGGCCAGGTCTAGTGAATTAAAGTCGATAGAAGACTTAATTAAGAACCATAGGACCTTGAGATGCAAAGGGCTGGACCCTGAAGGCAGGAACCACAAACTTAGAGGACTGAGAACCAGATGTTGGCCAAGGCCACTTTTGGGAAGGATTTTCTGCTTATCTGTGTTTCCCAAGGCTTCTAAAATGAACATGAACTACTGTGGAAATAAGAAAACACACAACTGTAACATTCTCACCTAGTGTGTAGCCTATATCCACAGTCTGGGTGAAGCAGAGACACAGAGAAGCATCAAGAAGGACAAAGGGGCGACCCATCCAGCTTTCCCCTGCAGATGGAAAACCCAGGCCATGCAGAAGCCTGTGAGTGGGGTGCGGGTGTGTGGGTCCTATGTAATGTGCTGGGTTTGACACCAAAGGGGCAGGGGGCGGTGTTAGGGAAATTAAAATGGAGGAAGTCTTGTTCAGGTTTCAGAAGCAGGAGAGCAGACCTCTGACTGACTTCTGATCTTGCCTGGACTATGTGCCTGCTTGCAAACACACAAATTGTTACCAGCAAGCCAAGTGGCACTTTGAATAAGAAAGGGACTGGGGCTTGGATTTTCTTGAGCCCCTGGAGTTCTGGCCAACTCCCTGGGGTCTGGAAAATCTTGTGACCCACAAGGTGAAACAAACAACATTGTAAAAGTTAAAGAAAAACCAGAGCTGCATTTTTGCACACCCACTGATGATGATATCAGCTTCATCCTGGGATTATAAGCAGGAGCCTCCAAAACTGCAATTTGAAGTCTCACCTGCGTGATGTGGCCCTTTTCCCAATTGGGACTCCATATGGCTATTACTGAGGGACTTGCCAGCTCTGCTTAAGACTGGATGTTTGTCGACCCCATGTGGTGATGTGTGTGCTGTTACTTTTCTCTATTGTTTCTATTTCTCTTCTTTTAATGGCTGTATATTGAAATTAAGCCAAATTATCTTCTAGTAAATATTGAAAGTGTTTATTGTGTGACAAGTGGTTTCTTTTGTTAATGAATCCTTCGAACCAAAAACAAAAGTAAAACTTTCAGCAAAATGGTGAGGGGATGGTGTGGATCTGAGGTCACCCAGCCAGATGTGATGTGGCACCATCCTTGAGGACCATTTTACCTCTTTCGGTGACAATTGCGATTCTCTGCAACCTCAACAGACTGTGCTGGCAGTATAGGTGCCCACAAACACTCCCTGCGATGCTGGGAGCAAGTGATACTGCGGCAGGGGTGGTTTCCAAATTGGGTCCTGGAGCTCATCTCTGTAATAAGACTCCAGGAACAGTCATGCTTGTCTGGGGTTCATCCTGTGCCAGGCCGCATGTGACATGTGTGTGCTTAACACAGGGCATCCAACCCCAAGACAGTGTGAGGCCAGTGCCGAGAAACTTCAAAACAGCCAAGTTCATGCCAGACTGGTGGGGCTCAGGGCCCCCACAGCTGGGTGTGGCCCCTCAGCTGGACTCTAGCCTGGGTCAGGCCCCCTGAGAACTGGAGAAACAGAAGGTGCCGTGTCAGAACCCAGGGTCCTGAATCCTCTGCCAAAGGTCACTCCCATGCGGAGAAACTTCTCTGCAGCCTGTTCAGGGTCTGGCGTTGACTGGTTCACACCCTGGGCATCTGGCCCTGAAAATGACCCTCCCTGCTGTAACTTTAAGTTCACCAGCAGAAACACCCATGACTGAGCGTCGTTTCCACTTTGGCTAAGTCTCTTCATTCTTTCTGGAGCTATTAGTATCACCACGAAAAGGCTGTGATCCATTAAGGGGCTAAGAAGGTGTATGTGCCATTATCATGATGCTGGAGATTCTTCTAGGTGGTTGTCAAATAGCTTAGCAGAATCAGTGGCTGGTGAGTGCTCTTTTGGTGGACTTTGCTTCTTGGGATTTGGTGGCAATTCCTTTTCATTCTTTCCTGATTCTGCAGAAAGAGAAACTGTAGGAGCAAGTCCTCGGAACACTCCGGCTTCTAGCAGCACAGTCTTCAGTACCCCGGCTCGTCCTTGCCGCAGTAGAAAGGAGGTCACTATAGCAGTGACTCGGGAGTGGGCTGGGTAATCGGCCTGGTGGATGGAGGTCACACCCTAACACAATCTCTTCACATCCAAGCTTTTCGAACAGGCCGAGTAACGGGCAGAGTGACATGCTGTCCCTGTGGTGGGATGGGGCCTGTCTGGGGAGGAGGAAACGAGCCTTGTCCCAGCCACCCCACGCCCGGCCCTTGGTTAAAGCTGCAAATTCTGCTCCTTTTTGGAAAGCAAGACTCTAGATGTTGGACTCTCAGGACATTTGGGCTAAAATGTACTCATATACTCAGACGACACAGGAATTCTCTGTCAATTTAAATGCCATTCTCTCAGTAATAGAAGAAGTTGAAAAGTCTTTTATATCAATGGCTTGGGGAAACAGTATTTGTGGGTCTTAGCAGATGTCTCCCCTTTTGCAACAGTCTTATAATTAGGAAAACCTCTAAGAAAGAAGCTTTTAAACCATATATGTGGTCTCCAATCTAAGCTCCGGCAAATGAGAAAAGGAAGCACATTGCCCAAGTGTTAGGAAACCAAAACTGAGAGAGCCAGGAATGCGGTGGAGGAGGTAATAGAATCATTCACTAATTAAAGCCATTGCTGCCTCCCCAGGCTTGGCTTCCAAGCCACTGCTGGAGGAAACAGGAGAGATGGGGTAGAAATGGCAAAAAGGGGGCTGGGCCATTGCTGCCCTTTTTCTGGTCACTTGTGTTTGAAGAAGAAGGAACTTGCTGCTTTTGCAATAGGCTGCCAAGTTCCACATTTCTTCCCTGTGATCTTGACTTCCCACCGTGATACCAATGAAGACCCTCATCCTACGCCTCCCTTTCGCTGGAAGCCCTTCCACACCTGTGCAGTTGGCGCCCTCTGCGGGGTGGCTCAGCAACTTACAGGTTCATCATGCCCTCACCCATGGGGGACAGGTGTGCTTTCCAGGCTCCCCTAAGGAAACTGGTCAAAGGAAATTCTCAAAATAAAACCTGGCATGGAAAGACCAGAATGAACACCGTCAAATCATCCATCAAGCTCCGTGCATGACTATGCTCAAGACTGTTTTGCGACTTAATGAATGAACGGAAACTCTACCTCTGCATGTTGAGATTTTGAGGATTTTATATCGTCACGCACAGTGCTTTGAATCTGCCAACATTTCCATAATGAACGTTTGGCGTTTTTTTAAAACTGGATTTTGTTTGTTTGTTCACATAGTGTGTCTTAATCTGCTTGGGCTGTTACAATAGAGCACCCCAGGCTGGGCAGCTTATAACCAACAGATATTTATTTCTCACAGTCCGGAGGTTGGATACCCAAGATCAGGGTGCCAGCAGATTCGGTATCTGGTGAGGGCCCTCTTCCTGGTTCCTAGCAGCTCTTTCTCACTGTGTCCTCACGTAATGACACAGAGAGGTAACTCTTGCTGTTTGTTGTTGTTCAGTCACTAAGTTGTGTCCCGACTCTTCTGGGACCCCATGGACTGTAACCCACCAGACTCCTCTGTCCATGGGATTTCTCGGGCAAGAATCCTGGAGTGGGTTGCCATGCCCTTCTCCAGGGTATCTTTCCGACACAGAGATGGAACCTGTGTCTCCTGCATTGGTAGGCGGATCCTCTACCACTGAGCCACCTGGAAAGCCCAGAGGGAGCTCTTGGGTCTCTTTTCTGCGGACATGAATCCCTTTCCCTTTTGTGTGGCTCCGCCTCCTGACCTGGTCACCTCCCAAAGGCCCCATCTCCTAACGTGGTCACAGTGGTGGTGGGGTGATCAGGATTTCACACATGGATTGGGGGTACACCCGCATTCAGCCCGTGTCACAAGCATGAAGATCAGCTTTTGTGCTGAGGTCCCTGTGTGCACTTCTGCATCTCTGTCAATGACTCCTGGAGGACTATGGGGAGCAAAAATGCTTTGGCTGGAGGGCCGGCCTGTGATATTAGTGACTCTTCAATTCCAGCTCAGGGCCAGGTTTCTGAATAAGCACAAGAAATATAATTTACACTTATTTCACTTGTGCAGTAGCTCCAAACGGACCAGTGGTTTTTGTTTTGTTTTATTTTTCACTTTAAAATATAGAGGGGTTGGTTTGCTAAACTACAATGAGCAGATACCTTTAGAAATGTGCATCAGGTGTCGGGATGGGTGAGTTGGAGGAGAAGAGAGAGATGAAGAAAGGTTGTGAGGTGATGGCCAGGGCAGGAAGGGTTTAGCAGCCAGCCCGAGGAATCGCAGGACACCTTATGGAGGGGCCTCAGCCCTGATGACCCCTTTCCCCTGCCCAGCAGGTGGGGGCACGTCCCTCCAGCCCTGGGTCCCTTTTGTGTGTCCTGAGGCTTTAGTATCCTCCATCCCTCCAACTACTGGGACTCAGAACTGAAACAGAAGCCCAAATCCCACTTTTCCACCATGAGGACAGGTTAAAATGAAGCCCCTCAAAGGAACATGAATCAGAAAGTCAGAAGGCTTTAGCTCTAATGAAAGAAAAACGCGAGTCCGTTGGCGTCTCTGGCATTCATTGGCCCAGGGCTGTGCTGTGATCTGCCCTGACTGTGTGTCCTGCAGGGTGATAGAGAGAGCTCTGGCCACTGATCAGCCCGTGAAGCTAGGGACCCCTCTCCCTCTGGGCTCCAGCCACAGGGGAAGGTTTTGCCCCTGAGAGGGCTGGCCACGGTGCCTGCCTGTGGAGCTGGGTTGGACCCACCTGAAGCAAATCTGTGGCCACCAGGTTTGTGAGGTGTGGGCCAGCATGTGGCGTGGCTCCTGGACCCCTCTCCCCGTGGGGTCCAGGATCAGCAGCAGCTGGTGAGCAGCACACAGCATGGCAGCTGTCCAGACCTGCGGAACCAAAGCTTCCACGTGATCCGGTGCTCGAGATACGCACAGGCAGGAGGCACGGTCGTTCACACCAGGCACTGTCCTGAGATCTGATGTGGTCTCCTGTGTGTTTATGAGCAGTGTACTGCCCTCTCCTCTTCAGCAGTGCTTAATTCTAAAATTAAAATTTCTCCTGACAATTTTTAACCCTAAACCTGTCATGGAGCTTTATTCATTGTCTGACACCAGGATAGCAGAGATTGCTCCCAGCCCCGTGGCTCCATGGCATGCCCCCACGTGAACATACGTGAGCCCGTGCCTGTGAGAGCACCGGCTGTGGGCCAAGTCGAGCCCTAGGGCAGTGGCCACCGTCACGGGGCAGCTGGGCTAACGGAAGTGCACGGTGAGCCCGGCAGGATCACACAGGGTGCTTTGGGGCAACCTCCTGTGGCATGAGGGGCTCCAGCCACGCTGAGCTCCAAGGTCAAGTCGCTCTGCAGAGTCTCAAAGCTGTCTAAGTAAGGATTAAACAGAAGACAAAAAAGAAAAATATACATGCAAGTTGTGTCGAAGTCTGTTTTGAGAAAAAGGTGTAGATCTGGGTTGGAAGGAGACACGGGCAAACGTGACCCAGGGCGTTCCCAATCCTCCGTGAACTGCCCCGCAACAGTGACAGTGACACGCAGCCAGGGCAGGCCCAAGTGTGATTCTGACGGCGACAGTGTCACAGGTGGAGGGGCTCTGGCTGCCTGGACCCCTGAATGACCGTGTGGCACAGGCCCCCTGCACAGGCTCCCAGGGAAGGGGTGGAGGCCCCTGCTTCCACAGATCCCCCACCGCAGACCAGCACCAGGAGGTCCCTCTTCCAACAGAGGGCTCGGGCATTCGAGGGGAGACCAGGTCAGGTGCATATGTTCACAGGGGATCACCCGCACACCAGTCTCCCTCACCGTGAGCAGACCCTCAGACCAGGCCCCCCAGGCATGCTGACTCAGACCTGCCAATATGGGGCCCAGTTCAGAATGGTATTCCCCCAACCCCGATAGCAGCTGCCTAGAAGGCTTGTCCAGTTAGAGCCAGACATGAAACAATGGGCCAGTTCCAAATTGGGAAAGCAGTACGTCAAGGCTGTATATTGTTACCCTGCTTATTTAACTTATATGCAGAGCACATCATGCAAAATGCTGGGCTGGTTGAAACACAAGCTGGAATCAAGATTTCCAGGAGAAATATCAATAACCTCAGATATGCAGATGACACCACCCTTATGGCAGAAAGCCAACGGGAACTAAAGAGCCTCTTGATGAAAGTGAAAGAAGAGAGTGAAAAAGCTGACTTAAAACACGACATACAAAAAACCAAGATCATGGCACCCGGTCCCATCAGTTCAGTTCAGTTTAGTGGCTCAGTCGTGACTGACTCTTTGTCACCCCATGGACTGCAGCATGCCAGGACACCCTGTCCATCACCAACTCCCAGAGATTACTCAAACTCATGTCCATTGAGTTGGTGATGCCATCCAACCATCTCATCCTCTGTCATCCCCTTCTCCTCCTGCTCTCAATCTTTCCCAGCATCAGGGTCTTTTCAAATGAGTCAGCTCTTCGCATCAGGTGGCCAAAGTATTGGAGTTTCAGCTTCAACATCAGTCCTTCCAGTGAACACCCAGGACTGATCTCCTTTAGCATGGACTGGTTGGATCTCCTTGCAATCCAAGGGACTCTCAAGAGTCTTCTCCAACATCACAGTTCAAAAGCATCAATTCTTTGAGCCTCAGCTTTCTTTATAGTCCAACTCTCACATCCATACAACTACTGGAAAAACCATAGCCTTGACTAGACAGACCTTTGTTGGCAAAATAACATCTCTGCTTTTTAATATGCTGTATAGGTTGGTCATAACTTTTCTTTCAAGGAGTAAACATCTTTTAATTTCAAGGCTGCAGTCACTAGTCCCATCACTCATGGCAAACGATGGGGAAACAATGGAAACAGTGACAGACTTTATTTTCTTGGTCTCTCAAATCACTGTAGATGGTGACTGCAGCCATGTAATTAAAAGACAGCGGCTCCTTGAAAGAAAAGCTATGACCAGCCTAGACAGCATATTAAAAAACAGAGACATTACTTTGCCAACAAAGGTCCATCTAGTCAAAGCAATGCTTTTTCTAGTAGTCATGTATGGATGTGAGAGTTGGATCGTAAGAAAGCTGAGCACTGAAGAATTGATGCTTTTGAACTGTGATGTTGGAGAAGACTCTTGAGAGTCCCTTGGATTGCAAGGAGATCCAACCAGTCCATGCTAAAGGAGATCAGTCCTGGGTGTTCACTGGAAGGACTGATGTTGAAGCTGAAACTCCAATACTTTGGCCACCTGATGCGAAGAGCTGACTCATTTGAAAAGACCCTGATGCTGGGAAAGATTGAGAGCAGGAGGAGAAGGGGATGACAGAGGATGAGATGGTTGGATGGCATCACCAACTCAATGGACATGAGTTTGAGTAATCTCTGGGAGTTGGTGATGGACAGGGTGTCCTGGCATGCTGCAGTCCATGGGGTGACAAAGAGTCAG